>NW_020291594.1:39248-693828 GCF_003184755.1 Aspergillus piperis CBS 112811
CCCCCCCCCCCCTGGGTCCTTTGATCCCGCCGGTCTTCCTGCTCCCCTCGCGCCGCGCCCCCCCTGTCCGCTCCCCGATCCAGAGACGGACGACAACTCCACACCAGGCTTCAAGCACCCCTCTTGTCGCGACGCTACTGCTACCGCTGCTCAAGCAACTACTGCTGGCTGCTGGCTTGCTGCGTGTTGCTGCATCTTCGCTCTTCCCTCTTCCCTTCCATCCACACCCCCCCCCTCCTCTCCCCAATTTCCCCTTCCTTGTTGATCATGCTATTCAAAGTAGCATACACTCTGCCTTGTCAATTCCCTCGGAAGTGTTGAAACTGGTGCCGTAACTGGGAAAAGGTCCAAAGCGAGCTTTCCCGTCGTCGACTGTCCATCGTGCTAAAGTAAGAAAGTGGCTCGTGGTGGTTAATTTCGCGTCTCTCCCGAGGCTGCTGCTGCTCTCCCCTTCCCGCCCGCGTCGGTCTCGTCCCTCCGATCTCCAATTCCTCAATCTCTCGAGCCGCAGACTCTCTTCCCCCCCCCCTCCCTCTTCAACCCATTACCCACCTGGGTAGCCATTACTCGTGGGAAGAGGCCAAGGTCTAAGAGTCAATTCTGCAGTGCAGATATTTCCCCCCCCTTCTTGCTGCGATCCATCAATATTACCAGGGGTTCGCAAGAAATCAAAAAAGAAAAAAAAAAGAAAGAAAATTCAAAATCCACAACAAGCAGCAGCTTATGCGTTTCTTTGACAAACGCGAGTATTGACTAGCTTCCTCTTCTTTATTTTCGCCGACGTCGCTTTGCACTAATATTCTGCTGCTTCTAATCGACCTGGTGTCCTTTATACCAACATCTTTCTGCTTTTGTCGGTGACCCAGTTACCCTGTCAGTTGTTTCCCTAAACCATTCATCCCTTATCGGTGGTTCGAATGGGACCTCCGATGACTGAGACTGACTCGAGAGACAACAGCTCAGCTGCCCGACCGGAACCCTTTAGCTCCGGATTGATCGGTCACTGTCTCCCCCCCACAAACAGATAGTAAAAACGAAAAACAACGACGTCCTCTTTTATCTCCCTCTGGAGGGCTTGGACGTGTCGGACTTCAGCTCGCCGATCGCAATTGCTCCATCAGAGCGAACCGAGGTGATCGCTCATCTGCCGTCTCGCGTCTGCCTGAAGAGGCTGTCCCGGACCGCAAACGCAGCAGTCCTCATCTCAAAGGCTCTGCTGCGTCTTCAATAAACGAAGGTATGTGACGTGCTGCCCTACACTGTTGGCCGAGATTCCACATTGGTCTGCCCCTCCCCCGTGGCTGCTCCTGTCCACATTCCTCCCCCTCCAGCTCCGTCATTCCGATATATGCGCCGCAACTCCGCTGTCAGCGTCGGCGCGACAGTCGCCGCGATGGAGCGTCACACAGCGCAATCCGTGTAGTGCTAACGGCTCAGCAGCTAGCCTCCTCTTCGGTCCTGACAGCTTCTTTCGGCTATGAACGACTCCCAATCGCAGTCCTTGCCGCTCACCACCCATGCATCCCCAGCCTTGACACCCGCAGCGCCGTCCGAGCAGGACAACAACCGCTCTCCCGTTTACCCCGACCTACTGGGTGCTCCGCCCGTCCCGCCGCCGAGGACGTCGTCAACCCACCGCGGTCACCATGGTTCCAGTGCAAAACCCTCCTCATCCTCCGCCGAAAAGTCCTCGAGTTCTCGTCACGGAAAGAACAAAGCCGATGACCGGAGTGCAAGCCACCGTGAGAGGAAGGGGGAGGACAGCCAATTTCGCCCGGTGAACATGCCCGAGGAATACCCGCAGGGTCCGAGCTCCCACGCGCCGGGGGCACTGTCTTCGGAGGATAACATGGAAGGTTATGCAGGCCAGGGCGAGCTACAGAAGGAGTCCAGCGCAGTACTCAATCAGGTCCTGGTGAGTGATCCGTCTGTGGACATCGAACGGGAGCAGGTCCGGCAGGCCGGCTCGTCGGTATCCCCATCGACGGAGAGCGCTCCAGCATCCGGGTTGGGCTTGGTAGGAAGCGATGGTGTGGATGATGGAGGTCGAGGTGGACTACGAAGCCGGCACGACTACTCGGATCATGCTGTCAAGCGCAAGGAGACGACGTTTGGCCAGTACATTCTTGGGCAGACGCTGGGTGAGGGCGAGTTTGGCAAAGTGAAATTGGGGTGGAAGAGAGACGGCACCATACAGGTAGCCATCAAGCTCATCCGCAGGGAGTCTCTTGGGTCAAATCCTAGCCGGTTACCCAAGATCTACCGCGAAATCTCAATTTTGCGCGACCTCGCTCACCCGAACATCGTTCGGCTCCACGAGATGGTCGAGACGGACCGTCACATCGGTATTATCATGGAGTACGCCTCTGGGGGTGAGCTCTTTGACCATATTCTGAACAATCGGTACCTCAAGGACAATGCCGCTCGTCGCCTGTTTGCGCAACTCGTTTCGGGTGTGGGGTATCTTCACAAGAAGGGTATTGTCCATCGTGACTTGAAACTGGAGAACCTGTTGCTGGACCGGAATCGCAACATCATTATCACCGATTTTGGCTTTGCGAATACGTTCGACCCCATGGACGAATTGGGTGATGAGATCGAATATAACCTGACGAACAAGGAATTCGTTAAGCGGATGCGCTTGGACAGGCCCAATGCCAAGGGTTTGAGGCGAGGTGATCTGATGCAGACCAGTTGTGGAAGTCCTTGTTATGCCGCGCCAGAGCTCGTGGTCAGCGACTCGCTATACACTGGGCGCAAGGTCGATGTGTGGAGCTGTGGTGTGATTTTGGTGAGTGACCCTCTCGTATCATAGTCATTGCACCGCGCTAATTGATTCATAGTATGCTATGCTCGCGGGATATTTGCCCTTCGATGATGACCCGGCGAACCCGGACGGTGATAACATCAACTTGTTGTACAAGTACATTGTCACTACCCCTCTTACATTCCCGGAATATGTGACCCCCCACGCTCGCGATCTTCTGCGGCGGATATTGGTGCCTGATCCTCGGAAGCGTGCAGACCTGTTTGAGGTGGCCCGGCACAGCTGGCTCAGCGAGTACTCGCATATTGTTTCCCACATCACGAGCAGCACGACCAAGGTTGCGGACATTGCCACAACCACCGTCACTCAGGGTATGGATCTCGCCAGGAATCCTGCAGGCTCTGTCACTAACCCGGTGTCTCGGGCAGAACCGCACAAGGAAGTGCCGTCGCTGGCACGCAGCGCATCCGTTCGGGAGCCTCCGAAGACATACAACAATAGCCCTGTTCCCTCGGTGGGAGGACTGATCCACCATGCAGGAGACATTTCCCAAGAGCAGGCCGCCGAACGGTCCAAGACTCCTCGAGACACCAAACGACGAACCGTGCAGGTCGAATATGTTGCACCTCAGTCTCAAACTGCGCGGGGCGAGGTCCCCCCTACCGGAGTGGATGCAGGTATCGCGGAGCCAGCTGGGCCGTCGGAGCCTCGACCGACGAGAGCCAGGTCAAATAGTCGGCCCATCGTGCCTAATATGCCTTCGGGCACCCTGGCCCGTGATATGTCTGGCGCGTCCAACGTGCGGACTGGAGAGCCAAAGGCAGCCGCTGGCCCGGCGCCGGCACCTGCTCCTGGGCACTTGCCTCGCTCAACGTCCGATACTTCTGCACTCACTGGGACGGCACCAACATCTGCGACCCATGCCACCCGCCCCACTACCGGCGGCTCCATGGCCTCGTTCAACGCCGGTCGTTTGCCATCACGAGGCTCTTATGGACAGCCGGTTGCGCCAACTGTGGCCGCTACGAACGCCCAGGGTCGGCTCGCACAGCCAAAGAGCAAGCAATACGTTATCTCCGCCCCTCTCCAGCAAGATTCGTCGTCCCAACAGTCCATTGGTCAACCAAGTACACAGCAACTACCGGCCAAGTTCAACACGACACCCCGACAAGAACCCCCGAAGGGCCACAAGCGATCCAACACGGTATCAAGCATTGGCGAGAAGCTGTTTGGCCGCTCTGGTTCCATTTTCGGAGGGCGGGGAGGACAGGGTAGCGGTCCTCGACAGAAGAATGGCAAGCGTTATCCGCCTACGAGTATGAAGGAACCATACGGTGGGGATGACACCCGGATGTCGATGGATTCGCGACGCTCCATGCAATATGGATATAACCGCAAGACTAGTGAATCTGGCACGGAAGGCCGGCCTCGAAGGTTCTCATTCCTACCGCCATCATTCTCCCTGAAAGGATTCTCTTCCAGCAGATCGCAAACTCCTGATGAAGAGTCGCAAACAGACCGTTCGACGGAAAACCGGGTCGAACCACGTCCGTCGACCAGCGCAATGCAGGCGCGTTCGCGCGCTGCAAGCTATGGGACACAGGATGCCATCGGAGCGGCGCCTGAGGGTGCTCCGGGAGACGAAATCCTGACCCAGGACGAACCCATCAACTACCAGGCCCGGATTGACCAACAATTTGCCGTACTACACTCGAACCAGTCTGGAATATACCAGCCGACCTCTTACAGCGCGACCTCGGCCGAGCAAGTGTATCAGAATGAGAACGATCATTATTATCGCAACCAGTACGCCAACCACTCGGCACCCAACCACTACGAGGAATACTCCGCCCCGTACGATAAGACGCCACGGCCGTCAATGCAGGCTGGTCGACCTGGGCGAGGGACTGGCGTCTTACCCAAGAACCACCGGAAGTTCGCAGACGCCTACGAGTACGAACGCGACTTGGCGCACCGGCCTGGCAGCTCTGGCGCCGCCAGAAAAGTAATGGATTTCTTCCGTCGGCGAGCCAAGTCGAGAGCCGGCGATGACCGATAGGCTGGCATTCTTGGTCTTGGAGCTCATCTACTAATATCTTGTCACAATACAACACACTGAACGCGACATAGCCGGTCAGTGTAGAATTGGTTACCGCGGTCGAACAATGACGAATGACAAGCAGTCCCCGTCTCATTACCTGCTTGCGATTCGGGAATTGAACGTATGGCAATGCCCAGGAAGGCGACGCAGGTGCTCTGGCATTCGCCGCAGACCCAGGATCCTCTCGAAGTGAGGACGGGTTCGACGGAATGACGGGTCTCGATTGGAGCCTCTTGTTTGAGGTGGCATTTGAGGCGACCAGCTCTTGGAAATCGGCATTGAAGAGCAAAATGGTTAATTGGATACCCCCGTGATACCCACGCAAAATTCGTCCCTTCTGTTGCTTGCAGCTATCGAATTGTCCTCGCATTGTACCAGCAACCGTTTGTTCCCGCATACATATCCCTATCTCGCATTCGAATTTCCCCTGTTTTCCATAAAGCCTTATTTCCTTTGTTCAAATTCTCGTTTTCCTTTCCCTGTCACTATAGTACTGATTGTAAATTGATTTTTTTCTGACTCCCCCATTGATTATTGCGCATTTTTTATTCTCTACATTACTTCTTCTCGGACGTGGTGTCCTTGGTGTGCTACGGCTATTTACATTCCTATTGATCAGGATTATTTTGTGGTTAATTTAATACGTTTCTTGTGATCACACAACCCGGCCTCTGTCGATTTTGATGTGGTATTTGTTTTGAACCGGTGGTGAGGATGACTTGGTTGGAGCATTACCAGTGCATTGAGCGCATGTCGATTACCCTAGCATCTATTTCCATAACATCATGCCCTTGGGGGCCACAATTCAGAGTATAGTGTGATCCACAACCCTTGATTGATAGTAATTGGGGCTTTGCAGAATCCCTGTCTAGCGTGAGCGGATACCCCATCTATTTGCCCGCATCTATTGATAGTAGCCGTAGCTGCAGCCAACTTCAGCCCATCGAAGAAGTAGAAAGAAAGAAACGGAGTCGTGGCTTAGACGTATCCTTGTCTTGTCCTCTACCCCTCTTTTCATCCCCACTATCTCAACATCTACAGATGACCCTCTCAGCTGAGGCTGTACCTGAAACCAACTAACTAGATAGACCCAGCGATAACGATGATCATGCAGCCAGTGGCCCGTCTTATTTGCATGTGGTCTGTGAGTGAGTGAGTGAGTACAGTAAGTCGACTGCCGTCTCTGTTCTTGAACTATATCTGAAACAACCGCTGTGCTTACTTTGCATGATCGCTTAGTCCATCTGGGACCGGGTCATGCTGTTAGTTTTAGTTTAGTACTTTGCGGCATTTATCTACTTGCTTCATACCCTGGCTGAACTGTCGAGCACTAGCTGCTAGTACTGAGTAGATCAGATTTTAGGGAAAATGGATAGTTGATAGGGGAGAATTACAATAAATTTTGGACCCCAACGTGGTGGTCGTTTCGTTGGGATGGATGCATCGTGTATGTTAGTGTGGTTGGTGTGGATAGTGATGAGGGTGTGTGTTGTGTATGTGTGAATGATGTGATGTGATATTTGTCGTTCAGTCAGCCTTGCGAGTGAGTAACTAGCTAACTAACTAACTAACCCCCACGGCAGTTATGTATCTATCTACTTAGTTACTGATTGCTCACAAGACACGTTACCATTTCCAGGCGTTAGGCTAGACGCGATGTATGATAGATGATATGTGACCTGGAATAGCACAATGAGATAAGCCATGCATCTATCTATCTACTAAAAGCCCATCGGCAAGAGTTCGGAAAGAATAAAATAAAATAGAAGTGAATAAATAACCAATGGACATGAAAACAGAATAATACACACTCAGTAGTCAGTTCGTGGTGATGATATTATTATATATATTCAAAAAGAAAAAAAGGAAATGACAAGAGTGGGATTCGAACCCACGCCATCTTACGATGATCAGGAAGCTTTGAATGAAGCTGGGGTATTAAGGTGGACCTTAACCTGACGCCTTGGACCAACTCGGCCATCTTGCCTTGTTCATGTAATATCCTCGGATTTAATGTATTATTAGTGGATCGGAGAATAAACTGGGGCAGACCCTTACCATCATTGACTTGTCAACCCTCCGGTTTCGATAGTCCAGACTAGTCTGCTGGATAGTACAGCCCGAGTTGCGTGATTCGCGCTAGTTTCACATTAGGATCCACTGCGATTGTATCATCTCTTGGGGTCGGGGTCGGATGTTCAATCGGTGTTTCGGACTAGTAGTTTACTACCAACTTGACATCCCGTCTGTGAAATATTTATGTTCATGATGTTAGTTGGAGCGCGATGGTCGCAAGCATGATGGTCAGCAACATTAGCTCATACTAGTCAATAAGTAGCATCTGTCTGGTTTCATCGCTGCCATGCAAGCGACGGCTGTTAGTTAACTAGCAGTGCCCTGTAGTGGTTTCAATATAGCCGAAGTCTCGCAGATCCAGGGTGTGATTGGTGCAAAGAGCCGAGATGTTCTACCGGGATAGGATCAGACGCACCATCTACTGTCAGGTGAGCTTGTTAGTATATCGCTAGTTTAAGGCTGTGTAGTACGGAGTATAAGAAATTCTAATTATACTTCAATAGCTAATTATCTACTCTGAACAGCCTGATTGAATGGCGCTAAACGTTACGCCTACCAGGTTCATTCCTTCGCAACGGCTTCGGATGCGGCTCAAGTAGGGCTCGACGAAGCTTCGTATATGTATGAGCGGCCATGTGAATTTTGTACAGCTGAGTGATGTGATATCTGCGGTCACTGCATTCTGTAGTGATACACTTCCTCTCTATTTCTTCTTACTGCTTCACCGTGTTAAGATAGCATTCATTTCGTCTTCAGTTCGTATTCACAGTATTGTATACAGATTCACATAGTGTGGTCCGGATTCGCGACTAATCGCTGCTCGGTCCTGTAGTATATAAACAGCCATTTTCCTCTCGCCTCTCGTGCTTTTTCCCCCTATTATCTCTCTTGTCTCCTTAGGAAATCATCCTCTGCTCAATAAAGTCTATCTACCAGTATCTTCACTCGATTCGTTGGGCCATCTGGCTAGAAGAGTACAACGAATGGCTGACATCTCTTCTTAAATATGATATATGACTATACCATATACAATACATTGCTCATAATATTAAGCCACTGGCTTTGCTCTACTATGGCGTTACCCCCCACCAGCGAATGCCTGGAGTAATCGGTACTACCTTGATCCAACCCCAAGAGGGTCTTATACATAACTAAAGTATTCGCATGTCCGAAAGAGACACTTCAAACCAAGACAACGGAGGGACAGGTGTTTGAGCCAACAAAAACAACGAAATATGCTAACAAACGCCAAGAAAAGTATGTAATCTTCCTGCTTGGAGCTGGTGAGACGGCCCGCCAAGAGTGCATATGCTGACGTTTGCTCCAGCACTAGGAAATGGCGTTATGCCGCTTATCTTATTTCTCCACGTATGCCTTTGCCAATAAGACATCGAAACTTGCTAGATGACCGTGCTGGCTGTTATGCTGTAATTAAGGCTATCGCTGCGTCGGCACCCCTCATATAATATCTGGTCGGCGATACTATCAATAAAGCTGAAAGAAACACCAGAATGGCTGAACAGCGTGATTCTTCTCCGTCCTATAGTCGGTTTCACAACAGCAAAACATATGGGCCAAGCTACCAAATCGACCCTTTTCTAGGAGCCCATATCTCCAGGTATCGGCTGACGGGCTGAAATGAATACTTGTTTATGATACCTACCTATCATGATATGGCGAGCTCGGGTTACAAACGGGAGCGAAGACCAGACAGGTCTGTTCGGTCAGTTTCCAGGTATTACTTGGATGGACTCGGTCTTTCGAAGTATTACTTTGTTGCCAGGGTACATACTAGCAGCATTGGCCGACTGCCGTTTGTGGCTGCAAAGCTTATGTGGAATATCTTGATATACATACCCCAGAGCGCAAGGTGAAGAACTTCCTCAAGTGGCACAGATAATTATCCTTTGGGACTTGGGGAAGAGGACTATGGCGAGATCGTCAAAGTTACGGGCTGCTCGGATCAAATTAATACCATTTTTAATCAACACTCATCAAACCACTTGCAAACTTTGACAGCTGACGAAAGAATACACATTTGGCTCCGAAGTCATTCTATGCATAGAATGAACGACATTTAAAGCAAAACAAGAATCTGGAATGCTACAGTCGCACCCACAGACGACGCTATTACTCCACGAATGAAGACGGCAATGAGGAAGAAGGCACCTTATCAAGAAACTTAGTAGTAACCTTACTACACGGCACATGATCACAACCATCAGACTCTCCCAGCTCCTTATCCGCCCGTTTCCTACTGATTTACCAAGTACCCTTCTTGAACTCCAACTTCCAATATTCCTCTTCTTCCCTCATTTCATGTATGGCCAGTCATACCTGGAATGAAGCGATGCGGAACGCTGTAGCCGCCACACTAACCACCACAACAAGATTATAGAGCCTATCGGGGAACAATGGGCGAAGCCACTCGCTTCTGTGTATTCTAGTAATAATATCAGATGATATGCAAAGATAGTTCTGCATCTTCGGTTAGTGGGGTTGCTATTAACCTCTATCAACCATGGTCTTGATTAAATCTCTAGGCATCATGGCATCCCCGCTCCGATCTGGATCATATATCATACTATTACCACTAGTACCAAAGCAATAAATGAAACTCCCTTCCCATACTCTACTAGCAACTAAATAACCATAAGCTACTTACCCTAACATACGTACAACACCGACAAATTCCTTCCCACCACTAACTCAACCCACAACCACCTTATCTAGAACCGACTATATTACATGTATACAACACTAAAGTTACACACCTTCCTACGTTTAGGCTCATATAGCATAAACTCAGGCTGAAATATCATCTCAAGGCAAGATGGCCGAGTTGGTCCAAGGCGTCAGGTTAAGGTCCACCTTAATACCCAGCTTTACAGCTTCCTGATCATCGTAAGATGGCGTGGGTTCGAATCCCACTCTTGTCATTTCCTTTTTTGCACTTTCCCACACCGATCGATATGATATGTCTTATTGTTGACGTGGGGGGAGATGGCGTGGCTGTTAATCCTTTCTACATTTGCCATTGTCATCATCATTTTTATTTTTTCCTTTTTGCCAAACAAAAACACTCTTTCTCGCCAGCCAGCCACGGACATAAACCTTAACATGAGCGTAAGCATAACCATAAGTAAGCATAAGCGTTACCCTCCCCCACCACACCACACCATCATCCAGTCCAAAACGACAATAATACTAGAAAAGAAACCTACTTATTTCTTATGTCATATCATCCCATCAATAGTTAACTAGCTGCCTTCACCGACCGGAAATTCTCTACAGGAGGAAAGCAAACGAATCAAGAAGAATCAGGAAGAAAAGCAAGTAATTGATGATCATCTCGGTGAAACACCGTCCGTCCATCCATCCATTTGTCCATCATCCTGCATAATGACAATCAAATCCGAGGGGAAGGGGAGGGTCGTAGCTCGGATAAAAGGGTTATTTACTCCGTAGTATAGTCTCGTAAACATAAGCTCTTCCAATCATGGAGTACTACCCCCAAGGTAGACTGGAATATCCAAGTATGTCAGTAGTATGTGTCATGGACAGCCAAGTCCGGTGTGCAGACATACGCGGACATGCATATCCGGATGCATTTGTTTCTGTAATGTGTATGTAGTATGTATGTAGGTGTGGGCTCGGTTAGAGAAGGAAGGGGGGTGGTCAGTGGGATGATAAGGAGGACATTGAAGGTGTGTATCACCATTAGGATTATGATATAACTCGTTATCAATATTACTATAGCAGATGGGTATTATGCTTACATGGGTGCGTGCGTAAGTTTACTCGATTTGGTAATAGGAATATAGCATTGGTGGAATCATCGTATAGATAGATGAACAAACCAAGGAAAAAAAGAAGGTCAGTAACAATAAATAATGAATTATCCTACTTCATAGCAAGAGGTGTGGGAGTTGGGCTGAGTTGGGTGCAGCAGCCCGCGGATGTACGTATCTCAGCATCCGGAGAGGCAAGTTGCAGTTCTGTGCAGACCCCGTGACCAGCACATCCATACTGCAAGTTGTCACCGGGGCTGGGGCTGGGGCTGGGGCTAGATCTGAGATCGCGCCGTTCTGGTCTGGTCTGGTCTAGATAGCATATCTGCTAGCTGCCATGGCCACTAGTTATCTCTGGAACCCTGTCGGGCCCTTTTACTCCGACGCATGGACGGAGTACGCCGTACGGTGTGCAGCCATGTTTAATTTAACTAATTACAGGACTACTACTAGGTTCAGGGTTCAGCTGCTCCTAATGTTTACTTTTTCCCCCCCCCCTTCTTATCTTACACCGTAGACTACAAGGCAAATCATTCAAGGGGTCACGCTGGCTTGGCAGGTCCAAAAAGGGTTGATCGGCAGAATCTATCATTGCTTGGCTGTGCAACAGGAACTACGGTTTATCTGATGGCACAATGCTTGGCACATATCAATGGACCCTTGGCAGTTATTCAGGATTGTCTGGGCAGCGCGGCCCAGGCAAGGAGTATGGTATCATTGTGATTGTGCAAGAGGCTATGAACATGAGATGTAGACTTGGCGTAGAGTAATATTGGTAAAAGCAAAAGCAATGAATCTTGCAACCCCCCAAAAAAAGAAAACATCGGGCCCCGCACTTCGTTTCCCCCGAATGGTCGCTCGTCCAATAACGTCAGATATTCATGACAAGAACTAGTAGTGATCTTCCTTCGGTCTGCGGGGTGAGACTTTGGTTCCCGTCAGACGATGAGGTGCGAGGCAAGGAAATCGTGTCCAGCGCGATTCGTCGAATTGAAACTGCTTCTATTGCCAGAAGCTTAGTTGCTGGGCGAAGCGGCGTCGCGAGTGTCGACACCCAGGTAGAGGAAGCCGCTGGGGAGACGACTGAATCCAGGGCGCTGGGTGGTTCCGCTGGCCGTAGAGGACTGGCTGCTGGAGCGCTCACGAACCTGTGTCGAGGCAGAGAGAGGAGCCGTCTCGGTAGGGGCCAGGACAAGGAACTTGGAGGTGGGGGTGTAGGAGTACATGGTGTTTGATGGATGAGTCGGACAAGGAGTCTTTGGAAGTAGATGAAATGGTAGTCTTGAAGTGACTTGGAATCAAGTAGAGAGAGAGCTTTTCTTGCAGAGTTGCTTGGAAGAAAGAGGATGGATGAGCACTTCATCGGCTGGAATCGGCCACCCTTATATAGCTATGGCAGAGCTCAGCCAAGCCATTATCGCAGGGAAGAGGGGTTGACCGGAGATGGTGTCGATCAGGCGAGCTACCGATTCTAGCCCAGCTGCAGAAAGCAGATAAGTGGAGGGACAAGCAGTGGCTTGCCTATTCCTCATACCCGACGGTGGACCGGGGACACGCTGTAATTCACATGCCTGCGAAACGGACTATCACAAAGGAGGGGCTGAGAACGTCATCCTTGAAAATCCCCCCTTCCTTTGCATATCTTGGCTCTGGCAATAGTCATACCCGAGCAAGATGCGGTGGACGATCTGGTTGGGCGAGCTGGGCCTGGGGGTCCCCGACACAAGCATCAGGACCGCCACGACTCCGAACCCAGCCTCGGATGA
Source organism: Aspergillus piperis CBS 112811 (assembly GCF_003184755.1). NCBI lineage: Eukaryota > Fungi > Ascomycota > Eurotiomycetes > Eurotiales > Aspergillaceae > Aspergillus > Aspergillus piperis. The sequence goes on from NW_020291594.1 coordinate 51,750, forward strand.
TCAGCAACCAAGAGCCGTGGCCAAGGCACTATTGATTGAGACCGAACCGTCCCGTGACGAGCTCTGAGGAACGTGGAAGAAAAGAGGCGATAAGAGGCAACGTCAGGAACATAGTGAGTTTTGGTCCATTCTTGGGGAGGAAAATGAAGCGGGACTGCCAAGTCGTCGCCGCATTCTTTTTTTTTCTATTCTTTCCCCGTGGATTTCTGGTTATGTTCCCCAGGCCACATGACCACCCCCCGGAATTCCGTGGTTGTTTCCCGCAGCTGCAACTTCTTGCTTCCCCTCGGAGATCGCCTTTTAGAATTCCCTTCCTCGGGAAATCTTGACCTGGGCAGCCACATCTGCTTCTCATTTGAAATGATCTGAATCATTCCCCCCTTGCCTGGAAGAAGCCAAAGAAGCCGCTAGAAAACAGCATTGCTCGTGGAGAAGACTAGACCACGGAGTTGAAGTCGGAAGCTTCAGGGAACGGGAAGCTGGGAACACCCGACGGGCGGAGATGGTGGTCCGGGGGAGGGTTCCATGGTAAAGGGTTGAAGTGAAAGGACTGACTAGTGGATAATTTAATGCGACTAGTAGGTCCTCTCCCTGGAATAAAAACGAGGCGTGAGAACGAGACGAAGGGAGTCTCTGAAGGGGAAAAAAAATCAAAGGAAGTATGAAGCCAAGCAAGCAAAGCGGCTCAAACGAGCCCGGGATCACGTGGCTGACATGAGCTGCGCGCAAGAATCAACCACAGCGACTAGAAAACCAAGCCCCCTTCAGGAACAGGCCAAAACCCAGGTTCAGGCCAGGAACCATCGCGCGTCGGTCCCATCACCGGCGCCGTTCCCCCTCCCGGGAGCCAACGGCGGCTAAAAGATGGCCGTGCCCGCTGGTCGAAACCTGTCGACTGTCGCCGTTTTAGCGCCTTCGGGCCCTGCGCCGTATCGCCCTGAGTGGCGCGGCCACTCAGCGGCTGAAAGGTCTCAGTGAAACATGCAGAGGCCCATGGAAAAAGCGCCGCAAGTGCTGTGCCGACCTTGCGAACTCCATGTTCTCGCTGCCTCAGCCCGATATTTCCCATTCAGCCTAGCTGCTGGTCGTTGATCATGGAAAATCGATAGGCGGAGACGGTCTGGCTGGCACTGCCGATTTACTCCAGTAAGCCTCGGCCATGGTAGACAGACCTAGCTCACTATCACACCAACGCCCGTAATCCCCCAGTCCCATGGGGGACTAAGCTAAGCACCGCTCGGTTGCTGGCTCGCGCTGATGTCGCATAACTTCTGGCCCCCGAGCTATTCCCAACAACTGGAGCCAAGAGGAGGGAAAGGCAGTCAGGCTCTGTGTTCAGGCTTTGTGGATGTCACTGATATCACCAACTGCGTCAAGGTTCTGGGGCTCAGACATTGGTCACTGTCAGAGCTATGACCCAACGTGCCTGTGACGGCACAGCAGTTCTTGCATGTTCATCTCTTTAGTTTCCGCATGTCGGCTCCGGGACTCTGACACACCTTGTTGATCCCAGCGACCCGCAGCAGGATGATGTTTGACGTGGGAAAGGATGCGCTTTTGGGAACTGCGGCGACCCCTGACAGGAGCAGGTGGCTCATGGATCAACTAATCCTGCGCAGCCTTCTCCAGCCAAACAGCGCCAGGTGCCAAACGGTCAGACCAAGCTGGTGGGGGTGATTCCCCGAACTCTGATATCGGCGCGATCATATTGGACTGCCCGTGGCCATGCCAATCCTGGTTCCTCCACTCCCGTTCAATCCGGTGTCGAGGACACATGATAGCGAGAGAACAGTCGCCAGATGTGCGCCTTGATGAGTGGATCTGGTCCTCTCTGGTCTTGCATTCGTCAGATGCTCTGGTCCGGGAATCATTCTAGACTGCAGCATGACCCCCTTCGCAGTCGAACTACTGTTGGTCGTCTGCGGGGACTGATTTGATAATTGAATTGTTGGGTTTGCGCCTGCATATCCTGACGGGTCTTTCCCTGCCGCAGGAAGGACATGTAGATGTGAAGATGATGTCAACCTTCCCATGATGCAGCAGCGGAAGTCTAAAGCGTTCCTTTACCCCCCCACCATCCTCAAGGAGCTCACATCACTTTCAGCCGATGCATGACCATGCTAGTCAGATACACGTTCATTTTCCTATTTTGGAAAAGATGCCTTCCCAGGCTGATCCCAGATGGGGGTGCTCTCAGGCTTTCTGATTCGCATAGCCGCCAGTCCACTGGGAGGGAGGGGGAGCATCATGGGGAAAGCCAAAGGCATTGAGGTGCAGATGCAGACTGAATCATATGTTGGGATACTGTTATATTAAAAAATTCACTTGGAAGGATGATTCGAGTGTGATGTAGATCGAATCACCAACGGATTCTCCGGTTCAACGGCTCTATTGGTCCGTGTTGAGGGAGGGCTGAGCCCAAAAAAATGGGAAAAGAGAACCGAGTGCAGGGAAAAGAAAGGAAGAAAAAGCAAGATGCAAGCCGTAGTTAGTTTCCCGTTCCTTGCCTAACCTTCTTCTGACGGTCATCCATCCATTCATTTTTGACACTTTTTGCTGCGATGTGATCACCACAACCCCCCCGAACTTACCACCACTGCCACAACAACACAACAAATGATTTTATTATTTTATTTTTTTATTTAACCGCCATTTAATTTTGCATAGAAAAATTATTTTCATTAAACGTGATTGGCCGGGTTAAGTCACAAACTGGCCCTACGCCAACTGAACAATTGTGGGCGTAGACTGGCGTTGTTGCGGCACAGTCAACCGCAGTCATCTTTATCATTTGGGAATCTGATTCGAGACTCACCACCACCACAACCACACTTACTGCTCCTCCTACGGACGTACCAACGCTTGTTACCACCACCACTACCGGTCAGTAGTCCAGGAGACTGCATTCTCAATTATTTAAAGCCCCCTTCGCACTCCCCCATCGGACAATCAGAACCATCATCAATCCATCAAAGCAATCAAGCAAAGCAAAGCAATCCAGCTAGCTCAGCTCAGCCTGACCACAACTTCTCAAACGTCAATCTCTTCTTACAATCTTCTACTTCCTATTTACTTCTACTCCCGCGCTTTCTAAGTGCTCATCTCTACGAAAACCTTCAAATCCACCAGTTTCAAGTCCCTTCTCCAGTCTTCCTCCCGCCGCCACTATGTGCTCTCAGTACTTCTTCAAGTACGACTGCGGCTGCACTGTCGCTGAGGGTGATGTCGTCTACTGCGCCAAGCGAGGCACCTCCTGCACTGGCGTCAGACAGCAGATCCGCCGCCGAGAGGGCTACAACTGCCCTAACCACGGTGGCTAGATAGTTCCATGCTATGCCCTTTCCCCTTCCTCCTCCGGGGGGGTGGGTGCCACAGGTTAGTGAGTTGCCGAAGATCCACTCGCGCCTAACTTCCAGCCCCAGATCCATCTACAAAAGGGAAGGGATACGTTCGTGAACTAACGGTTTCTGGCCCCAGGGTTGATTGCTACTTTACCTTACTAGCTAGATTGAACGGCATAGTAAGGTAGTAAGCAGGTATGATGAGAGGAAGGAAGGGGAAGAAGAGATCCAGATCTGGGTTGTTTCGATGACAATGATTTTTTTTTTCCACCCATTATCGATATCCGCCCTCGTGTGTGTCTTGTCTGGGGATATTCGCGCGCAGACACAATGAGGGCGGATATTGAGACAAAAGTGACAACCGGATCTGAGATGGGGACGGACGGTTATCTGGCATCTTCTGTTTCTTTTTTCGTCTTTTTTCCCCCTTATTTTCCCTTTTTGAGTTTCAGTTTTCGATTTCATATTTTGGTTCCCTTTGTTCGCGACTAGCCTGTTGAAAATTGCAAAGAAAAAATAAAGTCAGAAAAAAAATCACCAGGGAGGACAATCTGAAGTTTTGAAATGGCATCGCTCGCACCTGATGATTATTCTGTTTGTTTGTCTTTTTGTTCTCATCATCGTTATCATCCTAATCTGTCGTTGTCATTGAGATCATTTCGGTTTTCTTTCTTTTGTTCGCTCCATCATCCTCATCGCCGCACACACCCCAGATTTGCATCATCTGCATAAGTTAGTCAGTTCGTTTAGTTTTTGTTCCCTGCGTTTCATACCACTTCCTTCCCGTTCCTTTCAATCTATTCTTTGATTTGATTTGATTCGATTCGTTTATTATTTTCGGGAGGCACATGTCGATCATCAGGAGGGAACACTAAACCCCATCATGCTTATTATTTCCATCATCATCATCATCCTGTTTTCTTTTCTCGGCGGCATCTTGTCTCTCTCTCTCTTCGATAGTATTTCGCAACTTGGCATTGCGCTGCATTGGGGTGTGTGCTTTGCTCTGCTGTAAAGTGTGGAACTCTGTTGTTGTTGTTGTTGTTGTTGTCGTTTGCTTGTGACTACCAAGTAGTTAGTTAGTTTAGTTAGTTCGCTTGTTGGCTTTATGTGACGCTCATTTTTTTATTCTTCTATATTATTTATTTGAGGTATATTTATATTGGGATCTGAGTAGATTGGTGTGATTTATAGCTACGTAGTAGGTAGTACATCAGCTGATACTTTCCAATCTATCCACTACGGTTAGATAGTAGTACTATATCCTTTAGTATTGGGACTATTTAATTCCTACTACTACATATGATGGTAACGATGATGATGATGTTCACGAGATGTGGATGCCTTGCTGGTGCCACCCTCAATTTTATTATTCTAACTAACTTAACTTACCTACTTGTTAGTAATCTCATACTAAGTTACTATATTAAAGTGTAAGTAGTATGTGGTGCAACTTGATCATATGGTTTGATTTGCACAAGACCATCCTTTTTTCCCCTCATTCAATTTATTTTCACCATCTACATCATTTGGTTTCACATGGGAAAAAGACAGAAGACGATCAATGCGAGGAAAGAGAGAACACACAGACAAAAAGGATTCACACCAGCGCGGCAATTCTGTCGGACCCAAAACCAACTACTGACTCGGAGGGGCCGACTAGACTACTAGTAGATTATGACAAGACCCATCCGGCCCATGGAACCATGGTTGACGGCGCTTAGGTGTGACAAATCCTCCACCACTGCTGCCTTTGTCGCCCTACTTCCTCGTGGCGCGAGTCACCAGGATGGGGAATTCCTCCACATCGATGGTTACGTTTGCCGCGCAAACCATTGTCATTGCTGAGGAAAAATCCCGGAATACTCTCGGAGATACTGGGGAACGATGCGGTTGATTCTCCTTCCTCTTCCATTTTGCACCACAATTTTCATCTACGATTTTCATCATCAGGTGTATAGGGGAAAAAGTCTCGCAGCGATTTTGTGTGTGTGCGTACGCGGAATGCAGATAGGCTCCAATGGGTCCTCCTACCCTACACGAGAGGGGGGGACCAACTAACGAGAAAATTCTCCTCGACCCTGATTAGCACCGCACATCACCGGCTGCATTAGCACCGCATACGCTTTTTATCACCTGATGTCCAACGAGCAAATCAGATGCAGAAAATGGGGCACAGACGCGAGTTGTCCGGTGGCAAGAGATGCTGACTGGTGCCAACGAGTCTCGCCGATGGATGGGGGGTTTCGGAGCCAGTAAGGGTAGGAACTCCGCGCGTATATCGGGGATTCTGAAAATCCAGTGCAACTGGGGCCTGCCAGGCGCTAGGTCGGGGTTGCAGTGTCCAACGACAATGCTTGAAAATTTGAATGCAGTGTAGCTGTGCCCCTCTTTTTCTCCGGCTTCGCTGGCGTAGAAAAGAAGAACACAGCGTCAAAGTGATGGGTGTGTACGGTTTCTGGAGCATTGTTCCGACCACATGAGGAATCAGTGTTGTGTGGCGTACCCCCTTCGCGTCTTCATGTGTTATCGGCTGCTCTGTTTCTGAGAGAAACGCGGGCATACGGCACTTGGATCGGCTGGGGGGTGTAAAATTAACAGGTTGTTAAACCTGGTCAGGCTTCAAGGCAGATACCGGGGGTAAAAGTTAAAAAGTTACAAGAGAGGGGTCATTAGCAAGCCAGGTTTACCTGTTCATCCCTTCTATAGAGGGGAAAGTCCTTTAGTAGGCCAATAGTAGCTGGTACTAGACTCGCCAGTGTTGGGTCCCAGATAGCCTAGCTCAGTCGTGATCGAGCCGCGCCGATGAATAGCACTTGTTGGTCACAGTATTGTTGTACGGCGGTCCCAGAGCGACCCCTGGAGCAGCAGGCCTGCGCTGCCAGTGTACACCGCTTGAGTAATGCTCAGAACAGCGCCGCAGAGCTGTGCCATCACCCTTAGACCGGCGATGGGCGGGAGGGACCTGGGGAACCAGAATGCTGGGACAGTAAACCTAAAGCGGTGTGGGCACTGACTGCGCCGCTTAGGCCAACCAAAACTTGTACCAGGGTCATTTGTAAATCCTAGGAAAGCCAGAATTTAAGTCTGGTCACTGTCAGGCTCCATTGTGACCGTTGGAGGCCAAAAGAAGGCATTGTGGCAGCATTGGATTGTCGTTGGGGCATTGATGGCGGTCACGTTGTCGTGACCTCACGTGACCCGTACCAGCTGCGAGAACCGCCGAAGCGCGACAAAAACAAGCGCCAACTCCGACTCTCCGATTCTCGACGTCACCGACAAGAATGGTCTGGAAAAGCTAATCGGCCTGGTGCTCGCTTTGTTTCAGATTCTCTTTCAGGGTTCTAGAATCAATTTCCGAATCCTTTTTTCTCTCTTTCTCTCTGGCATCACCCACGGATAGAAGGCCGTTTTGCACATGTAATGTCCATAGAAGTTGACTGGGGCGCCGCGACCTCCGGTCCCGACGGAGAGGCTCTGGCCGAGCGCATCCGCTCTTTCATTCATGACAAGTTCCAGCAGGTTGCTCTACCACGCTTTATCCGATCAGTGCAAGTTCATTCTTTCGACTTCGGGACGATTCCGCCTGAGCTCGAGATCAAAGACCTTTGCGAGCCGTTCGCCGACTTCTATGAAGAAGATGAAGATGATGAAGCGTCTGATGTATCCGAGGGGCTTGTCTCCGGGCACGGTTCGCCGTGGCATGGGACTCATCCAGAGCTCAATGAATCCTCTTTCCGCGACGACAATGCGATAAATCAATCGCTGCGTGATCCGTTCACCGAAGGCTTTCAACCCTCGGCCTTGCGGTCTCCCATAGCTCTTAGCGACCATCTCAACCCGCATTTCCGCTCCGGCACTCCTGGTATACCCGGAGGTACATCGACCCTAGGCTACCATCTGATGTCACTTGGTGGACTTTCAGGAACGCAGACACCCCTTGCTGCAGTTGCAGGCGGATCCCCGTTCGCAGGCGGATGGAATGATTCTGGGATGATGGGCCCTGGGAATAGGGGGCGTCCACCGCCTCCAATTTTTACTGCCCACCAATCGCGTCCGGAAGCCGACATTGACAGCAGTAATCCGACTTCGCGACCATCAACATCCAGCACGTTACCTTCTCACCCGTCCGGGTCCAATAAGAACAATGGTGATGGAGCAGGCGGTCCTGACCATGGATCACACCCCGAAGAGCATGGGCATTTAGATGACCCTACTTCGGAAGAGCCTCTGCGATTTCCTCGAATGAGAGAGCGCCGGCCCGAGGACTTCCAAGTACTGTGCCATGCCAAATACGCGGGTGATGTGCGGCTGTCATTAACAGCGGAAATTCTTCTGGACTATCCCATGCCCAGTTTCGTTGGACTACCCTTGAAACTAAATGTTACAGGGATCACGTTTGATGGTGTTGCAGTGGTCGCGTACATCCGCAAGCGGGTCCACTTCTGCTTCCTGTCATCCGAAGACGCGGACGCGTTGATTGGGTCTGATCAGCCGGATGTAGGTGCTCAAGCCGAGTATTCACGTTCTGGCGGGGATGCGACCGTCTCTGCAAAGCGGCAAGGTGGACTGCTGCAAGAAATCCGAGTTGAAAGTGAGATTGGCCGGAAAGAAGATGGCAAGCAAGTCCTCAAGAACGTCGGCAAGGTGGAACGGTTTGTGCTCGCACAGGTGCGGCGGATATTCGAGGAGGAGCTCGTCTATCCTAGTTTCTGGACATTCCTGGTCTAGTTGCGCTGTAGATATGGGCCGCGGAAGAACATTGTCAACTCGCATTGGTCTAAACCCGTGAGGATTTAGGGTTTGATCGACTATTTGAGTCCTACCGTGTGCTCCAGACCGCCTCGAGCCCACCGATTTGTCAGAAACAGGCACTAAGACTGCAGTGTTTTATATCCAAATTAGCGCATGCATCTCTCCTCCCTAGCGATTGAAGAATCATGCCTAAACTTCCTTCAGGGGCAATGTAGCCACAAACCTCATCGCCTGCGGGAAAAGCGTTCCTGGCACAAATCCTTCCTGTCAGACCCCACGCGCATCTCTGTCATACCTGCCAATCATCTTAACAACTGACTGCGCTATCGCCACCCCCTTGTTTTCTTGTGACGTAGCCCAGTCAATGGAAGTAATTCTCACTACCACCTTATACCTGGTAGTGGCGGCCAAGCGAAATCCAGGTTCCACATATGGAGACCTGATGACCACCACCCCCTTGAAAAGTACACCAAATTCATAGCTAGCCAATATCTTATGAAGAGAATGAAAGAGACAGCCGAGATTGGCTACAGTCCCAATGCTCCAATCCCTAGTCTAAGACAAATAGTTCCCTGGTCATGCCAAGTTAGCTGACATGAACCCAACCGAACTCTGCAGACCAAACCAAACCTCATGATCCTGTGACAGGCCCACACACCTCGGAACGGCCCCAGGCGGGAAGAGTAGGGCGGGAACCAGTGGATTTTCTTCACGCCCTCGCTTGCTCACTCCATTCATTTATTGTCTCTCTCTTCATCTCTCGTCAGCGGTTCATGCCTTAGTGAGTGGGGGCGTCTGTCAGCCGGTATCTACCTCACTTCTCTCTAGGGTATAGAGCAGGTTAGCTGACTGAATTTGAGGAGAACGTTGAGGGATTAATGGCTTAGCTTGTAGTTATTGTACGATGTGAATAGAGCACTTTTGTTCATCGTAAGGTGGGACTCATCCGATTGCCACGATTACTTCAGTGTGAGGGGCGTGGAAGGGGGAGGTTGTTGCAAATGGCCTTCAGGGCACACTAAATGCTGTTGTTGCTTCTCAAGGAGAGAAGGAAGGGTATGTAACTCTCTTGAAGCGAACAGACTGAAAATTTTGGCTCTGGATCATTGTAATTGAGCGTTGATTGGAGTGTTTGAGGTCTGTGCTTGGTTGTTGTCGTGAGGAAGTTGCGGTGTTGGTCAAAGAAGAATGATGGATTTGCACGCAGGTGCTTGGATGTGATGGTTGATCTCTCTTTCTACATTGGGCTTTGATCTGAGAGCTGATTACTACTGTATTTTTGACATGTTGTGTATGGTATATTGTATCCATGGTGTACTGCTCATCTGTTTACCAAAGGCCTACAATTCGACATGGACAATGGAATTTTTGCTCCATTGTAAGTTGTAACCCAGATAACCCAGATAATCTCAAGTTTTGTAATGACAACTTCTTCCACGAGAATCGCACCAGTATGATTCACTCCACCAATGCGCTCAAATAACAGCTGGTTCATCCGACCACTAGGTGGTCGTTGTCAACATTCCGTCTCATCCAAACCCGAAAGATATGGTAACCGAAATGCACATTTCGCTGTCTTCAAGCTACCCTTTCACAGTCCCGACTGGCCTAGCAGGCTGACGATTGTATTTCCTGCGGCACACCCAAGAGTCGTCTACTGGTCCTTCTTGGGAGCCTCACCCTTCTCACCAGACACCTCGTCACCAAGCTTGTGGTACTCGCGGGTCAGACCCTCACACTGCTTCTTCAGGGTCTCAATGTCACGGTCCTTGGCTGCGAGCTCCTCCTTGAGACGGCCGATTTCACCGATTTCACCGGCCTGCGCAAGACGAGCGGAGTCCTTACCGCCAGCCTTCTTGTCACCCTCGAGAAGTCTGACTCTGTCCTCAAGACGGAGGACATCGAGGATCATGGTGTAAGTCCGGTTAAGGATAAGAGACAGGAAGAGGGTGAATCCACAAAGGTACATGTTGCGCTGCGAGTAGAACTTGCGGGCTTGGACTTCCATACGATCGGTACCGAGAGCGGCGGCTCTGTGGCGAAAGCTAGGTCAGTAATTGTTTCAGTGCAATGCTAAAAAGGGTGTGGACCGTCGGAAGCATACCCCATGGTGCCCCCCTCTTTGCCGAAAGAAGCCAGCTCCAGCTGCACACGGTATACGCGGTTGACGCTATCGATGAAGAGGATAAGGATAAAGATGAATGTGATCTATAGCTCAATAAGTATTTGCAAATGCAGGACAATGCCGAGTTACATACCTTTAATCCATATTGTAATTTAGCTACTATCGGACTTTCCGAAATGAAAGCAAAGAGCTTCCTCTTCACGGTGAATGGAAGAGGGATGATGAGGCCCATGAAGACCGCCATCTCAAACACCAACAGGCAGAAAACCTATTATCATGTTGTAAGCATATGTTGATGCGACACATTATCTGATGGCCCGGGAGTGCGCGGGTCAGGGGCTGCAGGCTGCAGGCTGCAACAATCCCAAATTCCATGCCATTGCGAGGAAAGTTAACAACAAATGGCGGTACGTACAAGGCTGTAGTAGAGAGTCATTTTGCCTGAGATTGTAATTCAGATAATTTTCCGACAGATGCTTCAAGATGCAAGTTTGGCTGGAAATCCAGCTGTGGTTGTGGGGTTTGTTTTGCGTAAGATAAACAAAAGTACACGGTGACACGCAATATGAGTTGAAGAACCCGAAAGGTCGAGCAGGCGTAGAGCGAACAATGCTTGTCGAATAAGTTCTTCTAGCTAGTATACTGGCATGAACAGTGCCAGAACAGAGCAGGAAGGTTAGGCAGTTCAGGAGATGAGGTGGTCTTTTTGCAGTTTCTGGTGAGAGGAAGACGTCATTACCGCCCGGAGCTGTGATTGTGCACGTGACTCTGTCGGCCGCGGCTCAGCCTGCCGTCTACGTCATAGCAACAGGGTTTATCTAAAGTATGTATCTAATTCTCATTGACTGCATATGATTGCTAGCTGTGGTATGTACATCATCTATATGCGTCAATCCTAATCTAGAAAGCATGTGCTTAACCCTCCGCTTCGTCATACGAGTTGGACTTGTGCTTGGGCTCGAACTTGAAGTCCTTATGAGCCGGTCCGAGGAACATCTCCCTGGAAGGTTGTTAGAATAAGTCCGAAGATTGAACTTGTTAGAGGAAAGTACTTACGAGATCTTGAGCCAATCCTTGTAGTTGGCACTGGCCAGCAGTGTCTCAAGCTCATTCCGGCCTCTGAAAGCCGGGGGCCGGTCGTTGATGTAGGGGGGAAGATGCTCGAGCAACCCGATGGGTACATAGCGACGAGTGAAGCTCAGCCATTCCATTAAGAAGCGTCTAGTCGTACCGACGCCGTGCTCATCGGACCCCCATGCCTCCAGACCATACTTACAGAACTTCTCAATCATTGCCAAACGTTCCGTAGCGGACTTGTCAAGGTACTGGCCCGCCTGGATTTCCTCGAAGAGCCAAGGCTTGATCAAAGGACCACGACCAAGCATAACAGCATCAACACCAGCATTGTTGATGTGGTTATCATAGTCCACATGAGAGTAGCAGTCGCCGTTGCCCAGGAAGTAAACCTTGCCACCGTTTGGCTGCGTCCGGGCATCAGGCTCCCGGATGGTATCCGTCACCGCGTCAGTCTTCTCGTTCAGGCGCTTGATCAAGGCGGCACATTCGGAAATGTATTCCCAATCAGCTTGTCTGGTGTAACGCTGCTGTCTGCTACGACCGTGAAGAGTGATAGCTGCTGCACCTGCGGCGCCGTCGTGATGAAGCAGACTGGTTTCATAGCCTCCAAGCAGCAAACGCTCCGTCAGTTTCAAGGCGTTCGGATTGTTGTCCTTCGTTCCCATACGGATCTTGACAGTGATAGGAATCTGATCTGAAACAGTGTTCATACCACGAATAATCTTCTCGAGCTTCGACGGGTGCTCCAAAAGAGCAGAGCCAGCACCGTCCTTGAAGACGAGGTCAATAGGGCAGCCACAGTTCAGATCGATGACACGCAGATTGGGAGTAACTTTAGCCAGTGCCTCTGTAGCCTTGAAGGCTTGCCAGGGCTTGTTTGCTGCAATTTGAGCACCAAACTTCATGTCCTTGGAGTTATTATAGCCCTGCACGATGTCTGCCCCGGGCAGCATCGTGGGAGGGAGCATCTCCGACTCATGGGCTCGCATTAAAGCCCATTCCGACTTGTTACCCTGGATCAAGGGCAAGCTCATTGCCATCTCAGAATAGGTGAATTGTGCGCCGAGCTCAACGCAAAGTCTTCGGAAAGGCATGTTGCCCTGGGTAGTCAAAGGCGCCAGTGCCGGTGTCTCGGGTCCGAAGTATAGTCGGCGCTTCTCCGATGGCATGAATGGCGGCTCAACGTACAGAGCCCGGTTTTCCTCCTTTTCTTCCTTGTTCTCGACATCCTTGGTCTCTGCATCCTTCTCCTCGGCATCCTTCTTCTCTTCACCATTGGTCTCAGCTCCTACAGGCGCAGCACGATGGCGCTTGTGGAGCTCCCTCTCAATAGTTCTGGATGTGTTTTCCAACCAATTACTGTACGGTCCAGCTCTCGGGAAATCCATCTTTCTCCTCGCCAAAGCGATCTTATCCTCCATCGAAGCAACATTGACCGCCCCGTCCTCTCCAGCAAAGGGAACAAGCCGCTGAACCTTCTTCTTGCGCTCCTCATCCTCAATAAGAACCAACTCTTTCCTCCCATCGGCCGTCTCCCGCTCCTCCGAGTGTGAACCGACGAAGCGACATTTCCAGCCCACGAAGCACTTTCCGTTGATATCCCAAACAGGACATACGCCATTGAACGTCGTAAGATCTTCCCGCTTGTGTTCCTTCAAGTATTTCCGCAGGTCATGCTCGTACCGACACTTTTCACCAAAAGTGCACTCGGCAGGAGAGAACTCAGGCCTGAAGTTCACACTAGAACACAATCCCTTCGCATCCTCGGATCGACCGAACGTGCGGTTCGTATTCTGACCAGTCTTCTTCTTCTTGTTCTTCTTCCCGTTCTGCTCATCGGCGCGTCCATCGTGGTGCGCAGCTTCCGCGGCATCGTCTGCATTGTCATCCGGATTTCTTTGGCCTCTCGTGGGTTGTTGGTCGAGAATGAACCTAGCAGGGACAGTCAGTTAGGATGGAGCGCGCGCATCGCAAGACAATTTTGGTCATCACATACTCAGGCTTGATAGGAGCAACGCCCTTCATGCGCGGGGCGGGCGCATCAGCCATTTGCCCATTAGACTCCGCCGAATCATCGAGTCTGGCCTTCTTCGAGGGTGGCTCCTGGGCCTGGTCTGCAGCGGCATCGCCATTCTCCGGATCACGCTTGGGCGCATTAACCTCCGGAGCGGGCAGCTGTTCCTGAGCGGTTGTTGGCTCCATTGTGAACAGTCGCTTTCCTCGAAAAAAGATTAAAAAGAAAAAAAAAAGACCTTATTTGATCACCAAAAGAGCTGAACCGCGCAATGCGACAATTGGGCTAGAATCAGCGCGTCGTATAATTCAGACCCTTTCCAAATTCAAAAAGATGCCGGTCGGTCCTCGAGAATCTCCGCAATCAATCAATCTAATGCGGGCAAAAATTTCGAGGGGTGCAGTTTGTAAAGTTTGCACTTACAGTGGCGTTGGCGGCAGTTCCAGCGTGGCGGGACGGAGGGCGGTCAGGGCGTTGCTTAGTAGTAGATAACTAGTAGTGGCGGTGCGGACCTGCTGCTCTGACTTCTGACAGCCAATCCCTGAGGTGCTGTTACGATGGGCGGTATACGCGGTAAAACGGAAGCGATCCTTTGCCGTCGCCTTACCGGGCAACCTCCTTCCCCCCCCAATCCATTACAAATGTCGAACAGACTAGCGTAATCTTACTTTACATACTGAACAAGAGCCCCACCGAAGTTGAACCTAGTCTTTGCAATGCTCACATTTTCTGGGTTTCTAGAAGAACTCAAACGACGACCCGGTTGATGGAGGGGGGTAGATCAATGCTGAGAAGTCAGCCACCTGTCGTTAACTAACTAGCTAACTAACTTGTTAAGTAGTTAGCAAACGCCGTTTGGTCTCGCGTCGAGCACACCCACAATCGCGGTTCCAATCAAGGCATAGTCTCCGTTCTATGCTGTCGCTCCGCCCATCGCTGTGATCGATCGTTACTCGTCGAATGTTACGACGACTGTGGGATACGCAATCCACCACAGTGGCAAGGATCATACATACATACATACATACTGCTGAGGACAAAAAAACACCATGCTACAAAGTATTGGAGACAGAATACTACATCGGAGATATATCCGACTGGCAACCATCAAACACCCGCCCTTAATCACGTTCACTAGTACTACATACAGTACTTATGTATCGCTGCACCCCCCCCCTTTAAACTTCAGTTAACTACCCAGAAAGTCAATTCCATCTTGGCAAGAAGGTCACAGGACTACGAATACGCCTCTAGCATTGGGCGATTTCGAAACGACGGCGAAGATCTCCTGCGCCTCTCACTTTTAGTCACTCTGCTTAGCGCCTTGTACCTGCTGATCTGATATGTCCTGATGAGGATTAACTACCCTTCCCCATGCATCATGTTACATGTACATTGACTTTCGTATGTTGTGTAAGCCTAACTTTACGGATTGGAAGTCCGGGGGAGGGAACGGAACGTCGGAATGCACCTGCTTACTTACTCAAGTAGTAAGTAGTTTAGTGCATAGTTACTGTATATGGTTGGCTGTTTATGGTCCTTGACCAATTTCTGAGTGCTATTTACGTATGCTGTAAACTGGCTTCGCTTCCCCTACCCCCCTTTTCGTATGTGGATGGGTGGATATTATGCGTATGGGTTGCTGCAGTATAATCTGCATGAGGCAGGTACAGGTTGAAGGCCTTGTGGTTCGTTGTTGTCGTTAGGTGGATAGATCATGGTATCCACATCAAGGGACAAAAAGCACATGTGGCATTCCAGGAACCGTGGACTTGGAAATGCAAGGGTGGCAAATTGATTCTATTTATTGCTAAACAATACGTACTGATATATATTGGTCTTTCTGGGATTGTATGACTCTTGTAAGCTTACGCAACTGTACGACATCGATGCGTAGATTATTTGAGGATATTGATGGCTCCGGGGTTGTTTGGTAGGCATCATGTGCTGTGAGTAACACCATGTATGTAAGGGAGTACTACTAATTCATGTACATAATCTACCATGTATGGGATCCGTCACTTGTGTTCCCCGGTCATCCCAGAATGCAGGTGCCTGATTAGAGTAGCGGCTGTAAGGCGACTGCTACGTGCTGTAGGAATGCTCAGTAATCAGAGTGCGGCTGGCAGCAATACTCCGAAAAGCGGTATATAC
The DNA here is from genome assembly GCF_003184755.1 of Aspergillus piperis CBS 112811. Classification (NCBI taxonomy): domain Eukaryota; kingdom Fungi; phylum Ascomycota; class Eurotiomycetes; order Eurotiales; family Aspergillaceae; genus Aspergillus; species Aspergillus piperis. The sequence continues at coordinate 67,216 of NW_020291594.1, forward strand.
TTTATAGCGTACACGCGCAGTCCTCGGGAGAATACCTGGTGGATACAAGCGCCTCACTTGACTCGAATTAGGTTCGGTAAAACGCAGCCGAGGTATTCGAGGGTTGAGACATGGATGAAACAAACGGATGGCGCTTGACAGGGGTAGGGGACCAGTAGAGCCGGGGCATCGGTTCAGCTTGCCCAGATTGCAGAACATACAACCATCCATGCCGTCTGTAACCTGAAGCTGCGTAGTTGATATTGGCTTGGTTAGTTCTATCACTCCAACAGCAGAGTCAGTTCATCGATGTTGCATGGTCAGCACTTGCGCCCGAAAAGGCAAGTCACTCGACCGATAATGCGGTGAAAGACGGAAAGTTGCCGCTAACCATTAAAAATGCTTCTTCAGTGCTTCTAGTGTTGGAGCCAAGACCACACCCCCAGGATATGCCCTAGACTAATTGCATGATTGAGAATGAATGAGGATTCATCCTCCCCGATTTTCGTGGCGATCGGCACCCGGAGGAAAAGGGGCTTGGTCCCATTCCTGCGATCTCTCACGTCCCAGCCAATACCAGGCGATCTGGTCTATCAGCAGACCATGCTGAGCGGGAGAACGGTGTGTATGTTACTACTGCTAGGCCATTTTAGCGCCCAAGTCGTGAGGGCTTGCTCTTCGATACACCGATTTATCAGTACTTTCGTTCAAGAAACGCCCATACAGACCGCCCATTTGCCTCGTTCGCTTACAAGTGAGGCTGCTATGATATTGATGTCATTGATATATGGCCAGTGCTGAAAAAGGAGCGATAAGTGGCCGTGCATCGTGCTTATCGTAATATCGGTTCTAACTCCGCCATACTAGAGATCGGGGCTTACTGAAGAGGGTATCGCGGAGTATAGACGGAGGTCCTGGAATGTCCGATGCGAATGATAAGGAAGGTAGCCAATGTTAACCACTAGCCAGGTCACCCAATAGCACCATAGGAAAGCGTTGTAGCCCCTGATACTAAACGCGCGCTGAAATATGCAGTGACTTGCACCCGGACCTCCATTTTCCGGGTCACTTCCACCACAGGAGTTCCTGAATATCAAGACCCCGGGTTGAGTACTGAATTTCGGGTTCTGTGGGGGTTGCGTTGGTTAGAGTGTCTAACCGATGCACCTGGCTTGGTGTGGCATGGACAAGCTTTGGACCCTTTCTGACACCGCCGGAATGAATGATCCAGGTTCTAGGACCGGTTCATCGGATAACTTCAGGGTGTGATGGTACTATCATAGGCTACGAATCCCCGGAGGGATCTCGACCAGGATATAGTGCGCATGTGAACCACGGGTAGGTAGCGTGCTTGCTGGGGGTAGTACGAGACATTCAAGGCTCCGAGAGGAGTTACTGTGTTGCACAAGCATATTGTTTTCTGGAAGGGTCGAGTCATTTACTTCTTCCTGAAGAGCGGATGAGCCCGAAATTGAGAAAAACATATCCGCACGGACAGACGAGATGAGACGAGAGTGGGATGGATGGATGGATGAATGTTGCAAAGAACAACGCAGATGAATGAGCTGGTTGAACTTGCTAGTAATAAGTTTTAGTTGTATAGTAGGTAGGTAGCACCACCACCACCAAAAGTAGGTCCAGCTCCGTAATAATACAGAGACCGGAAAATGGAGCGGGGACCAATCCCCGGTAATACAGTTTCATACCAAGAGACAATACAAGGGTGACGCCCCTCTGGATCTCCTGCAGCAGTTAGCTACACACCAGTCCACCGCCGTCATCATCATCGACTTTTCGAAGAAGCGCTAGTGAGTCGACTAGACTGCAAGCGGTGTCAAGTTCATTGCTACTAAAGGGGGCTCCACCTGCTAGAAGCCGAAGGGAACCAGAAGCTGTTTGCTGGCCACTGGAGTCAGTGGTCGAAACCTCCCATGGATCCTCCGCCATCCTCATACGTAATAGTAAGTCGCAAGAAGATTCGTTCGTTGGGCACTGGGCAGATGCTGGGCAGCTCTGATTGCCTGGAAATAGTTATGGGTGGCCCCAGCCAGACCATGACTAAGGTTGTTCTTACCCAATCTAGATAAGTGCGGCCATTGTCCGGGATGTACCGTAATTTAGGTCATGGACGGACTTGACCAGATTGGGTTGTAATAAAACGGTAATGCTTGAGAGTCAACCCTTTACTAGTAAGTAAGTACGTAGTAGTGAAGGTGTGGTGCCGTGAATTGCCCCCTCCCTCTCTCCGCCGGCAAGACACCCAAGACAGGTCCAGTCACTCACTGTCTAGTCATTATTACCTGGTGGTCCTTTCCGGTCGTTGCTTGCTTGCCGCCAGTTGCTGGGCTTCCTGACTTCGCTGCTTGTCGGTGAAATTGGACTTGTTGTTCCTCGTGTGTGCGTGCGTGTTGCCCACACCTTTTCCCCCCATTCACCCAATTTCCCATCTCTACACCATCATCATCTTCTTCTCATCATCATCATCTACTTCTATTAACCATCACCTTCTTTTTGTGCATCTCAGAATTTGTTTTCTTCCCTTCTGGTGATCGAATCGATCAGTAATATCGTTACGTCCCGCCACCTTTCCCGAATCCGTCACAAGTTCCGCAAGCCAAAGCGGGACAACATCCGAGGGTGGTGGACACTCCTTGTGTGATCCCGCCCAAAACCGCCGTCGTGGAATCGTTCCTTCATGCTCGGGTCGTCAGAAGCGACGCATAGTCCTCCTCCTCCCTCACTTCATTACTCTCCCTCTGTCGGGGACCTCGATTGCGCCTCTACCAGGGACTCGACCCCCGTCACCACTCCCCTCGGGTTTGGCGTACCGTTGCGCAGACCGGATAGGGAAAAGCTACTCTCGGATTCCTCGTGGACTCGAAATTCACTTGACATCGGCGGCGACACGTCCTCACCGTACTTTGACAACCAGCAACTACACCCTCACTTCGATTCAGATCTCGACTTCCCTCTCTTTCCTTCCTCCCCCATACAAACCAACACCATGACCGGTGCAGCCGCTCCGATCGACATCGCCACCCGCCAGAGTTCCGTTTCTCCTCCCGGACAGCAGGCGTCGAACCTGACGTCTGCTCTGCAGAGAGCTGGTAATGGAGAACGGACAGGCAGTCTATCCCATGCAAACGGTGTTGGTCTCAGCGTCTTCAAAGCTCCCCCTCCTCGCAAGGACTCCATCGGTGCAGCTACCGCACAATGGGGCAACGGAACGAAGCCCATCTCAATGTCCGGCTCCAACCGCGATAAACCCCGCCGTGAGTCTTTGGCAGGAAGTTTAGTTGGTGGAATGAGCTGGGGTGGTGTGTCTGTTGGCAGTTGGATTCGCGATGAGTGAGTGTCCATGTCGTTATGGGAATCTCTACGATTTCCCGTGAACGCGCGAGTGCTTTGGCCACTGGAAGCTGACGAATGAATCATCTAGTATAATCATGACCGGCACATCTCCGTTCACTTTCCAGTCACCGTCATTTCATTCATCCTCATATTTACCTAAGCTGGAAGCGAACTTTATGCGCGACTTCAACTGCTGTGGGGTGACTCTTCCGACGCTTCACGATCTTTTGCAGCACTATGAGGAAGCTCACGCCACCAAGTCACCTCAGCAGGGCCACCGCCCCAGTCAAGGCGATAGTAGAGCGGCCCTGGCTGCGGTGGCGATGGCGCAGCAGCAACAAGGCCAGCAAAACAATAATCAGGGCCGTGGATTGCAGCCAGATAGGACTCTGGACTTGCAGCGGAAAATGAGTCAGCTTCCACACACTCAGCAGCATTCGGATATGGATACCATCGATGACATGGAACTTGATGAGCCAATGGGTGATCACGATGCCGCCACTGCACAGCTGTTCGCGCCTCAGTCGCGTGATGGAGGTCAAGGAGGTTTTGGCAGTACCAACCAAAGAGTTCCGCATCTGAATTTGTCGATGCTTCCAGGACACCAAGGGTTCAAAGGCTCTCAGCCCGGTACTCCCGTTGCCTCTGGGCGCCCTCTATCGCTGCAGAACAACCCAACGGTTTCTTCCGTCAATACACCTACTTTGATGGCGAACCCTCTACAGAACTCACAGTTCCGGACCACACCAGACTCCTCTGCCCCTGGGACGCCGGCAGAACTGGATGACAGCATGCTTGGTGGTTTTGGAGACCTGGCTATGCAGAACCCGATGATGCAGGGTCAGTCGCAATTTGGAAGGTTCGCCGGGAACAACAACGATATGGTAGACTTGTGTATCGACGAGCCAGCCAAACGACTGTTTAGTCCCACTGGCGGAATCAATACCCCCAATGCTCACTTTAAGCTCAGTGGAGCACAGTATGGCCCTAACAGTGAAATTGCTCGACGAATCCGAGAGCAACAGTTGTTGGCGGGTGTTCCTGATACCACTGCACTCCTTCCCAACGAGGAACCCAAGCCTTTCCGGTGCCCAGTCATTGGTTGCGAGAAAGCGTATAAGAACCAAAATGGTCTGAAGTATCACAAAGCTGTAAGTTCTTTTCCAAGTCAAACCATCCTTAGCTTGTCTAATCATTCCCTAGCACGGCCACAACAACCAGCAACTTCACGACAACGCAGACGGCACCTTTTCTATCGTCAACCCCGAGACATCAACGCCATATCCTGGAACACTTGGTATGGAGAAGGAGAAGCCCTACCGCTGCGAGGTCTGTGGCAAGCGTTACAAGAACTTGAACGGTCTCAAATACCACAAGTCGCACTCGCCGCCCTGCAATCCTGATTTCCAGCTTGCTGCAGGCAGGAATTTGGCTTTTGGTGGAGGCGTCATGCAAGGGCAGAACATCAACGTTGCTGGGGCTGGCCTACCTGGCATCGGTGAAGAGGGTCTTTTATAAGGTCCCCATATCACGAACGACATGCAATCCAATTTTACGCATCATTATTCCCACACTAATTCGACACGACGATCTCTGACGGCCTCGTCGCGCGGGATACGATTTAATGACAGGTTTGGTGGCTTGGAGTTAATGGTATGAACGTCATGTCAATCGCGGTTTGGGACGACCGTGCTTTGGTCTGGTAATAAATCAGTCCTTTTTAAAGACTTTGAAGAAGTTCTTCCACGACTTAACAGCCGATAGACGTATCGGCGTGGATTCTCTGGATTCTTTTGCTTGCTCCTGGCATTTGCTTAGCTTTGACGGTTATGTGTATTCGGGATCAAAACAGAAAGTTGGGTATTTCATTTTGTCGACTTCCATTGTCACGTCTCCGATCCTGGGCTCCTTCGCCATCCGCGGTGCCGAATTACTTAATCAGAACCTTCAAAGGCGTGTCATGCCCTGCAGAAAAAACTGGAGTACGGTTACGATGGGACGACTTTGGGTTTGAAAAAAGAACGAAAAGCAATTTAGCGCAATGGTTTCTACTGGATATGCAAAGTTGGAGCAACGCGGTGGTTGTCGTTCTTTGCCTTTTTCTCTGGCACAATGAGGTTTTCGCTGCTTGGAGACAAGGGAAGACCATGAAAAAAAGTAACTACTGGTGGTACTCTGGCGTCAATCAGTTCTGTAGATAATGTTTTTTCTTTTTTCTTTTTCAGACCGGCTTCTGGCTCCTACACTGCGTTTTTGTGTCTTTCTATTTCCTCTTGTTTATCTTTGCTGATCATTTCTTCCCGTTCTTTGCGTCGTTTGTTCTTATTTGCCTGTGGTGTTGTTGGAGAAACATGGGACTTTCGAACTGACTGGCTGAGTCGCTGATAGATACTATTCCTCGCTATGTTCTTGTTGCTTTTAAGTGTTTTGCCTGTTTGCTCTCCTTTGAGATTCCCGTTTCGATTGTTGAAGGTTTGACGTAATGTTGTTTGCTTTGCGGAAAAAGGGCTCCTTTCCTTAAACAAAAAAAAGTCTGAACATGAAACAATTTCACTCCATATTATCATTACCTCTCGGGTATGCTCAATAGTCGACTAATAGGTTAGTTAACTAGTTAGTTACTGGTTTCGATTATGAATATCATGTAGTTAATTCTTGATTTGGGTGCTACGCTGGTGTAATTGAGTGAGCGTTGGGACGTTGAGTGAGTTAGTTGGGCCGTAGTTGTTTCTTCTTACTTGGAAGTACTCCGTAGACGGATCACCATTCTGGAGTCATTTGAAGTAACCTGTGGCATGTACCCTACGTGATCGATTACTGTAACTTGTTGAAAGCATAGGATGGCCTTTGGCCACTTTACCCGGCTGCTCTTTGTTAAGATGAGTGTGATCATGTTCATAATATAGAAGAAAACAATCTGTTTCATTCATTTCAGATATGTTACTCTAGTACAGCTTGAACTTTGAAAAGGAACCGCCGTCCACCTCATAAGCGCCACATACATCCAATGTGGGGAAGAAGCAAAGAGTATGAGGAAAGTAAATAAAGAAAAAAGTGTTGATCAAGGACAAAAAGTGAAAAGGAAACAGGAATCCCGGTGTTGTTTGTTTACTTCGTGAAAATCAAATCGTCATTTGAGGCAAATTTCCGCTTGCACCGACCATCCAGACATAGTTGGAAGAAGAAAAAAGGAACCAGATATAGGTTTCGTTGCTCATAGAATCCTGAGTCAGATCTGGGATTTTACATGCTGAGTATAAACGAGGCCAGTAGAACATAGAAAGAGGTATGGAGAATGGAATACACGTTCTGGAATTTATCCGGAGTAAATGGATGATGCTTACGCACATCTACCACTCGAATTCTCCTTGACCTTTGTGGAAGACGTACCTGTTCGCTTGTTAGCAGAGGGTTAAGTGGATTGAGTGATATTGATGTACTTACTCCTTGCCACCAGTGGTCAGGATACCATCTTTGAGGGTGCACTTCCACTTGTTCTTCACGCGTTGAACCTTGTCATAAGTGCAAAGCATGACCTGGCCTACGGCATCTTCAGCATCATGATCCTCAGCAACAAGGTCATCAGGGTCGTCAAGATCAGAATTGATGGCATCCTCGTCATCCTCATCCCTTTCATCATCACCACCGGGGCCGTCGAATTGAGCACCGAGAACCTTGGGTGGATGAGATGAGGAACCAGCAACTGCCGACACATCAGCTGGCTCTGCTTGGGTAGCCACCAGCCCACGAGTCGATGTCTTCGATGAGTAGTCATGCTCGTCGAGAGGCAGCATCAGACCACCGCCTTCTAACTGGAGCATCTGTTGTCTGAGATGGTCACGAAGGAGACGATCACCTTCTCCTCCCTGGCGTTCGGCAGCTTCCCGCCTCCGTGCAACCTCAGCCTTCCATGCAGACAAGGCATCATCACCGGCACCGTCCGTTTGAGTATTGCCGACAGGGGGTTGAGACACAGGGGGATACCCCGGTTCTTGCTTGATCTGTGGAGCCTGCCCGTTGGGTACATGCTGCATAGGCTGGGGACGCGGCTGGCCAGGTATGGCCATGGCTGCTTGGGCCTGTGACTGTGCTTGCAGCTGACTGACTGAGTTAGCGGCTGCAGCTCCGTAACGCTGACGAAGCATATTGGCAGCCCGTTCTTGAGCAGACTGTGGGTTGGAGGAGTTTGGCATCATCATATTATTCATCGGCATCATCCCAGGCTGACCGTTGACGCCAGGTTCGGTCTTGATGTGAGGTTGTTGTTGTTGTTGACCCATGGCATTGGGGCCGGCCCCAACCGGAGCAGGAGCCTGGAGCGGAGGTGCCGTAGCGGGGACGGACTGAGGGATGGGTTGCTGTTGAGGAGGGGGAGGAGGAACATGATGCTGTGGCTGAGGGGGTGGACCAGGCCGAGGAGCATTTGACGGCACAGTTGCGGTGGGAGGGAGGATATTTTGTGTCTGAGGGGGAGCGGCTTGCGGCGGCGGCGGGTCCCAAGGGAAGTGAGCGACACCCAATGAGGAGAGCTTCTTCTGCCAGCTCTGGGAATGAAGGTTAGCATACGTAGATTTGTATCCAACAGGAGAAATTGAATGGAGCAAGGAGTCAAAGGGCCAAGTGGTAGGTATAATAAGGACTGAGACCGAGAAGGTGAAGGGGAAACGGGCAGCGAATGACGATGCTGAAGCGGCTTGGCAGGTCGACTAGGGCGGGTAAAAGCGGCGCGGTATAAAAAGAGACTCAAAAGCAGGCGATGCCCCCAGGCGGCCGCCCTTCCCGCACCTCTCGGACCCCGCTTGGGGCGTCTCCCCCTGGGGCTCATCACCCCAAACATCACGACTTCTTTTGACCTCAAAAGACTCTCGCCAACAAAGAAAAATGGTTCTTGATGGAGTACTAACCTTGCGCAAATCTAACAGTGTTTGCTGGTCCACACCACTTTCCTCGAAGTCCACCTGGGAGCCATCACAGACCTCCTGGATGACACGATCGAATACCGTGCCCTAGGGATAACTGGTATGAGCCAACATCTCACATGGTTTTGATATGGGGTTAGAGCGGGGGAATGGAGAACTTCGAAGGGAGTATCAAGCCACAATCAGGGCTCATCGAAGTCTCCAGCTCTCATAGAGTTTTTTTTTTTTTTAAGATGCACTCACCACCTGCTGGTTCGACATGATCGCTGTTGGGATCAGACAAGGACGAGAAGACGCTTTGTCAAGCCAGGTGAAGGGAAATTTAATGAAGTTTGGGTCAAATAAATTTGCTCTGTCTTCTAAGAAAATAGAAAAAAGAACGGGGGTGCCTATCAACACGCGAGAGCTCGACGTGAATGGGGGTTGTCGGGCTTATCACAGGTAAAGCCTCGCCGTCGCAGCGGTCGCTTGCCACGGGCGAATGCGACAGTTGAGTCTCCACAACCACTACTTCCGACCACCCTCGAACTTGCACTTCTTCTGTAGATGGTCTTTCTTACTTCAAGAACTCAATATTCCGAGTCTCAGCGTGTGACGAGCCGTAGAATGCCGGGTGAATGCCGGAAGGGAGTTGAAAGCAAGGCAGGCGTGCCGGAGGGATGTGGTTGAGGTGAAAGTCGCTCTCTCCGGGCGAAATCCGCCTTCCTCCCGCCTGCTTAGTCACCACCACCGCTAGTCCCTAGTGGGAGGTCCGGGGGATCTGCCCCGGCGCGACGCAAAGAGCTGTTTCTTTGACTTTTTGACTTTTGAGATCTCCAGTAGTCGCGGGCTCAGCCTTTTCTCGCCACTCCTTCACTTTATCCCTTGGTTGCCAGTATTGTCGTTTAGACCTCAGTTTTATCTACCATCTGCCAGCCGCGTGGTTGTGCGATGAGTCAACGTTCTTGGTTTCCGTCCAGCTCATGCAGGCCTCATGGTATTCTAATTCGTCTTAATTCGACAGCGCACTGTGGAACTCAACACAACAAGGAACACAACAAGGAGAAAACTACACCCAGGCTTCTCCTTGTTTCATAGTAGTGTATCCAAGTAAAGAATTTTCGTCCTCACAATACAGTGGCTGACAAGCCATTAAATAGTTTCTGGGGCCCTTTAAATGACTTTGTGAAGCGTCTCTTCAAGTCGGACAATCCCTTATGAGAACGGACTCTGCCAGAAAACAAAGCATATAAGTCTGCACGGGGATCAAAATACTTTTCTTATCTTGCGTTAGGGCCTCGGGTGCTACCATCTGACTTTATGAGCCTCAGGACTTCATATAACCCCAGTAATAGTATACTATTGCAGAGTAAATTCCGCTCCAAGTCCAAGGGTCTCTTTAATCGCAAACTGTCAAACCAAAACTGAGCTTGGATGCAGCGTATCAATATCAGAACATCACTTTATGTTTCTGCTGCTCCCCAACTGATATTAACGCCGGAAACTCATGGTTGACTCGCCAAAAGAGGTAGCAGTCAAGAAACAGACAAAATGGTACACTATGGGTCAAATCGATTGTTGGTGCCAACTAGTATTCCAATGGATGTCAGCACGCGTACAGAAGATATAAAGACAAACTAACCCCATGCTCTAAGAACCGTTATACCTCCGTTGGGAGTACTCGAATTGTAGTGAGGCGTGCTAATCTATTAGCTTGAAAGCATTGACCCTGTCAGCCATTATGACTTACAATTACCATATAGTCTACTCGTAGTACTGTAAGTAGTCCTTAATCAACTTGGTTGTAGAGGCTCATCTCTCTAACTAGAAGAAACTTTATCTTCTGGTCTCTTAGGAAGGAATGCGAATTGTAATATGCACGAGCAGAAGGCAAACAGATGAGCGACGAAGCAGAATATAGTCAGATATGTACGGAGCCTCTATCATCGTGATCTTCTTTTACATCTAGTCTAGATGGATTGGAAAGCAGTAGATTGTGAGTCCCTATCAGGCAACCAGTTAGGGTTCTCCCCCAACCTGCCCGGCGGAGCTTACCCGATCTCGGCAAGGCGCGGGTGGAGTTTTGACAGCCGAACCTTGACCGTTCGTCTTCTCCACTTCATATTGTTCTCCAGCCATCTAGATTGCTATAGCCTCAACCTAATGTTGCCGGCGATAAGACATGAAACGGAAAAATGACGCCGTCCCGGAGGCCATGGTGCAACGATGGTCTCGACCGCCCCTCTCCTGCCGCTTTTGTCGAGCGAAGAAGCTGCGCTGTGATCGTACCCAACCTTGTTCGAATTGCGTTCTGAGAAAGGTACCTTGCGAGTATACAGGTCAGGGTCCATCGGATAGTTCGGACGAACTGCGGGGAGCTCATCTATCTGGCAATCAGCCCACTGCTGCGACAGTCTCCATACAACAGCAACAGCCAGCACCAACTATACCACCCACCTATAGCCAGAACACAACTGCTGCGTTAGTGGGCTCCATGTTTAGGAGTGTCATTGTAGTTCTCACTGACATAATTGGAAAGAGATACGAATGATATCTTAAATCGGGTCGCGAGGCTAGAAGAGGCAGTCTTCGATCGAATTCATATTCCTCGGGGTGAGTTATAACTAGCTGGTTAGAACCATCGTTACGGGTCTGGGATCGTCCCAATTATTGGCCAGAGATGACACTCAACCTGGCTGGTTATTCAGTGACCTCAATCTAATGCACATCTAGATCCGCCTGGTAAAGCTACTGGTGCCCAGGGCAGCGACACAAACCAGGGCTTGGTCACAAGTGGTGTATGTATTTCCTACAAACTCTTGCTTTCGCGAGCTGAAACATTCGCTAGGCACGAGGCTCGAGCAATGGATGTGTCACTCCGCTTACATTATTACCCCTATCTTCATTACAAAGACGCATTGCTGATCTCTATGACTGCATGCGAGATACGAAGAGCATATCCAGGTGTCTTCCCCCATGGACCCAGGCTCGCCAACTATTAGACCACTTCAACGTCGTCATTCAGCCAACATTCGGAGTCTTCCATATCCCGTCCACAAAAGAACTATTAGATGAAACATACAGGGGTATACTCGAGGGCGAGGAGCCAAGCCTCACTGTCCTGGTACTGTTCTTCAGCATCTTCGCTGGGGCTGTTCTGGTTGCAACCCCCGAACTTCTGCAGTTGCTCAGCGCAACAGAGGCAGAAGCCAAAGCAGCCTTCGCCACATACGCGCGTTTAGCTCTCTGTATAATTGACAACCCGATCCAGCCAGTGCCGCCATCAACCACTGCTCTTGGAGCCATTAGTGCCTTGTCGCGCGTTCTCTTCCATGCGGATTGGTATTCCCACAAAGCCCAAGCACTCAGAATCGACGCAATATGCATGGCCCGATCGATGCAAATCCACCTGCTAGACACAATCCAAAAGCAAGACGAAAGAAAACGTTCAAAATACGATGCCATCGAGGTCGAGGTACAGAGACGAGCATGGTGGCACCTCGTCTCCAACGACTGGTACACCTTACCTCCTCCAGACTCACATTTCCCCCCAAATACACTAACAACCACAGGATCACCGCATTCTCGCAAAGCCCACAAGAAGGCACCTACCTCATACACCCAAAACAAATGAAAGTAAACCATCCCAGCAACATCGACGACGAATCCTTAACCCCCACAGGACCAGCATACAGCTTCCCCCTCTCAGTCCCAACCTCCATGTCCGTGTTCATATTCAGAATCCACTACGCAGATCTATGCCGCGAAATTATCGACACCCTAGGAATGACCCTTCTCGAATCCTCCCAACCCGACTACAAAACCCTCCTCAATATCGACCATAAATTCCACACCTTCGTCCAATCCCTCCCAACCTTCCTCCAAAATGACCCCGCCAGCATTCAAGAAAGCCAAGAAATAACCCAACAACGACCCTACCTCGCCTGGCAACGAACTGTCGCCCATCTAAGCTTCCACGTCCGCCTCTGCCGCCTGCACCGCCCCTACCACCGCGAAGGCCTAACGAACCCCAAATACGCCTACTCTCGACTGACCTGCATTCGTTCCGCCCAAACGGTCCTCGACCTTCGCCGCTCGCTCAAAGACACAGGCGTTCTCGCCGGCTTCAACCCCTCCGATTACAGTCTTGTCATGAACCACGTTTTCTTCGCCGCTATGGTCCTGGCCACGGACGTGTCTATGAAGCCTACCGCTCCGGGAGCAGATACCCGCAAGCAGGAAGTCTTGGATGTTATCCATGCACTGGAGAAATCGCAGAATGAGTCGGCGTCGCTTATGGAAGCTATTAGGAAGAATACGCAGACGTTGTTGTCTATTCTTCAGGAATCTCAGAGGGAAGTGCAGCAACAGGCAGGGTCGCCTGTGAGAACCGATAGTATTGCTGTGGCTTCTGGATCGGGTGGGGCGATGTCGAGCGCTGCTCCGTCACGGTCCCGGCCTGTCGGGGTGGATGAGAACATGACAAATGCGGCGGCCAGCGGACATCTTCCTTTGTCGGATAGCATGCCTGGCTTGGGTCATGAAGACGAGGACCCAATGTGGAGCGGAGCAAGGAGGAATAGCTGGGGTCAGCTGTGGTCTGATCTCTTCAATGTGGCGCCGGAAATGGATGGCCTGCAGTGGGATCTGTTGTTGAATGATTCTGACTTGCCCTTCCAGTCGGAATTTTTCTGAAGGACTAGCTAGCCGCATAGCCTTGGTTGACTATGTGCTGGCCAGCTTCTATCCCTTCTAAGACGCAGGAACGAAAAGACGAGCAGTTATGAGTATGCGACTTTCTATACAAGAAACCTGACAGCTATTATACGGTCAAACCTAGATACAAACGCCAATTACCAATAACACCCCTTCCATCCCATGGATCCGGATATGTGCCCCCAATGTACTGAACACCAATAGAACCAATGATATCTAGACAAAACCGGTCTACGATACCGAACCCGAAATATAGTCATCGAAGAAGAAAAAATAAAAAGATCAGAAGAAATTACAGATGACCAACCAATTTACCGAATGGTCATGGATTTGGTCATCTGAGCCTTGCTGCCAACACCACCCTCCCGAGAGGCCGCAGCGCTGGTTCCAGGCTTGCGCTCGAAAATCTTCCAGAACTTCAGACTCTCGTCAGCGGCTGCGGTGGCCAGGAGTTGCCCATCTGGGCTAAGGCAGCTGTGCAACACACGGGTCTCGTGGGCAGGAATCTCGACGTTCCGGACCAGAGTGGGATAACTCCAGATGCTCAGCGAGTTGTCGGGGAATCCACTCGAGCTGACAATCTCGCGGTAGTGGTTGCTCCATCTCAAGCTGGTGACCTGGGAGCCGGTGTCGATGCTGTTCGTACGAGCACCAGTAGTAGTGTTCCAGAAGTGGATGTGACGGTCATAAGAACCTCCACCGGTGGCAAGTAGGTTCAACTGCCAGGGGCACCAACTGAGGGCCTTAACGGCAGCGCGGTGGTTGGTCTTGGTGAACTTAGGCGCGCTGAGAGAGCGAGCATCCCAGATATTAACCAGATTATCGTTACCACCGGTGGCGAGCTGAGCACCATCGGGTCTCCACTCCAGACCACAGACTTCAGAGGTGTGCGAGACCAGCTCGGCAACTTTGTGCTGTGCGATGCGAACATCGTGGTTGAATACCAGACCACTGCGGGCACCGGTAGACAATGTGTGCTTCGACCAGCCCATGACACCTACACGCGAGTCATGGCCAAACATACTGCGAAGCTTGGTTCCTTCCTCGACATCCCAGATTTGGACTTCACCAGTTCCGAGACCGACACCGACATAGGCGCCATCACCACTCCACTTTACACTGCTCACGTAGGTGTCAGGTGCAGTCTCCAGCAGGCAGCTGACCGACCCTGAGTCGGCAGACCACACGTAAACATTGCGCTCCAGGCCAATTGCAACCTGGTTGCCAGAGCTCCAATCCAGCAGATTGAGGTAGTAATCGTCGAGGAGACCAGGGGCGTCCAGGACACGCTCAGGAGCGGTTTGAACACGTCGGCGGAACTGAGCGGACTGAGATTTGGCAGGCTTGAGAGGGCGGTTGTACTGAGCGCGCAGATCAATGGGCTTGGAAGACTCTGGGGGTGGCGGCTTGAAGGCCAGGATACGAGTGTTCAGGTTGACACCACAGGCATCTGCCAAGGATGACTCGTACGCAACAGCATCCGGTGCTGGCTTGGTGTATGAAGTCGTTGGCTCGTTATCCTCGAGACCAAGGCTCTCCAGAGCTGCGGTGATGTCTTCATCTGTTCCGCGGCCTCCAATGTCGAATGCACTCGCGGCATTGGCAAGGACGGAGGATCCATCGCTGCTACTGGTCTTTGGTCGTTGGCTCTCCTCTGGCTTGGCTGTGCCAGCAGTCACAAGTCCCTCACTGGCAGTACGGTTCGGGATGAATCTGTCACCTGCGTTGTGGGGAATGCGAACGGTTGTCTTTCCTGACCTCGTAGTCCGAGTGGTAATCTCCTTCCTAGGCGCTTCCTTCCTCGACACCTCCTTCTTGATTGCCTCCTTCTTCGGCGGTTCTTTCCTGGCCACTTCCTTGGTCACCTCCTTCTTCACGACCTCTTTCCGCAGGCGCTCCTTGGTAGGAGTCTGTGATGAAGGACCAGTGCCAGTCAAGGCCCATTCTGATACACCCAGCTCAAGGTGTCTGGGAGACTTGCGCGTGCGAGCACGGGCGATGTTGGATTTGGGGGATTCGCGGTAGTTGCGGGCTGTCCTCGAGACAGACTTGGCGAAGTATGAAGAGAGGTTACCACCATAGACAGACTTTCCATGCTCCTTGCCCGATTCTTGAGCACCACACGGAGGTGTGAATGGGGAGGAGTGGTTTGACGTCACACTTCCCGCGCGAGTGCGTGGTGAAGGCGTAAGGGGCATGCGGCCACCAGCCGTCTTAGTGGAGAAGATCCCATGGTGAGTCTTCACGGGAGTCGAAACTGTAGGTGTAGCCATGCTGATATATATTTACTTTTTGAGAAATAGGGGAGGGTATCGAGAGAGAAGTGCCTTCAAGGTCCGTTGGCAGGGCCAATCCCAGTCACGCTGGCTTGGACACAGGACGAAGAAGACCTAACCGCGATACAGTAGTATTGAATGCAAGCAGGGAATATCAATCCCACGCAATATGGTATGCAATTAGTAGCAGATAAATGGCAAAGAACAAGGAAGATGATGAAGAGGAGGAAGAGGAGGGGACGGGGGTGAAGGAGGAAAAGGGAGTAAATAAAGGATATAGTTCTGCTCACCCATGGCAACGCCGGTTACTGGAGGTACGGCTGCCCTAGTCCCGTTTAGGTTAGATTGCCACCTGACATGCGGCTCTTCCCTTTTCGGCGACGATCGGCTTGGCGCTTGCCGTTTCTCTCCTTTTCATTTTCCTTTTTTTTTTCCTCTTGCCGCTGACAAGAGACGTGGGGTAACTGCGATCAGCATCAGTATGTGAGGGGAGTGGGTGTTACTACTGATTCATCTCTTGATTCACCATCTTTGCCCTTTGGTTATCCTCCTTTTTTGACCCCCTGGGCCCGTCTTTTCTGTCGGACCCTAATGGCGCGGCTATCCTCCACTACCGCCAGGAATAGTAACGCTTCGTCGCCCTTTTCGCCGTTCCACGCTGACCCACCGCGTTGGACCGGGTCGTCCAGGACTCCTAATCCGATGACTCCCCTCTCCTCCACCCTTCAGAGACCGGCGTCCACATTCCTCATGCCCCCTAGTCCCAGTGATGGTCGCCGTAGCGGTGCGGATTACCGCCCAAGCATCCGCAAGGCACAAGGCCATGTGCCAGCCTGCCTGGTCAATGCGTCGGTGACGTATTGCAATAATGACCAGATCTACGCTTTCGGCGGCTTTGATCAGTACACTGATGAAGGTGCATATGCTTATATCTCACACTATTCATCGTTCAAGTCTAATACTAATGCTTTACACTTGCTAAAATAGTTTACAACCACGTCTTGCGTCTGAATCTCAGTACTCTTCGGTGGGAACTGGTTGATAACTATGGTGACATTCCCGGTGTCCGCATGGGTTAGTTTCCCCACATACTTACGATAAGGAAACGCAAATTGTACTAATTCATACTCTCAATCGTTGTAGGTCATACGGCTACCCTCTACCAAGGTGATAAGTTGATTGTATTTGGTGGAGAAAATGAACACCGCGATCATCTATCTGACGTTGTCATCCTGGACATCTCAACCTCTACCTGGACTCAGCCGGAAATCCATGGACCAATTCCCCGAGGAAGGGCTCGCCATGCTGCCGTCATCCACGATGAGAAGCTCTTCATCATGGGAGGAGTAACCGGCGAGAACAATGTGATCCTCGACGACTTGTCGTATCTGGACCTGAAAACCTGGACCTGGTCTCGCACCTGGAGATTCACGGCTCGTTTCGACCACATCGCCTGGGTTTGGGGCGGCCGCCTCTGGATCTTTGGAGGTCTCGATCCTGACATGGAACGTACAACGGATATCTGGTGGCTGGATCTCAAAGGCATTCCGTCTCTTGGAACGGCAACTTCACAAGGTACCGTGGATTCCCCAGCGCCAACCAGCAGGATTACTTATAGTCCAGACGCTATCTTTAGTAGCCCCCCGCAACAGCTCTCGGGCCGGTCCGGCAGCTATGCAGCGAATTCCGGGAGTGTCCAAGTTCGCAATGGCAATCGTCGGAAACCGATCGCTCCGGGCGCCATTTCTTGTCTTCGGTTCAAGTCCGGCCCTCACGTTCCTGCACTGTTCTCTGGCACTCACTTTCAGGCCTATGCATCTGGGGTGCTCCTGGATCTGATCACTCCGTCCGAGACAGTGCGTACTTATGAGTGCAACCTGTCATCACTGGATCTGGACGCTTTACGTTGGCAGCGGTTGGCTGACGGGCAGGAAATCTTCAAGCCGGGCTTTAGATGGCATTATTGCACTGTGAACGCTGACGGTACCAAAGCGTGGCTACTTGGTAGTAGCCTCGACACCGGTGCCACTCCGGGAAATAGTGATGAGAATAACATGAGCGAGGTGCTCTGCATTGACCTTGAGAGATACGGCTTACTGGGAAACGAGCTGTCTGCCTTCTCGCCCAGTCAAAGCCGGACGTCGCTTTCCGAACCGACAGGGATGGGCCCTTTGTCCGGTTTAGGAGCAGACCTTTCGGCAGCGTTTGATCAACCACCAGAGTCTGGTAGCGGTGCAGACTTTATCATCACCGCTAATTCAGACGATCATGTTGACTCGGACGATGAGGGGGACACCCCCACTTCACAATCAGAGCCAGCCTTCCTCTCCCCCAACACACCTACTTCACCTCCGATTCATGTGCACCGGATCATTCTGCAGTTGCGATGGCCCCACTTCAAGAGGCTTTATTCGGCTCAAATGGCTGAATATCATGCAAACAGGATGCACATCCCCGAGCCGTACTCGGTTGTGCGTGCGTTTATCTACTATCTGTATACAGATAGTATCGCCGGTCATTTGGAGTTTTGTTCTGATATCATCGACGTTGCGGGAATGCTCGTCATGGCGAATATGTACGACATGCCCAAGTTGCGTTTACTTTGCGTCAATCGCCTCAGTCGCGAATTGGATGTAGAGAACGCTGCAATCATCTGGGAGCGTGCAGGGCGCACGAACGAAGAGTGGCTGATGCGTCGTGCCGCTCAATTCTGCCTTGCCAATTGGGGACGTGTTGTCCGGACTGATGGCTTCAAGTCTCTAAGCCGGCAGAGTTTGATCGATCTGTGCGAGGTAGTCGACACCGAGGGTCGTATCATCGCCGGGCCCGAGTTGGAGATGGTCGGTGCTTTCGGAGAAGGATACGGATCGAATAAGGATCCGAAGCCTTCCCATATGGCCCTGAGCGGTGCTATTGCTGACAATATGGAGGACATTGATGGTGATGATATTGATGGCATGGACATCATTTAATTTCGAGGAAGACTGTCTGGATAAAGCTTCCTTTCTTTGTTCATCTTTTGTTATGGACTTTTCTACAGAGCAGTTACGATACGGGATGGCGTGAAACAGGCGAGAACATATGTATGGGCCAGGATGGCATAATTAGTTAGGAGTTTGCAAATTGCGGTCACAGTAGGGAGTATTTGCAGTATAGCGTTAGCATAGATTGATCACATGCTTGTTTTATTCATATTATAGCTGGCTTTTCATCATCGGCCTAGCAAGTAGACTGCTCTCCCAGATACATAGACATACAGCAATCACATCAATAGTATCTCCACCACATCCACATCAATACAATTGACCCAGCAGAATCATACCCACCTCTGCCCCTCCCCATCATACCCAATAACCTTGAAATCAATCCCCATCGTCTTCAACATCATCCCTATCGTGAACTCTTCCTCTTCCTCATCTTCTTCCTCGTCCTACCACACAGATACATCATCAGCACATATCCAATCCACAATACACCAACCAAGCAGAAAAGAAGAATAAAGGATAATACAAACCTTCTCCTTACCCCCACCCTTCTCCTCATGACCATAGCTACTATTCTCATGATCATTATCACCATCCTCCCACCACCCACCACCACCACCCTTACTCCTACTCATTTCCATCCCCTTCCACCCCCTCACACCCCCCATCCTCACAACCCGTTCCCTCGCGCCCTCAAACACCTCCTCCGCAACCCTTTGCCCCACACCCCTCCACTTCACAATCAATTTTTCTAGTTCCTCATCGCGGTGGGATTCCTCGATGCGCTGCGCCTGAGTAACTGTTTCTAGTTCTGTGCGGAGAGAGAGGAGTCGGGATTGGAGGTGTCGGTGGGTGGTGCGGAGGGTGGAGAGGGTGGGGTCTTTTTCTTCTTCTTTTTGCTTCTGTTCTTTCTTTTCTCTGGTGGTAGGGGTGGGTTTGGGGATTGGGGTGGTGAAAGATGAGGGGTTGGGCTTGGGGGTGGCGGGTGTTGTGTCTTTGGAGGATGAAGAGGATGTGTTTGTGGCAGTTGTGGTGGTGCTGGTGGTGGTATCTGGTGCTGGTGCTGGTGCTTGGGCTTGGGCTGGTCTGCGCAGAGGCGATTTGAATGGTTTGGTGAGCGTTGATGAGGGTGATGATAGGGTTGTTGTGGTGGTGTTTAGACGGCGGCGTTTGGGATTGGGGGTTGGTGTTTGGCTTGGGTTCATTGTGTGTGTGTCTTTCTGATAGCCTGGTTTCTCAGGTTGAGGAGGTTCAATGCTTGGATGAGGTAGATGTGTATTTGGGATAGATTGTGGGGATGGTGTAAGTATGAACTTGGAAGTATGAAGTGGAAAGTAAATATGCTTATCGATAAGACAAGTCAGCTGATAAGATCGATACTCAATTACTTCTCTACATACTCGGTAGATGGTAGCTAACTAGGAAGGTATCATTCGTGTACTTAAGCTAAATCAAGCATATACATTACTGCGAAAAGCACAATTCTATATCATTAATGACCTACCGCCCCAGCAAGCCAATCATTGAAACCCGGCTCGCCCGGGCGAGGGAACATTCCCCGATCATTATTGGCATTGCCTCCTGCCGCCGCATTCGCGCCGCCGTTGTCGTTCTGACGCTGGCGGTTGCGCTGCTGCCTCATGTACACAAGCACAAGCAGCGTTGCGGCAAGACTGAGAATGAGCAATCCCTCCAAAAAACTATCATCAATATCGAGCTCCAGCTCGTCGTAGTAGCCGTCTTCGCGGTGGTCGTCCAGGCGATTGCTCGACATGAGTTCGTCCTCCTCGTCCTGTTTGTACATCTGTGCGCGGAAGGCGGCCTCTTCTTCCTCGTTGTTCTGGATAAAAGTGGCGATAAATTCCTTTAGGGTTCGATGCGATCTCACTTCTGCGTTGGTGTGTAAGTGTGGCTGTTCGGATCTTCTCAGCGGTAATTACGTGGGGGTTGCTTACCTTCTTCCTCTTGGATGGGATTGATGTCTCCGTTCGTCAGCCAGTTCCAGTATCCTCGCATCCGCAGTTTAAGCAGACTGAGCTTCACAGGCAGATACGCCTCGGAGCTAGTCTCCAGCGCGAGATCGTAGTATCGCTTGGCCATGTGGAAGTCTTGGTCCACGGCAACACCATTTTCATGCATCCATCCCAGGTTCCAGTACGCCTGTGCGCTGTAGTGCACTTCGGCTGCGGTGTGATAGCAGGTCGAGGCCTTCTCCGCATCCGCGGCAAAGCCCATGCCCGTTAGGTAGTAATCGCCCATCTTGAGCAAGGAGTCGATGTTCGCCTGTTTGGCGGAGCGTGTCCAATAGATAAGAGCCAGCGCCGCATTTCGCAGCAGAGCTGGTCTGCTCTTCTTGGCTCCTGGGAGGATGGTGTCAATGGCGAACAAAGACCGCTGCTCGTCCAGCAGGAACGCAACATTGGACTGCGCATGCTCGTAGCCCTGTTCCGCAGCCATCAGAGCGGGGATGAATGCCCGTTCCTTGTCTCCGTTCTCATATGCGGTGTTCGCTTCCTCAAAGGATGAGTGGATAACTTCCGCCCTCTCGGCGACCATCTTATAGTAAGACGCGGCCATTCCGCAGTGTCGTTTCCGCCCAACCCCATTGTTGGACAGTTCTGCAAGGTAGTAGAAGGCTTCCATCCAGCCCCAGCGCGCAGTGAGTTCGAAATAGCGGGTGGCGGTCTGGACATCCCCTTGGTCCAAAAACAGGGCACCCAGTCTCGTTTCAGCGGCCGGGAAGTCCTGCTCGGCCGCAGCCTTAAAGTATGATGCAGCTCTGAACGCATCTGGTGTTACGCCATAGCCATGCAGGTACATCAGTCCGAGCTCATGCTGGCAAAGCGCATCACCGTTCGCGAGTCCACGCCTAAACCAAGTCTGAGCGGTCGCGAAGTTCTGCTCCACCCCCTCGCCCCGCAGGTACATCATGCCAATATGGCCTGCTGCTTTCGAAGCCAGCTTCTCAACACCAACAGGATGGTTGGGGTTCACCGAACCGTCTTTATTCCAGTACCGCTTGGTGACCTGTCTGAAGTAATTCATCGACTTGCGGAAATTTCTAGGCAAGCCGCGACCCCCTTCATAGTGCATCTTTCCCAAGCTGAAAGTAGCCTTCAGTTCGCCCTTTCTCGACATCAGATCCAAGTACTCCAGGACGTCTTCCAAGCTGGCTTCTGTGCTCGAATGCGTTCCATCGCGCGCAGGCGTCGATACACTGGCGCCTTCACCATAAACACCACCCTCTTCGTCCGCCCAACGGTAGGACTCGCGGATCATGCTATTGCCACCGGGCGGTCCAGATCGGTAGTAATCGATAGCCTTGTCAGCTACCTTCTTGTAGTAATAAGTCGCTTGGTCGCAATCTCTAGGAGCCCCGATCCCAGCGTGGTAGCGATACGCGAGGGTCATTTCCGACTTCGTATTGCCTGCTTCGGCCGCAAAGGTGTGGTATAACAGGGCCTTAGCCTGGTCGCGCTCCACCGCACCTCCAACACCCGTTGCATACATAAACCCAAGCATATATTGTGCCGTACCGTTTCCAGTCGACGACGCCAAGGTCTGGTACCAATGGAAAGCCTGCTTGAAGTCTCTCGGGTGGGTGAAGTTGCCGTAGAAGTTCATTTCCGCTAAGAGGAAGATTGCATCGGGGTTTTGGTCCTCCTGCGCCGCAATCTTGAGTTCGTTCGCAGCCTTTGCAACATTTGGATCGAGTTTCTGCCTATGTGTCCCATCCGGCTGCGGTCCATTCATGAATAGGATTCGGAAGGCTTCCTGGGCGTAATGCCAAGTGTATCCCAGTAGACCGGACGGTTTCTCGTGAGTGACTATGGGGATTTTGCTTTCTCGGAGGATTCGAAGGGCATTTTCAACGTGTTCTATTGGTACATCAAGAATCTAGTTGTTAGCAAGGATGAGTGCGCTGGCATCATGCACGCAGGGCTGCTCACCGTGTCCCGGTAGGCTGTTCGAGCCCTCGGGCCCGCTCGAGGACTCAGCATGTGCATATGATTCAGAAACGACATCTGTTAAGGGTTCTTGTTTGTCGGGCTGTCCATTATGTTCAACCGCAAGCGCCTGCAGAAGCACTGGAAAGTGGTGCTTGGAGGTCAGTAGCTATCGCGTGATGCGGCTAAGCTCCACAGTGAGACTCACGAAGCGCCAACGGCAGGAAACGCCACAGCCACCAGTTCTTCATGTTGTGTGAGAGAGATGGGTAGGAGTGAACAGTGAGAGGCGCATGGCGACTCTGTGCTCGAGCTTCCGATAAGTAAGAGAGGGGGGAGGAGCTGACAGTGAAGTTGAGCACTGGAGACTCGGGGGAGTTGCTTGCTCGGCCCCGATGCGGAACGGGCCACCTGGCGTTGCGGAGCTTCATTTCGCCGACGTTCTTGGCTCCTTCACTACATTACTATGTAGACTATAAGTACATCTACTACTACTCTTGATCACTATATGGCACATGTTTTGGCAACCATTTTCATTATTATTGACCTCCGGTCTCGTCCATAACCCATCTGCAGTCGTCTGTGTACAAAGCATAGGGATACTGATCGATCGCAGCAATACACGCAATAACTCGTCCTCGATGCAAACTCAGAGAAAACAACACCATCTCCGGAGAGGACCATCGTATTCTCATAACCGAGTCATGGTCCACAAGCATCCTCAAGTCTAAACGCTTGGTAGTTCAATGTGCGAAAAAAGGGGAAAGAAAACAAGCAAAACACAGAATATCACCAACCCACAAAACCGTTCGCAATTTCAGCAGGCTGGCTCGAAAATAAGAAAAAGTAGGAAAGGAAACTAATACGGGATAATAAGGGGATCGACCTGCAGGCTGACGCAAGAAGAGAAAAACATACAGTTTAAAAACGGATGGGTGAAAGGGAAAGGCTACAGGCGCCCCAAATTCTGCATGAAATAACCAACCAATTCCGCAACATACAATGCAAGATGTTTTTTTCTTTTGTTCCTCTTAGAGGTCGTCTGGGAGGTAGGTGATAGTACAATGATACAGCGAAGGTCAGAAAGGAGCAAAGCAACCATCTTAGGATTTCACTGGCGTGGAGATCTGCATGCTTGGTTAGCGACCAAATGATATTCAATCGTTGCTCATGAGTTACTTACGTAGGGCTGAAAGCCGGCGACGTCGGGCTGTAGCCAGGAGACGTTGGTCCTCCAGGTGACGTCGGCGAGCCGGCAAAGTTGGGAGATGTAGGAGAATACGTCTGGGGGCTCGTAGGAGACCACCCAGGCGAAGTAGGCGTGTACTTAGGTGAGGTAGGAGAAGTGGGTGACAGATGCCGGCCAACACCACCAACAGCAGGGCTTGTCGGGCTGTAGCTAGGCGAGGTTGGGCTAAAGGCCGGTGAAGCCGGGCTGAAACTGGGTGAAGTAGGACTGTAGTTCGGCGATGTCGGCGAGAACCCTGGCGAAGTTGGCGAGTACGATGGCGACGTGGGAGATGCCTGGCCATACGCAGGAGAGGTAGGAGAGTATGCTGGTGATGTCGGAGCAAATGACGGACTCGCTGGGGAGAACCCAGGAGACGTCGACATGAAACGAGGACTGGTGATAGCCATACCCGGTGACGTGGGAGAATAACTCGAGGTCGGGGAGTAGCCAGGCGACGTCGGGTTCGCGCTGAACGGACTGCTGGGGGAATAGCCAGCTGGGCTTGTAGCTGCCGGACTGAACCCGCCTCCAAAGCCGCCAGTAGGCTGGTATTCGGTGAAGCCACCAGGAGTCTCGGCACCGGCTTGGCGAATGGGGGAGAAGTTCGACTCGGGGTCGGGAGTGCCGATGTAAGCACTCTCCTGCATAGGCGAGCCCGTGTCATACTGAGTAGCAGCACCGTCGGAGATGATGGCATCCTTGGCGCCGATCGCTCCCATAACACCGAAGCGAGCATTGTTCGACACGACAGTGTTCATGAGGTTCTGGTCAAGGTAGATATCGAACTCTCCGGTACCAGCAGGAGCCATCTGGCCCAAAATAAGGTTCTCAGAAACACCACGGCAATCGTCCAGCTCTCCGAAAGCGGCCGCTTCCAACAGAATCTCGACGGTTTCTTCGAACGAACAACGCATGAGTGCACCGTTATCAGCACGGTTGATACCGTGTCGAGTGACAGGTGTCAGGTAGCCTCGTACAGTCATGACATCGACCAGTAGCGCCAAATGGCGGTGGTTGACATAAGAACCGTCGAACGCAAGCACCTGGGTCAATTCGCGAAGAACAGCTGTCCGTGCGGCTTCGATACCAAACACCTCGAAAACCTCGATAAACTGGTTGGAGTACGTACGAGTAGCATCGACACCGGGGATTGCCAGAACCTCACCCAGAGACGAGCCACTTGTTTCGAGAACCCACTCCTTGCAAAGCGGATCGGTCTTGCTAGCGAACAATGATCCATCTTCCAGAACTCTGACCTTGCTCTTCTCGTTGATGAACGCCCGCTCGACGCCGGGAACACCACGGAGGGTAAGAGTGTCAAGGAGATGCTGCTCCAACTTCTTAAGCGTAACATCGTATTCGATGTCGTCATCCTCCTCGTCCTCCTTGTAATCCTGGATCTGACGGATACGGATAACCTGCTCATCCGCGTTGTTATCACTGAAGATGACAGCGATATCCTTGGGGTAGGCAGCCTTGATCCTAGAAGCGACATCCTGCACAGTAAGACCCTTATCCAGAAGCTTCGGCCGACTGAGGATAATACGGAGCAGCCACTTGGACTGGCGCGACGCATCATCCGTGACATCTTCGGGAATGATGAAGTAGGACTCGACCATATCCCGGTCGTTTTCGATGACCGTAGTCTGGATATCGGGATCGTAGTAGATCTCGGTTGCTTCCGTAACGGAACGCAAGCTTGTGTGTTCGACAGCGCTACGCAATTGTTTGGCACCCTCCTTGTCAAATGACCGAGCAGCTTCCTGGTAGACCGTCATGGAGGGGGTCTTGATGTTGGTAGCAACGTTCAAAATTTCCTTTAGACGAGGAACACCCAAGGTGACGTTCTTAGACGAGACACCAGCAAAGTGGAAAGTGTTCAGTGTCATCTGCGTGGCAGGCTCACCAATAGACTGAGCAGCAAGCACACCAACCATTTCGCCAGGGTTGGCACCAGCCTTGGCGAATCGGCTTTCAATAGCCCCAATAACGTGCTGGAATGCCAGCTTGTTCATGGAGTACTCCGTAACCAATCTGCGGAACGCGAGACGGCTGCGAAGCTGGGCCTTGAAAAGTAAGGTCGCGTTTTCTTGAGCTTCACGCGAAATGATATCATCTCCGCGAACCACAAGCAAACGATCCAGCAGAGAACGCACTTGAGGGATGACCTCAGCGGGATGAAGATCGCTAATGGTACCCTCGCGGATCCTGAATGTAGTTCTGGCGGTTTCCAGAATACGCTGCACATTGATCGGAAGCTGCATCATCTCCTCGTCTTCCTTTGCCACAGAGCGAAGGAATGCACGATCCTTGAGAAGATCCTCCCATTCTTCATCCAGATGTCTCTGGACCTCGACATCACCTGCGATTTCGTTGGCCTGCTCCAGTACCTCTGGTCCCAGGGTGCGCTCAGGATCCATCAGATCGACACGGAAACGATCACGGAACTTGTCATCCGAGCACTTGATGATGTCCACCCGCTGGTTCTCAATATGAGCACCATCAAGACCATCTTCTCCGTAGATGAACTGGATGATATCACCCAAAGAGTTCCGAACAGTGCCATCATACTTGACCATGACTTCTTCAAGAGCCTTGACCAGCTTACGTTGGATGTAACCAGTTTCAGCGGTCTTGACAGCGGTATCAATCAAACCTTCTCTACCAGCCATGGCGTGGAAGAAAAACTCGGTGGGGGTCAAACCACGCAGATAAGAGTTTTCAACAAATCCACGGGATTCGGGAGAGTAATCGTCCTTGGTGAAGTGAGGCAAGGTACGGTACTTGAATCCGAAAGGAATACGCTTTCCTTCGACTGACTGTTGTCCGACCACAGCAGTCATCTGGGAAATGTTAATAGTCGAACCCTTAGAACCGGACCGCGCCATCTGGATGGCGTTGTTCAGATCCTTCAAACTCTTTTCGGTTTCGCTACCAGCCTCATCACGAGCGTTGTTCAAAGCACGAGACACCTTACTCTCAAAGGTCTCACGGACGTTCATACCGGGTAGAGGCTCGAGAGTGTTGTCAGTAGCACTTGCAGTAATCGACTCGACCTCCTTCTTTCTGTTGCGCACACAGTTCTCAATCCGCTGGATTGTAAGCTCATCGGGGATAGTGTCACCGATACCAATACTGAAACCGTTGTGCAAAAGCCAGTAGTTGACAATTCTCTGCGCACCATTGAAGAAAGCAACAGCCGTACCATGACCATACTCGTTAAAGATAGTATGGATGACACCACCACCGCTAGCACCAACCGTCTTCTTGGAGAACATACCATACATCAGTTGACCGTTGTGGATAAGAAGACCACCGTCAGCCAGAGGCGAGAACTTCTCAGAAAGCGGCGAGTTATCCTTGTCCACACGCAGAAGGTTAAGACCAGAAGGAAGCGCCATACTGATCATCTGCTTTCCTGTCCAGCGAGGTCTAGGCTTCAGAATTGCCGGGGGAGGAATCACCCCATCCCAATCAGGAACCCACATCATGATGTTCATGACTTGATCCTTTGTCAAGAAGACATCACGACGGCAAATCTTGTAAATACCACACAGCGTATCCTGCACGATACCCATGAGCGGGCCGTTTCGCTGGGGAGACACGATGTTCATGGGGACCAATGCCAGTTGACTCAATTCCGCGCGCGATTCCTCGCTCTGAGGGACGTGCAAGTTCATCTCATCACCATCGAAATCGGCGTTGTAAGGGGTAGTGACAGACAAATTCAACCGGAAAGTGGAATAAGGCATGACGCGAACACGGTGACCCATCATGGACTCTTTGTGAAGAGAGGGCTGTCGATTGAACAGAATGACATCGCCGTCCATGATGTGACGCTCAACCTTCCATCCGTACAACAACTGTTGGCCACCGGCTCTCTTGGCATGACGAAGATCAATGCGCTCACCATTGTCTCGGACAATATACCGAGCACCCGGGTGTTCATTCGGACCGTTCGAGACCAGAGTCTGCAATTTCTCGATGTTGTAGGGTGTGACAACCTCGGGATAAGTCAAGGTTCTCGCGATACTCTTCGGAACACCGACCTCCTCAAGAGACAAGTTGGGGTCACCAGTAATGACAGTACGTGCAGAGAAATCCACACGCTTACCCATCAAGTTCTGTCGTAAACGACCCTCCTTACCCTTCAAACGACTCCGAATAGCCTTGACTGGGCGATTCGACTTCTGCATGGCCTTCGGCTGACCAGCGATATCGTTGTCCATATAAGTGGCGACATGGTACTGCAAGAGCGACTCGAACTCGCGCACGACGTGCTCTGGGGCGCCTTCCTGCTCACAGCGTTGAACATTCTGGTTGGCTCTGACAATTTCAGCCAGCTTGTATGTCAGATCATCCTCACCACGCTGGCCGCTGGTGCTGCCGCCGACAAGCACACTGGGACGAACAGGAGGAGGGGGAACCGGCAAGACGGTGATGATCATCCACTCAGGACGGGCATAGTCATTGCTCAAACCCATGATACGAACGTCCTCGTAAGAGATGTTACGGAAAACGTTCAACGCAACCTGCGGGGTGATAACCTTCTTCTCAGGTTGCTGCATGTCCATCTCGTCCATCATCTTATTCGGCTTCCACGTTCCAACAAGAGTGATACCTTCCTTACGAATCTGAGGTTGGGCATTACCGCAACCACCGTGCATCCGAACGGGTTTGGAGTTCTCTTTCGAGAAGGGCTCGTCATCGTCCGGGGGAGGGTCGGCTTCGCAGATAAGAACGTCTTTGGACAGTCGCCAGATGTGGTCGAATCGTCTTTTGGGGTCTCGCATGCGCAGGGCTTCTAAAAACTTGGGGTCGGACTGGTTTCATGTCAGCAAATATGCCGTGATAGATTTGCCATCCCATAAGGGATGACTAACCGTATTGGCTTTGATCTTGCCACAGTTGTGGCAGACCGTCTCAAGCAGCTTCTTGATCTTAGTCAAGAAACCTGGAGCAGAGGTTAGCAAGCGTACAACATGAGACTAAAATCCCCCTGGCTGGCCGATAACATACCAATATGATAAACCGGTGTGGCAAGCTCAATATGTCCGAAATGACCAGGACACTCCTTCTGGCCTTCCTCACAAGTTTCACAGTTCCATTGCCGATCGATTGTTCCCAAGCGTGGGTCGTTCAAACCCTTTGTGCGCGGCCGTTGCCGTTGATCATCCTGTTTGTTGTGTTACCGCGTTAGCGTTTTGCCACGTTCAGTCGGTGTGGGCGGCACTTCAGGAAAAACAAACCATCGTCTCCGGATATTCAACATGGACCACACTCATCCGCTTGATCTCCTCGGGTGAGAACAAACCAAACTGGATCTCCTTGATGGTGCGCAGAGGCGCCTTGGAATAGGGAAAGTACACGTTCGCCATGATGGTGGTTGATGTCGTCGGTTGATCGTTCTCCGGGGGTATGCGATGACGAAGGAGTCGAAATATGACCGAGCAAGACAGAAACTGACGTGTCGGAAGCACTGATCTATAGACAGTCTAAATGGGCTGAAGCGACGATGCAAATGTTTGCGAGCAAACTGGCCGGCCTAGGCCTCTGGCAGCCCTTGCCACGAGGGCGCCTGCGACCTTATCCACCGACTGCGCGAAGCTCGAAAAGGGCGGGAAAAAAGAGGGTCACGGTCGATCTTGGCGATATCTCCAGCTCGGAAAGTGATATCGCGATGCAAAGCGCGATGGTCGGGGTTGTTGGGCGATGGACAGGAGGCGTGTTGAGGTGATGAAAGGGAGACGGTTGGACGTCAGGTCAGTCGGCGATGGGGCAACGAGTTTTCTGAGCCGCAAGCTAGCGCGACCATCCGGCCCTTTAAAAGTCCGCAGCGCTAAACCCATAGTGGGGCAAATGTGAGGTGGCAGTAAAACTCTCCGCCACTCAGAGTGCAGTTACAGAACAATTACTGGGGAAGGCAATTGACAAATTTATGTGACCTCTTCACCGCCTGCTCGTCGCTTTATTTCCCCTTCGGCTTCAATTCACTTTGCCAGCCGGTATTTCCCATTCCCCGCCCGGCTTGATTTCATTAAATCTGTGGCTATTGACTACACTGGATGTTTGCGCCCGAGCGAACCTCCCGGCCTTCTTCGCAGGCTGGGAACTTACCGCCTCTTTTGTCGTTTGACTTGCTGGCTCTGACTTGACGCTTGCCGAACTATTCTGCGTGAATCTAGCATCATGAATTTGTCTCTTGTTGATCCCTTTGTCCTAGCTCAGGATTATCCAGACACGTTGACGGAGAAGCTGAGTATGTCGCACTTCATCATTCTTCTAAGGTGTGATCACTAATCCTACATCAGGAAGTGGACATGCGACTTGTCTGCGGTTTAATCGCAAAGGAGACTATCTGGCGTCTGGACGGGTTGGTTGCCAACAACATGCGGGGATTGCTTAAGATTAAATCAATAACCGTGTCCCAGGTTGATGGAACAGTAGTCATTTTTGATGTGGAAACCAACGGGGTTGCGCGAAAGCTACGAGGTCATACCAGGCAGATTCAGTCATTAAGGTAGCTCATTCACACACATCCCCCCTCGGCGCAATCCGCCGTACGCACATTGATACTAACTACAATCGGTGTACAGTTGGTCAAGAGACGGCCGTTATCTTCTGAGTTCTTCTCAGGACTGGAAATGTATTCTATGGGATTTGAAAGATGGCTCCCGGGTCCGCACCGTCCGCTTCGAAGCACCCGTTTATATCGCAGAACTACACCCTTATAACCAGTATGACAGCCCTTCTATTGCTTAGCGGCTAGCATATTGCTGACACGCCCCTCTTGCAGCTTGCTCTTTGTAGCGTCTCTTTTCGAAGATCAGCCTGTCCTCGTGGATGTTTCGTTACCCAAGCCCGTCAAGCGCATCCTTCCATCCGCTCCATTTCGCCCTCCGCCTCCAAAGAACGAAGAAATTGACCCCGCCGTTGCTGCGAAACAAGCAGCTCAAGATGCGAAACATTCCACGTGCGTTACGATCTTCACTGCTTTAGGAAACCATATCATAGCAGGTACATCTAAGGGTTGGATCAATATTATTGAGACACAAACCTGTACCACAATACATTCCACTCGGCTCTGCAATGGTGTGGTGATCTTACTTCGCCTAGCGAGTAACGGTCGGGATCTACTAGTCAACAGCTCTGATCGCGTGATACGCACAATACTCATGCCGGATCTCTCGCAACTGGGTATCGATCTAGAGCCTACCAACATCAAACTCCAAGTGGAACATAAGTTCCAAGATGTGGTGAACCGTTTGAGTTGGAACCATGTAGCATTTTCTTCCACCGGGGAGTTTGTTACTGCGTCCACATTCATGAACCCTGACATTTATGTCTGGGAGCGGAGCCACGGCTCCCTGGTCAAGATTTTGGAAGGCCCCCGCGAAGAACTAGGAGTGGTTGAGTGGCACCCTAGCCGTCCGATGGTGGTTGCCTGTGGCTTAGAATCTGGGTGCATCTATACTTGGTCGATTGTGACGCCTCAGAAATGGTCA
Source organism: Aspergillus piperis CBS 112811 (assembly GCF_003184755.1). Lineage (NCBI taxonomy): Eukaryota > Fungi > Ascomycota > Eurotiomycetes > Eurotiales > Aspergillaceae > Aspergillus > Aspergillus piperis. Next base: position 98,103 of record NW_020291594.1, read on the forward strand.
GCCCTGGCCCCTGACTTCGGTGAGGTCGAAGAGAACGTCGAGTATGTTGAACGTGAAGATGAGTTCGATATCCACCCGGCAGAGGAAATTCACCAGCGTCGTTTAGACCAGGAAGACGAGGTCCCCGATGTTCTCACAATTGAAGTAAACAAAGACGGCGCGGATGAGGATATTGTTACCTCATTTCGCATGCCAGTCCTTCTTGATATTTCGGACAGTGAAAGCGAGGATGATATCATCGCTGTTGGACCCGGGACGATGAGGAGACGTAGTCCAGGCGCAGCGCGAGACCGAACGAATGCTAACGGGGATGGGGAGAAGGACAGTGTAAGTGGCGGTAGGAACGGCAGCACACGAGGTCAGAAGGGTCGGCGGCGCTAAGTTGTACTTTGTGTGGGCTAACACACTGCGTTCTCTCACTGTTCTGAGTGTTGCTTCTGTCTTACTTTGCGAGTCATCTATTGGGTTATATGTCAGTTAGTGAGTTCTTGGCGTCTGGTAGGCTGTCTCAAGGGACATGGCATACTCTTCGATATACTTACGGTACATGATCGGTGGAGTTTCGGTGAAAGAGAAAATATTCAGTAGAACCCATTTGAAGGGCTTCGCGTTATTTTTTGAGCCCTCCGTTTTGCTTCTTTCTCATCTAGTTCATTAATGAGTACCAAATCAAAGGTGGTTTCGTCACAGGACCGCCACCATCATTGGAGATTGTTGGGTCTTAATGGAGTGGCTGGTGTTGAGAGGCCTCAGGGGGTCCGTCACCACGAGCACTCAGTCAACTGCCACGGTGGTGCCATTGCCGCAAAGCAGTCAGCCTTGGTTGCAGATGTTTCCAAGAAGTACAACATTGAGGATGATAGTTACTCCTGGATTCTGGCAAAGCTGATACTTTAGAGTCGTCGTGTCACTTCCGTGAGTCCCGACACCGGCATCTCACCCTCTTGAAGAGCTTGAATAATTTCTCAACTCGAGCAGTATTTCCTGAGACGGCAATCATCCTCATGGTGTGATTGACGATATACGTCGTGTTCGCGAAATCCTTGTGCCATTCGGCTGTCTGCACTAGAGTAGGCGATAATACAACGAAGATAGGCCTGCCTGCGTTCCTGGCATTCGTGCGTCAAACAAACAGTATTGGTAATGAGTTTAAGTCCATGAATGGTTCTGTGGACTCTGCTCGCTCTGGTGTATATGCAATTCAGTATGATCCCGTCAAGGAGACGGGATCGGTCGTCACTTATTCTCATCGAGAAAAAGGGAATAGAAAAAAGAAGTAAACAGGTAGGAGGACCCTCCCACAGAGGCTGTATATGGGTATCCGAAATGAAATTTGCATTACAGCCGGCGCTGCCGTAATTATTTCAGCATTTTCAAAGGGACGGGCCGCCCGGCTTCCGTGCCTGGTATATGTGTAAGATGTTGTAAGCGTGGATTTCCTTGTTGAAGGCCTGTGACTTAACCTCCGCCGTGATTTGTCTGATTCTCTCCAAGTCCCAGTGAAAGATGCGACTGAAAGGGGCGAGGCTGAGCGTCTCGATACTTTCAGAGATTGCAAGGTTATACCAACGGGCTACCTTTTTCTCATGTTCATCATGGTGCCAAGGGTTGAGAGGCAACCCCACCATCTGATGGTCGATTTGAGTAAAGCCTGCCTCCTCAAGGTGTCTGATGGTATCCCGGGAGCTGTGCGCTATGGGCCTCATAGTATCTTGTGTCGCCTGTTTCAGGTACTGGTACCATTCCCGGAGTGCCAGTCCATCCAGGGAGCGATCATCGCAGCGGGGTTCGAAATCTATTTCCACTTGTTCAAACCATGCCCCAGGCTGAAGATGCCTTAAGATTCGCTTGTAGAGATTCGGCCAGCCCAGAACACTGCCGGAACCCATCTGCAGGTGGATTAGATCCCAAGAATTCTCCCCAAGTGTCCATGGCGCCTCAAAGTCAAAAGGCGCATAGAACTCGCAGTTGTCAGGGTGGTTGGGAGGCTGTATAGGTGCTAGATCTACCCCAGCCACGAAAGCATTGGGATACTTATGGGCCACGTCAATGGCCCAGATCCCAGTGCCGCATCCCAGATCTAGGAATCTACCATTTGGAGGGTGAGGTGCGTAAATTAAGCTCTCGGACACCCGTGCTACCGTGAACAGCTTATGGAAGATATCGAGACGGTCCTGCTCCTCTTCATCACATGGCAGCGGGTAAACTCCTCTGCGATAACCATGATATGTTCTCCCATTTTCTTCATAGAAGAGCCATCTGTTTGGAGGCCTAAATCAAACGAACAACAGAAGGAGAAGATCCCTGAATTAGTCGCCCGATAGTTGTAGAATACTAGCGATTTTGCACAGCACGAGGAACAGGGATTTTGCGGGGGTGTGTGGGGTGCACAGTATGGGAAAGGGTGAAGTACCTGGTATAACGGCTTGTCTGATCTGGACCCCCATGACCATCATAAGGATCATCGTTGGGTGGGGGTTCTCGAGGAGGTTCTTGACCTGTGAGGACGTGGATGTCCATGGCCCCCGAGTTTTGCCTGGAACGGCCGGAATCATAAGATCCTAACCCTTGGTAGCTGTAGTTATTGCGATTCGGCGAAGCCATGGTGATTGGTGGGTGCAAAACTCGTCCGATTTCAAACATGAGACCCAGAAGTCCAGGAATCGATTCACTACGAAAGAATTCGACTTTTCCTGCTCAAGATATGGTAAGGACACAGGGGTGCGTTCAATCAAAGGCCGGCGTTCTTGGTTGACGGTAACGTAAAACGCCAATGTTAGCCAACAGGGTGTATGCAGGCTGTGGGTGATATCGGGGTATCGAAAGTCAGGTGGCACATAGAGGAAGTTGGAAGTTCGGCGCCGCAAATGAGCCAATGATTGGATTGACGAAAGGATGGCAACAACAAACTCGCCGAAGATATCCTCAGCGGAACCCAGCACTGGCCGTTGAAGGGAATTAAAGGAGTGGAAGAAAGAGGGGAGTGGAAAGCCGCAGAGTAAAAAGCCAAGGCAAGTAAGAATGATCCAAGTCCACAATAGTGTATTTTACCCCCAAGCTTGGAAATATGTATGAGAGCAAAGATGCACGCACACCCGTGCGCACACACACACACACACGCACACAGTCACACAGTGGAGAAGAGTATCCCCAAATCTCGGCCGAGGCACAAGGAGGAATGAGGATACTAAATAGGAAAAGGGAAAAAAAAAAATAGAATAAAATAAGTCCTCTCCCCGCAAGGACAGGAAACCGTCGGGGGAAGAGAACAAAAGAGAAAGTAGCGGTCACGGCAGCGGCATAGGCGAGAAAATAAGAATAATAAATAGTATCGATAACAACAAGTAGGAGTCAGGCGTTGCGAGGAGAGAAGCGACTAAAAGAACAACCATGGATCGGGGGAGGGACGATCGAGAATTAGGTCAATGGGACTGGATCATCGGATCAGAAAGGGAAAATCCGATCCCGGAAGTGAGAGCCCATTTAGACGGCGGAGAGGAAGGGGAGGGGAGGAGGAATACAGTAGAGGGCAAAGGAGAAAAGGCAAAAAGCAAAGCAACCCTGCCTTTAAGGTTGTTGCAGCCGCTGTCTTGACCCCGTTGGGCCCACGGGCGCGAAGGCGGGGCGGTTAGAGGGCCTGGGAAAAAGGGCTGGAATGGTGGGAAACGCAGGGGAGACAGACAGACAGTGAGAGGCAAAGAGAGAGTGAATGAGTGAGAGTGGACCAAGAGCAAAAGAGAGATTGGGTTTGGGAGAAGAAATCAGGGCAAGCAATAAGAAAGGTAAACAATCTGGCGGCTAGACTGGCTTCGATTTGGGTTTGAACTACTGCCAGTTATGAGACGTGGAGGTTCCAGAGGTTAGTGGTTTGTTGTAGATGGCATCTCTGCTGCTGCTGCTGCTGCTGCTGCTGCTGCGAGTCAGGATGTGGTCGAGTACCGACATGGGTTCAGGATGGATGCGTCGGGGATGGTGGGAAATGCGCCTGGCTATCGATCTGGCGCCTTCCGAGCATCATTGGTTCCCTCCGGAAGTAGAGCCCCTCCGGCAACCATGGAACATGGCTTCCTTAGCACCTCTGGGCAGCTACACGCGGATCACTAAGGTCCTGACTTGTCTCTGGCTCTCTGCTGTGAGGGTCTTTTCTTTCCAACAGACGTCCGGAACCTGGATCAATAATCCGGTATTGATCCGCTGCTGCCATGTTTACAATCCCTCGTGTCCTATCAATCAAGCGATCAATTCATTCATCAAACTATTTGTACCCCTTAGCGACAAATAAAAAATAAACGTTTGGATGGCGCTTCACTGCCTCCTCAGGGCGACACGTCCAACGTCTGTGTGCCTGCTGTCTGGTACCGATCCCAGGGTGGATGCACGATGTACTAGGTATGTATGGTTGGTACATGTTGACTAGCTTGCTAACTAACTTACTACTACCATAACATACAGACGCACTAACTAGGGAGTCTGGCTAGTGTTCCCAGGTGTTACCAGGGCGGTGCACCCGGACCTACATACTACATGCTATATCCACAGGGGACAATCCTGGACACATAGGCTGTCGGTATATCATACGCACAAAATACATACAGCTTGTATCCACCACGAGTTCGAAGCAGGTAAGTAGCTTAGCGTCTTCCCATTTGGTCTTTGTCTCTCTTTTATCCTTTTTTTTTTTCTATTTTTTTATTTTTTTCCTTTTGTTGTTCCGGTTTTTTTTTCATTTGTTTTTTCTCCCCTCTTTTTATTTCCTCTTTTGTTTTTGGCTCCCTTTTTGACCTCTAATTAGCATTTCCGACCTTTTGATTTTTCCCTTTTCCGGTTTTTCTTTTCCATATGCTTTTCCTCTTTCGGGCAGAATTGAATTTCTTTATATCGGTATCCTTCTCTAGTCTACCACTTCTTCTCTATCCTCAGCTTTTCCCTCCCTTTCCCTTCGCTTCCAAAAAGCCAAGAAGCAGAGCATGGATACCTAACTTCGGGTCGCCAAAAACCAGTTCTCACCCAGATTGATAACTTTGGGTCAGTTCGAGGCTGGCGGTAAATGATTGGTGTTGAAGATGTCGCTGGTATTCCGTCCTTCTAGTACGACACCCTGCCTCCCAACCGGTACCAGAGAAGATTCAACCCTTCGTCCCTTTTTTTTGCCTGAGGCTCTGATACGAGTTCCCATTGCCTCGGTTCGCGGCTTGTATGTATCCGTCTTACCAGTAACAAGACGAGCAAGAAAATAACGGTGATCACAATAATGGGGGATCATCCGGATATACAGTGAGTGTGAGGGTGTACCAAAAGGGGAATAAAATCACAGAGGAAAATGAGGGAAAATAGAAGAAAAAAAAAACCTGGGCAAGAAAACTCCACCAAAAGCCAGCTTGTCTAATGGCTTAGAGTAGGTTAGGGCAGGATCAGTTTGCCCGACGCTATAAAACGGAAGTTTGTGAGGGGGGAAAAGAATAATGAACCAAAGAGATTGAAACGAGCCAGGATCGAGGGAAGACAGCAACCATGGATGGGTCCTCAATCAAATTTAGCCCAAGTGACTTCCGGGCGGGATGCGGACCGTCTCCCACACTTAGTTGAATAAAGGAAAGTTTCCTCGGGGGAGCCACTAACGCACAATATCTCCGTGGGCCTAGCGGTCGCTGCCCGCATTCTCAGGCATGCAAGCGTCAGGCAGCGTTACCAACACTCTGGTTGAAGGATTTGAAGCTTCGGACGTGCTTCCCTTTCAACCCTCGCCCGTAGCGCCCGCAGCGCCCACCACAGGCAAACCAAAACCCGTTCCAACCCTCCATCGTTCAGGGTCACTAATCCCACGGCATTGCGTGCAGCCGCTCCGGAGTGGATCAATTTGCTGAGGGCGCTCCGTATCTGTCTCTCGTAGCGCTAGATACATTGTATCTCACTGGCCAGAGAGACAAGAGACTCAGACTCCTTACACGCACGCTGGTCGTTGGTTCCACTCAGGCTCCATCCTGGACGACTACTAACTAGTAGCCCGTGGCTGTGGGCATGGACATCATGAGTTCTGGGTCTACTAAGTATTGGACAAGACTTTCCAGGAAAGCCAGGAAAGGATCATGATCGGAGATTATCATGATACTCATCACATCATGACCTCGTTGTGATGATCAGGAATAAATCCTCAAGTGGGGGCATGTTGGGAAGAGAAAAAACCCACTCCTTCTGGACACCTCCCACAGATTTGAAAAAAGAAGGTTTTACTCTGTACTACTACCTCAATTATTCTCGGAATTCTTACAAGTGTTCCTCAGCCGTACTATCTATCATACCCACCACTTGGAAGATTAGTGAAAGTGTGGGAGGCTGGCTGGAAGGGGGCTACGTTACATCCAGCTATTCCTGGACAGGCTGCACCATGGAACTCAATATATCGGGACAACATGCTGGATCAGCGTTGGGAGCTGAGGCCTGTGATTCATCCCGAACGGTTGGACAAACAATATGTTAGGGGAGAGGGGGTGTGGAGGTCAAATAAAATAAGAATAAAAAAAAATAAAAATTGAAATTAAAACGAGGAAAGCCAGAAGAAGGCTAAATTCAAAACCGAACAAAAGATCCAAGGCTCTCTCTCTGTCTGCCTCTCTTTCTCTCACCCTCCCTCTCCCTCTCATTCTCTCTCTCTCTCTCTCTCTCTCTCTCTCTCTCTCTCTCTCTCTCTCTCTTTCCCAAAGAAGCAAAAATCAGAGAGAAAAAGAGAGAGAAAGAAAAAGAACTGGGCAGGTGGTGGCGGAGGAGGGATGGACGGTCAGCGCCGTGAGCCGGGCACACTATGTGCTTAGGTCGACGCATGTAGTATGTACTCCGTATGCAAGTTGTCCCTTCTGTACTCCATACATACATCGTACATGTGTCCTTCCAATCCATCCCATGGTCACCCGCCCGCTTGGCGCCCGAACCAGCCTGGCGTTTGGCCTAAAGGAACAGCAGTTGCCTTAATGTAGGAATCTCATGTTGATCGTTTCACCGCTTCCCAGACTCTCGGGTCGATGGTGATGATGCATGCATCATCCTTCTATGCGTTGTACTTGGTGCCTGGTCAAATCGGCTGTTCTCACTTGCTCGGCCTGCATACACCGGAGACTTGGGATTTCCCCTTCCCCTCTCTCCCTCTCTCTCTCCTCTCTCCCCTTCACACACAGTAATCACACGCACTGACGACTGGTTCTCGGTTCTTCTTACCTCTACTAGTCTTTCAATTTTATCTACTTGACGGCTGTGAACCATACAAGTCATGCCTTTTTATTTCATTTTTTACTGCATGTGGTACGGCTGTGCATCAAGTCATTCATTACTGGATGCGTCCAGAAGATAGGCACTTTTTTTGACGCTTGCTCCTCCGCGCTACTAGTACCTTCCTTAATGGCCACTTCACTTTCCCATTGTTCGCTGACAAGTCAACCATCTTACCCCCGACTTGAGTTCCACAAATCTTCGCAGACCAACATTGCTGCAAGGCTCGCATTTATTTACCTTAAACGACACAACCTAACAACCAAGGATTGATTTGGGAAGGAAGGAAGGAAGGGAGAGAGTGAGAGCTCTGGTTGTGTCTTCCCGGCTATCTCTTTCCTTTGGGGAATCATCACGGGGCACGTACTATACTAGCTGGCTTAGTACTTCAGGCCCCCCTCTCAAAATCCAACTAGATGGTTGGCAGCAATTACCGACCAGAAAATTTAGCCCATCGAGATTTAACTCGATCATGCAGTTCTGGGTTAATTACACGACCAGCAAGTTGATAGCCCCGATAGTTAGATGCGCACTCACTGCAGAACTATACCTGCCCTTCACCTCTACAGACCTACGGTGTTGGTTTCTAAGCAAAAGCCCCCCTGCTTGCTCCGACCTCAGAATGGAGTCGTCGTGGCATCATCCACCGTCGACGCCCGGCCCGGTTTCCAATGTTCCCCATCGGAAATATCAACCCATACGACTGCTGCCCCATGATTTGCCCAACCGTCTGGCCTTCGGAGTCGGCCGTTGGCCATCAACAATCGACCTTCCTTTCGGGGATGATGTTGGGACCAGTTGCGGTCTGTTCATAATAATAAAAGCCGATTTCTGGTGCCGTGCATTGCAAAGCTCTCGGTCTGTTGTGGCTGTTCTTTCGAAATCTGGTGACTATATTATACCTACTATTATGTAGGGAGGGGGTTCAGCTAACGCAGTTACCGTCCTATTTCTTGCATTCGTGTTTGCCTTGCGGAACGTGTCCGTCTACATTAAATACAGCTACTTTTACCGTTACGGTTTCCGTCCAATCAGCGAGGCATGGCTTGACATACAAAGGAGCCCCGATTATGAGGCTCACCATTGAACCTTATACAGACAAGGGTAGCTGAGTACTTACCTACAAAAAATCACATGGTATCTACGACTGGAGACTTTCAGTTACTAATGGCTACCGCCAGCCACAGCCACGAATTGATCCGCGTCCGGTCAGGCAAAACGGCAATGAGGCTTGAGGTATTATTAACAACGAATCTCCGAGAAGACCGTGAGTGATTTTCATTCAGAAAAAATTCTTAGCGGGCACGGTCCTCATCGCGCTCTCTAAGATGGTCTTGCACACTGAGTGGAGACTAAATGGCCGTGTCCATAAGTACTTAAATCGGCGTTTTATACAGCAAGGCGGGCGGTGCATGCCGCCTTCGTAGCCTAGAACGATGAACTAGCGAACGGTGACAGGCAAAGTGGAGACTTTTCCATCTGAAGAAATCACCCCTTTCAAGAGAGGAATTCTGCATGTCTTACCGCTCCAGGTAGGTAGATAGACCGCGTCGTGGAGGCTTCCTTATATGTTTATTTTTCTATGATAAATTCAACATCTATAGCTTATTAATACGGTTCATAGCTAGCTAGGCGCAATCAACCCATAGTGGACTTAGTCGAGATGTCATTAAAACAAAGAAAATATATTAGTAGTACAATTTAGAGGTGAAATTAATAGCATCACTGTTGATATGCATCGATTGCTATAATCCAGCAACTATCCTAGCATTCATCCAACTTCCTGTTCTTAAAATATTTGATGCGTAGCAGTACTTATTAAATAGCAACTCTGACGTTGCAACTCTGTCGGTGTTGTAGCAAACATGTCGCTGGCTAATATTTCTTGTGGTATCATGATCATGAAGTTGACCCGAGTATTTATATTCCATACTACCACACGTATATACCACCTAACACCATGTACAAACACCGACATCGCTATAAGTAGCATTCATATCCCTTCAATCTAGACCACTCACTAATCACTTACTAACCAATAGCTTCATAGCGACCAATACTATACCCCATAACAGTACAATGTATAGTAAGTAGTAGTGGCCTACTAGTCAGAGAGGGGAAGGAGACGGCGTGACCAGCATAGTCAGTCAGTCAATTTGAAATCCATCCATACTTCTCCTAATAATACTTCCTACTACTTTCTCCCGTTAACAGGGATTATGATCACAGCAAATGAATATATATATATGCACAATTATTACACTACCGCGCACAACCCACAAAAACCAAACCATAGATAAACATAAAAAATATGTAAAGAGAAAAAACAAAAATAGTCGCGCCCGGGATCGAACCGGGAACCTTCTCGGAACCTCATCAAATGAAAGAATTGACGAATGTGAACGAGAAATCATAACCATTAGACCACGCGACTGTGATTTAAAATTTGAAAAATTTCGGGCTATAATTCAGAAAAAGATTTGAACCGGACGACCCGACGGTTAGTTATCTTATCGCGGAGAAGGGAGTTTTTGCAAAACCAGCGAGAGCGGGCTTTGGATTAGATAGTTAACTCCGTAGTTAGATTTTTTTTGCAGATTGCGGCCTTCTCCTTCCTACACTATCTATCAGTCTCTATCTATCTATCTATCTATCCCTTCGCGGTCGTCGCATTTCTTTGCTTGTTGTATGTGTTGGGGGGATTTTACATAGCGGTTTTCTTTTTCTTTCTTTCTTTCTTTCTTCTCCCTTCTTCTTCTCTAATTTACATACGCACGCGCCGCTTGCAAATCACCGATCGATTGATCCATCCGTCCGTCGAGAATCAGTCGCATTCAACGAACGACCTACCTATCTACCTACCAACCAACCTACTTACCGACGCTACTACCTCCGAACCAATCCACCTTCCATTAACGAAGAAAAGAAAAGCAAATGGACGCCCAAGCCTACCTCCTCCGCCACGGCTGGTCCGGTCCCGGCAACCCACTCAACCCGAACCGACGGCCCGGCACACACGGCGGACTCGGCCTGACGAGACCGATTCTCGTTGCGCGACGCCAAGGCAACCAAGGCGTGGGGAAGAAGACGACCAAAGATCCCACGAATCAGTGGTGGTTGCGAGGATTCGAGGACGCGCTGAAGGGTGTGGGCGATGAGAATAAGAGTGCGGGGGATGCGAAGCGCACGCCGAATGCGTTGACGAGTGAATTGTATCGGTATTTTGTGAGGGGGGAGACGGTTCCGGGGACTTTGGGGGATAAGAAGAGGAAGGCTGAGGATGAGGATGATGATGATGGAAAGAAGAAGAAGAAGAAGAGCAAGGGAGAGGAGAGTAAGGAGGAGAGACGGGTGAGGAGGGAGGAGAAGAGGAAGAGGAAGGAGGAGAGGGCGAAGAGGAGAGAGGAGAGGAAGAAGAAGAGGGAGGAGAAGGAAGTTAGGAGGGCGGAGAGGGAGAAGAAGAGGGCGGTTAAGAAGATGAAGAAGGAGAAGGAGAAGGCTGGTCCTGAGGATGTGTATCCTACGCCGCCGGCGACGGAGGTGGAACAGACGGAGTCGAGTGGGAGGGATGAGGAAGAGGTGAAGAAGGACAAGAGGGAGAAGAAGAAGAAGACGAAGCGAGAGACGTCTGCGTCGGATGACGGGTCGAAGAAAAAGAAGTCGAAAAAGTCCAAGGATGAGACGGCGTCCTCGAATTGAATGTGGATGTATGGGAGAGAGGGATGCTCTTTGGCAGTTTATAGATAGATTCGACTTATAGATACCCATGGCTGTGCTACTTGGTTGTATATTTTCACGAACAATATTTGCATTTTCATTATCATTCTTTTTATCGTCATATCATCATGCTACTTCCTTCGCCTCTGTAGGCAGCTTTCCGGGCTTGCCGGAGAGAATCCATGGCCGTCTCTCCCAGAACTCATCCTTGATGATGTCGACATGGTCGACCACGACCTGCACTTTGCGACGCAGTTTGCGGATCTTTTCTTGCTGTGTCTTGGAGGGCATGTCCTCCTGTAATGGTGATGTCTCTTCCTGCACGCTGGAGTCTGATTTTTCCTCTAGTTGATACTGTACCTTGGTCAGTAGCCACACAGACGAAGCAGCAGAGACACACATACCTGGCGATATAAGACGCTGCCCTTCTTATAGATCTCTTCTTCATTATTATAGTTGATGCCGAACCTCTTGAAGAGGATCTCATTCTTGTCGGAAGACAGGGTGCCCTAGTCGACACTGTTAGCAGCAATAGCAACCTTTGAACACCAAAACTCACCTTTAATTCCAATTCAGCTTCTCTTCTATCCATCCCACCTTGCAGGACCATAGACCAGAAAGTCGTATTGTAAAGGTTATTGATATGACCTACAGCATATTAGCACACGATGAATGGAAACTGCGAATAGACAAAACTCACAATCCACCTGGCGCCAGCTCATATAATCCCTGAAAATTCTGGAATTCGGATACATCACTGCTCTTCCATCGAACGAAGGCAGAGCTGCTGGCTGCAGCGGCGTATCTGGGAAATACGTCCCCCATAGATAGATGTAATGCGCCGTGAAAGTTGACACAATTGTCGTTACTAGTTTACTGTATTCCAAGCAAAATAAGTCCATACTGCTAGTGGACATAAAATATTGCGCACGGAAAGAAGAGTAACTTACGCACTCCGCCGCTCAAATAATTGGCAGTTGGGATGAAAAGCGAAACTAATCTCAAGTCAATATCACCCCAATTGACCCGGAGCATGTCGCATCGTATACCTGTACTCATCGCTAATACCGTAGGCGATGCAAAGATCAGGAAGATCTTTCATGACGCCGACGGCTGCGGCATTCATTAGGTCTAGGGCCCGACGGTCATTGGGCTTTATGAAGCCATAATAATCAGAGAGTCTACATTCCGTTAGTTAGCGACATGTAAACAGCCAGCTCTTGAGATAAGGAGTTAATTCAGCTGCTAAGAGCAGTTTCGAAAGCACAGCATCATGTTGAAGCCTTGAGAGGGAGATGGATGCACTGACTTGTGGAAGCCTCTGCCATCGATCCGGACCACAATCCATGTATTGGGAAGTAGAACGTCCGGTTGCTCGAATGACTTGACATATTCATATCTGTGGCGGTTAGCAGCTGCTCTTTAAACTTTACTTAATACATAAGGAACTTACTTGGAATTTGCCATCTTGCCTTAGACAGCAGTATTCGGGACTGGCGATGATTGTTGTGCAGGAAAAGCCGTCGGGCTGGCGAGGGAGGATGAATCATGAAGATTTGGGTGGGGATGAGGGACGAACCGAACCGTCCCTCCACGGCCAGCGTTGCGCTGCTTTGCACCAATTGCTTTTAGCATCTCTGGTTGGTATAAACTACTTCAACGACAATATTTTCGACTAGAGCTTTCGCCTTTGATTACTATAGTAAATTGCAGGTTTACAGAAAAGTGGATCATATCAAGAGGATAAGAAAGGCATGCTATGTGCCACAAAATGACTTCTACCGTCACTAGCTAAGAAATTGAAAGAATGCCTAACGCCACACGGCAACCTAAAAAAAAAAGAAATGAAATAGAAAGAATGGATGTTGTATGTTCATGCGTGGATCTCCTCCGCTGCCTCTTCATCCTCCGCCTCGCTAACATGCTCACTGGGGCGCTCACTCGTCTCACTGGCGGCCTTATCGGACTTCCTGGACATGCGGCTAAAGAATCCCAGGCTGCTGCGAGTTGATCGGTCTGCCGAAGGGGCGCTGGACACGGTGCTGTCCACACTCTTGGCAAGCATCGCCTCGCTATGTGCGTCTTCGTCAATGTCGCCTTGCGAAGGGTCACCCTTCTTGGAGAAAAGCCCTGACCGGTCCTTCCAGGAACTGAACTTGCTGGAGCTGCCCTTTCGGGTGATCTTACGAATGAATGACTCTTTCGAGCTTCCATTATCCAGCGAGCCTGCGGAGGGCATACGTTCCAAGGATTCATACGAGTCGCCTGTGTACATAGAGAAAGAGCGAGAATCCCGCGAGGTGCGCGATTCGGACGGGGAGCCTTCTTCCATGTGGAAGTCAAAAGGAGCATCTAGCTCTCGGTCTTTCGCTGCCTCCTTCTCTTTGCTCTTGTCCGACCGCTTCCCGAAGATGGTCCTAAAGGAAGGTGCAGCAGGATTCAATTTTGGAGTGACTGGCCGATGAGAAGATGATGGCCGTGTACCGATCGGCGCCTGCAATGGCCGACCTTGTCTCTCGAACGAATCTTGGAGAAAATCTGGCTCCCCAGTAAGGCCCAAAGGTAGGTGACCTGATGAGCCGTACTGTGTAGATGGCCGGCGCGACTGCACCCGAGACCAGGTCGATGGGGAAGTCCAATCAAACCCCAAAGGACTTCGATGGCCTTGCTTTTCTGCCGATGGCCAACCGAAGTGACGATTATCGGTGGAGGGATGAGGAAGCTGGTTTTCGAAAGAGAAGGTCGATGAGGGCCGCGGAGACAACGATTCCCGGCGCACTGTGCCCAAGATGGAGGAAGGATCGATGGGGTCATGACGAGGACTGAACTGGTTGTATCCTGTGCTATGATCGGAGTTTTCACTCGATTTGAGCAGACCGTGTCCGCTGCCGAATCCAAACCGGCTGGGTGAGAAAATGCTGGAGATGCCTGCGCGACGCGAGGGAAGATGGTCGGAAGAGCTGTCTGTTGTAACACCTGCTGTGTTGCTCCTGGGGAACAGAGACATCGGGTTCGCCCAGTTGCCTGTATAGCTCAGCCGACGACGTCTAGCCCCTATGGGATCCATCTCCTCCAAATTACGGGGGAACGACTGACTTTGTCCTGGTTTCAAACTGCCCAGTAGAGGTGGCTCGTCTGCCAATGTCTTGCCGCGAGGACGGTGGAAGCCAAAGAGCCCCGAAAGCCTGCGCGACGCACTTTTAGGCGCCTCGCCTACATCCAAATTCACCGGTTGCGATTCAACATCTTTGGGCAGGGTCTGGTTCTCCGGACTAGCGAAGAGGCTTTCCGGCCTGCTTCCGGTGGAGTCTGGCGAAGGTGGCCCATGAGGAAACTCTAGCGCAGTGCTTGGTTGTTCGAGGTTGGAAAAGCGAGAACGGATGGCCGGACGGGGGAGTTCGGGCGACTCCTCGTCTCCGAGGAGATCGGACGGAAGAAGTGCGTCGGCGCGAGGGCTCATTTGAGGGTTTCCAAGCGACATATCCAAGTATCCCCTCGTACTATCCGACTGGCCCGAAAGGCTCGGGAGGGTCATTCCATTGTTGATGTTGAAGAAGGCAGAAGTCGGGCCAAAGGTGGGAGACCCAGTGGCAGGAGGGTTGTAGCTAATGCCACCTGAGAATGAAGGCTCGATGGCCGTGAAATTCATCGGAGATGAGACATTACTGGCGAGTGAGCTGCGGTGTCGACGTGGGCGAATAGTCGCAGTGTTGGAGAGATCAAGATCGAGAGCTGGGAGAGAAAAGGGTCCTGTGCTGCCGGTACGTTGGGTAGTTAGCCACTTCAGGCGCTCCTGCGCTTCTTGGTACTGCTGCTGAGCCTGTAGAGCCAGTTAGAGACTATGTCAAGAACCAAGCTATTGTAGATATACTAACCTGGGTATGGAGGTTGACAAGGGTAGCATAGCGAGCGTGAAGATTGCTCAATTTGATCTCCCACTGGCGGGCTCGCTCATTGTCAATGCGATCCAACTCCTTTCCATCCTCGCTATCTGCTTCCTGGTGGGTTTGCCTCTCCTCCTCCAGCTTCTTGACACGTCCGCCCTTGTCTTGGATTTCGTCATCGATGACCTTCATCTCTGCCTGCTCCTTGGCAATCTTCTCCCGAATCTCATCTCCGCGCTGCTTTCCCTCCTCTTCCAGCCGTGTCTTTTCCTCTTTCGACTCCGCTGCTTCACGGTTCATATTCTCAACCCGCTCCTGCCACCGGACGATATCGGACTTGCGCTTCTTACGCTCAGACTCCTTCTGCTGCAGGAGTCTTTCACGCTTCGCCTTCTCACTCTGCACTGTACGATTGACACTTTCCAGTTTGTAAACGTGCTTCTTCAGGTCGCCGCTCGCTTCATCCTTTTCTTTGACCCGCTTTTTCAGTTCGTCACGCTGTTTCTCAAGTTCCTTCAGAAGAGCAATGTGCTCGTCTTCTTCATCGGTAGTTTGCTTCTCGACGGTCTCGTTCTCGTGCTGCAGGGTTTTCAATCGGTCGGCAAGTTGTTCGAGAGTCTCGTCGTGATCGTCGTTCGTGGTGCTCTTTTGTATCTCCTCCGCATGGCCATGCGAGACCTCCGTCCCGCTCGCTGCAGGAGACGGTTTCCGCCCGGCTGAAGATCGCTTGGCTTGGAGCTGTCCTCCGCTGTGCTCCCGAGACATCACGGGCGCCGAGGGGGCAGCAAGACCAGCGGTAGACCGGGGGATGGACGCCCGAATGGTAGGATTGCCGACCGTAGCATTCTGTTGGGTTTGCGACAAGGGCAGAGACTTTGTGCGCACATGGATGATTGCACTTGGGGTTTGGAAGTTCGCAGCACTAACTGAAAGAACGCAGATATGATAGATACTTCCGGGAACCAAGTTCAGGATTTCGACTGCAGTTTCCGCTCGTTTCGATTCGCCCACTGACAACTCATTAGTATCAACAGAAAGAGATTCGAGGGAGCCATTGCCGAGGGTACCCTTAATGCCGTTCAATTGGATGATGTGCTTGTGGATGGAATTGTGGAATTCGGGTTGTTTCCAGGCGATGCGAATTTCACGGGCGGTAATCTCTTCGAGGGTGACCTCTGGTGGCGGAGGAATATCCAGACCGAGCTTTTCAACTAGGACGTCGTTGGGGGTCTGGCAGACCTGCCACGCACGGTACAGTAGCCTTTGAGAGAAGTTAAGTTTAGTTGTGCGCTCTCTACACTCTAACTGAGACCTTGCGACCTACCAGATCAGCGCCCAGAGAATGGTGACAGCCAGGAAGAGAGCCATGACGCCTCGCACCCTCACTCGGGGAACTACGCTGGGGTAGGCGTCGAAGGAGAGAAACAACGGCTCATACATCCCAGCGTCCGACACCCATGGAGAGGGAGAAAGGAGGGAGGGGACTGGCAACCTCGTCGAGGGGCAGTGAAGGGTCAGCAAGCAGACGATTCACCTAGATAATCCGTGAGAGTCGAGGAGGAATTAATCCGATGCTCCGCGGAGGGCTGCCGAGAGAGGAGTGGGACAGAGTCACCTGACTGAGATAGCTGACTACTTTGCTTGCTGACTCAGCTTTGAGTCAACTGGGTGTAGATCATGGGATGTTCCAGACTAAACTACTTTAGGACATTCCTCGAAAAATAGCCTGCGCCAGCCGGAAGGGGCCTAGTGCCCGCTTGAAGCCGAGGAAGGCAGGGAAGAAGCAGCCTGGAGCACATGACGGACCGCCCGGCCGGGGAGAGACAGACGAAGCGGTTGGGCTGTTGAGCCTTCTTGCAGGTCCCAACAATCATAGAATCGCCTTGTGCTAACTCCTTCTCCCATTTCGCTGTCCTATCTGTCTCCCTTTGTTGTCTATACGCCCTGCTGGTGCTGCAGGTTCCACTCGCTTGGTTTCGATCGTGGTCAAATGCTTGCATGCCAACTCATTCGCTTTGCAAGTGACCGTCTCTCGTTAGTGATTCCACTTCGGCGCATGTCTATCGGGCATTGTCACATGGGCCGTATGTAGGCGGCAATTCCTGCACCTCCGCCGTCTGACCTCCGATCCCCCTCTCTATCTGCTGTGTTCTTTGTTTTGTGCTTCGCCTTTATCGTTTGGGAATTGTTACAATATTCTCCAGGGACTTTCCCTGTCATTCTCGCAGGATGCAGTACGTCCGAAGTATCAGTGGTTCCGTCTCCAAGACGTGGAACTCCATCAATCCAGCCACCTTGAGCGGGGCAATCGATGTGATCGTGATTGAACAAGAGGATGGTTCGTGGTTTGCCTCTTTTTCTGGTCAATCGAACACTAATCTCTCGTATAGGAACTTTGGCTTGTTCACCTTTCCATGTTCGATTCGGCAAATTCTCTTTGCTCCGCCCGTACGAGAAGAAGGTACCGTTCCCGCATCGATCCTCTCAGAAATCCCATATAACTAAGACGTTCAAGGTGGAATTTTCCGTAAATGGTGTCAAGCAAGACTATGCGATGAAGCTGGGCGAAGGCGGAGAGGCCTTCTTTGTCTTTGAGACAACAGACGACATTCCCGCCTCGCTGCAGACTTCGCCCCTGGTTTCTCCAAGCAGCAGCCCCAAGATGCGCAGTGAGGAGAACCTCCCTCCATCGCTCCAGGAACCCGATTATTTGGATCTCGATCGATCATCTACGGGCAATCTAGATGGAAAATCTTCAACAGCCCTTCCGGTGCTGTCGAGGAGTATGCGGGCATCGAGCGATTTAGGTGGGTTCTATTGCTGACTTTCATATATCATGTTATATCATGTTATTGACATCCATCTGCGACAGGTACCCTTACTCCTCTTTCACGGTCGCCGGATGACTCCAGTCTGGGCAGGTCCCGACATGGCTCTTTCGGCGATACTCCCACCAAAATCGACCGAACGGCTACGGATACAGTGCTGTTGACTAAGAGCCGCTCCAACAGTGTCAGCGTAGCGGACCAAGTATATGGGATGCAGTCCTCTGGCGCCAGCGCCACGAGCGATGATCTGGGCCAGGATGGTCGTTCGCGAAGCCCTCCGCCATTAACTCCCGAAGAGGCGATGTCTCGTGCCGTCTCGCTATCGAAGAAACTCTCCGGATCGAATATTCCGTCTCACGTCACCGAAACAGGAGACCTCATGCTCGATATGACCGGGTACAAGAGCAGCGAAGAGGACGCTCTGCGAGCGGAAGTTCTTGCGCGGAAGATCCTTGCAGAGGAGTTGGAGGGCCCCTATGACATTGGGGCTCTCATCGGGGCTGACGAACATGGGAACTTGTGGATCTACAGTAGCGAAGAAGCAAAGGAGGCTGCCAATCGCCGCGCCACCTTTAATGCGATGCGACCAGGCTCCGCCATGAGCGAGCATGCCATCTCCGACCCAGGATATCACAGTGACAGCGACAAGTCTCTGCAGGACAAGCCGCTACCCAGCCGGCACTATCGCACCCAGTCTGATGTCCAACCCGGCTTCCCAACCCCGCCGCAGTCACCGACGACAGAAGCCCAAGAGCCAACTCGAAACTATGCAAAGACCCTCCGTCTCACGAGTAATCAGCTGAAGGCCCTGAACTTGAAGCCTGGGGCGAACAGCATGTCGTTCAGCGTCAACCGGGCTACGTGCACGGCAACGATGTATCTGTGGAACGGGAATATTCCCATTGTAATCTCCGATATTGACGGAACCATCACCAAGTAAGTGTTTTCGACCTGGGCTGTCGGCAGTCGCTAATAGGTTGTAGGTCTGATGCCCTGGGCCATGTGTTGAACATGATTGGCCGTGACTGGACGCATGCTGGAGTGGCCAAGTTGTATACTGACATTGTCAACAACGGCTACAACATCATGTACCTTACAAGTCGATCAGTTGGCCAAGCAGATACGACGCGGGCCTACTTGTATGGAGTAAACCAGGACGGCTGGCGACTGCCTAAGGGGCCGGTCATCATGAGTCCCGATCGAACCATGGCAGCACTCCGACGAGAAATCTACCTGAGGAAGCCCGAGGTGTTCAAGATGGCTTGCTTGCGGGATATCTTGAACTTGTTTAATGGGAAAGAGAATCCCTTCTACGCCGGGTTCGGCAATCGTCTTACTGATGCGCTGAGTTACCGGTCGGTGAACATTCCATCCACCAGGATCTTCACGATCAATTCGAATGCCGAGGTCGTCCTGGACCTTCTCAGTCTTAATAAGTACAAGAGCAGTTACGTTTCGATGACGGAGCTGCTGGACCATTTCTTCCCGCCGGTGAGTCTGCTGGTCCAGGCTGGCGGCGAAGAATATACCGACTTTACCTATTGGAGAGAGCCTCCGCCGGACTTGGAGGACTTTTCCTGCACAGACAGCGAAGCGGAGGAAGGAGACCAAGAGGAGGAGGAAGGAGACCAAGAGGAGGAGGAAGACGAGGAAGAGGAGGACGAGGAGTATGACGGGGAGCTGAGTGACGAGGAAGCAAGTGATGTCGACGAGGATGAGGCCGGAGAAGAGCTCGGGGCGAGCTACATCTCGCAGGACTCGGTCGATGGATCTGAACTGGTGGACAGTCTCAATCTCCATGCTGCCGATGAAGAAGAGATCGAGGACGAAGATGAGGTCGCCTCGGAAGAGGAGTTGGACCCTCCTCGTCCAAGCCAATCCAACCCTGGCTCTCCCAAACGCTGAGGCAGCAAAATGCATCAACTGCATTATGATGGCGAATTCATAGGCCAGGGACTTGACATTTATCGCATGGATGAGGTGTTTGTGTTATAGAATTGCATGATGGGCGTTTGCACGGTCGCATAGCCATATTATTACTCTTGTTGGGCGGCACATAATGTATGATAGTCGAGACACTAAGTTGCACAGTATAGAATTGTTGCATCATCAAATTCTTTTCTCTTGATTAATCTACTTTCTGCTCCTCCTGCTGCAACATCACGTACATCGACGGTCCCAAGTGCTGGGAATCGATCACCTGCCGAAGGCGGTCTAGCGCGGACTTGCCTGGCCGACCGACTCTCGCTTTGCCTCCATCGGCAGCTTTCATCTCCAGCTTCATCAACCGCAGCAACCATCTACCCTCGCGCATACACTCATCTACACCTGTATCGGATACTGCGAATCCCATTCCGAACAGTAGGCGATGCCAGCACCCACCAATTGACCAGCCTCCGAAGCGCGTCGCTACACCTACTATCCCGTCGACGACTACCACCTCACCCATCACCACCCTCAATATCATTCAAAATGGCCTCACCAAACCACGCGCAACCTCCCACCACTCAACCCATCACACCTCCGGCCGAACCATCAAGCACCCAACCCACCGCATCCCAAAACACCACCACCACCACCACTACCGCCCCGGCCGCAGGACCACCAACAACAACAACCGCAACCAACAACCCCAGCACCGCACCCGCCGCGAACACCAACCCCAGCGCCCAACCGACCCAAATCCCCTCCACCTCCCTCAAAGACAGCGGCAAATCGCGACGTCCGCGCGATGTCCGACTCATCCATATGCTCCTCTCCTCGCTGGGAGTAACAGCATACCAAGAGCGCGTACCACTGCAACTTCTCGACTTCGCCTACCGCTACACGTCCTCGGTGCTGCAAGATGCCGTGCATCTCGCGACAGAAGGCTACGCTGGTGGTCCCGAGGCCGCTGGTGGTGGTGGAAGCTCCCGCGCCGGCGCGTCCGAAATCAATACTGTGTCGTTACCGGCGCTGCGGCTGGCTATTGCGTCCCGACTGCATTATCAGTTCCAGGCGGGATTGCCGAAGGAGTTTTTGATGGATGTGGCGGCGGAGAGGAATCGTGTGGCTTTGCCCGGTGCGAGTCGTGGGTTTGATAGTCAGGGGATGGCGAAGACGGCGGCGGCGAATCAGAGTGTCGTTATGGGTGGGATGAGGTTGCCGCCGGAGAGGTTCTGTTTGACGGGTACGGGGTGGAATATGAGGGAGGAGTGGGAGAGTGAGGGCGAGGAGGAGGTCGAAGAGGCTGGGGATGCTGGGAGGGAGAATGGCATGGGTGGTGGTGGTGCTGGGGGTGGGACGAAGGTGGAGGAGGGTGAGGGGGGTGTGGATGAGGAGGAGGATGGGAAGATGGAGGATTTTTTTGGGGAGGATACGGCTATGGGGGAGGGTGATGGGGATGGAGGGGATGGGGATGGGGATAAGGATATGACGGATGTTTAGATATCAGTTGAAAGTGGGAGGGTGTGTATCTGCATAGAGGCGTTAGGGCGCAGGATAACTAGTTACTACTACCACTACCTACTTAGTACTTTGGACAGGAGGACGGGAGATTTCAATTCATCTATTCTTTCTTTGCTATCCTTTTCCTTTCCCTTTTCCTTTCAACATCATGCACCCATCATCTATCGTCGCTCCATCCATCACATCACCACCACCACCACCAATAACAACTACTTACTATACAAGTCCCAATGAACACACACTAAGTCTGTAAATGCCAAACAAAACGCCAAAACCAGCAGTATCAATACAAAAGAAACGAGGGGGAAAAAAGAGGAGGATAACCCTATATACGCCAACCCACAACACAGCACACAACCCCATCCCCCATCCCCATCATACACATACACACCCACCATCTCACTTCTTCTCAGCAGCAGCTTTCGCAGCAGCAGCCTGTCTCTCCTGATCCTCCCTCATCATGCGAATGACCTCCTCCCTCCGTCTCTCCACCTTCGCAAGCTCCTCCTCCTTCGCCTTCCTCCGCTCCTCATGCGTCGCAAACCACTCCTCCCTCGCCCGGTCTTCTACCTCCGGCTTCGCATGCGCTACCATGCACGAGTTCATCGCTAGTCGTTGGTCCCGACATACCCATGTTGCTGTTATTGTGCGGTTGACGGCGCATTCGGCGAATGCTATACCAATGGGCCCCCCAGTGATTAGTATGCGTTGCGAACACTTTTTCCCTTCGGTTTCGAATAAGGGAATTGGGATTGGGATTGGGATTGGGATTGGGGTATATGGGGGATTGGTTCTCACCCTTGATTTCAGGCGCACAGAGAGATCGCACGCGCTTGTAGTAGAGTTGCTTCACTTCTGCTTCTTGGGCGGCGGAGAGGGGGAGGGGGTTGCGGAGGTTGTATTTTGGTTTGGTTGTTGTTGAGTCGGGTTGGGGGGTTGTGGAGGACATTTTTGGATTGGTGAGGAGGTTGAGGTTGTGTATGTATTGTATTGTATGTATGTATGTCTTTGTAGAGAGGAGGAGGAGGAGGAGGAGGAGGTGGTGGTGGTGTCAACCTGTCGTGTATACGAGAGAGAAGCAATAGCGCACTGTCCGGACACGAAGGAATAATTGTCGTCGTAAAAATCAATCCGAGAATCCGACATAGGGTATCAATTCATCACCAACATATAACCACCAATTGCCCTCAAAAAAAGAAAGCCAGGAAAACAACACCAATGATCATGCGGTTGTCTAGCACAGCTAGAATAGTTAGAATCCAGCGGAGAAAGAAGTCGGACGGGTTGGTCGGCAACTACCCGGTTGGGTTTAGTGTCCTCCGACTCCGACTTTTCATTACTTTCTATCTATCTATCTATCCCCGTCCTCTTACCCAACAATCAACCAAGTACTTTTTTACTCCCTTCACAAAGTCCCTTTACGCAGGGAGAGAAAAAAAAAGGGGGATTTATCATGTCTTCCATGCGCAATGCCGTTCAGCGGCGCAACCACCGCGAGCGTGGTCAGCTCGAAGGTCGTGAGAAATGGGGTATTCTTGAAAAGCACAAGGTACATACCTCTATTTCTCTATCTTGCCATTACATGCTAACACAATGACTGTATAGGACTACTCCCTCCGCGCGAAAGACTACAACACGAAGAAAGAAAAGATCAAGCGTCTACAAGAAAAAGTCCGCGACCGCAACCCCGATGAATTCGCCTTCGGAATGATGTCGAGCTCGTCCGCTCGGCAAGGCAAACACGGCGCCGCAGGAAATCGCGACTCGGCTGCTGCGCGTGGTCTCAGTCACGACGCTATCAAGTTGCTCAAGACACAGGATGCGGGGTACCTGCGGACAGTCGGGGAGCGGATCCGGCGACAGATGGAGAAGTTGGAGGAGGAGGTGCGGTTGCAGGATGGGATGAAGGAGTTGCTTGATGGGGAGGAAGCGGAAAATAAGAAAAAGGAGGAGGTGGTGGACGACGATGATGATATGGACTTCAATTTTGATTTCGGGGATGATGATGAGGTGGATCAGAAGAAGAATAAGAAGAGCAGGAAGTTGGTGTTTGCGGATGATCGGAAGGAGCAGAGAGTGTTGAAGAAGAAGAAGTTACGGGAGGAAGAAGACGATGAGGATGATGACGAGGAGGACGAGGAGGATTCGTTTGGGAAGCAGATGATGAAGAAGTCGAGGAAGCAGTTGGAGGCGGAGAGACAGGCGCTTGTAGAGGCCCGTCGGGCTCGCAAGATGAGAAAGCGTGCGGCGGAGGCGCGGGTCAACAAGCTCAAGGCGCTGCAGAAGCAGTATAAGGAGATTACTGCTGCGGAGCGCGAGTTGGATTGGCAGCGCGGTCGGATGGATAATGTGGTGGGTGGCACGAATAAGAATGGTGTCAAGTGGAAGATTCGTGAGCGGAAGAAGTGATTTATTGTTCCTTTCATTTGGTTTGTGGCTTGTTTATTGTCCATACTGCTACGGCAGTTTATGATTCTGCGTTGCATCGGTGGTGGGAAAAGTTCCGTGTCTACTAGAGGCGTTCGAGATACCATTAATGTACAGTGATCATCAAGACCTTTTATTGCTATGCTCATATTACATGCGTCAATCGTAAACCGCTGGTACAAATCATGCCTGCTGCTTCTTCATGTGCGCCACGCGGATGCTCACGGCCCGCTTGTGCGCATCCAGTCCCTCCACTGCTGCCAGCTGCTCCACCGTGCGAGACAAGCCTAGCAGACCGTCTGCCGTCAGGTTCGAGCTGGTGATGTGCTTGAGGAAGGAACCCAGGTTCACACCGGAGTACTGCTTAGCGTATCCGTAGGTCGCTGTGACTATTAGCTTGGTTCACCTATTTAGTTTGAAGAGATTGGAAAGACTTACGCAAAGAGTGGTTGACACCAGCAGAGTAATCGCCCACACTCTCCGGGGTCCACTGGCCGATGAACACACTACCAGCGTTCTGCACCTTCTCAACTGCCGCCTCGGCGTTCTGGATCTGCAGAATCAAGTGCTCAGGGGCGTAGTCGTTGCTGAGAGCCATGGCTTCCTCGAGGTCGCGCACAACGAAAGTGACCGAGTGCGCCAGAGAGCCCTTGACAATGTCCACACGGGGCAGAGCCTTGGCCTGGACGTCAACCTCCTTCTCGATGGCCTGAAGCTGCTCCTCGTTCAAGTCAATGGCAATGAGGATGACCTGCGAGTCCACGCCGTGCTCGGCCTGACTCAGCAGATCAGAAGCGACGAAAGCAGGGTTGGCGTCCTTGTCCGCAATCACCAGCACTTCACTGGGACCAGCGGGCATGTCAATGCTGACACCGGCGGAGGTATCGTTGGCGACCAACATCTTGGCGGCAGTGACGAACTGGTTGCCCGGACCCAGGATCTTGTCCACCTTGCTGACGCTCTCCGTGCCGTATGCCATGGCAGCGACTGCCTGAGCACCACCGGCAAGCACGATGCTTTCAGCACCGACCTTGTGCGCAACGTAGACAATCTCAGGCGAGATGCTGCCATCCGCGCGAGGAGGAGAAGCGAAGACCAGCTTCTTGCAGCCAGCCACCATAGCGGGAACACCCAGCATCATGGCGGTCGACGGCAGAACGGCAGTACCACCGGGGATGTAGAGACCGACGCGCTCAATGGGACGAGAGAAACGGGAGCAGACCACGCCTGGCATGGTCTCCACCTTCAAGCCCTCGTTGCTGTCCTTCTGGGCGCTGTGGAACTTGGCAATGTTGGAGATACTGACATCAATGGCCTCCTGGGTCTCGGGGGACAGCTTCATCAGCTCAGGCGGGAAAGGAGCGCTAAGCACCGGGGAGGTCAAGGAAGTGGCCTTTTCGAACTTGTGGGTGTACTTGAGCACGCCGGCGTCACCGTTCTTGCGGACGTCATCGATGATGGGGCGAACGAGAGCGACGATGGCATCGTTGGACTTCTGAGAGGGACGCTTGAGGTAGTCCTGCACGACATTCTCGGGGGTCGAAGCGGTAACAACGCGGGTCATCTGCATGGGCTCATCGGCCTTAGGAGCGGGCTCAGCAGGCTTAGCGGGCTCTGGAGCGGGCTTCGATTCGGCCAGACCAGCCTTCTCTGCCCAAGGGCCCTTGGCATCACCCTTTCTCCTCTTCACCTTCAGACTCTTGAGGTCCAGGTTCCTCTCCACATCCTCCAGGCTAACACCCGCCGCGACGCAGCGAGTCAGAGCGAAGTAGAGAAGATCCGCAGCCTCAAAAGCAATCTCTTCCTTGGTGTTGGCGCGGCACAGCTCATCAGCCTCCTCCATGATCTTGGCCTGGGTGAGCTTGGGCTCGTTGAAAAGGCGGGCAGTGTAGGATCCGGCGGGCGCATCAGCCTTGCGGGCTTGCAGGGTCTTCTGAAGACGGGCGAGACCATTGTAGGGGCCGAAGCAGCTGGCGGTTCCAAGGTGGCAGAAACCTTTATAGATGGTTAGTAAATTTAAGTGGACTGGGAACTCTAGACTTACCTCTGCCAATCTGGTTAACAACAAAGACCAAGCAATCGCTGTCGCAGTCGAAGCCGACGCGGATCAGCTCCTGCACGTCTCCGCTGGACTGACCCTTGTACCAAAGACCACGCTTCCGGCTCTGGTACACGCCGGTGCCAGTGCGGAGGGCCTCAGCAATGCTCTCGTCGTTGCTCCACACCAGTCCCAGACATGTTCCACGCTCATCAGTCACGGTGGTGGCGTACAGGCCGTTGCTCTGGTCTGCGACAGCACGAGCAGCAATGAGAGAGGCGGCGACGATCTTGCCGTTGGGTTCCTTGTGCTCAAAGGTCAATGCATCGGCCGACACAACGCTGACGCCGCCCTGGGCCAAGGTGTCCTTGAGCGTCTCCTCCGTGGGGATGCTAGTGTATGTGCGGTACAAGTTCTGGGCTTCCAGGTTCATGCCAAGCTTCTCAGCGATGGCCTTGACGGCAGACGAGTCGGTCGACAAGCCAGCATCCTTGTGTTCGGTGGACTCGCCCACCCAGGTCTTGAAGGCATCCACCTGGCTCTCGGCAGCATAGACGACGAGACGTGATGACGGGACGGACTGTTCTTGAGACAGAGCCGTCAGTTGGTTGAGGGAGATGAAGATCTTGGCAGCGCCGGCATTGAGGATATCGACGAGGTCTCCAGTGGAGGTAATGGCAGTAGCGTCAACGTAGACATCAAGGAGGCGGAAGTTGCGCTTGAGGAAGTCTTCAGCTTGAGCGAGGCTGGAAACCTTGACGAGGACGCGACCGAAGTAGGCGATCTGCTTGAGGGAGAGGCCGGAGGAGGGGGAAGCGGGGTCGTATGAGACGAGGAGGGGAGTGGCCATGATGGATGGATGGGAGGGGAACTCTCTAGGGGAATGTTCAAGGAGAGAGAATCAGAAGTAAGATCCCCAAGACGGGGAAAAAAACAGCAGTTGGACAACTGGGGAAAAAAGACGCGAGAGACGAGCGAGAGAAAGTGAGTCAGTCCGTCCGGGGCGGATCGGGGCAAAGATAAAGAAAGACTCCGCCTGCAATTTTCTTCCTGTTCTTTTGCCCCGCCATCGGAGAGGTTCTCACCGCCCGCCACAAATGCCCTGCAATTGATTGGATTGGCAGTGTTGAGATGCCTTCATCCATGGCTGACGGTCGCACAGAGTTAATTCCGTTAGGCAGACATCGGGTCTGGCCATGTTCCTGAAGCTTGTTGCTTCAATGGGAGTTTCCTACTGATCCTGTTGGCGGGGTTGGCATGTCCCGGTGAAATCTTGTGGGATCCCGTCAATTCCCTCCACCAGATTCAATCTAGAGTTCTGGTCTAATCCAGTTCATCACTAATTCCGTGCGGTCACTACGGGCCGATAAATCTCGGAGGAATTACTACGCAGCTTCAAATGAATGGGCGAATATCCTCCGAGTGCTGTCACCTCCACATGTTGTCATAACTTACGGCATTGCATCCCGCATTCGGTCGGCCCCAGTGCCGATCGGGCGCGCTATTACTACTACCTGATTACCTGCTCCTAGATGTCAGATCATAGATTGACAGTCCTTTCCACTGCCTCTTCGCAGTGCATCACTTCAATTCGAGCATCCTCATCAGGTCGATCTTCTCTCCCGAATGAAGACAGTACATCCAACCAACCAGAAGCAACATCGATACCCACGTATTTACCATTTGGCTCTCTAGCGAGACAGCAGTTAGAAGCCCAGGTCATATATCTCCATACCAGTGAAGTGTGTTGTATTGGCCACGTCGTGAGCAACTCGCCGATATGGCTGCCAGGATATCATTCTTAGCGGCAATAGTATCAATAGTATTGATACCCCCAGTACCAATTACAGTGTCTCATAATTTTTGTGTGAACAGAAACCAGGCGCAAGATAATGTCTTTGGTAGTTACCCTTTGGGTGAGAGTCCCGAGGCAGCACCATAGCCCCTTCTGGGAAGTGGCCAAGGGTCAAAAACCCTTGATGTATCCCATTCCAGGGAGAGGGAATATTCCCTTCATTCACAGAGCAAGCCAACGAAAAAGTTTGATGAAACTGGTGACCAAAGCTGCCCTGCAGTGCTAATATTCTAGACGCTCTGTCAACGTCCAGGTAGATCACTTGCAATTATGAAGCACATGCGATGTTTCTGCAAGTAGACTGGTGACCTGATGTAGTAAACTCTAACCACACAGCCGAGGACACCCCGATCTTGAAGGGTCCTGACATCTGAAAGCGGGGATATAGTGAAGTACTATTTGGGGTTGTCAGCCCACGCCCAACCCCAGGCATACCTTGTCAAGGCAAGCATCTGATGCAGCTTGTGTGAGACAGGGACAAGAATATCGTATGGCTCGATCTAACCATATCGAGAACGGCCCAGAGATATTGACCCTTAGTCCAGGCGATCACCTTTGGCTTTTTCGATTTCAAACCTACTTTCCACTAGTCGGTCTGAGGTCTCCGAATCTCCAGGCGATCATCTGCCCATCCTCATCATCTGCTATGCGGACTGACCTGCCCGAATGATCGACTAAATAGTCCTCCGTACTGGCCATCGCGATGTGACTGTGACACCTCGCCAAGTCTCGAGTTGAATTAAGCGCCCACCCGGAAGTATCTGATGGGTATGAAGTGAGGATGGAGTACCTGCTGGGTTGCCTGCACGGCCAGCCAGGAACAGGTACCGATCACATCAGGAATACCCCTCGGGGACCAGCAGAGGAATCCACCCTTGCATAGCTGGCCCTCCAATCGGAGGCTCAGATCGGCGGAGGTGGGCCCAAAGCAGCTTAGCGGACTGGGGCTTGGCCCCGCCCAGGAACCAGGGACTGCTGGCTGCCTTTCCTCTTTGGGAAACTCCAGGGCCGCCTCCATCTTCCCCTGTGCCGTCATTGTATGCAAAGCAGTTTTGGTGTGTGTCCTCACACTGGCACTCTCGATGGAATCCTGCAACTAAACTAGTAGTCTGCGGGTCTCCCCCAAAATGGATGCAGCATAACTCTCCTTCTCAGCCTGATCCCGTCTGCTTCTCCGCATTCTTTAGCCGGTAGATCGTCTTATTTATACCCGATTCCGTCCGCTTGTTGACGTGCTCTCATTCTTGCGTCCTGTTTTCGTGGTCTGTGCAAGACCAGTTTGGTTTTTTATTTCGGGTCTGCTCACTCGGTTGTCACTCATTTCGCCAAACCATGCATCTCCCCTCGCTTTCCTTGTCCCTGACGGCCTTGGCCATCGCCAGTCCTTCTGCCGCTTATCCTCACTTTGGCTCCTCCCAGCCCGTCCTGCACAGTAATTCCGACACCACTCAATCGCGCGCAGATGCCATTAAGGCTGCCTTCTCGCACGCCTGGGATGGCTACCTCCAATACGCGTTTCCTCATGACGAGCTGCATCCCGTGTCGAATGGCTATGGCGACTCCCGGAATGGCTGGGGTGCCTCGGCCGTGGATGCACTCTCCACAGCAGTGATCATGCGCAATGCCACCATTGTCAATCAGATCCTGGACCACGTGGCCAAAATTGATTATTCTAAGACAAACACCACCGTGAGCCTCTTCGAGACCACCATCCGTTACCTGGGAGGCATGCTGTCCGGATATGATCTGCTGAAGGGGCCCGTGTCCGACCTGGTGCAAGACTCGTCGAAAATCGACGTGCTCTTGACCCAATCGAAGAACCTCGCCGATGTGCTTAAGTTCGCCTTCGACACGCCTTCGGGGGTTCCGTACAACAACCTCAACATCACCTCAGGGGGGAATGATGGAGCCAAGACCAATGGTCTGGCTGTGACGGGTACACTGGCGCTGGAATGGACGCGCCTGTCGGATCTTACGGGTGACACCACGTATGCCGACCTGAGCCAGAAGGCCGAGTCGTACCTCCTCAACCCGCAGCCCAAGTCTGCGGAGCCGTTCCCCGGCTTGGTTGGAAGCAACATCAATATCAGCAATGGACAGTTCACGGATGCGCAGGTGAGCTGGAATGGTGGCGATGACTCCTACTACGAGTACCTGATCAAGATGTACGTGTACGACCCCAAGCGGTTCGGTCTCTACAAGGACCGCTGGGTGGCCGCGGCGCAATCGACGATGCAGCATCTGGCGTCGCACCCCTCGTCCCGCCCGGACCTGACCTTCCTGGCATCCTACAACAATGGAACTTTGGGATTGAGCTCGCAACACTTGACCTGCTTCGACGGAGGTAGCTTCTTGCTGGGAGGCACCGTACTGAACCGGACGGACTTCATTAATTTCGGTCTGGACCTGGTGAGCGGGTGTCATGATACGTACAACTCGACGTTGACGGGAATTGGTCCGGAGTCGTTCAGCTGGGATACCAGCGACATTCCCTCGAGCCAGCAGTCGCTCTACGAGAAAGCCGGATTTTACATTACTAGTGGCGCGTACATTCTGCGCCCGGAAGTGATTGAAAGCTTCTACTATGCCTGGAGAGTTACCGGGCAGGAAACAGTAAGCTTGAGTCCTCATTCTATTAGGTCAATAGTAACTAACAACCTCTTAGTACCGGGATTGGATCTGGAGCGCATTCAGCGCCGTCAACGACTACTGCCGCACCAGCTCCGGTTTTTCAGGTCTGACAGACGTGAACGCGGCCAACGGCGGCAGTCGGTACGACAACCAGGAGAGTTTCCTGTTTGCCGAGGTGATGAAGTACTCGTACATGGCGTTTGCGGAAGATGCGGCCTGGCAAGTGCAGCCCGGCAGCGGGAACCAATTTGTGTTCAACACCGAGGCACATCCAGTGCGGGTGAGTAGTACATAAATGGGTAGACATTGTTAGAGATGTGTATGGTATCAATAGAGACATGGCATTCAGCAGAATACTATCTGCCTTGTTCTAATAATACTCTAGACAAGAAACCCCCGCAAACTCGCTCATACTCTCTCCCATTCTTTATCCCATTCAGTAGATCCTCAATAGATGATAGGTGGTCCACCGCCCCACCCCCATACAAAATAGTCGGTGGCGCCCCACATCCAAAGATGCGCACATTTGAGCAGCTTTGCTTTCAGTGGTACCTTGGAGACCATGTCCAATACATGCTATCTATGTGTTTACGTACCTTGGGGGCTAGACAATATAGACATAGAAGCTGTGGTCCCTATTTCTTTCTCTCCATAAACAGGACATCTTCCATCTATACTCTCCTCTCTTCTTACGCATACACCCACCAACTCCAAACTATACAGAATCTCCTCCCCGAGTATAGTGTGAATAAACAAAACCCCAAGGAACATTTATCAGAAAAAAGACACTGAAGATGTGCGGCCCTTCCCGCCCAAGCTCTGGCTCTCTCATCGCTGTTATCTTCCCTTCATCATCATCATCAACAACCTCTCCTCCCTCTTCGCCTTCATCACCCTCCTCAAATGACTCCACATCACCAACAACAAACCCATCATACTACCTCTTCTTCAAAAACACCACACACCCAGCAGCGTCAGATACTCAAACAGGAAAAGAATCGAGAACAACAACAACAAAAGCCCTCTTCCGCATCCCAGACCCTCTCACTCGCAGATCATTCCAGGAAAGTGCGGCGGTGTATATGCGGATTGAGTATGCAATATCCTATTATATCCTATCTCTTTGCTCTATCTGTGTGTGTGAATAGTTTTACTGATCTCGTGTGGTGTATGTAGGAAATACGGAGATCTCACGGTGGAGAATAATACATCTCCCCCGTTACATTATTTCCGGTTACCGATGATGAAGATGCATGGGGGGGAATTTGAGGTTACCTTGCCGGAGAGGTTGGAGTTGGGAGTCTCTGAGAGGGGGATTGTGGGGAGGTGTGTGAGGGTTGGGGTTAGTGATGATGGGGTTGGGACTGGGATTGGGGTTGTGGATATGGGGAGGGGGGTGGTGGGGTATGATTGATCTTTTTCCTAGATTGTTTTGTTCTCTCTGTGTGTTGTTGTGCGCTATATGGTTGTTGTTGAGATATGGGATAGAAGGAAAGGGATAAGCAAATCAATCATGTATGTGGCTGTTATAGACAGTCTGTTGATAGATACATAGAGAGAAGGCTACTAACTACAACTTCAACGAACCCAGTTCATCGGTACCATTCAGATACCGATGCTCTGCTTCTTCCCAGTTAATCACCTTCCAGATGTTCTGCACATAGGAAGCCTTATTGTTCAGGTACTACACCACGCCACCCATCACATTAGCATCACCCAACGCAAGTAAATGGGAAAAGGGGTCCCTCACCTGCAAATAATAAGCATGCTCCCACATATCAACCCCAAATATCGGAATCGGCCCAGTCACCGGATCTTGATCCTTCGTCGTAACAATCTCGAGGAATCCCTTCTTCCCTGAACTCACCAGCCAGCCCCATCCACTGCCCTGGATGCCTAGCAGAACTGCCTCAAACGCATCCGTGAAGTTCTTGACTGATCCCCACTGCTTCTCAATAGCGTCTTTGAGAGTCGGGGCGGATTGCTCCAGCTTAGTGGCCGGGGAGTCGTAACGAGCCAAGTTCTTCCAGAACAGGGAGTGGTTGATGTGGCCGCCGCCGTTGAACTTGAGTTTCTGCTGGATGCTGATGAGCTGGGTGATGTCGTTGCTGTCGAGAGCGGAGGCTTGAGAGGCGAGGGCCGCGTTGAGGTTGTTCACGTAGGTTTGGTGGTGCTTTTTGTGGTGGAGTTCCATGATTTGTTTCGAGATGATGGGTTCGAGGGCCTGTTGTTGATGAGATGGGGAAGAAGGGAGAGGAGGGGAAGGGGGAGACATACATCGTAGTCGTAGGGGAGGTCGGGGAGGGTGTATTTGGAGGTCATTTTGGCTGTTGGAGTGTTCAATAGGTGAGAGGGCGGTGATGTTGTTGGAAGAGAAGAGAGGGAGGGAAGATGAATCGAACAAGACGGAAGGATAAGAGGGGTAGTTCAATCATCACGACATTATGAGGGCATTGTCATCCTACAAGGTACTCTTCTCCCACCAATCCGAGGAGTGGGGGATGTGTCCAGATGGGGACCTTGCTGCGCACGATTGAGCAAGTTTCGATCCCTGTCATTGGCTGTGAACAGAGAGAGTGGGATGCATTGAATGATATCACAGAGAAATTCTCCCTTTTTGGGCGATCTTCGCTGAGCACCTCATAATAAACAACTCTCAGGGAAGTCCCTGAGGAAATGGACTGGAGGGGGGCTTTCACTTCCATCCATCTGAATAGAGTAGATGGAGGGTATCTGCACTGGCCAATCAGCATTCCCCCATCCCCCATACTTGCTTCAATTCCAGACTAACCAGGAGCAGCTAGACAAGTATCTACAAGGAGTAAGGTGGTAAAATATGCGTAGTGGCCAACTGTCACATACCGTGCGGGGTTGAGATGTTACAGCCTCGGATGCTGGTCGGCAACCAAAAAGTCGAGCTGATCAGAGTCGATACATAACTTCTGTAGCCTCGTCTCACTCCGCCCCGTCGTAACTCTCACATCCACTGTCATTCATTCATCATGTCTGCCTCTGACCAGGTTCAGCTGGACAACTTCCCCACCATCTTCTCCCTGGAGGGAAAGGTGGCCCTCGTCACTGGTGGCTCTCGCGGTCTAGGTCTGCACACTGCCAGTGGGTAAGACAGAAGCAATCGCCCCAGAACGAACCAGGATCTTACCAATTGATCTAGTCTCCTCCAATCGGGCTGTTCCAAGGTCTACATCACCTCGCGCAAGGCGTCTGCCTGCGCCGAAGCCGTTGCGGCCTTAAATGCGCTCCCCAACAAACCCCCGCACGCCACCGCCATCGCTGTCCCCGCCGACAACTCTAATATGGAGGAGCTAGACCGGCTCGTCGCCGAGGTCTCCAAGACCACCTCCCATCTCGACATCCTCTTCGCCAACGCCGGTGCAACATGGGGCGAGAAATTTGATACCTACCCAGAGGACAAGTTTAGCAAGGTCATGGACCTGAATGTGAAGAGCGTCTTCTACACCATCCAGAAGTTCACTCCCCTGCTGACGGCACGGGCCACCCAAGATGACCCGTCGCGTGTTATCGTAACTGGCTCGACTGCAGGCATTACACCGGGCAGTCTAGGCCCCAGTGCAACCTTCAGTTACTCTGCCTCCAAGGCAGCTGTGTTGCATCTCGTCCGGAACCTGGCCGTCGATTTGGGGCCCCGACACATCCTGTGTAATGCCATTGCGCCAGGATTCTTCCCGTCCAAGATGGCCAATGGGCTGATCAAGATCAAGGGAGGACTGGAGGATCTGGAACGGAGGTCGCCAAACGGAAGGCTGGGCAGGAAGGAGGATATTGCGGGTTTGGTGGTCTTTCTGGCCAGTCGGGCAGCAAGCCACATGAATGGAGCTGTGATTCCCATCGATGGGGGGAATCATTTGGCGCGATTGTAAATGATGATTGGGCTGAAGTATACGCGTCCGAGATGTAGCAATGGCCTGATCGTTAGACATGGATGGAAGAGTCTCCATCGCAAACGGGTGTCGCATCAAGCCACTGTTTGGACTTCTGCTTCTGTTGGGTGGCGAGGAATGCTACCCTGTGCTACCAGAGAAATGGAAGCAGTCATCAAGAGATTGCTTTGAGTAGTAGCGTAATTTTTTCTCTCTGATTCTGCCTACATATGGGGAGCGTCCTCCCTTCCATCCATCACCCGACGGCATGCCTTTTCTTTCCTTTTGGTAGCTCCTTATATATACGCTTGACCAGCAATAGTCTCTCTTTATACACCCACACCTTACTATTAGTATATACAACAGTCTTCTGAGCTTGCTTGTGAATTTTGCACCTCAGATTCATTGTCACCGTCGACATCGCCCCTCATCATATTTCAGCCGACATCAAGTGACTTACTCGATAAACCTCGAGCCTTTCTGATTTCTCAACTTTCTATTTGGAGAGAGCGTCAAGTCGACCATCTCGGCGTGCAATCAAGTCTCGGACATGGACCTGAAGAAACCTGGGTATTCATGCACGTGGCCTTTACCACATTATGGCACGCATGATCATCATCGAAACCAACTACCGAATTGGCGAACCCCGAGCCACCACCACCCTAGAAATGAAGCTCGGTTATCGTGCCTGCCCCGAGATTCGGGTTGCAAGCTGTACGGTTTCCAGCGGCGGAGAACCACTCTGGGTTTCAAGAGCTGGAGGAACATCCATTCTTAGACTCCACAAGGTCGCCAACCTCGCGTACGAGCGCAGGTGATCATGCACAGTTCTTCTACAAGGCATCACTTCTTTTCACTGGACCGTACACCCGGGGTGCTGGTTCTCTTGAAAGATAAACGAAAGCAAGATGCGACGTGGCCTTCGTTTGGTATCTTTTTCGCTTCATTGTTCGACCTATCGAGACAAAGGGTCTTCTCGTCGCCCAATCTTCAGCTTCGAGAATCCAAAATACAGCATACCAGAATGGCGAAAGAAAAAATACGAGTACGCTTAGACTCTGAATAATTGCTATCAATTTAGCAGAGCGCAGAGCGCATGATACGTGATTTACCTCAGCCTGATGAGAGTATTCATCAACATGGCCGTTCGTGGATAAGCGAGCTATACCCCGGAGGGACCCTATTTCCTCAAGAACCCTATTTTCAGGGTCATCAAAAGCAAGGAATTTGCAACGTTTCGACGTCCGGTGATAGGCAAGATCAAGCCCGAAAGGTTATGGGCACAGTGATGATCCAGTACGTGTCATGTTCCTACCTTCTCTCACCCGCCTTCTAATGTATCTTTACTGATGGTATTACCAGATGACCATCGTACTGTTGATTGTATATCGTCCCATTTGAGTACAATCCCAAGAGCCGCAACACTTTATTCGTCTCCGTACAGCGGAGAAGCAGTCGGAGTAAACTTCGGTGCCACACAAGAATCTTCAGATGGAACGGGAGACTTCTCATCGACCACAACTGTCGCCTCTATAGTCGCTGGTCCAGAAATGGAGTCATGGAAGAATGCATCGCGGCATTTCAATTCAAAATGCAGAAGTATGGTGGAGATGTAAGGCTGGAACATGATGCTGTTGGGGAATTTTAATGAGACCGCAGAGTCCGATAGCTTGCTTGGATGTATATGGAGATCTTGACCGGCACCGGGGGAGAACTGCTATTTACAGCACAATGGTCCCCTCCGGAGTATCGTCTCCGCTTGATAATTCTGTCGGTGTCTCTGTGTGGGCGTTCTGACCCACTGGAAACTATCGCTCTGGAGCCACCTGCGACCGAAGACGAAGCTGAGAGTCTGCAGGCCCTTGCTGCGTGATCTCAACTCAGTTCCTGAAACGACACCAAACAGAACTGGAACGACTGTTGCCATTGGGGCTGCGATATTCTAAAAGAGCAATATAAGAAGAGGACATGCAGTTCGGATGTGGCGGAGGAGGATATAACGATAGGGAACTAATTTCTTCAAAGATGATGATACAGGGAACCACTTTGCTTTCCCGCAGGCCTACTAATATGGGGGCAAAATACCGTCGAATTTGTGTCTTTCATCTGCATTTGGCGTGGTAGTCTTATGGACCACGCAAGGATACTGGATTTGCCATGTATCGAACAGTCAGTCTACCCTCCCTGCCAGTGTGCTTTGTTGGGACTGACGGCCCATAGACACTCATATCCAACGATATGCCACATCTTTTACACGTTGCCGTCCCAAGGGTTTTATAACGTCTTGCACATGTGAATGATAATGCTTGTAAGGGAAGGTTTATGTTGTATCACGGTTGGAAGTAAGGACATGTATTTTCTTCTTCTCTTCCCTCCTCATGCCCCGTTCTTATTACTCTAGCTTCCCCGCACTCTGGCAGCCATGCCTACGTATCCTACTGTTCTGAACCATGTGCGGCAGTCTAAAACCACAGCGGTTGCGAGTGGAGCAAGTAATTGTGCTCTTGCTGTTCTGGGTGGCAGCACGGAAATATGCTGATTCAAGAAAAAAGTATTGGAAGACTGCAACGGTTGCCCAGTCGCACCCTAGTTGGATGAGGATGTGGCCGCCATATGTCCCCGAAAAATTAGACAGTTCCGCACTGCATGCAATCTTTGAGCTGCGGCGCTCCATCAATAGCCATGGTGTGGTATATCGGGCCAACGACTCTGCGAGTTCCCCGGTGGTCACGATGTTGCCCTGGAATTTCAAAGTGACACAGGCACTTGAAACCCGATGCTCCCTATTGTTGGTGGCTTGAGATGTATGATGTGGTAGCGACATCCCTTTCGAGATGACCGTTACCAAGCTCCTTATTACTGTTGTTACTGTTGTTCCAATGCGCTCTTGAACCACTTTTCGTGGACTTGTTCGACCTCTGTTGGTATGCGGTGGATTCGGTGTGGACAATTCTTGGACCGGTATATGACTTCGAAGGATTGACCGCTGGCACTTGGCGACATGCTTCTGGAAAAGCCAGAAGAGGCACTACCTGTGGTTGTTTTTACATGGACGGTGTCACTACAGCTGAAGCTCCCAGGGACTTACCATTCCACCCAGATAATAGCTGTTTATGGACAAGCCAGGCGTCAGGAACTACTCGATGTAGACCTTGATGCGACAGATGCGGGCGAATGCCCACAAGAAGTTCCTTGGGATTTGAGCTGTTCAAAGAGTGTGGAGCAAGCACCGTAAAAACAAAAAGCCACAATCAAATCATCCACGCTCGGCCTGTCGCTTAGTTGACAACAGACGACAACGAGCTGAAGCAATGCGGTCCAAATTGCAACCGTTAACCGACCAACAGTTGGTCCCTGAGTCACAGGCACCAGCTTTCTCCGGCTAACGTCCTGACGATCACCCAGCATCCTTTTTGCTGGCCTCGTTGGATCACAGGAATGAGAAGAACAAATCATCATACAGGGCCAGGGAAAATGCTACTCTGGAACTTCTGATGCCCGCCTCGATTTTGTGTAGGTGTCTCGAAATGTACTTCTCATGGCTGTACTAACTGTTCTAGTATTCAATTTAACCACGCCGACACTACCTTACTGAAGTTATAAACATCTACCGTGTCTACAGTGGCTCATACGACATTTTAACGAGTCCTCAGTCAAAGACAGCCACCAAAACAACCCCCTTTGGTCACCCTCTTGCCCAGCTGTGGCAGTCCTCGACCCTGTCGGAGATAGCCGTATTCACTACCCTCTTCGTGGCATGGAAGCTGGAGCGACCAATCTCCGTCGTTCCTCGTGATGACACAGACGGCTAAACAACATGTCGACACCGAAGGAATGTAGCTGTTGAGGGCAGCAGGGCAGATCTCGGTACGAGCAAGACTTGAAAGATGCGCACAAATCCTCGCGTTGCATGACAAACGTTGGGCTACGAATGCCGGAGCCCAACTTCATGTTCACACTTGAATGCGGAGTGGTGACAATCCTCTCGGAAGCGGTTAGGAGGTTATAGCTTCATTGATGATTCTATTTCTATGTATGGTAGATCATATGCGAGAGTCTATTGTGATTCGAGGGGCTATGTTGTGAGCAGTCGCGTGCCAGTTCCACCGAAGAACCAATTTAGGTTTCTTCCTTTGGCAAGGGTTTCTGCCCGACCTACTGCTTCATACGGTTTGGGCCGAACAAGAAGGTTCCTTGTCTAAGAATGGAAAGCTAGAAGAGATAGCCCATTACGACCAGGCGTCATGGGCCCATGGCGGC
Organism: Aspergillus piperis CBS 112811; assembly: GCF_003184755.1. Taxonomy (NCBI): domain Eukaryota; kingdom Fungi; phylum Ascomycota; class Eurotiomycetes; order Eurotiales; family Aspergillaceae; genus Aspergillus; species Aspergillus piperis. The sequence continues at coordinate 136,349 of NW_020291594.1, forward strand.
GAATGTGACCCTGAGAATCCGCTTTCTGATGTTGACCAGGTCGAAGAACCTGCTGAGACAGACCAACTGTGCGGAAAAAGCATAAAGACCCTAACCATGTTCTGCTCGCAGCTGGCAGGGACATATGCGACAAGGTGCTGGAGTTTCATGGCTTGGGTCTATATATATGAGATTAATTCTCATACTCCCCTTCAGCCAAGGTATCCGAAAGTGATAACCCAGCCCAAGATGATCTTGAGCCAAGCCAAAGGTCGTGGTCCCGAATCAGTGGAAAAACCATCTCGCTTCACTAGGGCAGTCCTCGATTGTTGAGATAGACTGTCGGTATCGAGATCGCTACCTATCTGTATGTAGGTATTACAAAGCTCCGGGAAGCTGTTTCAGTTTAATATCAACACTCCATCAGCCTTTTCCGACTCAACATAATCTGCTGGGTCTTCTGCTTGTTCGCAAGCTGCGTAACGGATAGAGCTGGCAACACATTTATGGTAAGTCTTCTTTTGCTTACGAGGATAGAAGGAAAGACTGGCTTACCCATGGTAGGATACGCATTTGACGATAAGATTCCACTTCGCTCAAGACAGCGCGTGTTTCCGAAGGCCACGAAGAAATTATCGATGAGCGGCTGCTATTCGGCTATCAGGCTAATACTCATTAACGCCTCGATACTTGGACCAAATTCGCCATGACACCCGAAAATGACGACGTCCAGTGGTGGAGGAGGGAGAAAGGTTTCCGCTACGGCAACACTGATTGCTTGGACAATTATAACGACAGCAGTGACAACACTACTGTGTTTCCTTGCTGGTGGGGTGGGTCAGTAGGGGGGGGATATCAAACTTCTGGCCATGTTCAAAAGGTATGCCTGACGGCGAGGTGGTGGGACGAATGATTGTATTCGGGAACGTGAGGTGCTTCCTTATGCCTCTGTTATCGCTGCCCTACCATGTACTCTTAGCTGCACACACGCAGCACCAGGCTGCCCCTCTACATCAATTGTACAACAATTTATCAGCCAGTCACCATTTCAAATAGTTTGTAATCAATTCCTATACATCCTTCCATAGCTATGGTATATTAAGCTTATCGGTTATCCGTGTCGGTCCCTGGTGTAATGGCCTCCCCTCACGTGGAGTCGGGCCTCGGCTGCGTTGCTTCTCCGCATTCCCCAAGTATCAATCAACAACACCATTCCCTCTTTCTCTCCTTCTCTTTTCAACCTCAAGTCCCAAGTAATACCCACCAAAGCCAAGGATCAACATGTCTGACTATCAGTCCATTGCAGCTCGCAAGCAGCAGCATTTGGAATCCCTCATTCCCCCGGAATGGCGTCTCGACGCCTCACAAATCCCCGCGGGGATGCTCTCCGTCGCCGACTCCGTCACCAACCCTTCCTACAGCGAGAGCATCAACGTCGTTGACATCCCGCGAACTTGCGGACTACTCACTCCTCATGAGCTGCACATCACCGAAGACTACGACATCCGCTCCCTCCTGACAGAACTCCATTCCAAACGTCTCACCGCGGAAGAAGTCACCCGCGCGTTCTGCAAGGTATACCCAACTCCATAGGGGTACATCACATCACTAACCTCACCTCATCCCAGCGCGCCGCCATCGCCCAACAACTCTCTCGCTGCCTCTCCGAACCTCTCTTCACCCAAGCCCTCGCCCGCGCCCGCACCTTCGACACCCACCTCCGCACCACCAACACCCCCATCGGCCCACTCCACGGCCTCCCCATCTCCGTCAAAGACACCTTCCACATCACCGGCGTCGACGCAACCAACGGTCTCGCCGCCCTCGCCTTCCACCCCTCCACCAAAGACGCCGACCTCGTCACCCTCCTCCAATCCCTCGGCGCCATCATCATCACCAAGACCAACGTCCCCCAAACCGTCTCCACCCTCGACACCGCAAACCACCTCTTCGGCCGCACCCTGAACCCCCTCAACCGCCGCCTAACCGTCGGCGGCAGCACCGGCGGCGAAGCCGCCCTCCTAGCCCTCCGCGGCACCACCCTCAGCTTCGGCACCGACATCGGCGGCAGCGTACGCATCCCGCCCATGTGCGTAGGCAAATACGGCTTCAAGCCCAGTCACGGCCGACTCCCATACGGCGGCCAGCAAGAGGCGGGTCACCTGCCAGCGAAGAACCGCATCGCATTGCAGCCTGTGGCAGGCGTGATGGGCCACTCCGTCGAAGACATAGGGTTAGCATTGCGGGAGATCGTGCCCGGGGCAGAGCTGTTCGGAGAGGACTGTATACCGGGGAACTGGGGACCTTCGTCATCATTATCCCTATCACCAGCCAAGCAGAAACAGAAACTAACCATCGGCATCCTCCGCACCGACGGCCTCGTCGAACCCCTCCCTCCAATCCGCAACATCCTCAACGAAGTCGCTACCATCCTGCACCATCATGACATCGACCTCATCGACCTCCCCACCCCACCCGCCCTCCGCAAATGCCAAACCATCGCCAACAAACTCATGGGCATCGACGGCGGTAACCTCATGCACGACCTCCTCGAACAGACCAACGAGCCCCTGATCCCCTGGCTCCAGGGCCGCTCGAAGCGCCGCAACCCCTTCACCGTACCGGAACTATGTGAGCTGCAGCACCAACGAGCACAGGTCCAGCGTGAGATGATGACCATGTGGACGTATACCTCCCCCACGGATAACCAAGGGAACGAGAGGACGAAGAGGAGAATAGACGCAATCATCCACCCCGTCGCACCGCACCCCGTCCCCGAACACGACAAGTATAATGCAGTCGGGTATACCTCGTCCTGGGTACTGTTGGATTACCCGGCGGGAGTGGTGCCGGTGCGGAAGGTGAAGATGGAGGATTTGGAGGTGGGGAGGGAGATGAAGGATTCGGTGAGGGGGAGCTGGGATGCGAAGAATCGGGAGTTGTGTATGTTGTCCCCCATTCACTCTGATCATAAAGTGTTTGTTTCGGTGTTGTGCTGACCAGTGGATGATGGTGTACAGGGGACGAGAAACTCGTCGATAGACGCATATATCTTGATTCGCCGCTTAGCGTGCAGGTCATTACCCCCAGATTGCATGATTATGAACTGGTCGTGGCGATGGGGGTGGTTGATCGGGCTGTCAAGGAGTATTATTCCAAGAGTCAGGATATAGCGAAGCTATAGATAGATAGATATTACGAAGCATCTCCTAGATGTATATATGCATATACATACATACATACTACCAACCCTACACCTCACCCACCTCTTCTTAGAGAGATAAAAGAGAGAAGAAGAAAAAGGACCCGAACAAAAGAGGGGAAGGGAGAAAGGAGGTCAAGATTAATACCTCGAAACATCCCTCCCAAAAATCTGATTCAGCAACCACCTAAACCCAACCCTCAATTTATTCCTCCAACTAATACTCATGGTCAAATAGGCCGAATTCCACACCACCCAAGCCATCCGTCCCGTCAACCCCTCGGGTAAATACCTCCCACCATCCTCTTTATTATCATGCGGGATCTGCATCAACGCCTTCGCATCCCCTATATACGCCAACGTCCCCATGTTCCGGAACGAGAAGGGCGGCGCCGTCGCAAAGTCATCTTTGTTCAGCCGCGTCGCGAGCCACTTTGCTTCTTGGAAAGTCGCTTGCGCGGTTGCTGGGGGTGCGCCGGTCTCGGGCATGGCGTTGTCGCCGAGGGCGTAGACGTCTTGGAGGATTGCTGTTTGGGGAGGGTTACTTTCGTCGTCATCGGAGGAGGAGGAGGAGGAGGATTCGAGTTGCACGCGGAGGTGGCCGTCGACCAGGAGGGCGCCCACTTTGGGGGCTTTTTTGACGTGCCAGGTTGTATTGGTGTTAGTTGTTGTTGGTTGGGTGCTAGATGTACTGGAGGTAGGGGGTTTCAGAAGGGCAGAGTTGGAGGGATACTTGTCGACAGTTGTCAGGGCGTCGCGGACGAATTTGTTCATGGCGTTCCCTGTAGCCCAGACGCACATGCCGACGCCGACTTCGCCTTCTTCCGCTGTGGTTAGGGTGAGGCAGCGCTTAGGGTCCATTTCGTAGGGTGGTTCAGCGCCGGGCTCGCCCCATCGGAGGCTCTGGACGTGGTGGGAGGGTTTGATCTCAATGCCTTCCTTTTGCATGGTGTCCATGGCGTATTGGGAGAGTTTCTCGTCAAACATGGAGAGGACTTTGGGGGCGATGTCGTAGAGAGTGATTCTGGGAATGCCTTTGAGGGCTGGGTAGAGGGCGACGAGGTCCTTTACGATGAAGTCGCGTAAGGAGGCGGCAAGTTCCGTGCCTGTTGGGCCGGCGCCGACTATGGCGAAGTGGAGGAGGTAAGAGCGGAGCTCTGGGGAGGTGGTGGGCAGGACGGCGAGTTCGAAGCATTCTCGCACTCGACGGCGGACTTTGCGCGCGTCTCCGATGTCTTTGAAGAAGAGGGCGTTTTCGCGCACGCCGGGGGTTTTGAAGGTCTTGGAGACGGTGCCGACGGAGATGACGAGCTTGTCGTAGGGGATGGTGAATGTTTCGCCGGTTTCCCAGGTGCGTTTGCGACTGGCGGATTGGGTGGCATTGAGTTGGAATTCCTCGTCTTCGCTGGTCCGGGGTGTCTCAGTCACGCCGCTTTTCACGACGGTGGCTTCGCAGGTGATGGTTTTGTCGGCGAAGTTGACGGATCGCGCGGCAGCTTGGATGAAGTCGACTTTTGAATGAGGGTCGCGGATTGGTTCGACGATGTGGGAGAAGTCTAGGGAGCCGCCGGCGGCATCGGTGAGGAGAGGAGTGAAGACGAAGTATGATCGAGGGGAGATGATGACGGGGTTGTATTTCTGCGGAGAGAGCTTGCGAGAGAGGTTGTAGCCGCCCCAACCGGAGCCGAGAATGACAACGCGTTCTTTGTCGTGCTCTTCGCGGAATGCGGTTGAGTGACTGATCTGTGTTGCGAGAGGTCTGCTGATGGTTATGGGCTTTATGGTTGAGCGGGAGACGGAGGTGAGGAGGGAGGATGGACGCTTGCAAGCGACAGAGTAGCCCGGTAGCCTCATTGTGCCATTGAGCGGCAGGAATCAGTCACTCTGTTTAGGTTGAGACCTTCTCTGGTGAAACTCGAGCTGGGAGCAGCAGATGAAGCGTAGATATGCGATACGAAGCTCATTGTCGGGTCAGGGCTGGTGCTGAGCACATGATGATATCATTCCCGGCCAGGATGGATGGGCCGGAACGGCGCGTCACGAATATTCCCTTTGTTGGGAATACTATCCTCTTTCCGAGACATATTTTCATCTCCTCAGCTCAAATCCCTTCTTTGCAGACATGTACACATGGTGGTCGATCTAATCCACATGTGAGTCACGGTTGGTGCGCCCGGTTCCATCCGATGGCACATGGAAGACTTCGTCCGGAATGATAAAATCCATTGTTGAACAATCTGGAGCATCGGCTCGGCATCTGCTTCTCCCGTTCTAACGATAGGGATCTTCAACCTTATTTGGATTCTCGGTCTGGCCCCTAAACGGATTCGCAACCGGGATCGCCCGAGAAAAGTGGATGTCGTCCACTTTGGCTAGTTAGGCACATGCGATGTCGGCGGATTGGAATGGAATCCGGAAAGGCATGTGTACGTACATGTGGGTTGGATTAGCTGAGAGAGGTTCATGGTGGGTGATGATTGACGAGAGATGAGAACGAGAGAAGAAATGGGAGAAGCTGGAGGGAAGATGGAAGTGGGAAGCGAGAATACACAAGGAGTCATGTGATGGGTGCGCACTGAATGGAAGAACACTTGAGAGAATGTATTATCACCAGCAGGGCTCAGGAAGCAACAACTGGACTCATGGGAACTAATATACTCTTATGAAGAAATGGATGCTGTCATGCCATCCAAAGATGTCCAAGCAATTACGTCAATCCGCCGAGTGGCATGATCTGATCAACATCCTATAGCTTTTATCTACCTACGAAAATCATCAACTCATCATTCGTGTCGGTCATTGGTATCATCAACTCAATCATCCACGGGACAGCACAGTCCGAGTAGTCCCTCGCGTCGACACAGGAAGCAGGCTTCCCGCAAAGTCCGTGTCCATTTCAACACTCTTCCGAGACCGACGAGCGCTGAGAATCTTCTCAATCTCAAATGCCGTCGGTCTAATATTGTCCTGCATACCAGCAGGAGATGCAGCAGCTCGTTTCTGCGATATCCATCGGCGCATTCGCCGTGTGCCTTCCTGACAGACGTCTCCAATGTCATCGACAGACAGTGCAACCAAGATCAGGGGAATAGAGATGGCAAAGCCAATGCCAAACGTGTACTTGGCCACATACGGTAAATGCAGCTCGTTTGCCCCTTCGAACTCGGCCATGTTGATCGCGAAGACAGACGTGATAAAAGACAGTGGGAGGAAAATGATCGTGACAATCGTGAAAACCATCATGATCTTTCCCTGACGCGTCGTTCCGGCCGCTTGATCGCGGGCGAACCGTGCCTCGAACGCGTTGGCATGTTTCTGCTTGAGATCCAGCAGGTCTGTAATGGAAGAATAGATTCGTTCGGCTTGTTTGTCCATCCGGTCAATATCCTTCAGGTGCATGTCGATCGTGCGCTGCTGTTCCTTGAATCGCTTCTTGACCTCATGCTGTGACCGCTGCTGTCCGTAGTAAATCTCACAGATGGCCTCCTGAAAGTCCAGGAGGACATTTTGCTGGTGTTGCAGGACCGTTCGGATCATGTTGAGCTCGTCGCGAATATCCTTGGCCTCCGAAAGGAGCTCGGTCTCTTGGCCGATGTCAAGCAAGTTGTCCACAAAGAGGGGCTGCGCATCCTCTTCCTCCTCTTCTTTCAGAAACCGCTCAAAGCTGTTCTCGGCTGGCTCACCCTTGGTGAGTGGATCCCTGGCAAAGCGACTTAGCTTGCGATGGTTCTTTAGCCAATCTGATGCCTGCGCTGATGCTCGGTTGAACCGATTGAAGAGCACGGTCTCCCGGTCCGTGGCCACACCGATCGAGGCCTCGAACATGTCTAGGAATTGATACTCCTCATCCCCCATGCGGTGACGGTCGAAGACGCCAGAGCAGCGGGTGGTGATAATGATAGAGAGGTCATAAACGGACCGCACGGGTTCCCGAGTCTTGGAATTGATGTCTTCAATGATACCATCGAGAACATTGAGAGGGTCATTCTTAGGCTGATCCCACCGCTGAGGGAAACTGGTCACAATCAAGTTCGTTCCTACAATCCACATCCACAGCTGGTCGACCATGAAGATTTTGGGCTCGGCCCAGGAGCGCTCGCTACCTTGCCCCTTCGTCTGATAGCGATACACAACCTGATCCTGGTCCCGAGTCTGCGTGTCGATGTTGGGGTAGAAGAATTGATCTAACGTGCGTCGTATATGCAGCGAAGAGGTGGATGACGCTAAGTGCGCGCTGATAAGAAGCTCATCTCTTGTAGGAGTTCGTGTAAGACCCGCGTGAGCAAAGTTGCGCGTCTCAGCTCGTTTAATCGCTTCCTGCATCTTCTTCCTTCGCTCATCTGTTTCAAAATGCAGATAAGGCATGAACATGCACACATTGCAGGTTGTGTGGGTTTGCTCCTTGCACAGTGAGAGCACTGGCCGGTGCCTCTCATGAGCAACAACGGATTGGTTCCTGGATTCTGGCTTTTTAAATCCTCCGCTCTTGCTGTGCTTCGTAGTGTTCTTTCCCTTCTTCCCAGAGGGCCCATTATCGTTCTGCAGATTGGTATCTGACCGGTCGCCTTTGCCGCCTAGTTTTCGGCCCCTCGGGCTGCCTCCCTCCCCTGGGGACTTCGGCGCTTCAAGAGATTGTCCATTTACCAAGATCCGGGGAGACATCATTTCCTTCTCTTCCGAGCTATCCTCCTCTCGGAGTCGTGCTGCGCGAGGTGTACTCTGGCACAATGGTCGCATAAAGTGAGAATGGATTTTTTGTCCGCGGTGTTGATATCGAAACGACCTTTCAAGCCCCTTAAAGCTCTCCACATCGTGAGCTCCCTCCTCGATGAATGATTTTGTCAGCAAAGCTTCGACCCAGGTAAGATTATTAGCTGGCAGATGGATCCAGCGAAAGTCGGTCGCTCGACTGTCGGCTGGCAATGTGGTAAAGGCTTGTTTGCGCGGATTTCCTGGATCACGCCCATAGAGCAGATTGTAAACGGACGTCTTCTTCACCCGGTTCTCGTTGTGGAAATTTCCAAAATCCACAACAGTAGCCTCGAAGCCTTCGCACGCCCCCTTTGCTTCCGGCGTAAGCGCATCGACATTGTTAAAGGGCGCCAGGAGCGACACAATATCCCGACGCTTGAATTGGGCTGCTCGCAGGAAGGGTGTACTGCCAAAATTGTCTCGGATTCTCGGTTTGAGGTCTTTGTATTCCATCAAGCATTCAACAATTTCCCGATGGCCTGCCTGCGCCGCCAGATGCAATGGAGTGATTCCGGTCAACAATTGACTGTTGATCTGGGCGCCTTCCCGCAACAGTATGCGCACGATCAATTCAGCTCCTTTGTCACAGGCATTGTGAAGAGGCGTCCAGCCTCCATCACTCCTCGCATTGATATCTGCTTTATGCCGGAGTAAGAGTTGAACAATATCATCGCGACCATGGGAGACAGCAATGTGGAGGGAAGTCTTGTTTCTAAAATCTACTGCGTTCACATCTGCGGTTGGCCCCTCAGGTCGGGCAAGAAGCATCTCTGCGAAGCGTAATTTCCCTGTCGCGCAGGCCCAATGTAACGGAGTGCGACCCAAATCATCTTGACCTTGAACTCCGTCTAGCTTGCAGCTTGTGCGTAGCAAAAGCTCGATAACATCTTCCCCCCAATCGCATTGCTTATCGGCAGCCAGATTGTGCAAGACATTCCTCTTCTTCTGGTCTTTCGCATTGACATCTGCACCTCGCGATATGAGAAGGTGGAGCACATGCCAGTGATTTTTCCATGCCGCCGTCATCAACGCAGTCCGACCTTTCTTATCCGTTATCTCCGGCGACGCGCCATAATCCAGTAGGAGCTGCACGATGCGAACGTGATTGCGCTCGACAGCGCGTAGGAGCGGTGAAGGGCGGTTATTTGCGACATCGGTCTTTGCGCCGAGAGAAAGGAGGAATTGAGTCGCTGCGATCGATCCCCGCTCACAGCTGCGCATGAGTCCGATCCGCAGGAAATTGTCGCTGAGCTGGCCATTGTCGCGGGCCAAATCCACGACGTGTTGCAGAGCCTCGACCTGGTCGCTCTCAGCTGCTCGCAGCAGTCGCGGTTCCAGACGATCGTGCCCGTCGCTCGCCATACTAGACCGTGATCTAGACATTGTATAACGCTGGCAGGAGAAAACCCTGGGGGCTCCTGCGATTCACTATCCCATAGCTCTGGGCGAAATCAAGAAGAAGTAGAGGTGGAGGCGTGGTCAAAAAGTTTTGCAGGGTAAAAAGTGTCAGCCGCTAGTGGTAGAACTGGCTGGCGGCGATACATTTCACTGGCCAGAGCCGCACGCGATACGAGCGATCATCGAGACCGTCTAGAGAAGGATGGGCCTGGATGTCTCCACCGCGGGATGTGTCTAACTTTTGGTGTAGCGTCGCTAGCTCTTGGGGTGGCAGGGGTCCTTCATTGACAGTCCTTCACTAGCGATAGCGCTGTTCCTGCGTGGCCAGACTCCTGACAGGCGTCTGGATGCATGCGGTGGTCTTGTTTCATACTCGTTCATGAACCCTAAGAAAAGTATCCCGTAATGATTATTTGCAGCATTCGGCGAGTTTCTCGGCTCACCTCAGACTTTCTTATTCCCCGCCGACAGGGAACTGAAATTGAGGCCGAAGTTGAAGATGAAGAGCAAATAATCCCACAACTCATGCCAAATTACACGTGACAATTGCAGGCATTAGAAGGTTGACATTCGATAACACAAGATAAAAAATATCCTATCATCTCACTGGCTAGATAACTAAGGAGCTTCTTCATGGATATCTGCCTGAATTTATCCCAGCCCACACAAGCAATATCGATACTTTGGTAGCATCGAAACTTAATCGGACAGTCCAGTATTCCGTGCACGATGCACCAACAACCATGGTTCCTTCCCCCGCCCGGGGTTAACCTATCCAATTTTGCATGCGACAGTGGAAAACCCAAATAAATAAACAGATTCATAAGAACATAACAAAAACAAAAACAAATATGATTAGACTAACATCGATAAATTAATAAGAAAAGATATATACTTCAGCTCTCAAATAAGATTAAAAAAAGGCAAGGGCGGACAAAAGAAGGAATGGAGGGAGGATGGTGGCCCACATACCACGGTCCCTTGAATTTCACACATTCTGGCATGATTCATAATCTGAGATCAAGTGATGATTCTACTATTTTTGATTAGATAGCATGATCAAAAGCTATCAAAGGAGTACTACGACTATCGCACTATGCTACGTACCCGATCCACCACATCGACAGATTGTGCAATGCTCTACGCGATTACTCTTGCAATATTCGGAAGGCTTCATGTCATAACCCAATCATCACCGAAAGAGGTACACTAGTATATTAATCGGTCCCACATGGACCTATTATCTCTATCCCTTCTAGGAGTGACTAATAGTAAATAACCACAAATGGGGGGCTGTCCTTCACAGTCACCGAGGGCAATGGAAAGAACAACGGCCAAAATTAAAAGCACAAGGCAAGGGAGCGAAGCCAGGCTATGCGATCGAAGGAGGGACGTGGCAGAGATGGTGGAGAGGAAAATAATCAAAAAAGAAAACAAGTCATGCTTCCAATGTCATCGGTCCAATGCGTGCATGCTGCCGAATATCAAACATTCGGCCGTGTCTTGCCTGTTATTTCTGACCCGGGAAAAAAGATTCAGATAGATGCTCATTTACGCCGTTCCAGCCTTTTGCTTCAAAGTCACTTGTGCACGCCTATTACTAGTGGTAGGAAAATTTGCAATAGAAACAAGAAAGGAAAGTGCAAGGACAACAGAACACAAAAGCTGAAACGACCATGGTTAGTAATGCAGTGGTGGGGAAAGAAGATGAGGAAATAAAAAACAAAGATCGAATACAGCTGAGAACAAAAAGGAGACACAAAATGCGCAGGGTCCCCCTAAAGACATTATACACACACGAAGACGCAGCACTTTTTTATTTCTTCTTCTGGTTGGGAACCTGTTTGAGGATATCGTCAAAACTCATGTTGGGGTTGAACCGACTGATGGGCCGAGCCGGGGCTTCCATCGGGGCTACGCCCATGGGTAGCGGCAGAGCCTCAAGACCGGGGTAGATCGAATGACGATGTTCCGCCCTCCGGTTCATACCAGGAGAGTTCAGTCGGGGAATAGCCGGTGGTGGTGTGAGGCCAGTGGGGCTCATGAGGGGAGTCCCTTGTCCCTGTTGTTGCTGCTGCTGCAGCTGCTGCGGCTGTTCGGAGGACGAATCTGCCGACGACTGTTGCGCCTGGTAAGGGGAAGAAAGGGACGACTCGTTGTCGTATGGATCTTCAATGGTCGGAGGGGCCAAGATTGCATCCTTCTCTGCCCACTGCTCGGCCACTTGCCAGCAGTGACTGCGTCGGTAGATACCCTCTACTCCGTTGATCACAACGTCAGAGGGCAGACTAACAACACCAGCTCCACCTGCGACACCAAACCAGCTGCGCGCGGTCTTGCTATCGCCGCCAATCCAGGGCGCACCGCCGCGAGGGGCAATACAGAGGAAGTACTCCACCCCATCCACGTACTTGACGTCCTGAACATCAACAACGACAAGGGGCAGCGATTGGATAACACAGTAGAGGAAGATCCATTGGCCACACCGGAAATCGATCATGTCGTTGACAGTCTTTCCGTGGGCGCATCGACGCTCGAACTGCATGAAGGCCTCGATGAAGGGCGTGGGCTTCAGAGCCTCCCGTGTATACGAGTCCATGAGCACAGCGTTGATGTCTGCGTCCTTGAGCTTCTTGGCCTTCTTCTTGGCCTCCTTCTTAGCATCCATGGGCTTCCGCTCCAGGGCCTGCAGTGAGGGGTATTGCGGAATGTCAAAAGGAATTGGTGGCTGGACAGGAGGTGTACTCCGATCGTACTCGCTCATAATCTGTCGGAGGGCCCGGGTCATCATTTCATCAGGGTCCGACGTTTCAGATCCTTCCGCAGCCATGTCCAGTGTCCGAGTGGTTAGGGAGTTACGATCGACCAGCATGTCGTAAAGGTTAGCAAAGTCATTGTAGAGATCCCGGACAACCTGGCGATTGAGTCCGCTTTCTTCGAACTGATTCTTCTTGGAGCGTGCTTTGGGCGGCCACGAGCCGTACTTCTGCCGGTAGTACTGCATGGTGAATCGCCGGAACTCCATAAATGCGATCTTCCAGTTCTTGAACCGCACGACCTTGCTTTCGGCCGAAGTAGCCGAGTTGGCGAAACCGGAGAATACGGAAGGGAAATCGAAGTCATCAAGCTTACTGTACAGGACACGCAGACGAGTATCCAGGTCGATGAAACCACGCTCCAGTCGCTTCTGCGTGACAGGGCTGATGAGGCCATACTTGGGGCTTCTCAGCTGCTTCAGTTCGTCCAGCTTACCGACTCCATGCACGAATCCCTCGAGATAGAGGGGGAAGAAGCGGAGTCGTTCTCCAAGAACAATAGCCTCGATGGTCTTCTCGCGACTCTTCCGCACATCAGCTAGCCTCAGCTCCTCGCAGTAGTTTCCAAAACTGGTAGTTGCCGTCTCGCCGAAATTGGTATGATCGAAGTTGGTAAACTCAAACCGGGACAGCAGTGTAGCGACGTCCATGAAGATCGAAAAGAGCGAGGGTGACCGGGAGGTGGCGATCAAAGATTGTCCCAATAGGAATGCAAAAAGGTTGCGGAACAAAAGGAGGGTTTCGGTGTCCTCCTGCGAGATCCGACTACTGGGGCTGGACACGTCGCTGTTCAAGGGAATTGGAAGATAGAGATGGAACTCCTGGAACTCATCCTGGCCGTCATCCTCCATATACGCCATTCTCCTGCTACCGGAGCTGTCGTTGTCATTTTCGGCCAAGGGATCCTGAGGTGTCAACGGAGGCGAACCCGGACCAGCCACGGGGCTGCTCAACGACATTGTGCGAGTCTGTTGGTCGAGGGCGTTGAGATTTCTGACATCGTTGCTTACAGCCAAATCACGTAGTGATGGTGATTCAACAAAAACCGTGCGGTGGACTTTGAAGGAGGCAGGTCTGCCGGTGTTCTGGGGGAACAGATAGACATAGGTATCACCACTCTCGTTCCAGAGTTCGGGAATCTAGCCAAGAGAGGTTACAGTTAGCCAGGAACTTACGAAAATAGTCGGGGAAAGTCCCCCTTGTAGCGTTTTCGCACAACAGCTCAAGGTGGTTTCAGTACGTACCTGGTCTCCCCGGGCCAAAGGCTCCAGATCGTAGAGGATCTTTTGTTCCAACCCGGCAATCCAGGCACTGGGTCCCGCAGTGGTAGTGGCCGGTCGGGGATCTACAGAGCTCGCGCGCGCCCGTCCAGGCATCCAGCTCCGTCTCTTCGATGAAGATGAAGGGGTTCCGGGGCGCGAATCGGGACCTGAACCGGGTACAAATAGACCCGCGGCACTGGAGGGTCGACTGCCACTTCTTCCGCGACCTCTGCTCTGGGGCCTGCCATCTGGAGAGTTGTGAGCGCTGTTGGCCAGGTCCTGGTTCACAGCCAGTAGCGACGGGGGTGGCTGCAGCGGTTCATCCAAGTCGAAGCCATCGTTGGGGATGGGGGATACGGGCGTCCGAGCGTCTGCATAGTCGCTTTGAGGGTTGGAGACTGCACGAATGGGTCGGGAGGCGCTTCGCGGGCGTGCATCCTGCGGCAGCTGGTCGGGGGAGGAGGGTTTCGGAAGGTTCGGAGATGCAGGCGATGATGGAATAGAGCTATCCCTGTTGGACCCCAGGGAAAACAGGGACGAGATGCGCTTGGCGGACTTGACCGGAGCAGACAGCATCTTCAAGGCCGCTGGCTAGTTGGGGGGGCAAAAGAGAAGGGTCAGTTCCCCGGGCGCAATGGAGAGTGCACGAAGCCGTGAACAAACAATTTTGGGGGGTGACGAGGAAAGACAGGAAGTCGAGACGAAGACACACCGTCGGGTAGAGGGGAAGTATGACGGGGAAGCACCACCAGGCGCTGGCAGTGGCAGGGACGGCACTTACCTTAACAAGTACAGAAAGCAAGAATGCGGCCAACCATGCAAAAACCCTCTAGACAGCAGACGGGTTTGAACGAAGAATCTGCGGCGGGCGACTGGTGTAAGTCGCTCGACGTGGATTGAGGAATGGATCGGCAGGAGGGATCCAGAAAGAGGGGGGGAGAGTGAGGAGGGAGGAATGAGGAAAGGTTTTCTGGGCTGGTGGTTTGTTTGGTGGTTCTCTCCGCGGAAGCCGGATACAGCAGCAAAAAATGGAGGAGACAGCTGAAGGGGAGAAATTGAGGCTATCGCCAGAAGCAGCGAGAGAGGATCTTTTTTCTTGAAAAGACAAAAAAGAAAAAAAAAAAGAACGGAGATGAAGGCAACAATATCGAGAGAGGGTAAAAAAGAAAAAATTATTCTCCCAAGAAACCCGAACGAAGGACAAGAAAAAAAAATAAAAAATAAAAAATAGAATAATATCGAAAAATAAAAACCCAACGAGACGGGAACTTAGCGAACAGGCGCAAAACAGAAGAGGGGGAAGAGAAACAGAAGTCAGTGAGGACTGAGTAAGTATTGATGTTACCCGGAGAGGGAAAAGGCTGGTATGGTTTATTGAAGGCAACAGGTTATTATTAAGCCCTCCAATGGACGAGTATTTTTAACCCACGAGTGGAGCCACGGCAGCAGGAGGGATTGAGGAACTCTGATTGTGCATCAGAGTCAAATCAGAACCTCTGCTACGGATGATGTGATTGATGATTCGGTGGTGGTGTAGTGGTTAGGGGATGGGGGAAAAGTGGAAGAAGAAGAAGGGAAAATCAACCAGAAGGGTTCCAGGGAGACCCCCCCTCAAAGTGATGATGGTGATGATTTATAGAGCCGAAGTAAATCCAGCAGGACCCGAACTAGGAAGAGCTAAAAAGCGCAGTGGTTCCTCTTATTATTCACCAGTTCGTGTTGGATAATATAATGATCCTGACGTTCTAGGGCCAGTTTAGCTGGTCTGCTGTTCGTTCTTCGGGCTTCCGGTGGGTTTCGACCAGTGGGGAATGCTGCTATTAGCAGTTTCTTCTACTGTACGGAGTAAATAACTTAAGCCCAACGGAGGTTGCCATCGAACCACTTTATATGATCTCATTTCCTTTGGCTCTCCTCGCCATCTCCCGTTTGTTTCCTAAACTAAAACTCTCCCTAACCCCTCCATCCGTGGGTTTCCTACTGGAGACTGGAGACTAGGGGAGTTGTTAGCTTAACTCGCACTCTGTTCGGTGGGCGCAAGGTGTGTGAGTGAATGTGAGTGTGAGTGGGCTGGCCAGAGGCAGTGCAGTGTTTCTGGTTCAGGAGGCTGATGCTCATCGGGTCAGAGCCAGTCAGGATGCGACGGGGCCCTCCTCTCTCCTCCTTCCATGCAATCGTCGTGGGGGTTCGGCAAGAGTTGTCTGCAACTAATACTTTCCTTCTCAATACTTACTACTAAGGCTGCCAGTTGTTCGTTCTATTTATTCCTCTGATTCCCAACTCTCTCCTGGCTTCTGTTGCGTGGTTGGTAGTAGCTTAAGCAGCAGAGCAACATTGCTTACTGTGCCCACGGGTGCATGTACTTTGTAAGTAAGTATAGTACCTCACTCACTCAAGGCAGAAACATTCATTCACTGCATGGGGTTGCATCAATGATTTTGTTTATGCTGTTACTTTTTTGGGACCTTTTGTAGTACGTTTCCCCTTGTTGTCCTGAGAATTTACTTTTTTCCCTGTGACATCCATCGTCAGCCTCTCCTCTCTGCGATTCGCATTCATGCTCTCGCAAGGCGTTGTGCCTGCAGCCTCAGGAATTGCAATACGGACTGATGATCGGATGACGGAATCTCGGCAGATATCCACTCTCTCCGATTCAAGCGCTTTCCCATTCATAAGTTGGATCTCCTCATTCATAGTCTGATTCTCCTTTCAGAGTCAGCCATTGATTTCCACCCCTCTCTCTTCTCCGGTTCGGCCAACCATGGACGGGACTCGATCCGTTTCCTTGGTCGGTCATGTTTCCGACTGACTTGTCTACCTCATTTAATAAATAGTCTGCTTGGGTCCGTCTACACGGTCCCTCTTCGAAGTTAGTAGTAATAGTAGTTTGAAAAAAGCGCACTCTCCCCTTTCTGGCCCAGTCAGAACCTGCGCGATTACGACCTTAGTCTACAACCGGAAAGTCTGTGACAAAAGGAGAGGCGCCGGAGCCATGACAGGTGGATTGGCATCTCCGATCCAGGGGCTATCGGACTCCGCCATGCTTACCACAAACTCACACAACATACCTTGAGTTGCCGCTGGCACGTCGCACTGGAATCCAGCCAAGCGAGAAAACCTGCCGACAATTTCCACTGCAGAGAAAAGCGACAGCTCGCCATCGTTCATCAGTACCAATCGATGGATAGATCAGTACGCCATGCTTGCCCTGTCCTCTTTCATTGGACTGGCGAGTAATAAACAAGAGAAAAATATCTACTAGTCGTCCTGCCAGAGAGGCAACTTATTGGGAAGATCTAAGCTACTAGACCTAAAAGAGGCGGGAGAGAGAGAGGGAGGGAGAAGCTAAGAATAGTAGCCATTACCACTGGTCCTTCGTGGTACCTACTTTTACTTTTCATTATTTTTTTCCAATCTGTTTGCTAGTATCTACTCCGTACTTACTCACTACTCTGTCTTTTTCTTCCTTTTCTTTTCTATGCGATTCTTTCCCTTGCTTGGCTTGCCTGCTTTAGTAGAGGCGCTAACCAGCGGCGCTACTGTACGGGGAAAACTCAGAAGAGAGATACTTCATCTCTAGCGCTGTGCCTGCATTACCCGACATGGAAAGAGAAGCCACGCACTCGGACATACGTAAGTAACTGCGTCCTGAAAGTGATGCCTAGGTTGACGTTGTCCGATCGGGTCTTTGACCCCGTAGTCCGTTTCGATTGATCCGGGTGAGCCATGGGTGTTTTACTTTGGGGAATGGACGTGTCATCCTTATTGATCTGGGCCTTGGGACCTCAGGCAGCACATTTATGTATAGTACCCCATCTGTATTCTCGGAGCGCCCGCCTCACGCATCCTTTGCATAACTCCCGAGCAGCCAAACCCCTTTCGGGCTACTATGTTCTACGACTGTGGTCAAGGTTTCTCAACTTCAATCAACCGTTCCCAATAGTTAATTATTGCATAATGGATAATTATAATCATACTCAATAATTTTATACTTCGTACAGACTATGGATAATCTACACCTCTGGAAATTGCTCCATCTAATCTCTAAAACTAGCCCGTTCTTTTCATCTTCCTCTTTCCTGACGGGGAGTGACCGAGCGCCCTGAAGATGCCGCACCGGCATCGGGCGGTGCGAAGACAGGATCTGCCCCGCGCCCTGAACAAGTACCCCGTGACTTGGTCCCGTCGGCTACGGAACTTCCGTTGTTCCCCCCTTTAGACTGCTTCCAGAAGCCAAAGTCACACCAAAGTCATGGATGGATGCCCCTCCTGATCCGCTTACTTACGCGATGCTTTTCTCTTGACTAACGAGTCATCATTGACTTACTAATTTTGTGACTGGATAGAGATACTATAGCACCCCAATCAAGTCCACTAACTTCTTTAGTGACTGCCAAGGACTAATCTGGGAAAGTAGAGTCGTTCATCATCCAGAGTCACTCTAACGTTATCAATTTATATAGCGAGGGAAGACAAACCACATCACTACCTGAGACAACACATAATATATAACTTGCTGTTATACGTGCCAGGCCCCGCATATTGGAGCTTCTGACGACTACCATTACTCATTACCCAAATCAATTCAGGTCACCGATCTAATCACTAGTATTCAAAGAAATACTATCTACTACTACTTTTTTTCCCCCTGAACCTGTCGCGCAGCCAACCAACCAACATCATGGACGTTGAGCAGGTCGATCTTTCCCGTGGTTGGCCCAACCCCGCCTTGCTGCCCACGACGGCCTTGGCTGAGGCCTCTGCGAAAGTGTTGGCCACCCCGGCCATTTGGACACCGGCCTTGATGTATGGCCCTGATGAAGGGTACCAGCCGTTGCGCGAACACATCGCTCGCTGGCTAACGACGTTCTACCAGCCACGCGACCGCATCACTCCCGAACGCATTTGCATCACGGGTGGCGCCAGTCAGAATGTAGCCTGTATTCTGCAGGTCTTTACTGATCCTGTCTATACACGCAATGTTTGGATGGTCGCACCCGCCTATCATCTATCCTTTCGCATCTTCGATGATTCCGGGTTCTCTGGTCGCCTGAGGGCCGTTCCCCAGAGTGATGCGGGGTTGGATTTGGCCTATCTCCGACAGGAGCTGCTTATTGCCGAGGAGCGGGCAAGGAGGGAAAATAATAACGCACCGGTACGTTGGTTTGCTTTGGTCTGCAGATGGACGTTTACGTCCTGCCTTTGAGGTTTTAAGGGGACTGAAGTGGCTCATCTGACTGACTCCTACAGAACTACAAACCTACTAGGCCATGGGGTAAAGTCTACAAGCATGTCATCTATGCTACCCCCACCTTCTCCAACCCGTCGACGCTCACTATGTCCTTGCCTGATCGGGAGAATCTGGTTCGTCTTGCGCGAGAGTTCGACGCCTTGATCATCGCCGATGATGTCTATGACTTCCTTCAGTGGTCACCAGACCCAGCCAAGACATTACCGCAGCCCAACAGGGCGCACCTACCCCGTCTGGTGGATGTGGACCGGTATCTGGATGGGGGATCTGGGGATGACTGGGGTAATGTGGTGAGCAATGGAAGTTTCAGCAAGCTGATCGGACCCGGAATGCGGACAGGTTGGGCGGAGGCTACCGAGAAGGTAGCGTATGGTCTGTCACAAGCGTGGGTGATCCCGTGAGGTGGTCTTGCTGGCTGCTCTCGCTTGTCCCTTGCTTTACCCTCCCCTACCTGGTAGGCTAACTTTTCCCTGGACAGAGGCTCAAGTCGATCCGGAGGCGCACCGTCGCATATGTGCGCCGCCATCATTGCGCAGCTGTTCCCCACGGGGATTGTACAAGACTTCATTGGCGATGTTCTGCAACCGGCGTACGCCCGCCGCTACCACCGGATGATCTCTTCCATACGTGAGCATCTTGTTCCCCTCGGCGTGGGGCTCCCTCCAGTTCCTGATGTGGCAGGGGGATATTTCATTTGGCTCCGGCTCCCACACCCATTACGGTCCAGCGAGCTTGTACCCATCGCACTGCGCGAACAGAACTTGATCGTAGCATCTGGTAATGTCTTTCGGATAGATGGAGATGCGGCAGGAGACAAGAACGATTTTGACGACGGCATGCGCCTCTGTTTCGCGTGGGAGCGGGAGGATAAACTCGAAGAGGGGGTGCGTCGACTTGCATCGGTCATTCGTGAAGCTCTCAAGTAAACCCCATGCTGGCGGCCGCTGCGATGATGGCTACCAAGGGTGGACGGGCGGATCGGACCGCCTAGGACCTTGGTCTGGAAGAACTGTAGTATGTTGTTATTATGGACGAACCACACACCCCATTACAGGATAGTCATTCAGTGCCGAAAGGTTGAAGGCTCGTCACGCCTAGATTCTCTCTCCTTGGCGCAAGATGAGAAAGAATGATGCGGACGGAGGCGGTGGGCGGCCAGTCAAGGCGCGAGGCCGGGGAAGGCAGATGACTCGGGGCGAGCATCTGCACGGCACCTGCAGCCAACTTGCATATATAGACCGCAGTAGCGCAGTCAGGGCACTTTTGGAATCACTGGCTGCGGGCCAAACATCACGCTTTCCCGACACACATTGTTCAGCGCCTACTCCTGCAGCACCATGCTTGAGGAACCTTGGTCTTTTTCCTGCCCGGAATGGACGCGTCAAATAACTCCTTGTGCCAAGGGATGCCGCGGCGGAATCAGACGGGCACCGCACACATTCTTCACGCGTTCCAAACCCAGAATCGTTGTCTAGCTAAATCATCCAAACATGGCGGAGTTCAACAAACAATCCGGCTTCCGGGCCGACCGTCTAGATAATCAGGACTTTTGGTCGAGTCCGCAACGCTGTACAACTTTCTGGACCATGCAGGTGATTACTGCTGCTGCTGCTGCCGAGGCTAGACTAGTTGATGACTAGGTGTTTCACGGGCAGACCACGACCCAAGGTTAGCGGCCGATCAGTCGGGTTGGGTTAATTAAGGAAGAAGACTGTCTCCTCTGCGGAAAGCTTGGTGCACTGATTCCTTACCCACCTTGTAGGATATTTTTAACTCGATCGAGGGGAAAAGAGACGGGAAGACTGAGACATATCGGACCGTGGACTTGGCTATCTATCTACTTTGTAGTATCATGTACTCTATATGAGAAGGAGATTCAAGTTGTAGAGCACCGGTTAACCCTTAACCCATTCTTTATTGGTGGGAGAGAAGTGGTTAGTTAATTTCTGGATTTTGCCCCTGGATGATCCCCCCTCAGCTCTCTCACTTTCTCGCCTCTCTTTCCCTCGCCCGGGCCCACCCGTCCATGCAGGACCAACCCTTTTTCTCTTCCCGCCTGAGTCAAGGTATCTACCAACCTTGAATCCAAGGGACTGGCTGACGACTAATTCTACAGTTAAAACAGCATGTACAAAAGTATAATCCGCCGAGAGTATACGTACTTATGGCTATGCCAATGGGACAATTAGCTTTCTCGCCATGGATTAGATATATCTGACGCAGCAAGTGAAGCTTATCGAGATGAGGATGCCACGGCTGCCCGGGAGCACCGACATTACTGCCCAGACTGGCGTCGGGGGAACAATGGGCCACGAGGAATGTCTAGACCTGCTCAATCAGGCAGCCTCCCCCAGCACTGTAATCACAGTGGAAAAACTGGTGAGCAGAGCCCGACATTTCGTCCCCATCGAGACATACCATATGGCGGGTCAAATGCAGCATGGCAGAGGAGGTGTTGTTCCGTCCACAGGGTTCGCCATCCATACCAATGCCTGAGTCTAGTGCGTAGCGACCAGCTCGCTGCCCTGGCGCGCTGTCAAACAGGCGAATTCCAGCAACAAGCCATGCCGGACGATCGGCTCTGCAGCCATGGCCGAGCGATTGAAATTCCCAGTTGTCTTCGATCTGGGCCACGGCGAATTTGTTGATCAAAACCCTGCCAGGTATATTAGCCTACCGGGTCCGCTGATCGACTGGAGATTTTTGATCTTTTCCTTTGGCTTGTTTCCTCCTCTTCCTGCCACCTCCGCCTCTCCTTTTCCGATTCCTTGGGCTTGTGCTTTTCGGATCGGATCAGATTTCGTTCGTTTTCTTTGTCGCCTACGCAACATTGGGAGGTAGCCTATCCCTCGTTCAGTCACTAGTTACGGTTTAGTAGAGAGTCCCACGACTCTCTGCCATTCGCTCTCTTCGGTCGTTCCTTGAATATCCGGCAGCCTAGACTATCTGGCCCACCAGCATTGGGGAGTAGGACTAGTATAGTAGTGCGTGTGTGTGTGAGTGTATACAACTACACACGCGAGCTTCGGTAGGTAAATTAGTCCATTGCAGACTCTCCCTCCCGCACTTTCTCCCCACCATTACCACCATCTTCACCACACAAGCTCTCTGCATGGCCCACCATGCATGACTCCAGCCAGTTCGGCAGAGGGCAATACGCCCGCTACGAGGAATATCATGTCTATAGCAAGCGACCGCTAGAAAGATTGCCACCAATGAATCCCGACTAACCCCCGTCTAGTGCTTTATCGACTCGTTTCATCCCCTGACCCAGGCGTTTCAAGCAGCGGTCGGCAGACGACGACTATCGCAGCTAATTGGTGTGAGTGGAGCGATCGGGGCGCGTGATTGGACCTTCAGCAGCTTTTCTTGCAGTCGGACCTCCACCATCTGGCGATAGTCAAGCAGTAATTTCCAGCGACGGACAAGGCATCGCAGTCCAGCCAGAACCAATCGTCGGGTCAGGAACGGGGCAAGTTTGTGTGCCTGGATCCATTGGTCCCTCCCGCGGGTGCCAGCAAATCTTCTGTTCCCTCCCCCCTCCACTTTATCCCGGGTGTAATAACCTTCATTTACTTCGGCCGTTCCCTTCACATCCTAGCTTTGTCGTTTCTTTTTATTCTCTTTCCCCCGTCCTTTCGTTCCCTCGTCAGTTGTGTCTGTCTTTGTGTCGTGGGAAAAAGAGGCAGTTTCCGAGTGTTACTGTCTTGCTGTGTGTGTTGTGTTTTGTGTGTTTTATTACATTCATTCCTTTTCTACTACTTCTCCCCTGGCGGCTGATTTGCGCCCCCATACATTCCTTGCTCTTCCCTACTTACTACTCCAACTACAACATCCTATCCAGTCCACCGTCTGACCCCGTCGTGTGACAGACCACTTCTGTTGGTGCTCACACGATCTTGTCTGGATATTTCTTCAGTACTGGTTACTGAAGTGTTGGTCGCTCGTCAGCGTTCCTCCTTACTATATTACTGTCCCTTCTCGCTGTTCAGTTCTCTGCCGGCTCAGTGAACCTCGCTGTCTTGACGATGGCGTCTCTCCACACTTCCATCATGTTGTTTGTGTCATACGTCTGTCTGCTACTGAGTGTGCCAGTGGCTTTGGTCAATGCCGTGCCTACCTCCGGGTCTGTCGACGTAACATCGCATCTGGCGGTGCGCGCGTCCGACTACTGGGTTGGAACCATCAAGCGTCAGGGTACTGTGCCCTTTGGCAACACCACGAGCAGCTATGCAATCTACCGCAACGTCAAGGACTATGGTGCCAAGGGTGAGTCAGACCTCCTTACATGGCTGGTATTTGATGCTGACTACTACAGGTGACGGATCCACCGATGATACTGATGCTATCAATAAGGCTATCTCGTCTGGTGGTCGGTGCGGTTCCGGTTGTGACTCGTCTACCACCACACCGGCCCTGGTGTACTTCCCCGCCGGTACCTACGTGGTGTCCAAGCCCATTGTGCAGTACTACTACACCCAGATGGTCGGAGATGCCAACGACCTGCCCGTCCTCAAGGCTGCCTCGAGCTTCAGCGGTATGGCCGTCATTGATGCGGACCCCTATGACAGCAATGGCGACAACTGGTACACCAACCAGAACAACTTCTTCCGTGCCGTTCGCAACTTCGTCATTGATCTGACTGCTATGCCCGCATCCTCGGGTGCTGGTATCCACTGGCAGGTCGGCCAGGCCACCAGTCTGCAGAACATCCGCTTCGAGATGGTCAAGGGTGGCAGCAACAACAAGCAGCAGGGTATCTTCATGGACAACGGATCCGGTGGCTTCATGTCCGACCTGACCTTCAACGGCGGTAACTACGGTGCCTTCTTTGGTAACCAGCAGTTCACCACTCGCAACCTGACCTTCAACGACTGCAACACCGCCATCTACATGAACTGGAACTGGGCCTGGACCTTCAAGTCCGTCTCTATCAACAACTGCCAGGTCGGCCTGAACATGTCCGCATCTCCGTCCAACCAGACCGTGGGGTCCGTCCTGATGCTGGACAGCACGTTCACCAGCACCCCTACTGGTGTCGTGACTGCCTTCAGCAGCGACAGCATTCCCACCGGTGGTGGTGCCCTTGTCCTCGAGAACGTCGACTTCACCGGCTCAACAGTTGCCATTGCAAGCGTGAACGGCGACACCATCCTCAAGGGTGGGTCCGTGGTCTCGAACTATGTACAGGGCAATGTCTACACCCCGGGCAGCAGCAGCAACAGCAACAACAACAGCACCGTCAGCAAGCGCTCCCCTGCCGTTCAGGCCGAGGATGTTCAGGTGATTACCCAGACGATCACAGAGACGATCACAGCCTGCGGTGCCGACTACGCGACTGAAACTGCTGCGAGTTCGTTCGGAACTGCCTCTGACGTCGGAGCGGAGGGTTCGACGACGACCGCCGCTGCTGGTGTGGTGCCTCTGTCGTCCATGTCTGTGCAGTACCCCGCCGCTGGTAGCTACAGCTGGGAAGGTTTTGACAGTGAAACCTCTCAGGCCACCACGGCCACCAACGAGGCTTCTGTCCCTGCTGCCGGAACTTCTGCTGGCTCGACTCCTGCTGAGCCTACCTCCCAGTCGGCCGGTGCCTCCGTCGTCGCCCAGGGCTCCGGCTCTGCCTCGGCTGCTACCAGCACCTCGTCTTCCGGCTCCTACTTCGGTACTTCCAGCAACTCCACCGGCCAGTGCTCAACCAAGACCGTCACCAAGACCCGTATCGAGACCACCATTCCCTCCCAGGCCATGGCCAGCTCTCTTCTTACCAGCTCTGGCAGTGTCTTCGAGAAGTCCAAGCCTTTGTACGGGTCGTATGCCGCTTCGTCCTTCGTCAGCGTCAAGTCGGCCGGTGCCAAGGGTGACGGTACCACCGATGACACGGCTATCATCCAGAGTGTCCTGAACAACGCCACCGAGGACCAGATCGTGTACTTCGACCACGGTGCCTACATCATCACCGATACCATCAAGGTTCCCAAGAACATCAAGATCACTGGTGAGGTGTGGCCCATGCTCATGGCGTATGGCGACAAGTTCTCGGACCAGAAGAACCCTATCCCCATGCTCCAGGTCGGTGAGGCCGGTGAGTCTGGCTCCGTTGAGATCAGTGACCTCGTCCTGGAGACCAAGGGCCCTGCTCCTGGTGCCATCCTGGTGCAGTGGAACCTCCAAGCCGCTTCTCAAGGCTCTGTTGGTATGTGGGATGTTCATGCCCGCATCGGTGGCTCTGCCGGCACTGAGCTTCAGTCCGACACCTGCGCGAAGACCCCCAGCCAGACCACCACACCCAACGAGAAGTGCATTGGCGCCTTCCTCCTCTTCCACGCCACCCAGAACGCCAGCGTCTACCTGGAGAACACCTGGTTCTGGACTGCTGACCACGACCTTGACGCTTCCGGCCACGGACAGATTAACATTTACAACGGTCGCGGTATCCTCCTCGAGAGTCAGGGTCCAGCTTGGCTGTATGGCACGGCTGCCGAACACAACCAGCTGTACAACTACCAGGTCTCCAACGCCAAGAACGTCTTCATGGGCTTGATCCAGACCGAGACCCCTTACTACCAGGCCAACCCCAACGCTCTGACTCCCTTCACCCCGCAGACCTCCTGGTCCGACCCCGACTTCTCGTACTGCACGACCGACTCCTGCCGCAAGGCCTGGGGTCTCCGTATCATCAACAGCTCCGAGACCTACATCTACGGTGCCGGTCTCTACAGCTTCTTCGACAACTACTCGCAGACATGCCTGGCCACGGAGTCCTGCCAGGAGAACATTGTTGAGGTGGACTGCTCCGACGTGCACATCTACGGGCTGAGCACCAAGGCCAGCACCAACATGATCACGTCGTCCAGCGGCGATGGTCTTGTCCCGCAAGAGGGTAACGAGAGCACATACTGCTCGACGATCGCCTTGTTCGAGCAATCGTCATCTATTTAATTTGTGCCTTTTACATCCGAGACAATACATACATACAGTGATAAACCAGTTATTTGTTTTCTCGATGCCCCTTGGAGGGAAGGGATCTTAGATGCATTTGGGAGGGTTGATTGATTGTTGGGGAACACATACGGATATACCACTTTGTTGTCACAATTTATATTTTTGCCTACATCCATTCATTTTATCCTTCTATTCTTATCCCATTCGTTACATCTATTGGTTCTATACTGGCTTGGTAATTGTGGTGGTGGTGAGACTGTTTATGGTGTGTAGCGGTAGAGATTTTCCCATGTGGCTATACAGTAGTTGAAATAAAAGTCAATGATCAGATTGTTTCTATCACACCACTATAATGGAGTTGATCACAGCTCCTTCGCTTTACATGAACAGACTCTATTCTCCTATGGGCCTCGTTATGTCCCTCCATCACCGACCAACCCTTCAGTAAATAAATGACAATAGTTAAAGATAATCCTTCCACATAGATAGACTGCTTCATCTCTCCCCAGCCTCCTCTGACTATATCTCACCCATCTTTTTTTGAAAGTGATTCTTATCTGTTTTCAACAAATTTCTCCTCAATCTTTCACATATCATCACACTCTACTACGTAGTAGTATTCCTCCCTATCTACCTACATTCCCAAGCTACGACATCAACTAACAATCAAACACACACACACACACACACACACAACCAACTTAGCGACTTATCCACGACGAGAGAGACAAAGGATACAAAACAAACAATGTGGATCCCAGCAGAGGGATGAATGATTGTTACATTTCTTTCTGATCCGTTTCTTTCTTTTAGTTGTTCTGCATTGTACATTGTATTTTCTCCATTGTATTCATTTATTATTCTATTGTAGTGTGTTGTATAGCACAATAGCCATTGTACAGGTAGTTTATTTCATTGATTAGCTTGGTCAGACCACTAGGGAGTAACGAGTAACTTTGAATGAATATGTGGGTAGTGAGTGGGGTATTGTAGAATAAGAAAATATGAATAGGTCTATTGAGAAGATTTTTGAACTGTTTATTGTTTGGTAAATAGGAATCTCTTCCTGCACTCAGTCTGGGATTAAGTCGGTTACTTGGGATGATGGTTGGGGTGGAGATGAATGAGTATTGGTTTGTTTACTGTTCTGTGATGTGTGGTCAGTCTGTTTGGATTACTTTTTGGTTGTTTATGAATGGTTCATTCATTGGTTTATTTTTTTTGCTAGTTGTTGTTTATTAGTCTGTTGATATAGTATTGGAAAAAGATGGTGGATGAGGTAGAGATATAAGATCCTTTTGTTTTCGGTTGTATGAGTAAGGGCGCAGAGACAT
This sequence comes from Aspergillus piperis CBS 112811, assembly GCF_003184755.1. Classification (NCBI taxonomy): domain Eukaryota; kingdom Fungi; phylum Ascomycota; class Eurotiomycetes; order Eurotiales; family Aspergillaceae; genus Aspergillus; species Aspergillus piperis. The sequence continues at coordinate 163,285 of NW_020291594.1, forward strand.
GCTGGTATTACTCTATTGCATTGATGTTCTAAGGTGCGAATGGTTCATTGGGGTAGGGAGGGGGAGGTGTAGTCGTAGAGCGAAAGGAAGGTAGTGCTACCCTCTTTCTCTCTCTCTTTTGTTGATTCAAGTATGATTATAGTCATGTGTGTGTAGTGTTTGGTGAGGTCGTGGTGCTTTCGGGGTTCTTTTTAACCGTAGGGTAGGTAGGGTTATATAGACTCGGCTGTGTAGCTGGAAGGGTTTGGGGCCATGTGCGTGACTAGAAGTCAATGTAGCTGTGCCTATTGCCTCTGAGTGTTAGCAGCTATTGATCTGTCTCATGTCCTTAGAGATTGGTTTTGCAAGTACGATGCTGGATACGTATCTGCAGTTCTTTGGATTTGTATGTGTGTAAAGAACGAAGATCCCCCCCAGTCCCTTTCCTTTGAAAGTAAAGTGCTTAGAGCTGGTAGAAATCAATTGATCACGATGGCTGACCAGTATGGTCATCCCGTGTAGTGTGAGGTCGACCTGGAGGACAGTGTCTGGGAATTTGCAGTTCTCAATATCGTCGATTGAAGACTTTGGCACCAGCGGATTGGACTGATCAGATGACCTCCATTATATCTGTGGGTCGGATTTTGATGCTAGTTTTTGCAACAAAGGGCACAGAAGCAGAAACACTACCTGCCATATCGCTTGGCCTGTCTCTCAGCAACCAGCAGGAACTTGAAGACAGCACTATTGACAGACGGGTGGCATCATGAGAAACCTTTCCACTGTTCGCGCTTGCAAGAATAGAAAGAAATCTGCTGACTTGATCAATAAATCAATCCTGCCAGGTAGGGGGAGACGGGGACAGGGTTTGGAAAAATCCTCATCCTGGTTGGAGCAGAGATATGCACAACTCCTTACCCTGCTAGGAAAAGTGGAGGAAGCACCTGAGGAGTGAATGGTATGAGATGTATGAACTAGGGCAAGACATGTGGGTGGACAACGTCCGAGCCAAGAAAAGAATATTAGCATCCTCAACCCTGCTGTTGCTAACTTGCCATAACGCCAGGGCTGATGCTTGTCGGGAGTAAATTGAGTCCCGACTGGTGCCATGGCTTTGATTGGCGCCGTTCCGGATGGAACCCGAACCTTGGCCCGAGTCTAAAAGCCAAAATGGGGGAGTAGACTAGATCCAGTTATGACGGGGGAGGGCCCCTTTTCGGAAATGAAGGAAGGAAGGAGGAAAGCAGCATTATAGATGCAAGACAAGGAAAAGCACAACTGGAGGGTCACCGAGAGAGAGCAAATGGTTGGCAGTGATCAGGCGCGGCATTAATGAAGCTGAAACCCTGGCGATGCCAAGCATCCCGGTCAATCCGCCGGCGTTGAATTCATCTCCACCCACCGTTTCAACGCCCCTCAAGATGAAACCTCTGCGCTGCTGCCAGCGCTTGAGCCAGTCCAGTCAGTCTCCAGTTCCCGGTGGAGTGTCTCCCCTGTCATTATTATCTTCAGGGACTTTTGGGAGGGCCCTCTTCGACGATGCTAGAACCGTTTCACGATCGATCATGATGGAGAGGCTTGGTTCAGGTCCAGAACGCCCCCCTCCACGGCCTATATAGAACGGCCCTCTCGTCGCCCTCATCTCTTCCTCTCTTCTTTTCCTTCAGCACGCAGGCTTGTCTAAGTTCTTTCACTTCATCCTTTCTCTCTCTTTTTCCCGGTCTGTGACCGTCACATTCTTTCCACAAAACTCCATTCCTTGAAGAAACATCCCATCTGGTATACCGGTATACCAGACTCTTTCACTATCTTTATTTTCTCTCCTACAAAACCAAACCAAAAACCTTCCCACCAAAATGAAGCAGGCTGGTTCCATCCTCGCCCTCGCCGGGCTCGTCTCCCTTGCCCAGGGTCACGGTTTCGTCACCTCCCCTCAGGCCCGTATGCCCGGTAGCGCCATGGAGAAGGCCTGTGGCCAGCAAGTGTACAACAACCAGGAGGCCGACAACTACGGCAACGTGCAGGGCGAGCTTCAGATCGCCTCGGGCCAGAGCGACTACGACGCCGACGCCTGTGACATCTGGCTCTGCAAGGGTTACAAGTACGCCGACAACAAGGACAACGTCTACTCGTACAAGGCCGGTGAGACCGTCGATTTCACCGTCGACATTCGCGCTCCTCACACCGGTACCGCCAACGTCTCCGTCGTTGACACTGCCTCCAACACCGTCATCGGCTCTCCCCTGATCTACTGGAGTGTCTACGCCTCCACCTCTACCGGTGTCACTGCCAACGAGACTAGCTTCAGCGTCACCATCCCTGATGACCTCGGTGACAAGTGTACCGAGGGTGGTGCTTGTGTTCTTCAGTGGTGGTGGAACGCTGCTTCCATTGACCAGACTTATGAGTCTTGCATTGACTTCACTGTTGGTGGCTCTGGCTCTTCTTCTTCCTCTTCTTCGTCTTCGTCTTCTTCTTCTTCCGCCGCTGCCAGCCAGCAAACTACCACCACTGCTGCCGCCGCCGCTGTCACTACCCCTGGCACCGCCAACAACGTCGCTCCCGCTTCCTCCAGCGTCCCTACGACCCTCGCTACTAGCGTGAAGCAGAGCGCTACCGTCGCCCCTGTTGCTGCCTCTAGCGCTGCTGCTGCTGCTTCTTCTTCTGGTGTTTCCATCCCTACTGATGGTACCGCTGAGGAGCAGCTCACTTGGGTTGCTAGCCTGCTTAAGGCTCTCCTTAAGTACGCTAACTAAAGATGGTGCGGTGTGTATATACTAGTATCAGTTGCTGTGTTAGATAGAGTTGGTGGTGTGGAATAGATGTGCCTGTATATTGAGTTTGTGTCATGTAAACGCGTAGTAAAGATTTAGATTTCAAGCGTTAAGACTCTTCAAGATTGAAGGATGCTTGCTTGGCTGCTGATTATTCTATAACCGGACAGAGCAGTAGTAGTAGTATAGTAAGAAACACCCGATAAAGTCCGTTTTTGATAACTCAAGGGAGGACTAGACTGTAAGGATATTGTATATTTATCTGAGGTTTTCAATGCTGTTAGTTGAATAGTAGTAGGGTTGTCTTGTAAATGGATAATGGCGATGGTATGTTTTGTTTACTACCGCATATGGAAACATCTGATCGGTAGTAGATAGTATTAGTGGTATAGTAGTAACATAGAAAAAACAGGTTACTAGTAATTGTACTTACATCTATAGCTTTTTAGAATTTATTATCAATAGAAAATCTATCCACCTAGATCAGAAAATCTAGCGAAAAGTTGAAAACTACGTACTCGTCAAACCCCACGAGGCAGATAGCTACCTACTACTCCCGAATACCCACACATTGTCAACACTATAGCAGTAAGCACTACGAGATGATATACCCCCACTAATAAGCTTTATCACACTGCAATATCTTACTAAATCAACTGTGTACTGACCATACTTTGTTTATGATAACAAGATCACGACAATAGGCAAGTACTAATGTACCAAACAAGCACATCTGGCAAATCAAATTCACTCCGCGGTAGAGGTATCACAAAAGGTATCGATACATCAAAAAGTCAAACAATAATAATAATCATCATCAAATCACCACCTTACAATCCATACAATCTTCTTAATAATGTTGCTGTACCGGTCGCTGCTGCTGCTGCTGCTGCTGTCCCTCCGCCCACCAATCGGGAGATGACCCCTCCGCGCGAGCCTGTTGCTGATCACCATACACCGCAGGAGCCACAGGGACAGTACCAGTAGCAGCAGCAGGGGCGCTAGTATCAGCAAACGGGTTCTGCACCTGGAAATCCTCCGATCGGTACTCAAACCGGCCTGCGCCGTTGCTATACGTGCGCGGAAGGACCGGAGCGGTCGAGGAAGAGCCCGAGGATAGCGGGCTCTGGGTTTGGTTCCGAGGCGGCACCGGCGGCGCAGAAGCTCCTCCTGCTGCTGCTGCCGGGGCTGGTGGTTGCACGGCGCCAGAGGACGAGGCCTGACTGGATGATGCAGGTGACTGGCTGCCGGATTGTCCCTGGGCGCGACGCGCCTGGAGCAAGGCGTGCTGGTGCTTGGACAGAGCGACGGATAGTTCGTCGTTGGCTTCGATCAACGTCACGAGGGTATCCTCGTCTGGGGCGGGATTTGTGGCATGGATGTAGTTCTGGATGAAACGGGAGGCGGTGCGACACCGGTCGGAGAATTCTTTGATGAGCTCGTTCTCGAGCATCTCGGCCGGAGGCGTGGATTGGACGAATTGGATGAGTAGCTTCGCGGATGTCTTGGCCTCGGAGATGCGTGCGGAGAGCTCTTCGGGCTGTGGTAACCCGCCATGTTGGTTCTGGTTGGGGGCGTTGTTGAAGTAGTTCGGGGTTTGTCGGTATGGCTGGACCAGGGGTTGTGTCAAGCCGGGCTGTAGGGGAATCATAAGATTAGCTTGGCGATGCTTTGAACGAGTAATGGGGGATGTCTGGACACATACATTACCCGTATTCTTGGGAGCATACTTTTCCTTCTCCTTGCTCCACATCCCCAGGAGCAGCGCGAGATCTTCGTCCCATGCCCGCTGCATTTCCAAAGAATCCAACGTGTCCCGCAAAAAGCTGTGTACGTTCATATCCCGCCCGTTGCGGAAGAGGTCCTTCACAGTCGCCACGAACTTGGCGTCGATGTTCCGCGAGAACGTATGTCCTGGGTTATCGATGAGGATGCGCATGAGCATGATCGCATTGTACTGCACATTGCTCCGGGCTTTGGCGGGATTGGACAACAGCTTGGAGATGCGAAGGGCGGCTTCGCGGGCGGCGTTGGGGCTGGACTCGGCGCTCTCGACGATGGCAGGAAGGTGAACGAACTCGTCTCCATTCTGGATATGTGATTGTAAGTACGGTCGCTATCAACTAGGCGGGGAATGGGAATGAGGCGATTATGGAAGGGGGAGGGGGTTCCGCAGGGTGGGACATACGGCGCTGTTGGGGCCCGATTCGCAGAACGCGGTCTATAAACCGTAGATGTGGTTAGTTGGACGAGCTCAAATAATGGCTTAGAATCAATACGAACCACTTCTCTAAGTATGATACCTTCCGGAGAGTCCTCGGGGTACGAAGGGGAGTCGCGCGCGGGACCTGTTCCGAGGTGAGCAATTGTCAACCGTCGCATGCCGATCAGCAACGGGTGAGAGAGTGAAACTCACTGGATCGCCTGCTGAAGGAATTGAAGAGGCGCTTCATGATGACTTGTCGCAAGCTACCACAGCTGGGTAGAAAATAGTCAATAGGAATGGGGTTGGCGAGAAAAATTTAAGTAGTAAGAAAGGGGGCCGTCAAGCAAACGAGACTAAAAAAGACGTCGCAGCCTCGCAGGGCCGGTTTAAGTGCCGCGGGGAGCAAAAAGCAGCGGAGGGTCCTTTAAACCAAACTTAGATTTTAGTCAAGATTAGAGTCAATTTATCCATCCATCCATCCATCCATTCATCACTCCCGAAACCTCTTCTGTTTTGCTTGATGTTCTGAAGCAGTCGATCCGGTGGCAATACGCTTTGTCGGCGACACGCAAGCGCTCTTGTTTGCGTTTCTTGGGACGATCCAGAACTGACGTAGAGAAGTCAAGTCAAGAGAACATGATCCACGTCTGCCTATGAATCTTGATGCCTGCTTGACTACCAAGACTCTGCAATGCGTACACCATCCCGCACTGTCAGCGCAACCAACCGCATACACCTACGTATGCAGGTTGTCTCCCCCCATAGTCTGTGAAGCATAGTTTTCCAGTCGTCATGGGGATGCGAATGCCTCGTCGGGAGACAAGGCCGCATTGGACGAAGAATCCCATCGACACGGGAAAAGCTTTGACTGATGGTCTGTTCGCAAGGGCCGATTGGAGCCTGTGACGGGTTGATGGTCACACACACAGCCACGCTTGGCTGAGCCAGATTTCCCTCCCCTCTGACTCTGCCCATCTGCAACCTGCTGACGGGGGGGAAATGGGAGACGGAGGTCTGGAGTCGGGGGATGCTTGTCCACACGCTGCAGCCTGCAGATCAGAGGGTCTAACAGCTGTGGCGCAGTTGACTGTTACAAATGCACAGCGTAGGGCCCCCAAGAACTCTTGTCGGAGACCAGAACAGACCTATGACGGACTGGCAAAGTTGCCAATTTCTACTAGTACTACGGAATCCTTATCATCCTACGCTTGTAGATCAATCCTGTCCGACTGGCAGGGCTGATGATGAACTTCCATCATCCTTCCTTCGTCTTCTTCTTTTACAACTTCATGAAAGAAAAATGAATTCCGTATCCCATCATGAATTAAACGCTCGCAAAAAGTGTCCTGAAGTAGGAGAATGTCCGAAACCTGCCGTACCGATGTACGCCATCCATGTAGTAGTATCCACTATGATGAAGGAATAATTTTCCCTGGACTCCTTTCAGCCGCCTTACCTCATGGCCAGCGACTGCAAAGGAAAAAACTATCCAGTCGAACCGATTTCTCCGGGGGGTGAAACGAGATCAATGTCTAAAGAAAGATGTTTGTCTCTGCATAAAGCAGAAGACAAACTATCATCATCACCATCACTTTTTTTCGCCGGGTGGTTTCGAATTTTTTCCATTTGTCAAAAAAGTAATAATTTCTTTTGTATTCCTTCCGTGACCAGGTATTGGATCCGTACAACAGCAAACTCCGGCATTCCCATTCAGTTTCTGACCACTTCACACTTTCCCCGACACCCACACACCGCTTATGCCTCAATGAGAGCACGGCGGAGCTGAGCACCACGCTGGCGGGAGCTGAGGCGGACCTCCTTGTTCTCGGCGGCCTTGGCGACGGTCTCCTCAGCCTCGGTGAGGATGAGCTCGATGTGGCAGGGGTTGGTCATGTAGGGGTTGATCTAATCGACATGTCAGTTTTGCGGGGATGCGTGACATAAGAGATGTATCTCGGATTCCGGTTTCAACATACACGACCGTGAGCACGGTAGGTACGGCGGCGACCCTTGGGAGCCTGGTTGACCTGGATGTGCTTGACAACAAGGTTGCCGGTGTCGAGACCCTTGGTGTCGGCGTTGGCCTCAGCGTTCTTGAGGAGGTCGAGAAGGAACTCGGCGGACTTGACGGGCCAGCGAGCCTTGCTGACACCCCACTGCTTGCCTAGAGAGAAAGAAGACGGTCAGCGTCTTCGTTTACCAAAACGCTTGGTTTTTGCCAGATCCTCCAAGAATATATCTTCCAATCCTTCCATCCCTTAAAATTCTGCCCATGTCGGTTCATTTGTCGATCCGTAATTTCCATTCCCATCTCTTCCCGAAAACTCTGCAGAAAAACACATAACTCACCCTGAGCGCAGCGACCGGTGCTGCCAGCGTACCGACGCATGGGGACGGCCTCGGCCTTCTCGGTGACGTTGGTGAGGAAGGTAAGGGCGCGCTGCAGCTTCATGCCGTTGATAGCCTGAGCGGTCTCACGGGTGTTCTTGAAGCTGACACGGAGGTAAGAGCCCCGAGCGCGGGCGCTCTTAGCGGCCGGAATGTCCTGAGCAGCGTAACGGACCTGATGGCGACAAGAAAAATCCAACAATCAGCAAGACCATTCATTCAATCCCTCATATATCATTCTTTTTCTTGGTTCCCCCCCTCTTTTCCAAGCACATAATTCCATATAAATTATGCATATCGGTGGACGGAAGTTCATCATAGCAGGGGGGAGAGAGTCGAAAATTGTTCGGTATGAAGTTTTCCTTCATCGGCCAAAACGCAGGATCGAAGATGATAGATAGGGATTCCGGTACAACGAGAGGTTGGGCAGCGGTTCTTTCTTTTCACGATATCTTTTTCCCTTGCTTTTTTGACATGTCCGTTTTCCACCGATAGCAGCAAACGCGAATATAGCACTCACCATCTTGATGTGGTTGCCGAGCGGGTGGTCCTCGATGTCGGGTGAGAAGTTTTGTCGTTTTCCTGTCGTCGGCCGCTGGAACTTGAGATCGCGAGGCTCGCTCGTTGTGGTGCGCTTTTTCGCTCTTGGCGCCCGCCTAGGGTATCGGAGCCCTAACACTAGGCGGCTTGGGGCAGGTGCCCGCCTCACCGCCCGGCAGTATTGCCCTTTAGCTTTCAATCCGTAGGAACTTCATTGTCTGCTTCAATGTCCATTTCGTCGGTCGATGGCGTTATAAGTATCTACATTGCTTATTCTCAGTAACTAAATGTCATATTCGTTAAATGTAATGCTGTCATATTCCTTTTCTCAACTGAGTGAGGTGCTGGTCGTTTTTTTCATCGTGTTGTCGCATGATCGAATCATGTACTAGTTCATACAGACGCTAAACCTATTTGGGCTACAGTCAGCTCATGCACCCTGCAGCTATGCCCTTTCACCAACTGGTCAATTACTTCGGCAACTGATAACTACATCAAAACTGATATCAGTGCAAACATGCAGACGACATCCGTCTTCGCCGTTGGCTATAAAATTCAACGTATATATCATGGGGCCACAAGCCAGTGTCGATCACAACGAAAGGCTGTTTCGTATTCCTTTCCAGCCGTGGAGAGACCAGCGTATCCTTCCAGTTCACTGTCGGCTATCGACGCTCGGCCTCAAATCCCGATGCGGAGAATGCCCGCCCTTCCCCACGTTTGACAGCTGAATGCTGATATGACCAGTATGACTGAAAGACTTTGCAGCAGCACCATAATCGGCTTCACCGAGATTTGGCATGATTTGAGACCAAGAAGTTTTCCAAGCGCTCGCTCTTTTAGCACGCACCAGGGGTTTCGACATAGGCAATATATGCATCAAACTGTGGTAAGCTTGAGGAACTGGGCTGTTATATAGTAGACAAATAGAGTTTAGATGCGCACTAAATAGCGGCGCTGCATGCAACTGCATTTGCTAGCCTTCCCCTGCACCATCTAATATTCCTCTTAGCAGCTGGCTCCAAAAGCTGGCCGTCGCTCAGAAATCGTGGATACAATCCTCAGGGATTGACAACAACTCGGTCTCCCAAGATCCGTCAGCGAGAAAGCCTACCATGATTGTTGGGGCCTTCGTCTAAGACCCCTAAGCGTAAGGCACCATTCTCCTTGCAGCGCGTGATTGGTGAAGTAACTAGGAGTGACTCCATATGCTGCCCACCCGGCCGACACTTGTCGCAGCCATGATCGAGGTATATGCAACAATTGATGTTTATTTCCTCCGTCGTAGTAGCAGTTTCGGGCTACAAACAATGTAGCATGCACATGCAACTCAGGTGGCCATATGCATCGAACAAAGGCTTTGCTACCCCAGCAATGGCATCTCTATGAGCAGCGCTCAGTCACGTAGCTAACTTAATCGGCCTGTAAGCAGTTCCTGAAACCATTAGCTAGATCGACAGAAGCGCAGTCGGGCCACCGACATACCAAACAAGCAGGCCGCCTTTTTTAGCCGTGCTTCGATGCGAGCGATGTGTATAGTGTCTAACCTCACGTCGGTACCATCCCGGCGCCCCCCACAGCCCCGCACCGCCGTGGGGTCTTCAACCAGAGCCGCCAGAAAATCATAAATTTCTTCAATAGGCGGGGGTAAGAGTGGTTTTGATTGCGCTCCGTCTTGCGAGACATAGAAATCAGAAGAGAAGGCTACTGCTCATGTCGCCCGACCATGGAACCTGCCATGCCTGGGATCGCTCTTGTCCCGCTTGGAAGATGTCCGGGTTCTGGAAGGTATCCAATGCAAGTGTGTTGGCTCCCGATATTTGATCTCCAGAGACATAATCCCCAACGGCTTCAAGATCCAGCCATGAAAAGTCATTCGCAGGGCTGAAGTGCACGTAGCTACTTTGATCGGACAAATGGTGCGATAATGCGCTGTTACTCTGCATCAGGACATCACCGCTCTGATGTGTTCCGGCTGGTGAAGTTGGTGCCATCGACTTCTGTTTCCAAAGGAGTTCAAGGAGTCGAGAATAACGCGATCCTATATCATCAGATCCAGCGCTTGCTCTCTTCAGTACTTCAGTGGTCCGCGTCACGAGATCCCGCACTTTCAGCTCCTCCAAGTGAGACATTACTCCGAATGAGCGTGCCTTGAATGCACTGTTAGTAACTCATATGTACATTCGTATATAAAAGGATATTACCTTGTACAGAAATACGGCTGCGTAGATCCCGTATAAATAATACCTCAACGGCATAAAATGAAGATGCTTTTCTGGGTGAACCACATCAACAAGGATGGTCAGGTATGTTTTTGCGGCATCGACCGATTCATAGATAAACCGAGCATCCTGCATCGAGGCTACATTGTTAAACGTTGCTCGCAGATGATCCCTTTGAGCCTTGTCATCGTTCCTGATCTTGGACACAAGTGACTGGGATATTGCCGCCTGGAAGGCAAAAGCGTTTGTGTATAGCCTCAGGTATTCGTAGGACAGCTGTAACGTGGCTTTCATTGGCGGTGAACCTACGAAATGTCAGTCAATCAGGCCAAGCTTCGTCGGAGCTGAAACTTACAAGACAGAGAACCCCAGATAGACTTCCATCGCAAGATTGCAAGGCGAAAATCGTCCACGTACTTGACATAGTCGCCCATGAGCATCATTTGATTGCTCGTACGCATGCCAGAATAGAGCACATCGTGAACATTTCCGTAAAGTTGCGTCAGATCCAGGGTAGCCTGAAATATCTTCGCATAATCCTCATCACCGTCTCTAGCGGGTTGCAACGATGGAAAGTCTTGGCTGACAAGGCCAGTCATCGGACCCGGCCCGCGAGACCAGAAAGCACGTCCAATACGAACAGATATCAATCGGTCCGATACGTAGCAGCTTGTCCATGCTAGCCGCCTACGAGCTTCTGTCTCCGCGTCTCCAGAAGAATCGCCTCTGAATGACGTCCTGTCTAGGCCTAGAAACCAACCAGATCGCAAGGCGAGCCCTACATGCATCCAGGCAGCTCGATCTTCCTCCCCACGGCCTACACGTTCAATGCGCGGTCGGAGGCCTTGGGGTTCCCATTCCGCCAAAATAAGAAGAGCCTCCACAGCTTCAACATCGCAATCGGCTCCAGCAGCAATTCCAGATATCAGCTCATGCATGTACTTAGAACAGTACTCGTGGATCTCCGGCCGTTCGGCTAGATCCTTCGAAGCAATTGTGAGGACGGCAGTAAGCAGATGCTTCTCGTTATTAGCAAATGCATCTAGCGCACTGCGATCAAAGTACTTTCGTGGCACCAAAGGAAGGTACGGATGGAAGTTTTCAGCGTAGCGAACCACTAACTGCCATACCGTTCCCGGATCTAGTGAGCGTGATTGTACTAGCCTGTACGCCTTGATGCCGCTATTTGACTGAAACCCAGTAACAGAACTGTCTTGAAGTGCCGTGTATGATGAGAATGCACTGGGTCCTGTACGCAGAGGTTCGACGCCCGTTTCGGTGCTCGGGTCTTCTGTGCCTCTCTTTGCAATGCCCGTCAGACACTGCCAGGCATCAGAAGGGTTGCGGGGAACATCGCCGATAGAAGCTTCGTCTTCATCATCATCAACGGAAATTGAAGTTGCGGTCGGCGGATCAGGGGGGAGGAAGACAACGGGCCCAGGGTAAGAACAAGACGTCGTTTGACGAGTCTCTGAATTGGAAGGGCTCGGTGCCTCAATAACGGAATCCCTTCGCACAGAAGAATTGCTGTCTGGCGTGAAGTTTTTAATTTTATTCTTGCGAATCCGCCGTCCCCCTCGATTGGAACTGCCTAGAACACATTCACGGTTATCCCTGATACACCGCTGACATGGTGGGACTCCCGGACTGCCACTGCTATCCCTGTGTTACAATGTAATTAGCCTCCCAAGATCACCGACAGGCCGGAAACAGTGAACCGAAATAACATGAGAAGAACAAAAAAAATATTGGAATGAACGTCTGTCACAGTCATGACTTACAGATCGCATTTCGACTTACGCTGTCTACAATGTAGACATGCTCTTGACACGCGTTTCATTAAATGATCTGAACGGGCCTTGGCTCTTGACGTCGGGGTCCCTTCGACTGGCGGAGATTGATCGTCTTGCTCCATCGCTGCATACAGCACATTAATCTCTGCAGCTTACAGCGTCAAGTGATAGAATTCCAATGCGACATCTCATCCCAGCAGTGCTGACAGGTCGGCTTGGGAACGAAACGCGTCAGTAATTCCCTCCTGCGATTTTTGCTTGCAAAGATGGAAAGTGTAAGAGACGAATAGACGGGAATGCTTTCCTCTTGATGCTAGGAGACAAGGTTGAATCCTCTGTAGAGCAGTGTCAGAGAAATCTCGGGGTGTTGTTCGACTCCGAACAGTTCCTATATGATTGTTGGGGTAACTTGAGCTCCGGACGGGCGCTCGTGGCTTCCCCACACAGTTGGCTTTTAAGGCACCAGCAAGTCTGTACAAATTGCGCACTAAGTGATAATCCGCCTCGTAACCCCAAATCATCGACTCAGCAGTCGAGAAGGGCCAGGCTGCGGGGGGGAAGGATTTGTAAACGCTGCAGACTTATGAGCATTGCGTTTTTCTGACCCACGGCCAAGGAATAATTTGGTATTACTCATCCCATACATACGGGTATTCAACGAGTCGGCAATCCAAGGCTCTTACTATGCAAGACCGGGCAGCTGTTGATCTCGACGAGGTGTTTAAGCTTAATTCAATCTTTAGAGCTAGTTCGTGCACTGCTCTTAAATTCAATCACAAGTACTGACTGCATGATGCTGAGGTCGTAGTAGCAGAGATCCTCGTTGAAAAGCTGATGTGGTGCCTCTGGTGGCAAGCACCATGGATATATAGAAAGCCTGCAGCCGACCATATGAGGAATTCATCTAATGTCTGTCTAATGCATCTGTGAGAATCACTAAACCCCAGATCACTAGCCCCTAGGAATAGCTCAGCCATCTAGCTTATCAGGTCCTTGAGAGCTATCAGTGAGATAGATTGAATTGCTTCACCGATCCGCCTATTGGATGGTGAGATGCAAGGCAATGAATGCTTGTACAAATAATCGTCTCAAATGGCCACGCAGCTCCCACACACCAATTCCAGAAATATTCAATGCATGACGACATACTCTGTACACTTTCCTGGGATAATGCATTAGCATAGATGATTTTCCGGATTATTCCGTGCCTTTTGGTAGGAGATCCAGCATTTCCAAAGCACCCCAACTCCATGAGATGTCATTTGTACGAGTTACCATACAAGACGCAAATCGGAGCATCCCCGAACAAAGTTCAATAGCCGAATGCGGGGCGTCGGCGTTTGAAGCGCTGTGTCGGCAATGTAATTACCCCAAAAGGGAATTAGTCGCTGCTGCCCCGCGCGCGGAGGAAGAGGGACAGCTATTTATTATTAGCAGGACAGCAAGGATGACTGGTCGCCATCGATCATTGATTTGGTGGCAAGAGAATCAGGAAAATTATCCCCCCTCGCTGAGCTGCGCAGCAAGATACACCTCTACCGATAATACTTTGAGAAACGAGAAGAACGATTGACAGCAAATTACTATTCTTAGTAACCATCTAAGCGTCAAACAATCACAATGTCGGCCGCAGTTGCGTCGCTATTTTCCCTCAGCGGTAAGACCGCCATCGTGACAGGAGGAACCAGGGGCATTGGGCAGGCAATGGCTTTTGCCCTTGCCGAAGCTGGTGCCGATATCATCTTGATTCAGGTGCGCACAGCTGCGACCTCCCCATTGGCGCTACGGAAATGATAGGGGAGCTATGCTGAAACGTCGTGTGGAACTAACGCTCTACGAACAGAGAGACGAGTCGAACACTTCGACTCGCGATGAGATCGTCAATCGCATTGGCAGGAAAGCTTGGATCCACGTGGCAGAGTTGTCGAATCGGGAATCAATCAAGGGTGTCATTCCAGCTCTGACCAGTCAAGGCCTCAAGCCTGAGATCCTACTCAATTGCGCCGGAATTCAACGGAGACACCCCAGTGAAAAGTTCCCGGATGAAGATTGGGATGAGGTATGTGTCAAAGAGTCTCCTTTCTCAGCCACCTATTTACCTTTGTCTATTTTTGGACCTCCCTTCTCCTGAAGTGGAGCTGAAGACTAGATACTGACTATTGAATTATGTAGGTTATCCAAGTCAATTTGACGTCCGTCTTTACGTTATGTCGGGAGTTCGGTGCATACTTGTTGGCGCGAGATGAGTCAGAGTTCCCAACTGGTCGTCGTGGAGCTATCATCAACGTCGCATCGCTCCTCACCTTCCAGGGAGGTATCACGGTACCCGCATACGCAGCGTCAAAGGGAGGTGTCGCGCAATTAACGAAAGCCCTCTCCAACGAATGGGTGGCTAAGGGTATCAACGTCAATGCAATTGCTCCCGGATACATTGCCACGGATATGAACACTGCCCTGATCAATGATTCCAACCGCAATGCTGGTATCATGGCTAGAATCCCGGCGGGAAGATGGGGCAACCCAGAAGACTTCAAGGGCGTGATAGTGTTCTTGGCAAGTCAAGCGAGTAGCTATGTCTCAGGTGAAATTATCACCGTTGATGGCGGTTGGATGGGACGGTAAAAAGTTCGGTGGCGGCAATTTTTTTTTTCATGTTTTCTTTTCGTCCTATTTCCCCTGGCTATTTTTGTCTGCATTTTTGCCCTTGCTGTGCTAGGGGTTTGGTTGAAAGTAATAGATGGAATATACACCAATGATGTAAAACACCTGCTTTCACACCACGCGATACTCAGCGTTTTTTAATCAATATCTGAAGGATGCTATTATCAGGTCATTCTTGCCTTAGTCTGTCATACCAGATTAGCGGCTGCTCAGGATATATTAGGTGAAACTCGTTCGTCGCGGTAGACTGGTTATCTCTGCTAGCATTCTATACTAGGCGCCAAGGGAGCACAAAGGAATTATTTAATTGAAACTCCGGATGAAATGACCGATTCAAGGGGAACCGTTGGCATCTGGAAAGGTTATAGATTGGGAATAGTCTCATCCGTTACCAAGGGACCCCACCAAGATAAAAGCAAGTGAGGAAAACTCTTCCGAAAATAATGAAGCAGGTCCGCCAGGGACCCAGGATCCAGAAGGGTGGGCAAGCAATGGGAGAAAAGGTAGAGTAATAGACTGACACCAAATTAGATTAAACAGGGACAGACTAGGGACCAGACCCGTGACCGCCATGTGACTTTTTCTAGGCAATTAATCTCCTTATCGCCAAACCCACCTTCTCTTGTCTCTCTCAAGTCCACCTCCCACTTGAGGTTCATGGATAGCCTTGTTTCACCATGGGTTCAAGCAAAGATGACAGGAACACCCAGGCTACCGTTTACTCCTTCTCTGCAGGTTCATGATAGCTAACCCTTCAGCAGAGCAGTGTTGTCGGTGGATTTCCAGTGGGCCGTTGCTGCTGCTTAGCATGCAAATCACGGCCAATACGGGTCGGTCGTTTCAGTCCGAATTGCAGAATCTGAAACGCGAGTAACCAGACCGAAGGCCAGTACATCGTGCTCACCAGCGGCTATCTGGTGAATTTGGTACAATTGGCTGGTTATGGGAAGCATCATAAGGTGGGATTGAGAGGTGGTAAGAGGGCGCGGATTGGAAACAGGGCCTGCGTTGACGCCCTCGGTCGGCCATGTTCCTGCAAGCGGCCGTTTCCGCAGTTGGTCGATAGGAGCCAAGAGCGCTAAACACCGGCCAAGCCCAAAGGGCTGGCTGTCTCTATCAGAAACAACGATGCATTTCCTTCAGGGCGCTTTGCTCCGTAGAGACCACTCGATAGGTTCGGAACCAAGCGCAGAGCCCAGTCTTGGCGGCGCTCATGGCAACACCCCTTCAGGACCACGCCATTATTGCTTTTTTAGCAGGTTTTGTGGACTGGGTCATTGGTCCCTTGGGCCTCCAGCATGATCTCAGGTATGATCCGCGCTGGACTTTCCTTTTCGCTTAAAGTTTCGTGCTGCGCCGTGGATCTCCTTCGGGTGACAGGGGATCTTTCTTCAACTTAACACTCTAAGTTGTGCTTCGTTCCTTATTTCGTTCTTTCTATTTCCACCAACACATTCACTTCTCTGAGCCAGCTGGCTGGTGGCCGTTCTTTCATTGTGTGGCCAGTCCATTCAGCGAGTCAGTCTATTGTTTCAAGACATTGCCATTCGTGTTCTTGAGCGTAGACCGTCTTCGCTCTTTGTTCGGATACCGTCGATCATTGGTTACATCTCGCTACATCTAAACGTCATTCATCGTGGGGGTGGGCAATTTACTTTCTTTACTACAACACTAGACGTCAGGCTTTTTTTTTTTTACAGTACCTTATCTTTGGGAACCTCTAGTTTCCCGGTTTGAATTATCTGATTCTTTCTACGACGCTGTGCGTCCCCTGTCCTCTTGCTGGAATTTTTCTTCTTATATCATGCATGTAGGGAAGTGGAGGTAAGTGATGATCGAAGGCTGGCTCAGCACTTATGACGCTGGTAATGACTCAATGTTGGAGGACTTGCAAGATTCAACTCGTCAGATTCGCTACCTCGTACCGTGTTTCCAACATTCTTCGGCTCCTTTAGCTGCAATTGCTCGTGACAACGCCTTGGTCATTTGCGCATACCGTCTCACCAACATCATCACCTCTCCCGCCTGATCAGGACGGCTTCAACAAGCACTTATTTGAAGGGGAGACATCTCGAGCTTTCTGTATATCAAGAACACACACAAGAGCCGTTTAACTTGATCCTGCTTCTCTTGCTGTGGGGGTCTGCCGTCTGAGATTCCTCGGGCATAACGCGCCTCTCCCCACATTCTTGGTGTTCCCTAGCCATTCAGTATCTGCGTCATACTGGACCGTAACCGAATTATAATTGGAAATCGTGGCTTTCAAGAATTTGCTGCCCTTATCGACCCCCGCTCAGCTTTGTTGACATCTGTCCGATCTGTCCGCTCTGTCTCTCCATCTTGAGCGACTGCGTGCTACGCTGGGCCGTAGATCTCTCTATCAATGGATGAATCCCACCATCGACTCATGCCGCGAGGCTATGGGATTAATGCCACCTACGTCTACGAATATTCGCGTGGTCTGAACGGTGTAGATGTCCCGCGGGATGTTCTGTTTTCACGGATCATCTTCTCGTCCTTGATATTCGTCGCCCTGGTTGTCTTTTGCGGGCGCGTCGGACAGATCAGCCATGCCTATCTTCGCCAAATTACCTCTCTAACAGCAAGCAGGAGGGAGCAGACCTTTTGGAGCGTTGAAGTATCTTCGCTTTGGGCAAACGTCAAGAAGCATCTGTTGTATGCGCCCCTGGGCAGGAAGAGGCACAACCGAGAAATCCAACTTTCATCCGCCATCAACGTCGGCACACTGCCTTCTAGATTCCAGGTGATTCTAGTCGTGCTATATCTGGCGAGTCAGGTCGCTTATTGTACTCTGCTTGATTACAATGCGAACGTCAAGGCAGCCCTTGTGGCTGAGCTTCGTGGACGCTCAGGTACCTTGGCAGTGTTGAACATGGTGCCCCTTTTCATCCTCGCCGGTCGCAACAATCCGCTTATTCCCTTGTTGCATGTGAGTTTCGACACCTACAATCTCCTTCATCGTTGGTTGGGCCGGATAGTTGTGCTTGAAAGCATTGTGCACACGTGCGCATGGGCAGTAAATGCTTGCGACGAGGTCAGCTTCTCTGACATGCTCGAGCGTTTACGCACTACACCTTTCTTCACCTGGGGCCTACTTGGAACTTTCTCCATGATCACACTGGGTCTTCACTCTCCATCCCCGATCCGGCATGCTTTCTATGAGACCTTCTTGCATCTGCACCAGCTCGCCGCTTTCCTAGCCTACCTCGGTGTGTTGATGCACTTGGATCTCGACAATCTCCCGCAAAAGCCGTGGATAATAGCGCTGGGTCTTCTCTGGCTATTGGAAAGGACAGCCCGCCTCTGTCGACTGCTGTACTTGAATATTTCTCCCCGAAGAGGGTCCACACGGCTTGTCGTGGAAGCCCTCCCAGGTGAAGCCTGCAGAGTGACTTTTCACTTGCCCAAGCGTGTGCGCATCAGCCCCGGAAGCCATGTGTACGCCTACATCCCAAGTGTCTCCTTTTGGATGTCGCATCCATTTTCTGTCGCTTGGGTAGACCCAAGCAGCTCCGTGACCGTTCCTGCTACGACGGAAAAAGATCTCATCGACCCTTCGCTTCTCGAAAAGCAGCCACTTTCTAGTTTGGATGAGTATATGCGGGACTCCCAGGAGCCCACGTCCGTTTCCCTCATCGTTGGTGCTCGACAAGGCATGACACGGAAGTTGTACAACAAAGCTCTGGCCTCGCCTGGACAAACACTCTACACCTCAGGGCTTATTGAAGGACCCTATGCGTCCCATGCATGCAACATGGGCAGCTATGGTACAGCTATACTCTTCTCAGCCGGTGCAGGCATTACCCATCATATGCTATACGTCCGCGACTTGCTCATACGCTCCTCAGAGGGTCGCGTGGCTACCCAGAAGATCTACCTCGTATGGTCTGTACGCAGTACCGAACATCTAGCCTGGGTACGGGAGTGGATGGACCAGATCCTCCGACTTCCATCGAGGCGCGAGATTCTTACCATCAAACTTTTCGTGTCCAAACCAAAAAGCAGTCGCGAAATCGTATCACCCAGTGCGACCGTCCAAATGTTCCCAGGCCGGTGTCGCCCCGACGTCGTTCTCAACGAGGCCATTCCCCAACGTGTGGGTGCCACCATCGTCTCTGTCTGCGGGCCCGGTGCATTCGCAGACGAGGTGCGTGCTGCTGCACGTAACAACATTGGAATGGGCGCCGTCGTCGATTTCGCCGAAGAAGCCTTTACATGGTAGTCCACCATACAAAATCATCACCTTTGCCTTGGGATATATTCGTTCCTTTTATTTTACTTACTAACCTTCGATTCTTGTTCCAAAATTTCTCTTCTCGACTTTCGTTCAAACATTTACTTCAGATGTATATTTAGTTTCCCCTCTATTAGTCCCACTTCCCATGGCAATTTGTTCTCTGTTGGTATTTTACACGATGGTACGAATTGCTTCAAGCCTAGCTAGCTCTGTTTGGAATTTTCAGACAATACACCTTCAGCGGCATATCGATGTAAGGTGTTAATAATCTCGCGACTGCATATGAGCCCCCTACCCATCACACACATGTCTGTCACGCACTTTGGCCACATGCAATAACCACCCCCTCAGAAAGATTGTCTAGCACATGCACAACTATATATCATTATACAAGGATCTAAGTAACTATGGTCCCGCACAAATCAGAAAAGAATATACCATAGCCATATCAATACACAATTCTTCCACACCCCCCGGATACTTTTTCGGGTATCATATAGTCTCTTAGCCGACAAGATCATGGGGTCGGAAACCCCTCTTTTTTTTCTTTACCCTTTTCCCATTTCTACAAAAGTGGGGTAGGGTTCTGACTAAATTTGAATACCCATATTCTGGATATTCAGATGGGAGTCTCATAAACATGATTTTTGTGTAACTCTACAATCAGTAGATGATATGATAACATGATAGTGGATGATATATATTTATTCTGTATAAATTCTGTATGAGAATGGAGCACCTCATACTGACAAATAACTAGGTGAAGGTGAGTGAGTCAGTTTAGTTATGGCGCGTGTGTCTTGGTCTTACGTATTACTAGCAGCGGAGTGGGGCGGGGCGGGGTGGAAGGAAGGGTAAGGATGATTGATGGGTTAAGGTATTTTTGTACTACGTTGAGGGGGAAGGGTGCTTGTCAGATGAGATGAGGTTGAGTGGTCATTGCTGGCTGCTAGAGGGGTCTGTGTGGGGAGGGGGGGGGTATGTTTTGGTAGGATGACTCTGTTTAGGAATGTGTACAATATCATACTGTGGAAGGATTGAGCTTGATAATCTGAGCGAGTATGGAGTTGTTTGTTGTATCTATTATTCGATCTAATATGCCATATACATCTGTAGTGTTTTGAAGAGTAGTAGAAACAATAAGGGTGAGGTGAGTGAAATATTGTATCATGAGCAAGAGATGATGATAACGAAAATCTAGCAAACGCTTATAAGCAAAACATGTCGAAGTATCCATCTCACGTAGGATCTAACAGGCATTATGTCCAATATACATGATAGTGTTACCAGAAACAAAGAATTTATGTTCACGAAAAGAAAAGGATGAGAGCAAGAAGGAAGAAAAAACAAAGAAATTCACACTTTTATGCCTTGGTCCGCTGGCCCTTGGGCACACGAGCGAGCCAGTAAATGAACACGGCAGCGAAGATGTTGAACGCAATGTAGACCCACATCAGGCCGAAGTTGCGCCATGCGTCGCTGAAATAGCTGTTCACTTGGGCTAGATAGGTGTCTGTGCTGGAGATCGTGCAGAAGGAACAGTCGGAGGTGGCATTCGGGTTCTCGAGGTAGCCGCCGTAGCTGCTGATATAATTGGACATGTAGCTCTGGCATGTGGTGTCAGGAGGAGGGCTGAAGTGAAGGTATTCAACAGCTTCGCAGGTAGCAGTCGTGCCTGACACACCGGTGGCTAACATGCCTGATACCAGGTACGTGAATGGCGAGACACGGTACATGAAGATCCAGAAGCCTGGGAGTTGGGAAGGTGTGGCAAGGACACCACAGAAGATCAGACACAGGGAGAAGAGCAAGTTGGCAATGTTACCACCGGTTTCAGCGAGTTCAATACCAGCAATGATCATATGCGCGAATGTGGAGGTGAACAGGAGGAAGGACAGGATCAGCAGGAACATCAAAGCTCCGCGCTCGTGGACGGCGTTGGTGGGCTCAGCATTCTGGTACAGACCAATGGGGTAGTACCAGCATACAAAGATAATGACACTCATGAGCGCGTTCCATGGAAGCTCGACGATGATGTTAGCGGTCATGAAAGCCTTCCACGAGTAGGCCTTAGAGGGTCTCTCACGAGCCTCGTATAGCGAACGCTGGGTGCAGAAGTTGGGAAGAATTTGCTGAACAAGATTACCAAAGATGGTCATCAGCATGAAAATACTGAACATCTGGTTCTGGAGACCCTGAGCACTGTTCTTCGCCTTGAAGAAGGAGAAACCGATGTAGAGCGATGTCAGGACGCAAAGCGCGATCTTCGAGTAGATGTAGACAGGAGTTCTCCAGTACTGCGAGAAAACACGAGTCAAACACTCCCACAATTGAACAGAGAAGGGTGCAGCAAATTCGTTGAGCTCGCCAGGATCCTGCTTGTTAGTATCGACCGGCTTTTGCGAGAGAGTAGACTTCAGCTCAGCAAGGTGATCAAGTACCCCCTGACGTTCGGGGCTTTCGCGCCAGACAGCGGGCCAGTCAATATCACTATGCGATCCAGGAGCAGCACCAATGACCTCAAGCATCCATTCAGCTGGGTTGGCTTCAGTAGGCAGTTTGGGAGCACCATTCCGTTCGAAGTAGCTAGCAAGAGTCGACGACTTGTCACCGATTTCGCCAAAGTAAACGGTCTTACCACCCTTAGCGAGGAACAACAAGCGATCGAAACGCTGGAAGAGCATGGCGGAGGGCTGGTGGATCGTGCACAGGATGGCCTGACCATGCTTGGTCAGGGTATCGATGAGATCGAGAATGGACCAGGAGGTTTGACTGTCAAGACCGGATGTGGGCTCATCAAGGAACAAAAGTAGTTGCGGCTTCGCTGCCAATTCAACACCGATAGTAAGACGCTTGCGCTGCTCGACGTTCAAACCTAGAATGGATTAGTTTTGTAGCACACTAGCAGGGTTTGTGGGAGTCAATTACCTTCACCGGGAACACCGACAACAGCATCGGCATATGCTTCCATACCAAGCAACTTGATGACTTCTTCAACGTAATCGAGCTTTTCCTGACGACTGACATGGGCGGGTTGACGGAGAATGGCGCTGAAGCGCAGAGCCTCCCTGACGGTGGTAGTGTGAAGATGAAGATCTTGTTGCTGAACATAACCAGTCTTGCGCTGGAAGGATTGATCCCGAGGGCGACCGTCGACCAACATCTCACCAGTTACAACACCCATTGTCACACGGGTTGCGAGCACGTCCAGAAGAGTAGTTTTACCAGCACCAGAAACACCCTGCAAGCTTAGTTAGTCTCGATAGTACGTTATTAGACCGGTTGGAAGGCTTACCATAAGAGCAGTACAGGTTCCAGGCTTGACCCAGCCATCAACGTGGTCCAAAATGCGCCGGGGCTCGCCCTTGATCTTGATGTCGTAGCACACGTCCTGCCAGTGGAAAATGGCCTCTTGCCTCTGAATAGCAGCGCTCGACTGGCCATTAGACCCATCAGTCTTCTCGTCTGCGGCGACGTGATGGGCGGTTTCAACATCGTCGAGCGAAGGTGGAGCTTGACCACGGCGGAACAGCAACACTTCACCCTTGGACTTTGCTTCCGAGATGAACTCGGTGGCAAGCAGATAGGTAGTCATGAAGAAGATCATGAAGGCGAACATGATACCCAAGTTCCTCCACTTGTGGCTGTCATAGTACTGGAAACTCTGGTGAAGGTAGTCATCACCCTGGACGTACTTGGATCCAGCAACAGCGCCAACCGTGGAACAGATCTGGTACTCGATCGAAGCGCCCGAGTAATTTGGAATCAGCTCCGATTCAGAGCAAAGGAATTGGCGATGATGAAATTCGTTGACCATCAAGCTCTCGAATCCGTAGGCAATGGGGTTGATGTAGTTCATCCATCTCGACCAGCCAAGCATGTATCTTGTAGGAATGGTGAATCCAGTATAGATGACCAGACCCAAGATGAGGATGGCAGCGGGCACCAGAGCCTGGGAAAGAGTGCGAGAAGAGGCAGCGATAGTTCGGAAAAGCATGGACATGGTTAAGGTCGTCACGAAGGAAAACAACAGGAAGACGAAGAATGCGCCTGGTTCGCGACGAAGACCGGTCATGAAATATAGAGTAATGTTGAAGATGATGGCATTTCCAACTTTGTAAGGCATGTCACAAAGCATTGATGCGATGGCTTCGGCGAACGGGTGATACATGGCGTAGCGGGCTTGTTTTTCGACAATCGGACGTTGAGCATACAGGGTCAAGATCTATCATCACGGTTAGTCTCTTGGATTAATTATGCGAAGTTGGAGGAGGTTGCTGAGCTCACCTCAAGAGCACTGGAGAAGGCGTTGAGCAAGACGGCGAAGAAGAGAAGAGCACCACGGGAATAGAAACTAGAAGTCACCGGTTGCAAATTGTAGAAGACACTTCCAATGATCAAGGCCATGATGAAGTTTCCGACCAACTGGGAGATGGTTAAACTGGCATCACCTTGTAGTCGCTGGAATCCTCGAATCAAGCAGAGCTTGACCTGTTCGTAAAGAGAAATGGTGTAGGGAGACTTGACGCGCTGGTTCTTCGATTGCATGGCCTTGCGAGATTCAATAAACT
Organism: Aspergillus piperis CBS 112811; assembly: GCF_003184755.1. Classification (NCBI taxonomy): domain Eukaryota; kingdom Fungi; phylum Ascomycota; class Eurotiomycetes; order Eurotiales; family Aspergillaceae; genus Aspergillus; species Aspergillus piperis. Next base: position 186,677 of record NW_020291594.1, read on the forward strand.
TGCCAAGCGACTCTCCACCAATTGCAAATTCTTGATTGTACTCGGCAATTTGTCTCTTCAGCCTACTGTAGGCCTCACTGCTCTTCCAGGCGGCGGCGAACTCGTCAGGGGTGCGTGGAACCTTGCCTTCGTAACCCGGCTTCACAATGCGCTCAGCAGGGCTGGTCAGGGAGGTCAGGAAATCAGCGGTAGTCTGACGCTCAGGGCATTCGAATCCCATGTTGGTGAAGAATTCCTTGGCTTCATCGGTAGGACCGAAGTAGATCTGTCTGCCCTCATACAACACAGTGACCTTGTCGAAGACATCATAAGCACTCTGGGAGGCTTGATAGATGGCCACGGCGACTGTCGCACCAGCGTACTTGGTCATCAAATTCAAGGTCTTGCAGAATTCAAGTGCGTTCGCACTATCCAAACCACGAGTACTGTTATCCCAGCACTGTAGAGGGCTTCCACAAAGAGTAGCTTCAGCAATACTGACACGCTTGCGCTCACCACCACTCACACCACGGACGAAATCGTTACCGACACGGGTATTGATAGTATGCGAAAGACCAAGCATAGCCATTACGGCATCACGCATATGAGTAGCATACTGCTCCTTCGAGACTCCGGGCAAACGGTTCCGTGGGCAGCGAGAAAGAGCAGCGAACTTAAGAGTGTCGCCGACAGTCAGTTGAGGGAAGTGGACATCGGTTTCCGCGGTATAGATAGCTTCGCCCTTGAACTGCTTCCGCATCTGCTTGGCCGAGATACCCTGGTAATTCAATTCAGACTCCTTGTCCATGTAGATACCGTTCATCTCACCCGCAAGGGTCTTCAAAAAGGTAGAGCATCCACTACCAGGACGACCGAGGACCACCAGCATTTCACCACTCCTGACAAGACCATCGAAGTCGCGGAGGATCTGGATCTTCTGCTTCCCAGTACCCGTCAGCTTGCGCATAAGGGCACCAACCTGCAACACGGAGTTGAAAACATCCTTTTGGTAATCTGTAGGACTACCGAAACCATGGATACTGAGGTTCTGGAAGGAGACACTCGCCTCACGCTTGGGATAGCGTTCCGGATCGCGAGACGAAAGCGCCAACAAGTTCTTCATCCAGTGCCTTGCCTTGAAGTTGGGGCTGTGCGGGTTCAGCGTGGAGTCGTCCTTCACCTCCAGAAACGAGTTCTCCGCGTTGTTGCTGACAGAAAACCGTGTCGATTGACGAGTCAGTTGCTGTGCAAGTCGAGTGACCTCCTCTTCGGCAGCTTTTTCCTCTTCATCTTCATCGGCGTCTTCGCTGCTGTAATCGCGTTTCTCCATGGCGGTTTCAGCAGTGCTCAAGGTGCTTCCGTCCATACCCCAGGCAGTTCCCTTCTTCTCGGATCTGCCAGACTCTGGGGAGAGACTTGTGTGACGTTCTTCATGGTGGGTCGTGTACACTGTGTGCTCCTCGCGAACCAAGTGCTCAGTTCCTTCGTTCACGGCAGCAGCTCTCTCAGCTTGAGCGCCTTCATTCTCGTTCTCATGGCCGCCGTGGGATTCCACCGAACGGCCGGGATTAAAATTAGGATTTATAGTGCCTAGAAGCGACATGGTGATTAGATATGGAGACACGCAGTCTCAGACTGAGCCGGTCAACGAGAAGATGTCAATAGCATAGGCGAAAAGTATGAGGAGAGAGAAAAAGAAGGAGGTGTGGAGAAAAGACGATTAGGAGAGATATCCAGAATTATAAGAATAGATGTCAGGAATATCAAGAAAGATGAAGGGGGGAGATATCCTCCGTGGAGGCGAGTGAAAGAGTGACAGGTGAGAGTGAGGGGGAGGAAATAATTGATAGATAGCAGCAGTAGAGAAATAAGTGGCAGCCGCTAAGCATAAAAAGTAACCAGTACCTGGAGCTACTAGAAAACGACCCCCCCTCCAAAAGACGTGTGCCCCGTAATACACTGAACACTCTTAAATTGTAAGTCGCAAAGTAATATCTGCGAATAATGAAAGAGGAAAGAGGGCGACAGAAAAACCTTGGGTAGCGGGTCTTAGAGGTCTGGGCTTCACCCCCCGTTTTTAGTGTTAGGCAGCGCAGAATGGCGACTTGAGATGGAAAGTTTTGAGAAGAGGCTTCTGGACGAATCGGGGCCAGGAACGAGAGGTTATCCGGGCGGATCCCAGGATTGACTGCGCCGGTGGTGGGCCTTGTTCTCGGTACCTTCAAGCAGGCCTCTCCGTGCGTATTCCCTCCGGCAGCAATACGACAATACGCCGATTACGCCAGGCTAAACGAGGCCCTCGAAGCACTACACTAGAGTTTCTGGTGGTCCCGGAGATACCCACCTCAATACCCCTGTTAGCTACTAATTCCGATGTTACTATGATCTGGGGACGGAAATTATTGAGCTCCCGCGATCTATCTATATCATCTGTCTCAAGTCCTGAGTGTAACGGTCACTGGCCATGGTGATAAATAGACCCTGACGGTTTGCCACAGATATCTCAATCATCACATTGCTTGAATTTTAGCTGCTTTACTTTTTTTACTCTTCTTACACCGCCATAAAGGACATTGTATACTGTAGTGTAGTACTTCAACAATATCAAGTATGCTTCAGGCAATATTAGGCATGACATTGCATGCATGAAGATAAGTGATAACTAGTCACATGTCGCTCATGTCACACAATCTATTGTTAGGTACTCGGAAAATTTTCCTGAGAAACCCACCAAAAAAGTAAAAAGAAACAAGCCTGCACATAGACCTATCGAGGAGCTTACGCTACGTAGCAACGAACAACAATTCTGAATCATCACATAAGGAGTCGGATCCTTCGCACAATAGTTAAATCACTAATAAGCAAATCCAGTTTTCCAGACTTCCAAGTGTGCGAATTTTCCTAAAACGTGGCGAAAACGAGGTTCGGGGCTGAGCGGCCATTGTCCCAAACAGGAATGGCAGCTTCTGGGTGGGGCGGAGTGGGGCGGGACTCCAGCCTTCCGAGGCCCGGCCACTTAGTCTCTAATTGCCCCCTTTACGGTACCGTATCGGAGACCTCACGATCCGATGTTGCGGTACAGATCCTTATGCACCATTTTCTACATGAATGACTCAGCTATGCTCCCGCATGAGCAGCTTAATGCACGATTTGAAGTTATAGATATGCAGCCTGAAGGTAGCTAGCTAGCTTATTTACAGACTCGAGATAGAAGCGGCTCTGTGTCACTCCACAAATGATCGCTGCTGGGAGGGCTGAATATGTGGCACCTGTGGTTCTAGGTTGACAGCAGGCTATGTATCAACTATGTGGATATTCTTCACACATCCCTGTGCGCCTACCTTCATTGTAGAGCGCACCGACTCATCTCCAGACTCGAGTCCAAGCTCCAGATTATTTCCAATCACCGCTCAACACGGTGAGATTCCTTACTTAATATGCCCAATATATGAATGAATACGTACGTTCTCCTCCCTGCCTAATATTTCCGAGCATCATCACTGGCCGGAATGCCCTTTTCGGGAACCGCGGGGTCCTGACTTCGCGCCCTTCGGGTGTTGTGTCACTCCGAATTCAATATAAAGTTATAAGTGCGGTAAGTTAAGACCACGGCAGGATCAGCATGCAGCCCCGACAATGATAACAATGTGACTCATACGAGCTCATCATGTCTCATACTTACACACAGCTAGCATTACTAATTGGCAGAGTAAAAAAAATGAGGCTAACGCATCAGCATCGGTCTGCCTTCGGATGGCCAAGATCCCGTGCTGTCGGGCCTCCCCGGCGAGAACCAACCGCACATGACCACACTCACTACTCGAAGTATCTACTACAAGAAATTGAGTTTGGGGACCACTCCTGCGCACAGAGGCTCTTTCTGCAGGGCGGCATAGCGTCACTGGGGGCCGTTGGCACCTTGTTGTTCCGTGTCATTATCGTGATCTTTGTTATTACATACTAAAATAGTCAAAGTGCTGGAAAGTATCTGCAAATCACCCGGACAGCTCCATTCTTGCGCCATGCAGCCAGGATGCGAAAACAATACAGTTACAACCGTGAGTCCAAGAGCTTATGCCTCTTCTTCTGACTCCTCGTCGCTGCCGTCATCGATCGGTTCGACTAGAAGGTTCCCTCCTCGGCCGATCTTGTCCCGCACTGATCCCCCAGCTTCCACTTCGTAGACCACCCGCGGCATGGGTGAAACCAGCCGGAACCCATACTGGTGTTCGAAGCCCTCCGGCTTCACTGCTTCTGCGGCCTTTTCTGTTGGCTCCTTCAGGATATCGTAACATTCAACAAAAGCGTAGAGCTCGTCAAGCGACGCGTCAGGCGCAAACTTGCGGATGACACGCTCGCCAGAAGGCAGTCGGATACTGATGCGTACAGCGTCCTTGACGTCCGGTCCAGGCTCCTCCGGAATGGTTTGTGCCCGCCATTGCTTCCATTGCTGAAGATCCTGTATGCGCTTCTCCTCGGCCGCTTGACGTTCGGCCGCCTCTTGTTCTTCCCTCTGTCGGGCCGCCTCGGCTTCCCGCCTCTGTCTCGCCCGCTCGCGGTCGATGGCCAGGGAACGCTCGTAGGCGGAGTCCTGCTGTTCACGGAGGCTGCGTGAGGCTTGCTGTTCTGCCCGGGTTGACCGTATGCGCTCGAGAGGCTCCTTGTGCTGCGAAATGGCCGATCGAAGTTTCTCCACAAATTCAGCAGGGGACGTCGTTCCCGATATCCTCGACACAACCGACATCGCATTCGAGGAAACGTTCGGAGTATGGACTAAAGCGGCTGCGAAGGGAAACTTGGTGCAGCGGAGGGAGTTGGCAACCTGATAAGCCTCAGAGTCTTGAACATTCCCTCCCCAGACAAGTAGGTTGTTTTGTGGGTCATTCACAAAGTCGGTCACTTCGCGAGACAGAAGTGTGTCTCGGACCCAGCCATTCGTATCATCATGCTCAGGGGCAAGAAGTACGACTAGGAGGAACTTGAGGTCCCGGTGGGCTTTCTCCAATGCCATGTTATATCCGTTCTCGAGGAAACTGATCGAGTTGGTGCCATATTCTTCCTCGAATTCCCGGATGAACCGGGCGGCCGTGTCTTTGGGACCCAAGGGCCGGCGACCGTTAGTATTTCTCCGGGAGCCTTGAAGAGCAGGATTCGCCGTCGTGTTAAAGAAGCGCGGAAGAAAGGGAAACAAGGCACCGAATAGGCGGAAGGAGCTGTAGAGTAGTCGATAGAGGAGGTTGAGCGGAGTAAACAGCAGAGCTAGTATGAAAGGCGGGCGATAGACCGACTGGTCTTCAGGCTGTGTATTTATCCGGGGAGCTGGCTCAGCAGCACGGGGTGTCGGAGTAAACTGCGCAGCAATGTCATCACTCATGAGGTTTTGGGTCTGTCGGGCGGGTCGCGGAGGAGGGGAGTTGAGAGCAGCGCGGGCTTCTTCGACGGGATCCGGCCCTTCGCCGTCAAAGAACTTGGAGATGGCAATCTGGAGGCAGCAAATACTTAGTTCCCAAGGCATCTAGAGGTAGTATATCGTCACCCGGGCTTACCTGCACGTTCCATTGTGAGCGGCGCAACAAAGGAATGGCTTCCGAATGTTCCTGACCGGTGACCGCAGTATACGTCTCGAGAGCGGACCTCTCGCTGTCGGAGAGTTGGGATATATCAAGCCCGGAGGTGGACATGGTCAATTGATGATCTCATCCATGAAAAGAATGGTTGGAAGAGGAGCAGCGAGGCCAGGGAAACTGGCGTGAGTGACGAGGTATAGGTGAGCCGCGGGGAGTCGTGTGCGTCAGAATAGCCTAGTTATTGAGGATAAAGAGAGGGAGCTGAAAACAGAAGAAGTAACGAGCTCCTAAAGAATGCTCAGGACATGCAGAATACCGCCACAGATGCAAATCGGGCTGTAGTTAAGGAAGATGGTAGGGAGGGGAAGTCGTGGGGAATGAACGATAGTACTAGCTGGCCTCAGAAGGACAGCTCCGTCATGGCCGGTGGGAGCCACGCTAGACGCGCGCTTGACGCACGAGTGGTCCGTGCACGGGACGGAGTTCGACGCACTCCCGTCCAAGTTCCCCCTCCCACTCCCTCCCCCCCGCGCCGCCCTTGGTTCGGATGCTGCCTTGCGGTCTTACTGCCTTGTCACCATCCATGGCATGAGATCTTCGTCCGTTCCTGTCTCCGGACGTTTATTCTCAATTGTTTTGGCTGTCCCCCCACCGTCTGTCGCTCGAAAGGGCGCCCAATCTCGCCATCCCAGCCGTCCTTGGCTGTTGCGGAACATTTACCCTGCCATCAGTGAAACATCGCCTCGACAACGTCTCCGAGGGCATCTCGGATTGTCGAGCTAGTCTACGGGTCTTCTCCATAGAGGAATGTGGTTTCCTCTCGATATCTTAGGTCGCCCGATATTTCTTGACTCAATGGACATACCTGTCCGTTGATCCGCGCCCAACTGTGGATAACGAACTTATCATGGCTACCACGGGAAAGTCTGCAACGCTGGAAGACGCCCGTCGTGGTACGGGGTCTCCGAAGATGAAGGGACGAGGTTAGTTGGACTATGATTCAAATGTCGGCTTCGGGCAACGGACTATGATTCAATGCTCCCGTCGGCCTTTGCTTCTTTCGGCGGCATCAGCTAACATAGTCGTCATCCTGACCTTACAGAGAACGCCAAAGATACGCTGTGTCGCAACGTGACCATATATGGCCGATGTCGCTACGAAGATAAAGGTGCTTAGCCATTCCTTGCCTATTGTTCCTCTTCATGCTCGCTAGGATCCGTCTAACCGTCCGATTGCTTATGAAGGGTGCGCCTTCAATCACGACCCGCATAAAGTGAATTCAGGATATCAATCAGACAGGTTGGCACTTCCGGGAGAGGCGCGCAATGTTGGAGTCAGAGAGGAGGATGACTTACTCATTTTGCAGTAATAAGAAACGTCTGAACGTCGACTCCCCTAGTTTTACCCCATCCATATTGTCGTCGAATGGATCATCGCCCACTTCCCAATCAGCAACCATGAAGAAAATGGCTACGATCTCGCCCAAGGCTGCGAGCGCAGCTCCCTTCCAACCTAGAAGTATATCATCACGTATGCCCTAACGGTTTCCGGGATGCGAAGCGGAATCTGACCACAATCAGGATCCAACTCCAGCACCCCTACTACTCGCCCGGGTACAATGACCCCCGATTGGTCTGTGGCAGAGGTACAAGAATTTGTACCTCAGGGATTCGATACTGCACATATAGTAAGGCTGCCAGATCGAGGTGTTCCACGCAGGTTGACTGCTTCGCATGTCATTTGCTGTGGTCATCCTGCTCGAAGTGTACGTGCTTGCAATGCTAATTGGTTAGGGCTCCCTGCAAGGTAATGGGACTGCCGGTGTTCCCAGCACGAGCGCTTTCGACCCTTTTGTGACCGCCCCGAATCCCCTCTCCGCCGCAAACGCCGTCGGCCCGGTGCAGGCCAATCCTTTCTCGCATGACACTGCTGCAGCGTTGAACGGAGCAGCGTTCTTCGCCAACCAGTCTGGATTCCAGCAGCCAGTAAGCCACTTCTTATCTGTGGTACGGAACTTATCCTAATCAAGTGTTAGGTCCAATATCACATGTATGCCCCGATTGGGCCTCATAGTCAGAATACGTTAGGCTATCAGCGAAACGTACACGACCTTTTCCTCCCTAATGACCTACGGGAGGAAATGCAGAAGAAGGCAGCAGCCACGCTCCAGACACTGCCAAGTACGTTGCTGACATATGAGTGCGATTTGTTGACGATGCTGACTTGATGTTAGATACTCAGCTCCCAGCTCAGGTCGATTACTTCCACTCTCTTGTCCCGCTCGATCTCAACCATCAGAAGAACGCTACCATCTTTGGATTCCCCAGCTGGGTGTACAAAGCCCAGTCCAGTAAGGACGGAAATTTTTACGCTCTCCGGAGACTCGAGGGTACTGTGATCCTTTCCATGCCATAATCAGGATACTAACTCGTATATAGGTTTCCGGTTGACGAACGAAAAGGCCATCCGCTCCGTGCAAGCTTGGAAGCGTGTCTGCAACGGTAGTGTCGTGACAGTCCACGATGCGTTTACTAGCCGAAGCTTTCAGGACAGCTCCTTGATCTTTGTCACCGACTATCACCCATTGTCGAAGACGCTGGCTGAACAGCACCTTGGCGCCGGAAACCGATTCCAAGGTCGCCATAACACGCACATCCCGGAACAGGTTCTCTGGGGTTACATGACTCAGATTGCCAATGCTCTGAAAGCGATCCATGCCAGTCAATTGGCTGCCAGGATCATTGACCCAAGCAAGATCCTCTTGACTGGGCGGAACCGCATTCGTCTCAATGCCTGCGCCATCATGGATGTGGTTCAATTCGACACTCAGCGATCTCTGGCCGAACTGCAGCGGCAGGATTTGGTCAACTTTGGACAGCTCATCGTCACCCTGGGCGCCAACCAGCCCAATGTAATGCACAACCCTACCAAGGCCATGGAGCACTTCACACGCGCATACACTGCGCAGCTGAAGAACTCGGTCTTCTGGCTGCTGAACGGGCTCCAGAAGGACCAGGAAAGGAATATTGACATTTTTATCACCGGCATCTCATCGACACTGATGTCGACGTTCGACTCCGCCCTTCACCTCGACGACCAACTGACCTCCGACCTGAGTCGCGAACTCGAGAACGGCCGCCTCGTCCGGCTCATGACGAAGCTGAACTTTATCAACGAGCGACCCGAGTATGAGCACGATCGTCAATGGTCCGAGAACGGCGAGCGGTACTTCTTGAAGATCTTCCGCGATTACGTCTTCCACCAGGTTGACGCGCAGGGCGATCCAGTCGTCGACCTGGGCCATGTGCTCATGTGCCTGAATAAACTGGACGCAGGCACCGACGAAAAAATCACCTTGATCAGCCGCGACGAGCAGAGTTGCTTCGTGGTCAGCTATAAGGAGCTGAAGAAAGCTCTGGAATCGTCTTTCCAGGCGCTGCTGAAGCCTTCGGCCAGTAGGAGGCTGCATTGAGTAGTCTGACAGGACTTGACACTATGCATCTGCTACATACATATACCCCAATATGGTATGTGATGAGTGTCATGCACTCAGGCTGGCCTATTCTTAAATGACAGATGGATGGATGGGAGGGTGGATATTCTTGGATTGAAATCATGGTGGAGGGAATATGTTTCCTATGTTCCAGCGAGGATCTGATATGTCTACATTGACTATTTTTACTGCCGATGATACTTATCATTAAAAGCCTACTTCATCATTGATGTGATGGCTGGACGATGGATCAAGGCAGGTTTATACAGCAGTGACGAAGAAGAATATTAAGACAGATAAGTACGCCATAGTTAGAAATATATGAGATTGAAGTTCACTTGCAGCTTGGTTCAATATAATATCATCAATACAATGTAAACAAGCACAATAACTCACTATATAGAGTAAATAAACATGAAAAAGATAATCAAATAACCCCTACCCATCGTCCCTATCTACAAAACCGTATAGATACTAAGTATCTCCCTCACAAAGCACAATAATTCAATCATCCACCATGACCCAACCATCCCCCCTCTCCCTCGCATCACCCACATCCTCCCCCCCATTCCCTCTCCTCGGCGGCACCAACACCCTCCCCTCACTCAAAACAAACATACTCCCTTCTGCAGTCAACAACTCCCCCGCCTTGACACCCTTATACCCATTTACCCGGAGGAGAAACTGATACACGCCGTGACAGTTCCCATCGGTGAAGAGCTTCTCCGCTTTCCCTTCATCATCATCAATATCAATATCAATATGTGAATAAACTCTCCATCTGTATATGAAACATGAATTCATCCCCCGGTGGGAGGGGAAGTATATCACCGTGTTTAATATACAGCTGATCCGAGTAGAGCGTCTCGCCAACCACAATGTGGTATTTCATGATGGCGGAGAGGTATTTACCCCCTCCCTCGGGGGAGAAGAAAAGGAAGGTGAGGGTTTCGGGGGTGAATGTTGTCGTGAAGGAGGGGTTGGGGGGGAGGAGGAGGGTTAATCCTCTTCTTTCTCCTTCATCATTTCCTTGGTTGTCGAGTGATTTTGTTGAAGGGGATGAGGTGGGTGGTTGTGTTTGGTAGTCGTCTCATTGGTTAGGGCTTTGTTGAAGGTTCTTGCTTTTGCTTCTGCTGCTAATGGTATTGGTATTGGTATTTGTATCGGAGCTGGTGGTAAGTACCCTATCCAGACCAGTTCTGTACAAGGGAGGGAGTTATAAGTATGGTGCGGGTAGAAGGAGGAGGAGGAGGCATGAGAACCGAGTCGATGTGGTAGAGAACTCCATTGGAGGCGTGTTTATCCAGGGAGATGATGCGGCTGTGGAGGTTGAGCATTAGGTCGCGGGTTAGGAATGGGCGGACGGTGATGCGTTGAGGGAGGGTATGTTCAGTATGTTTGGTAGTGTGGATATAGGTCGGGATGGTGGGAGAATGGAAGAGTTTGTCGATGGGATAGGAGCCCTTTACGGTGTGGTAGGTGAGGATGTGGTGGATGCGGGCGTGGGTTTCTTTATCGTAGTTGTTGTTGGTGTTATGTTCATGGTGATGGTGATGGTGGAGTTTACGAAAGGCTTCGTTGGTAGGAGCGAAGAAGGTGAGGTTGGTCGAGGTGTTGTTGAGGAGGGTGGTTAGGTGATGGTCGTTGCGGATGAAGTGAGCGAGAATGGAAGTATCCGGGTTGGAGAGGATGAGGTCGTAGAGGGTCTTATTGGATGCGGGGTGGCGGAGATATGGGGGTGGAGTGGGATGGCGGAAGGGCGGAGCGAGTTCGGAGACGTGCTGCTGGGCGTAGGGATGGGGTGAATCACTAGGGTTTTCGTAGTTGAGGTAGTTGTTCACGATGGTGGGCCAGATGTCGGTTGTGAGGTCGTCGAGGGCTGTTGCGAGGGTGGTGGTTATGCCATTGATTAGGTCGGAGTCTATGTTGTGGTCGGCGATGGTGATACTATGATCATCTTCGGGGATTGGATTCTGGTAATAGGGGGAGACGAGGGCGGTGGTGAAGGGCAAGGCCACGAGGGCCCAGAAGGGAATTTTCATTATGGGATGGTCAGATTATGCAACTGGAGAAGATATTAACGGTGTTTGTTGCAGACAATGCTGCTCGTTGGGATGCGTTGCAGGGATCATTTAATTTCTATCTAGACGAGGGCAGGGCAGCTGGGCCTAGACCCCTCTGCCGGGCTGAGCCTAATGCTCAGTAACATCATGAGGGAGATACAAATATTATTATGGTGAAACGCACTAACTTTAACATTAGGGGTTACAGCATCATACACGGCAGCATATTGGAGAAATCGACAGGTTGTTCATGACGACAGAGGATGATGTCATGACCACACACAGGGCGGAAAGTAAGCTGATTGTAGGCAGTCAAGTGCCCGCCATTACTATGTAGTATATTCTGGTATTGTGCTATGCATGGCTTCATGCAGGTACAAGTCAACGCTCAGGGCGCACATAATACATTTCATCATCTGCCTTCGTAGGGTGTGTATAGTAAGATTCCGTCCACCGTCCGTGGTGGACGGCAACATCGAGATAGACGCAGACCCATCGACCACATCCAGCAGGACGTGAGGCGGATGAGTGCTGCAACCATTGTCGTCAATTGTGCGGGGCATGCACATGGCTGGTCACTCCAAGGGAACACCGCATCAGGCACCAACAAACCGCCAAGTTGCTCTGATATCGGCCTATCGACCTCCAGAGCACGTGATTACTCTTCGGGTTGCACGAAGGGGTTGGCAATCTCCTCGCTGCCGTCGGCGGGCGAGATCAGGACGATGATGGTACCACGGGCCACGACGAGACCCAGCGAGCGAGTGTTCTCGTTACCCTCGTCATCTGGGATGGTCAGTAGGAAGTAGTAGTGGGGAGATTGCAGGGGGGCTTACCGCGCATGGATTCCTTGACATCGTCCAGGACCAGGTTCATGAGCTGGTCGTATCCCTTGAGCAGACCAACAACTGGACATGACGATTAGCCAAAGCATTGTACAGTAACAGTAGGGTGGGTCTTACCCTCACGACCGCCATTGAACTTGACGCGCACCTCCTTGTCCATGTACTTGTTCAAATCGAGAATGTTTTCCTTCTTGGGCTTCTCCTGCTGCTGCTGCTGCTGAGCACCGCCACCAGCACCGCCACCTCTGTGGGCGCCACGACCGCCAGACCGGTCATAGCCTCCGCCGCGGCCGCGACCACCTCCACGGAACGAGCCTCTTTCGGACATGGCTTGGCTGGGAGGGAGTGTTTAGGTTGGGAGGGGGGAAGCACTTAGTAGTAGATTATGTGTGAAAGGGTGGGTTTGGTCCAATTAGGAAGGGGAGTGGATTAGATAATGCGGTGTCGGGTAAAGAAAATGAGGGGAAGGAGGGGAAATGCAGAGATGAACCAGCTAGTAGTGAATAGATGGGCAAAACAAGGGAAAACGGAATGGACTGGCCGGCAGCTCCCTGGAAATGGCACACCGGTGTGGACGAAAATGCCAAATTGGGCCCGACGGGAATTTCACGGGGGGCGGAGGAAGTCAGTCAGTAGGAAACTCTTGACTATGAGGGATTTTCAGCTGTCGCAGCAATAGCAAAAAGCAGCAGTAGCAGCAGCAGCGCAGCAACAAGCAAAACAAGCGTGAATCACGAGGTTGAGCCAGTCACGGGATCTGTGGACGCTGGGAGGAGATCGGAAAACTCTTTTGAACTTCCTGGCCTTTAATGACGGTAACAATACACAGCATCTGTCATATTTCTCATCCTGACAGTACCTGACCACCGGCCCGGGTTAGCGCGTATCGTGGGGGGGCTGGAACCCGGCCAGTGTCGGACACACGCGCCCATCACAGCCCGGCCTTTGCTGGTCCAGTTTGATGAAAAGGCTTTTTAGGCAACCATCTCCATCCGATTGATCCTATGAAATGTCTCACACTGAGAAGAAGGGGAAGCTTCCCCATCAGCTACTATGCAAATCCAAACAATGAGTCGTGTATAAAAAAAAAACTAATGGGAGGGTATGAAACCGAAGCTCCCTGATCGACTGGCACCGGCTCAGCACGGGCGGAGCGCGACCCCCGTCCGAAAGGATGAGCTGGTCCAGGCCGGCTTCCGAGCGGCCTCCCAACTGGTGCACAATCACGAAACCCATGACGCCAGCCAAACCGATACCAATTGGATAAGTTCCGGAAGGAAACGGAGCACCAACATCAAAGCAACTTCCACCTGGCCGCCAAAGGACAACGTGTCAGACAGTCCTCCTACTGCTATACATATCTGTCCCTGGAGTCCGCCGCAAGGGGGATTGCAACCCCCAGACACATACATACATACGCTTGGAATCGGAACCATGTCAATGCTGATGATGATAAGGGGAGTAGGGGAGTAGGGGGTAGGGAGTAGGGAGAGGGGAATTGTCGGAGATGTAACATCGGGGTCAGTTAGTGTGTTCGTATACTCGCTAGTTTCTGCCATACATTCATTCATTCATTGAAGGTGTCTATTTACTCAAAACATGGGCCCCAATAACCGGCCCTACTGGACAGTTGTCGGTTCATGCCCCGGCCTGGAACTGCCTTGATAACGGGCGCATGGGCGGCGTATTGACGTATGGTTATGACATGTTATGTATGTTAAATGACCAGCGGAAGAGCCCGGCGGGACTCCGCCCTACCTTAGGTAAGCGATAACCGGTCACTCGTCAATTCCTCTCGCTAGGTTTGGCAGGAGAGGAGTGGAAGTTGGTTGTTTGTATTGTTAGCCATCATAAGTCAATGAAGAGACTACTCCAGTCTAGAGTCCATGGAAGGGGGGAATTCCAATCTAGATAAAGACTCGGATCACGCAGGAACTCAGCGGGGATACAAGACAGACAGACAGACAGACAGAAGAAAGACATCCCTATCGGCCAGGCTCGATCAGGCTACCAATTTGTTTTGCGGAAGATCGCCATCACCCACTTGCAGGCCTTTTAGCTCGGTCCACTCGGCCATCTCCAGTAGGAGGTAACTAACTTACTATCTTGTCCGTCAGTCACTCACTCTCCCAGTCCTTTCATTAGTTCCCTATCAATCCCATCCCATCCCATCCCATCCTCTCGCCCGTTCCGCCATCCGCAGCGTCACCAGCGTCCATTCGGCGGTATCATTGGCCATCACTTCCACCATCCCGTCCCTGCAATCGATTAGTGTCGTTGCTGCTGCTGCTGCTGGTTGGGACATTCTCTTTTTGCTGGTGTTGCTACAGCTAGTAGTACTTAGTTACTTGTTAGTTGTTAGTAAATAGAAATAGATATCGTCCCATCCAGTCCTTATCCTGCGCCTTTTTGTATCATTCATTACTTACTAGTTAGAAAACTAACCTGGTCAACGGCTTCCCCCAACCCTCTTCCTCCCGGCCGTAACTCCGTCCGCCTTTGCCTGTCGGTTCGTCTTCCTTCTACCTTTCCTTTCTCTTGCCTCTCTCTCTCCCCCATCTTTTCCTCTTCCTCCCTCCCTCCCTCCTCTCTCCTCTCCTCCTCTCCGGATCCTATCTTCTCTCCTCTCCATCCTTCTCTCTCTTTCTTCCTCTCTTCCTCTTCTCCTCTTTCCTCCTCCCCTTCCCTTTCCACTCCCTCTTCTTTTCTCCCACTTCTTCCCTTCTCTACTCTTTCTTCTCTGGGTACTCTTCCTCCCCCACATTTTCTTCCCTTCCGACACTGGATCCTCCCCCCTCCCCCCATTTTCCCAAGTTTTATTTTTTTCCGTTGGGGTCACCGATTACCTAACTCGAACGCAGCACGCGCTGCCCAGTGGCTGAACCTGAACCCGCACTCTGGAGCCTGATGCTCCGCCATCGGCAGCCCGTCTTTCGCCAGTATTCTCATTACTCATTTCCTCTATAAACCCTTTTTTCCTCTCTGGGTTCCTCCCCATTTATCCCTCCCCCCTCCCCTGCCCCGTATTTTCCGCGACTCTTCGCTTTGTCGCAATTCACCCGGATTTTCCTCCCTCATTCCCTCCTTGGAGTCGCCTACTACCTCCGGCATCACCATGGAGTCCAGAACCGCGACGGCTGAGCCGTCCAGTAAACGACCGCGCTCACCTTCCGGCGATTTCCCTCCTATCGCATCCAAGGTTCCCAAAACCCATTCGAATCACCTGCAGATCAACTACCTCGCCCGCCAATACCCGGATAACCTTCCTCTCGTCTCCGTCGATGATACCATGCCCGCCATTGTGCATCTCATTGGCGAGTACGACGGCGTCTTACATCGTCACGAAAGCATCGCCGGGAACTTGGGCGCTTGTCCGCTGGGGCCCATCCTGATCAAGCGCTTCGAGCGCTTGTTCGATGGACCGCCTCGCGTGCTCAAGTCGCATGGCAAGGACTCCCCCAACGTGACCTGGCTGGATGTGGTCGAGTTTGCCAAGAACAAGCCCGAGCAGTTCAACCTGGAAAAATCGCGCAACGGGGTGCGAGTGTGTCAATTCTACACCAAGCAGTGTCGGGTGGAGATCAGCGAGGAGGATTTTGTGTTGATCGCCTCGGGGATGCCCCAGAAGATGATCCCCCCGCAGCCGATCATTGAGGATGAGGAGAAGGAATTGGGCGCATTGGAGATTCTGGAGAAGAACCTCCAGCAGATCATCCAGATGGCCGACCAGGGTATGTCTGAACACAGATATTTTCTAAGAGCTAAACTAATCATCGTTTGCTAGTGTCTGCCCGCGCTCGACAACTGAATCACCGTCTGAAGAACCGCCGGACGGCAATCGTCACCCGTCGGGAGAACGACATGTCGCTCCACTCGCAGCGACAGCAGCAACAACATCGTTCCATCAGCCCTGCCTGGCGCGATGCCAATGGCCATGCTCAGAACCCGAATGGTAGCACCCCTGCCAGCGCCCAGTCTCCCTCCACTGGTTTTGTTGCCGTGAATGCCGGCCGGCCCGGCGGCGGAGAAGCCACTGTGGAGGAGAATGCGCTGTCGTCGCAGTTTATGTTCTCGCATTCCAATACGGACAATGTTACTATCATTAACGGCACCTCTATCAAAGGCGCCTCGCCGACGACCCGCGCCGAGCTCATGAAGAAGTTCTTTACTACCCAGGATCGCCAGGCGCGCAGCTATGAAGAGGGCCCCGGCTCCAGTAGTCGGCAGTCGTCCCGGCCGCGGCCGCGAGCGTCGGATGCGGCGGACTACAACTTGTACACTCCGGCACCCGCTACGGTTGCCATTCCCAATACACCCTCCTCGCTTCTGCCACCGCCCAAGTCCCACCACCACGAAAAGGATGATGGCGGCCCGCACAAGATGGAGATGGTGGCGCGCATGGAAGAACTCTCACGGGGCGAGCGCATCCTGCCGCCCTGCGATCGGTGTCGCCGGCTACACATGGATTGTTTGAAGAACCTGACTGCCTGCATGGGGTGCACCAAGAAGCATGCCAAGTGTTCCTGGAAGGACGTCAAGGAGGACGAGCTGCGCGAGACACGGGTCGACCGTACGTCCCGGGAACGAGCGGAGGAGCCGCCTTCGTCCAAGGAGGCCTCTTCGACCCATCCACTGCCTACTCCCGTGGCAGCACCACCGTCGACGGCGGCCCCGACACCGGTGTCTGGACCGATGTTGCCCGAGACGGAGCAGCGACCTCGTGAGCGCGAGGTGCCGGCCGAGTACAGCGTGCGCCGCGAGTCCGCGCCGACAGGAGGACCGGTTGCGGGGATGGCGCTCGCCAAGGAGACGTCACCGCGGCGGGCCATGAGCGAGATGCATGGGAGCAGCGGGATGAGCCACGAGCGACGAGTCAACCTGCATCGGCACGCGGAGGCGGACGACGACGACCCGGATGCCAACCAGCGGCTGATGCAGGCAATTCTGGATACGGTGGACCACCACACGCGGGTGGCGGCGGCGGTGAAGGAGGGACATGAAGTGAGCAACGAGCGGGAGCGGGAGCGCGAGCAGGAACGAGAACGAGAGCGGGAGCGGAAGTTGGTGCGGGCATAGCATGACGACCCGACTTTGTTTGGAATTACGGATTGGATTGATATGGGTACTTGGACACAGGGAGTTGTAATTAGGTTTTTGATTGAGCGAGTTAGCGGATATCCCGGTTTGAATTCTGGATGAAATGATGGATTGGATGGATTGGATATTGGATATTGGATATTGGATAGCATGGATGGGCATAGCATAATGTGACTGCATGCATATACAGTGTACAGAACCAGGGATTAATCGTGTCGGAGTTTGTCATTCCCGCCGCGGCACCAACTGCCGATGGGCGATCCGCACCCCGCATACACAGGATTCCTACTAAATACAATGACTACGTACGTGCAAAGAGACCTCGATAGTCAATACTTAGAGTCAATACATGCACCCCACAGATCGTCCGCCAATCCCTCGATCCAATACACGCATATATCCCTAAACCCATAAATCCGAACACACAAATAAGAATGAACTCGGGAATGGCCATAGCCGAACACTCCTCGCTGAGTGATGCTTACGTAGCAGCGTATCCGAACCAACCCAACCAATAACCGTCCCTCAATTTACACACCCACCACCCACCACCCACCATAGGAAATGTGGGGTGTGTCCCCGCAGTCAACATATAGAAGAAGTAACACCCCCCACCACATACCCTTCCTCTCCTCCCAATTGCATCCTCACCAACACCAGAAGAGAAAAGAGAAAAGATGGACCCCAGCAAAGTCAAAATCCCACCCATGAAAGACCTAACGGTCGACAACATCACCGAGAACGTGATCCGAATCAACTCTCTCTGCGAAGACGAGCGACTAAAATACATTCTCGAGCGACTCGTCACGCACCTCCACGACTTCGCAAGAGAAACCCGTCTTAGCACCGATGAATGGATGACCGGGTTGAGATTCCTTACGGAAGTAGGCAAGATTTGTTCGGATGTTAGACAGGTACATCCCCATCCCCCAATACCCCCCACAATCTCCTAGCTAGCTAAAGACAGCTACCTAACTAATTCCCACAGGAATACATCCTCCTCTCAGATATCCTCGGCCTCTCCATCCTCGTCGACTCCATCGACCACCCCAAACCCCCCAACAGCACCGAAGGCACCGTGCTCGGTCCATTCCACACGCACGACGCCGCGCCCCTCGTCCCCGGGTCCAGCATCAGCCACGATCCCGCCGGCGAGCCCCTCCTCGTCGTCTGCACGGTCAAAGATACCCACGGGAAACCCGTGTCTGACGTCAAGATCGATATCTGGGAGACGGATTCCACGGGCCATTATGATGTGCAGTATCCCGGGAGGGATGGGCCCGATGGGAGATGCATCATGACCTCCGACGAGGAAGGAGTGTTCTGGTTCAAGGCCATTACGCCCGTCCCTTACCCTATTCCGCATGATGGGCCTGTCGGGAAGTTGTTGAAGGTCTTGGGGAGACATCCGTATCGGCCTAGTCATATGCATTTTATGTTTGAGAAGGGCGGGTTTGATCATTTGATTACGTATGTATTATTTTTCCTCCCCGGAGGGGGTTGAGTGAGAGGGGGGATGTGGGTATGTGGGTATGTGGCTAACAGTGGGTATGTAGGGCGCTGTATCTCCGTAATGATCCCTATGAGACCTCGGATGCCGTCTTCGGGGTTAAGGATTCGCTGGTCGTGGATATTGGTAAGGCTGGGCCGGAATATGCGGCTAAGTATGGGGTTTCGGAGGATCATGCGTTGTTGACGTATGACTTCGTGTTGGTGAGTGATGAGGAGACGAGTGAGTTGAGGGCGAGGAATTCCAAGGAGGCGTTGGATAAGTTGGGGAGGAAGGTCAAGATTGTTAATGGGTTGCCGGTGCCGGACTTGGATTGATTTCCTTTTGTTTTTCTTCTCCTATTCCCTTCTTAGATTATAGGTCTGGGTCATGTAATTGATAAGTGTCATGTGAATGTATTCTTTATTAGGTATATACATCATTCGTTAACGTGGACATTGGTGTTGGCTTCGGCTTCGGCATTCACCATCTCTCCAAAATCACTTCCCTCTACGGCTGCTCCACCATCCTTCAGTCGGCGCAGTCCACTCTCATCTTCCACCCAGCCACCTAGCTTCTCCACTCCTGCGATATACTCTGTTCCAATCCGCAGGTTCAGCCCCGCGCTCAAGGCCCGTTCGATCCGCACTTCGCGTCCCTCGGCAATCAGTACCCGGAACACATGCCCCAGGAACCCGCTGAGGAGGTCCACGCTCCACTCGTCCGGCACCACGCGCAGCACCTCGCCCACGTCGAACCACGCCGCGAATCGTCCCAGCAGGTCGCTTGTCCGCTCGAGCCGCTCTGATGGATCCTGGATCTGCAGGAACTCGTCCAGCAGGTACCGGAAGAGCTCGGATTGCAGGGAGCGCTCAGCGAATTCGACCAAAGTTCCTGTCGTGCTGGTGCTGCGCGGGCCGCCGAAGAGGCAGTATCGCACGGCAGAGTCGTAGTCGCCCAGTCCGTGGGTGAGTAGGTGGAGCGCCTCGCGATGTCGGCCTTGTAGGCCGTCGAGGATTACTGATTCTGATACCAATTCGTTTTGGAACGGTTCGATCCGCGCGAGCACCGCTGGGATGGAGTATGTTAGGTTGCGCGCGGGCAGGGAGGTAAAGTGTCCGCCGCTGCCGCCCCCAAGGAGCTGGAGCAGGCGGAGCCGGGACTGCCACCATGGCTCGGCGGGTGTATTTTCGGTGATGAAGTTCATGTAGGTGGGTTTGGGTGGCTGCAGGGCGCGATACGTAGAGTAGGATTCTGCGAGCGATGCACGCGCTTCTGGGGAGGACTCAAGCACGGAGAGCACGGTGTCCAGGTAGTAGGAGAGTAAGTCGTCCGCATATTGGGTGTGCTGGACGTGTTAGCATGATCCAAATAATTCAGGATGGCGCTTACATTTCGAACGAAGACGAGATGCTCCAAATACACCTGTACCGCATTGGGCGCGCGCTCTTTGAGCAAACTGACCACATCCGTAGTCTCCAACTTGACCCGGCTCGTGCCGTCTGAGAACACTTGAATACCCAAGTTGGGATTGCGCTGGGCCAGCCATGCTCCGTACTCCTCCACCAATTGTGCGTCCTTGATCTTGACCAAGTACCGTCGCATCTGCGCTTCGGTTCCACCCACGGTGACCTCACCACCGCGATCCTCCTCGCCATCGATAATCCGTCGCCAGGTTTTGAGGACATTCCCCGACATTCTGTGGCTCTGATACAAGCGGCTGAGCACAAACAAGCGCCGGTAGCTTTCTAACAGCGCTACTGCCCGGTCAAAGCTACCCTTCCAGTTATCCACTAGACGGTTCAATTCCGCGCGAATAGACGACTTTACGCGTTGTTCGGCTGACAATTGTGCATCTTGCTCCAGAAGCAGGTGCAGAAGAGCTGCATCGACACTGTCGAATACATAGTTTTCATCCGTGATACTGCCGTAACCCCTCTTCTGCTGCCAGGAGAATAGGAACCGCTTGATCATATCCAGAACTGCTGCGTCGGAAGCTCCGCTATTCTCTGTCTTGTCGAGCCGCTGCACGTAGGCTTCCGTGACCTCAGCAAGACCAGCATGAACCCAGATTCCCTGCGGGCCCTGGAGAACCTCGCGTCGCAAGAGGGGAACTAGCAGCAACGCAATACGCGGATCTAGTTCACCAACTATGAGGGCTCGCTCTGTGTCATCAATGATCGCATCGCTTCGGACAGTCGGGTCCATGAAAATGAGGTCTGCGAAAAGAAGCAGGCTTGCTTTCTGCTTCACATAATTCAAGCCCAAGAATTCCGATTCCGACTTGGGCTCCGTTGTCTGAACATGATGGATGATATCGGCAACTGCTTTCCGGAAAGCTTTGGAGTCGCCAGCGCCTGTCTCCTGAGCCGCCTGTAGAGCATCATTGAGCTGTGTGGTCAGTGGGTTTCTCACCACCCGCCAGATCTGGTTTCCATTCCACAGCACCATGCTGCTTTGCGTCTGGCCTAGTTCACGCGCAAACCTGGCTTCCTCGGCGTTTCGTTCCGCCTCCCAGCCACGCTCCTTTGAGCCTTCTGAGTCTGTCAATTCCTGGGCCTCGAAGAGCTCTTTTTCTTTCTGCAAATGTTCGATCGACGACTGCGTTCGTGGGTCGGCTGCCGGTACATGGGGCGACAACGGAGTTTTTAGACGAACCATACGTAGCAGATTCCCCAGCTCAGATACCTCGAGCTTGCTTGGGCTGATTGTATGGCATAGACCAGCATGGGTAGTCTGCATGTCGTTGGCCGACGGTATTTCTACCCAGGTTTTGTGGTCCTCCGCCTCCCCGGGATCGACATCCCAGAGCTGCACTTCCAGGAACTTCCGTTTCTGGCCATCCTGTTCTGATTCTATAACTGCCAGAAGAAGCTCATCCTGCGTGTTCTCCGGTGATGGTATCATGTGAGTTTCGTCGCCCTTGTCGATCACAATTGATTCGGGGTATTTATGAAATGTTATTGTACCACGGACCACGTCGCCATCTACATTGACAAACATGCCAACTCCGGGCTCGGTTGTATCGGTTCCTCTAACGAGCAAAAACTCCGACGAGGTCGGCGACAGCACATGAGGCTTCAACTGTGTGTGCGGCTTAGGTATGGGTGGGAGGGGTTTTCGGTCATCGGGACTTGACTGGGAGTCCCGGGTCGAGTGGGTTGGAGATATCCTCGGAGAAGCACTTTCGGCTCGGTCTTTCGAGATCGATTGTCGCGGGGTTCCAGCAGGAGACAGCTCCGGCGTAACAGAGCTAGACCTGTCATGTGGCGAGGTATGAGTCTTTGGCTGCAGCATCCCGGTGAACGGATTCGGACCGGATCCTCTGTCATGCTGGCTCTCCAGCGGCGAGGTTGCGAAGGGTGACGACGGAGATCTGTCTCCGGCAGGACCCGAGTCGAATGCCTCGCTGGAAAATGAGACAGGAAAGAGCTGGATCTTCTGTTGGTTTTCCACGTCCAATAAAGAGTACGCATGTGTATCAGCAGCGCAGGCGATTATGCCTCTCCGCGCCGCCACCAGGCAGCCAGGAAACTCGATGTTCCTTATCCGTCGAGCATCATCGCCAATTCTGACCAACATCATCCGATTCTGGGCGGCGATCATGATAACGGGGTTTTCCGACTCATCCGTTGCATTCAAATCCAGCCCACCGATCCAGCGACAGTTGTTGACCTTGGTGTTCCCGAAGGCCGGACTGAGCTCCGGCAACATGTAGAATGTAGCCGTCCCATTGCATAACACACACGCCTTGTTCACCGTTGGCAATAACACAATCTGCTGTATACCCGGAAGCTTTGCTGACGGAGGCTGGGAGAAAGGGATTGGTAGTCTTGAGGCGAGGATGAATGACGGCTCGTTCGACTTGTCCGAGGGGTCCGGTGGGAGGCAGACGAAATGTAGGATCTCGGCGGCAGAGGTACCAATGTATAGATTGTCATCTAGAAATCATCCAATTAGCTTCGCTCTCCCATCAACAATGCTGGACGCACTCCAATACTCGACGCAGGTGATGTGGACTTCATCGTCATCATTGTCCGCATTCAAGGGCACCTGGTCGAAGAGAGACCGGAACACATAAGGTGCAGCTTTTGGAGGGCCAATCTTCCGCCTTCTGCGCGGGCTGATGCCCTCCTCTTCCGACACCATGATGAGGCCAGCTCGGTGTCTTGAGAGATGGTTCCTGACAGGATGGGGACGTGAGGGGAAGGAAGATCAGGACAGGAACTGGGAGGAGCTTCAGTCGGGCGAGGCTGGGCGCGGGTGGATCCGCCCGGGGTTATCTGCTGACTCAGGTGGAGTCCATTCTATGATTGCAGTTAGTTGGTTATCAGTCTATCACTTTTAACTATAACTAGTTATCTCTTGTGAAGAACTGCAATTGATGGTCAGTAATCTTTTACTTCATAAACACTGTCTTCTTGAACGAATCTTGTGTTTAGATGCAAGTATAAGCATCGATCTGCGTATTGATGATTCAGCCGTCTTGTCTGCAATTGTGACAGCTTCAGCTGCTTCATCACCACTGACGAGGCAGACTTTAGGTTGCAGGCAGCACATATGATACATCTCAAGCCACTGCTTACTCGGGGTCTCTTCAGCATATCCTTACCTTAAAAAGGCCCTATCTGAGACGAACGTGGCCAAGTTTGCTATAAATAACGGGGCTGAACCACGATCGGATAGGAACCTACCGGCATCGATCCAGGAGAATCTCATCTTGAACCGTCAACTCACTAGAATCCTGACTATCAGTATCTTGTCTTGTCATCAAGAGGACACCTCTTCCTTGCATATACACGCCATCTCGTCACGCGATTGGGCATCTCTGCTCATTGTTGTCTTCGGAAGATCATCGGCCCGGTCGGCGTGTCACTCCGCATTGCTGTAGTTTCACATTAACTGGCTTCATTTACTTGTCCCTCTCTGGATAGTCGTGGTGTTGCCGGTCCGGTCTTGGATGGGGGTGTTGCGCTGATTCTTGCTCCATTGAAGCGGATTATTCCCAAATCTCAACCATGGACGCTTTCGCTCTTACCGAAGGCATTGTCCCTGACAATAGCCAGGATGGTCACCACTCCGAGCCCGCCGCCGGCAAGTTACCGGAAGGAGCCAACAAGTTCCAGCGTGCCATTGCGGCCTGGCGAGGTTTGTCGCCTCGATCTTAGTATTTTGGGCCGAAGTAGCCGGCAGCTAACGAGTTCCTTGATATAGGTATCGATCTCGCCAGTACGGTCGCAAAGCTAGACAGTACCGCATCTGACATCGTCGCTCAGCAGCGCGATGCACTCGTCCAGCGCAAAGATCTCGCCCAGAAGACCAAGGACTTCAGGAAGCTAGATGACTCTTCGAAGCTTGCCGAGTACAAGGGTCTTCTGAAAGGTTCGTGGGGTGCCAACCGCATTCGTCCGGCCGTCGCTGACATTTCACAGCTTACCAGGGGTTCATCGATCTTCTCACGAACCAGGGCAAGGCCTCCTCGTCCGCCTTCCTACAGCTCTATTCATCATTGTCCGAAGCGCCTGATCCCTACCCTCTCCTTGAAGCATCCATCGATTCCCTCGTCCATTCCGAAGAAACCGTCCCCAAACTGACCTCGGAACGTGATCGCCTGCAAGGCTCCGTCGACCGTCTCACCTCTCAGCTGGAGGATACGGAGAAGCGCCTTCAAGAAGAACGGGCGGCCAGGAAGAAGCTAGAGGAGAACCAGGAATCTAAAATCAAGGAGGTTGAGGAGTCGTGGTCGGCGGTGCTGTCGGAGAAGACGAACAATTGGACGGCCAAGGAGAAGAGTCTGGAGGAGAAGGTGGAGAATCAGGAGCGCTTGGTGAAGGAGCTCAAGGCAAGCTATGAGGTGTCACAACGCTTGGGCCAGGAGGAAGAGGGCGGCGAGAGCACCCACGGAGCTAGCGCTGCGGAACTCGAATTGGTTTCGACTGAGTTGGAGAAGACGGGCCTGAGGCTGGCGGAAGTCGAGGCGAGAAATGAGCAACTCAGGCTCGAGCTGGCTCAAGCCGTCTCCCACTCGCAATCGGGCCACGCGGCGTCCGTCGAGGATGACCCTGATTACCTGCGTCTTCAGTCGGAGAACTCGTCCCTTTTGCGCAAACTTGAAGCTGCACGATTTGACAAGGAGTCTGAGCGACACACCTGGGAGTCCAAGTACTCTCAGGCTGAGAGGCAGATCACAAGTGTTACGGCTGAGAAAGAGGAATTGCGCTCAAAGTTGGAGAAGGTCGCTGACTATGAAGACATCCGTCGGGAACTGGAGATGATCAAGGTAATATCTCAATACCCTTCCATTCTGATTGGCTATCTGACAGTTCCAGTCTATTGAGTTCTCGCCTGGTGATGACGACGATGCTGCCGATCTTACAGACGCTGCGAACGCCAACGGCGCGGCTACCAAGTCCCAGGATGGGTCAAAGAACAAAAATAGCTTGGAGCAGCTCTTGCTCGCCAGGAATAAGAAGCTGACAGACGAGCTCACCATTCTACGAGTATCCCATCGCGACCTTCAGGGTCAGCTAGAGACTCTCCGCGAGGATCTCTCCACCACGAAAGAGGAGTTGGAGAAGTCGCAGAAGCTCTCTACCACATTGGAGAATGATCTTCTCCGTGTACAGGAGGAGGCTGCAAACACATTCCCGTCCTCGGCGATGTCTGTTGCTGGTACCTACACCTCCAAGTACCCACACTCGTCCCGCAAGGGCGCAGTGTCGCCCACCTCGTCCATCATCTCGGGCTTTGACCAGTCCATGGCTTCAGCCAACACGATGGACTCCATCCGTGCGGGAGAGCCAGTTGGGGGCGGCTCCGGTCTTTTGCCTATGATCCAAGCCCAGCGTGATCGTTTCAAGAAGAAGAACGCTGAACTGGAGGAAGAGCTGTCGAAGCTGTACGGCACAGTGAAGTCCTTGAGGCAAGAGGTGGCTTCTCTGCAAAAAGACAACCTCAGCCTGTATGAGAAGACACGCTATGTCTCAACATACAACCGTGGCCCAGGCGCATCATCGTCCGCCTCTGCTTACGCAAGCAGGCCCAATGCCTCGTCCATCCACCCATCGGCGGACACGCCGTCAGGGCTCTCCCTCGATCGGTACCAATCCGCGTATGAGGCTCAGATCTCACCATTTGCTGCCTTCCGGGGCCGTGAGTCTACGCGTGCATACAAGCGCATGAGCCTACCGGAGAGAATCGTATTCTCCCTTACCCGGATCATTCTCGCTAACCGCACGAGCCGGAATCTTTTCGCGGGCTACTGCTTTGCTCTACACATCTTGATCTTCGTCATGCTGTATATGATGAGTACCATGGAGATCGAGAAGCATAGCAGCGCAAGCCTTGGTGCGGCCGCTGCGGCTGCGATGGCCGGCGGGGGCAGCGGTAGCGGCGGCTACGTGGGCCAGCAGCTCCATGGAGACGATTGGCAGCAAGAAGGCTTCAACCACGCGGGTTGATCTTATGACTATCATTGTATTCTAGCCCGTTGGGAGCGACGAATCATTCGAGGGCGTTTGTTGGTTGGCGGTTACGATCTGTGCTGATATTTTTCTATGTGAATATCCTATGTTCTATAATGCAAATACTTCTATATGATACTCGG
Source organism: Aspergillus piperis CBS 112811 (assembly GCF_003184755.1). Lineage (NCBI taxonomy): Eukaryota > Fungi > Ascomycota > Eurotiomycetes > Eurotiales > Aspergillaceae > Aspergillus > Aspergillus piperis. The sequence continues at coordinate 212,816 of NW_020291594.1, forward strand.
GTGCTTCGATCGACTAGAGCCGTAGCTGTTAGAAATTTTGTGACATGCAGTACTCCGTACAGGGCAATAATGTACGGAGGTACAACAGCTCCTACGGGTGTTGCTGCTGACCAAGCTGCATATTACACGGGTCTGAGCTTTGGAAGGAGGGGGAAAAAGAAAGAGTAATAAGGAAAGTAGCACGTGGTTTCCTTAACTGATCTATTTTTCTTGCATCCTTTCTTCCTTTTCTCGATAGGGAGTGCAAAAAGAGAAAAGGAAAAAAGGAAACGGCCCGAGCCGCGGATCGAACGCGGGACCTCTCGCAGATATGCTTGGGTTTGTATCCCTAAGCGAGAATCATACCACTAGACCACCCGGGCGTTGCTTGTTGAAACACGGGCGTTCTTTAAGATCTATGAGTCTTAGTTAACGTCATGTGTTTCCAGAGCGCAGGTAGCCCTATCGTGACATTCGTCATACAAATTATACAACTGAGGAAGTAGGGGTTGCTCTGTTTGCACATTATTGAGCTTCGGCATCCCTCGGGCTATAGTTAGTCACGAGCTATAATGGCTCAGCGGTGTATTCGGTTGATGGTTGCTGTTAGCACTCGTTTGTTAGGGGCGAGTCGCTAAATATATATATTGTGGAAGACGTTCCTCTTACCACTATGGAAGGATGGATCCTTAGTACTCTTCACAATTCTTCCCTCAGCCTGTGAACACTATCATCAATTCCGTGCAGAATTTCAATGTGGAACTCCAACAATGGCATATATCACCTCATCGATATCGTAGATGTGTTGCTCTAATTTCAATGATCGGCCCTCGTGCGAGTTTACTCACACCCAACAACATAATTGGGACTAGTGTTGTAACCGAACAATAACTACACCTAACGCGAAAAGAACCACGCGATTAACAACCCCATCCTAAACCAACTTGGAGAGTCGAAGCTACCTCATATGCATAGTAGGGTTGCGTCATTGGGCGTCCACCCAGTAATAGCCAAGTCTACGAAACGACACAGCCAGACAACATTCAATAAGATTGAGAAACTGCAGAGAATACCAAGCGCGATGCGATGTACTCAAGAGCCACCCATACCAGCCTCCTCGGTCCTAAGCACAACAATAGGATCATACTAATGCTGACGGATCTTGCCCATCATGTCCCAATAGCCACCCGAGCCATGAGCCAGACCGGTACCACACCGCGGCCGAACGAAATCCTCCTTGGAGCCAGAGGGCCAAATAGGGAGCTGACAAACCTCGTCTATCTTGCACTTATTGCACTCCCTGAAGACCGCCCAATCCAAGTAGTGCTTTAGCTCCTCAATGATTGCAATTCCCTCCTCATAAGTCTCTGCGCTCGCGCCAGCAACCAAACTCGAGCATAATCGCTCCGAGACCCGAGAAACTGCTTGAGCTGGGACAGTGGTAGTATCAGCGCCAGAGACCCAGAACTGCTTGGCGCAGCGCTCAACCTCCGCAGTCGAGTTGCGCGCACGCGCGTCGATAAATGGCTCAATAGCGAGGTGGAGCTCACGTCGAAGTTCATGGTGAGTGGAAATGGCCGGAGACAATGCCAGACTGATGCGGTATTGGTATCTGGTCATGATCATGTCGACGACGTTTTGCCAGTTAATACTAGGGGTTGTCGCGTCAGGTCCTTTAACTAGTCGGTCAATGTGTGCGCGCACTGATCCCAGCTTTGCAGCATCGTCGACCACCCGAGGAAGGCCCTGATCGTCGAAGTACATTGCGTCCGGGTATGCGAACATCGTGACAAAGTCATTGTAGTTGATGGACACCCTGCCACCTCCGATGCCGTCGAATCGGGTAGCAAGTGCCCGGGCATAGCTGAGGTGGGATCCTCCGTCGCCATTGCGCGATGGGTAGGTGCTGAGGATGCTCACAACGTCGAGGTTATCGGCGAAAGAGCAGAGAATAACCTCGAAGCCACCGACCATTCGAATGAATCCGTCAACACGATTGTCCCACTGATCGCGGGCCATGGCACACAGATCTTCGGCACGCAGGTTGTCACCCTCTGCTGGGCTGCCATCGAAGAGGGATGCGTTTCGAAGGACTATATCCTGCATGTCGAGGGTACCCTTGAGAGATTTTGCAGCCGACTGTCCATCGAAGTAGACTAGACGTAGTTCACGCTTAGTGCGATAGGTGTGGAAATATCCTGTCTGTTCTTCAGCTGTAGGTTCGATGGGCTTGGAAGATGACTGTTCTTGATGCTCCTCAATGTCTGACTGACTCTGGTGGCCAGGCTTGTTATGGTGACCATCGTGAGATTTAGGAAGAGCTTGCGAGCTGAGACTTTCCACAGCCAATCTCTGGGGTTCTCCTTGATCTGTTAGGAAATAATGAACCATTGACTGCAATCTCTTCCATTGGCGAGTGAAGAGGCCTCGGTGAGCCGTGCTTTCAGTAGTCATGTCAAGCTTGTGGTGTTTTGCGTGACCACGAGAATCTGCACGATATGGGTTCACATGTTCGCGGTGCCGGGTATGATCCTGAGTCCAGCCGCTGTTGTCCGAATCAGAGCCACATTGCTGGTGAACCGACTCTTTATGATGCTTATCGCGAGAACCTGCACGATATGGTTTCACATGTTCGCGGTGCCGAGCATGATCTTGCACCCAGCTGCCAGTTTCCGATTCGAAATCATTTGCATGTTTAACTGACCCTTTCCAATTCTTATCATGGCTTTTCTCCGTACTGCCCCGTTCCTCATCGTCAAGTGGCGGGTTGTTAGCCTTAGAAGGTTGTTGATGACGAATCCGACTAGGGTGGGCAAAAGCCATGGCATGCTCCGGCTCAAAAGCCAGCCACTCAGTTCCGTTGATACGATATGCACTGGAGGTACCGTGGTAGAATTCCGTTCCTTCAGGTACCGTGGCAATGAAGATGGACATCCCGTTGTGCTGCATGACGCTGCCGAACATCTTCATGGAGTTATGCAGAGCATTGAAGATGTGATTGGCATAAGTAGAGCCATCTGGCACAGCAAGTCGTTCTTCGGCTGGAAATGGGCTAGATGCCACTGTCGATGGCAATAAAGCCCAAGCTAGCCGCTTGGTATCGAGCTTCATGACTGTCGAATAGCCACCACCTGGATGCCTGAGGCAATATTTCAGGAAAGGAAACCCCCGTTGAAATAGAAGTCATGCCAAGCTCCTTATGAAGTAGATCGGATTTGGGTCTCTCAGGGGCAGAAACCCGGGATGACGTGGTCTCCACTTCACACAGCTGAAGGCAGAGACATAAAGGGGAAATGTGAATAAGCGCTTCGACTATAGAGTCACATGGAGGTATTGGGAGCATTACCCGACCATAGGTTGGAGCATGTCACTTCATGTCGCCATCACGGCACATAAGACAGGCAACAGGCATCTTGCCTGCGGATTAGCCGGGTGGTCCGTTCGGTCTCTCGCGGTCCCATCCAAGAATCGGGAAGCAGAATCGGGCCTCGGAGATAACGATATCAAGGGTACAATGCATCGGATGCCAACCTCGGTCGGCAGGGGATACATCAACCCGGGAATTATTGACCCACTTGGTCGCGGGGGACGTTGTTGGCTAAAATCGGAACGACCGGCAGCAATCCGTGGATATAATGGCTCTCTATAAGGGAACTCAATGCTGACCGTGCATCGGAGTTGATGTTCCGGGCCAATTTAAACAGCTGGTTTATCTTATCTGATCCAGGTGTCTCGTGGGTTGGCTCGCCAGTCCCACTCAGCCCTGATGTACTATCATCCTGCGCTTGGCATACCTTCCAATTCATCCAACCACATCTGACCGCATATAGGATACCCCTGCAATTGATGCTGGTCCTTTCATATCTCGGTTGGGAAGTCTACGAGCTCACACCACTTTCACTGGCATCTTCCTTCTCCGTACAGCTGTGCAGCGCATGACGGATGCCCAGAATTCCATACTTGACCCGTGTCTTGGATGCAATATAGGATGTCAATTGACATTGGCTGTAGAGATGAGGGGGTGCGAGACGGAGCTCCACGATGGCCTCGCTTCCGGATTGCTCTTTCCGAGAATGAGCACTATATAGCGGCCTCAGAACGACTTGGAATTGGGTATCAGAGCACTTTACTTCGAACAACTTCTTCGTTTTGTTCATCGAGTTCATAGCCTTGCCCCCTCCTCTTTAGACAATTGGTTGTTCTTCCTCCAGGATAGACCACATAGTATTCCCCGATATGAAGTTAACTATCTCACTTCTACTCCTCGGGGCTGTCTCGGCGGTCAATGGGTGAGTATCATCTAGTTGCCACAGTTGACTCTGTGCCTATACTGACAGCGCTAAGATTGAGTGAGTGCATCCTTAACTGCCAAGCCGAGGCTGCTGCAAGCGACTGCAGCACCAGCAACTAGTAAGTCGAATACAGTTACGTCTGCTTCTCCGAGCAAGCATCTCATAATCAACGCACAGCAACCAGACCAGCTGCTACTGCAACAACGGTAACTTCCCCATTGATGTTCAATCCTGCCTGGAAAAGTACGAACAAACCACGCTTAGTGTGACCGTTTATACATGCTAACACATACAAGGAGCTGCTCGGATGATATCGGATCCTTCCACACCTATCGTGGCTCACAGTGCGGAGGATCTTCTGCTACCACCACCGCAACTGCAGCTGCCTCGACTTCAACCATAACCCTGAGTAGCTGCATCCTAGAGTGCCAGTCTACAGCCGCCGACACTGTCGGTGGTGTTTGCTCGTCTAGCAACTAGTACGTACCCACATCTTCCTACACCCCCCTTCGCAACCCACAAAAGCTAACCTCAACACCCAGCAACAACACTGCCTGTTATTGTGACTCGGATTCCTTCGCCACCCAAACCCAGGACTGTATCTTCTCGTCCGTACCCCATCCCCTCCCCTCCCCTACCGAGCCATTACCAGCCGAAAAGCCTAACAAAACCCAGGGACTGTGCCGGCCAAGATGGCACCTTCCACCAATGGCGCGGATCTATCTGCGCATCCAGCACAACCACAAGCAGTTCCACCTCAGCTGCGACATCCACTAGCTCTAGTTCCGGCAGCTCCGGACTCAGCAAAGGCGCTATCGCAGGCATTAGTGTCGGCTCTGCCGTCGCCGGGATTGCAATTATCTCCTTGATTGTATTTACGCTCCTACGTCGCCGGTGGAAATCCGCCCATACTTACAACGAGGACAGTGACCCTAGGAATTTTCCGCTTCATAAGATGGCTTCGGCTGAGACGACTTCTGTTGCGTGAGACTAGCCATCTGTATATCAGAACACTCCAATATATGTATGTAGACTAGGGGGATACATACAATGCGGCAATGAAACAATGGTCTTTCCATTTATACTAGCTCTACCGGCTATCTATCATATCATACCACATCACGATAGAACCCAGATAGAATGTAGAACCACCTAATTACCAAATACTTCTCTCGTAACAAAAAATTAGGTAGAATGCAACATACTACACATCGCAATGATTAGATATGCAAATTAAGCAAGCTGACTAACACACCATAAAATTCTCTGGTTATGCACCTCGCAAAGTACTACCAAATGCGGAAGCTAGCTCCGGAGCGCAAAGGTATGCAATAGTGTTGAGGTGAAGATCAAAAGGATTAGGAGGATAATGATGCAATGCCTCAATGTTTCCTGGGAGGATGGAACGCTCCGTAAATAGTTGAAATAAGGTGGTGTTGATATGGATTAGGCCACCCCCGACCATTCATCTCTTCTTGTACCTTGTCCTAAGACGGTCAGTCTTGCTCCGAATTTCCAGAAAGAAGCAACCGTTGAGATTCTGAGCGAGTAATACGATATAAATTAACTAGCTAAAAGAGATATTTAGACTCCAGTCAACATGGCCGTGGCAAATTTCGCCATGAAGGGACAGGAAATGGAACCAGCGTGAGACTCGGCTCGTCAGAGATTCAAGTTAAGGCGACCAAACATTAGCGGCGCATAATCCCTGCGGATATACTTCATGACACGGTTCAGGGTGATGACAAATTCAAGCATGCATTTTCGGCTTGTGGCATCCCCCTCGAGCTCGGGAATGGGACCCCAGACATACTGCAGATGTCAGTTCAAAGATGAATACAAAGCAATAAACTTATGAATCAGCGTACCACATCTTTTAACGCCCCAGAAGAACAACCCATCGCATATATTATGTAGAACTTCCAGATAGGCCCCACCACTGTGCATCCGATAATAGGTGGAGGGGGAATACCCGGGCAGACATGTCGATAAGAATCATGAGCCCAAGACATTAGACCAGCCATCCATACTCCCAATTGTACTCGAGCTTCAGCACTAGTACCATTAAGTCCTTTGACTTTAACACCGAGGCCAAGTAGTCTTTTCCCTGTGTGCGCATGCTCGATGTGACTCATCTCTCGGTCAGGGATATCTATCCCGGCGAGCCTATAACATTCTTTCCAAGGCTCTTTCGGTAGACCAACGACTAAGTCAAGGTTATGATTGAACATCTCTCTCGCACTATGAGCAGGCAGATACTTGTCTCTCACAGGTTCGGCTTGCCTGCAACCGAGTCTATTAGCTTCAAAATTCTTGCTGCGACTTGTGCACGGTGGCTTACACGCTCCACGATTCCAAGGGCAGATCATCGATAGCCAAGTCTAAGAGCGGTCGAACATAGTCCATCACCCATGAACCTTTACTCCGCCCCTCTTTGGCACAGCGATAATACGCAGATATCACCTTGCTCATTTCATGTTCAAAACCGTCAGAAGTCCAAGCAGGTTCGCCATGTTTCAGAAAGTGTATGAGACCGTAGACGTGATTGGAATCAGGCGCCTTGCTGTCTAAGAGTGGAAGGGCGTTTTCGAACCCGGGCACAACGTAGTGTGCCCGAAAGACAACCCTGGGTCTAGCTTCTATAAGTCTGTTGCTCAAGTCCGTGACGATGCGGTATCGTCTCATTAGCCCAGAAGTAGACTCCGATAATGGTAATGACTCGTCGCTTTCACAAAACTCCGTTCTAGATGCTTGAAATGGCTTTGGTCCGCTGCTTCAAATGGGAGATGTCGGGTAACTCACCTTCAATGCTCTCATCTTCGGTGCGAACTTGTCCTGCTTCCTCACGATCATTTGCCTCGATATTCTCCCGGGCAGGGGTCCGTCGAAACCATTCGCCTGCCATCTTGAGCAGATTTGGGCTTGAACCGTCCGTTGAGGAGACAACGACGTTCTGGGTAGATGACAAACGAGTCACTAATAATAAGTCATGAAGATAATGAGAGCGAGGATTCTATTTGCGATAGATGATAGAAGGGACTGTGGTAGGATCAAGGAAGTGTTGTGGGATTGTTATTATCCCAGCAGGACACCTGGGAGGAAGGACACACCCTTTGACCCTAACCTGCCAAACCGGGTTTTAATTTTCGCATGACCTAATAAATTTCAAATTCCTTCTAAATAAAGTCAACTGAGATCTAACGAGACGAATGATGCCAGAGTGTGGAGCAACCGAACCGATAACCGCTATTTCCTACGAAAAGTTCCGACATCAAGCTCCATGTGTATACACATAAGCCTTTCTATAGTCCCTATGAGCTGTCATGGATGACCAGATAATTTCAGAAAAGCGAAATTGTTGATGCACTTTCGGCGTACATTTGGCAATACTTCATAGTCTGATTGCCGTTGAAAGGTGTCATTTGCTAGTAGGATTGACATGCCGTTGGAGACGTCGGTCGTCCTGTTACTGTGATTGAACATCGATTATCACAATGACCGCACATGGGCCGCGTTGGGATGTGCGGATTATTCAAATGTACCCGGCTGAGCTCCACCCGATATGCTACAGCTTTTCTAACAAGCTGAATCATCAAATAATAATGTCGATTTACAGGTACAATGGATTTGGGAGTAGTCCATTGAAGGGGCGCCCCCCAGTTGTGTAGTAGCCGCCTAATTAAAACCTTGACAGCCTTATGATTCGAGGGCCACCTTGTGATGGTATTTCGAGGTAGGTATCTTGCAAAGGAATCATTACTTTATGGGCTCCGCCAATGGAATCTCATTTAGCAAAGTGCCACCATTCTTCGGAAGAATGCTCTATTCATTACAAGGACTAGATGCCACTTACAGGAGCTTTGAATAGGATTGGAAAAGTGCCAAGAAGCTGACAATTGGCTCCTATCGGCCATATGTTGTCCGAGATCCCCGGACAACATGCGGGAGTATCTGGACTTACCACCAGTGATGACTGGAAGAATGAAACCGGAAAAGTCCTAGACAAATGCCAAGAACAGGGATTTGGACAAGTAGTTTACACGGGCACGGAAACAGAAAAGACATAGCAAAAGAAGTAAAAGACAATCACAATGAATTATGGAACTTCCTCCAGATTATCGGCTTCCTGAAAAGCACAGAATAGCCCCGATGGTTCAGCAAACCGCGTGTGACCTTCCGCCCATAGACCTCGAGCGGATCAACTACTCAGTCGAGAATGAAGGAAAGGGGCGAACATTGAGAGCTTCCGTCGTATCCGCATGGCGTATGGTTTTAGTTCTTTTCTTGGCTTTTACAGAAGGATTTTATTCCCAAGTTACTAATGTGTTTTTACACAGGGTGTGTTTGGAAGTGGCGGATTAGTTTAGTACTATGTTCTATGCAAAGAACAAAAGGTTCCATCTACTCTCATGTCTCTCTATTTTAGCAGTATACTACTTCCAACCTCTATACTACCTTCTAGAACCGTTTACCCGCTTTATCCGAGTAAGCATCCCCTTATTCTCAGTCCTACAGATCGGTGACATCACTAATCTACATAAATAGCAACATGAATACATCAATCCCTAATCCGACACGGACAGACGGAGCTGACACTCCACGAAATGCAAAAAAATAACGCATGATAGCCAAAGTCCTCCTCACGTAGACGGCAAGGCCGAAGACCGAAAGCTCTACGAGCCATGGATCCAGAAAACCACACTATGTATGCACGCGAAGTCACAAGAGGATCTATCCCCGAAAAATAGCGCATGTTACGTGGGGTTTAGCAGGGAAGCGAGGACTTTTCGCTGTTTCGGAGATGGTTCAAGTGACCGAGGAGCTGATGATCCGTCGCGGAGACGGTGACAACTCTGCTGCAGGCTTGAGGGTATCACACCGGAAGTCAGAACTAGTCGTGCGATGACTGCAGAAGCGAGACTGACTCCGCTATTTGGAGAGGCTACTCAGGAAAAGCGGAATGTGCCGCTGATGATGTCTGAGAGCCCGTCCTATACATGATAAGAGGGTTGCATTCGGGCCAAAGACGGCCGTTGCGGGAATAGACGTACTATTAGCACAGACTCTGTTCTGATCTATGGGTTAGTAGGTGCCTAGAGGAACTTTTGGTCAGGACAACTCATCTGTGGTAGGGCAGAATTGCTTTTGATGGAGAGGGGATCTCCAGGCATCAACAAGCCGTGGGGTTGGCCTTCTGGTGGAGCTTCCAAGAACGAGTATCAGTGTGCTTTCTCAGAAGCTTGGTTATCTCTGCATGCTCTGATGTTATGATTGGTTGTATCTTTCGAGTTTAGAGGGAATTAGGATCGGCAGTAGCTTCCATGAGACTCAGAATAGAGATCTTGTGACGTGAGATGCTTCGAGATTGCGACTAGTAACCTTACTTAGCCGGTATAGAGTCTACCGTTCCTATTTTTATGCCGCTTAATCTATAATCCCTGTCGACAGGATTGAGCCTACTATTTCAGAGTGGGAATGGGCCATCCTGCGTCTGGCATGTGCTGTATGGGGGTGGCGGGTGGTATCTCCACGAGGTTGTCTAGTACGTCAATTCTGATGAGTACCTGCTTCGATTCAGGAACAAGACTGACCACGCACGTTGCATCACACATCTGTTTAGCATTGGCAATGATAAGCCCAAGTTCAACTTCAACAAATGGTCAAATCCAAGATAACAGCCGTTGCCCTACACTAGAAGCGTAGCTAAGCGTCGAGCACAGGCCTCTCTTATAATAAGTCCTGATAATCCCTGTTGTGAAAGGATCTTCCAAAAATAACCAGCCCCTACAGCGATCGCCGATTTGCCAAATCATACTGTGGATACACACACCCTTGGGGGGTGGGATAGATAGACTCGTAGTCGTCAAGTTGTTCATGGGGGAGTGTGGACGGGAATCTGCAGGCTAACCGGCATTGGCAAGCTTCTAGTAAGCTAAGCGCCGACCCCTCACGGTGAGATATTAGGGCTGCTCTATTAATAGCCGGTGAAAGGCGATCGGACATTTTTTAAACTGTCGGCGCCAATGAAACCTTGTCACTAGACAGGGTTAGTCGAAAAGGCTTCGATCATTCGATATACCAATCATGGCGCGCCAACGACTCTATCTTCTGCAGAAATAGTCGCCAGGATAGACGACCGTGTTTCGCGTGGCCCACCCTCGTATACCGTTACTTTCGGCACTTTTGGAGGCGTGAAGGATTCATGCCTGGCGCCCATTCTTGCACCAATGGGATGATCGCATTGCTTGTGCGTGCTGTGGGCGCCTTCAGGCTTGCTGTGAGTCGAGGCTGTTTATAGATACAACATTATGGGTTTCAAGAGGCCGGTGTGGTACTGCGTTTGATTGCACATGCAAGCCTTCTTCTTGTGGCTGTCGGTCTGTTGGAAATAATTCTTATATAGCCCTTCGTCCAGCTGGATGCATCCTTCTCTTCTTCTCTTCAGGTCCCCAGCCATCCAATAGTTAGTTCATCTCAGGGGAGAGAGCTCATCTCTTCCTTTCCTCTCCTTCAACTCTTCACGATTGCTATTCTTCTTAAGAGAGACCCGTCGGCGTTAGAACCTCCCTCCTCTCGACTTCTCCATCCTTGAACTTCATTCTATCCTCGCATACAGTGTATGCTATTTTGATCCTGCCACCCTCTTCCAAATAGAACATCACGTTTGTACCAAGCATCCGGAATGCGTGCAAGCCTCTTTCTTCTGGGCTGCCTGACAGCAGGCTCCATGGCAGCACCAACTCTCCTAAACGACGTATACGACTACTCGTCAGACCTAGCCACCTACCTCGGAAAAGTGAGCAAGTACATCGAGAGCACGGGAGAAGAGCTCATCAAGAGCGGCAACTCATGCGACACATCCAAAATCTCCCTCCCGTCATACGCGTCCAGCCTGCCCTCACCGTCCGGGATGAGCCCAATCTATGTGGCAGTGGGCCGTGGCACCCAGGTAAGCGGAAACTGACCCGCCTACTGTCACACAAACAATGCAGGGGGAGAACCGCTCAAACTGACAAGCCCTCTCCTTAGAACTACACCTGTGCCACTTCGACCTCGAGCTCAACACCCCAAGCCATAGGTGCAGTGGCGCGTCTTTACAATGCAACCTGCATCGCGGCCAATTACCCAGACATGTTGTCGTTACTCCCGGGTATAGTGTACAAGGAACAGTTGCCCAGTAACGAGGAGGAACCTCTCCCGCCGGCAAACCTTGAACTCTTGGGTCATCATTTCTTCAGAGATACGACCACACCAGTTTTTAACCTGGATACTTTGGCATCTCGGCAGTATGGGATTGCGATCACGAAGAAACAAGACTCGCTCGATGCTCCGTCAAGTGCTATTCAGGGTAGCAATGGGGCTGTCCAATGGCTGTACCTGACTACTATCAACGGTACCGTCGGTGAGTACGAAGCGGTCTATCGAGTAGACACGGTTGCCGGTTCAGCCCCGAAGACCTGTCAAGGAATGCAGTCGGTGTTTACTGTGCAGTATGCGGCCAACTATTATTTCTATGGTGCATGATGGGGGGTGGGGTACAGAGCAGTTGCACTGTAAATAGACGTAACTGAAGAAATGTTTCATGACAGGTACACTATACATCATGTTAAAGTAATCAGTAGCGCGTAATCCTGGCCCATTAGGTAGCGTAGCTGTCAATTCTGCAACTGTTGAGGGTCAGTCCTAAGCGCCGAGTTGTCAGAGAAGAGCGATGCGCCTTCCGATTGGCAGGGCTGGCCAGCGTCAGGTGACCTCGCTATCCAGCATTGTCACGTGCCTTGAGTGCCCACAGCAGCAAGCCGCGCTAGCACCCAACGGGGCCTAGTGCCGACTGAATTTCGAAAGAATCCAAGGCTCCGTCTGAAAAATCTCGACCGCAACAACGACGAACAGCACGGCCTCGACCGAACACTGAACGCCAGTGCGGGTGCATTTTTTCTGCAAAAGCTTCTCTTCAAGGTCCTCGAGACTCGACAATTTCGGATTTTCCTTCTCCCGAACGGGCCTTCCTTGCCAATTTTTCTTTTTCCTATTCTCCGGTTATACCGCAACCGAAGAATCGAAGCATCAGTCCGATAACTTTTCTGGACTGACAGCATTTGACTTTACGTCTTTATCGACATTTTTCCGATCTAAATCACATATATCACAATGGCATTCGGTGGCCCTCGTGGTGGACGTGGCGGTGGCCGTGGTGCTCCTCGTGGAGGTGGTGGTGGCCGTGGTGGTAGAGGTTTGTTCACCATCGATTGATTTTATCTTGGGAGAAACGTGGAAGACATGCGGGTCTATGTGATCTGTTCGCATTGTTGTCGTCGAATCAGTTGGATTCTGCATGTTGCGATGGAAAAGTTTTGTCTTCTCCAAGAGCACATCAAGTTTTCATACGGTCGACCCGAATCGCGTGCTGGATTTGCGGTTCTCCCTCTTAAGGAAAAAACAGAACGTGTCGCTAATCTTTTCACGTTCTATAGGCGGTCTTGGTGCCGGTGGTCGTGGCCGTGGCGGTGGTGGCCGTGGTGCTCCCCGCGGTGGTCGTGGTGCCCCCCGTGGCCGTGGTGGTCCTCGCGGCGGTGGTCGCGGTGGTGCTAAGGGTGCTAAGGGTGGTGCTAAGGTCATCATTGTAGGTGTTCCCTGATTATCCAATCGAGAAGAAAGAAATTGGGTGGAATCTAACAGGATTTCGCATAGGAACCCCACCGTCACGCTGGTGTTTTCGTCGCCCGTGGTGGCAAGGAAGATTTGCTCGTCACCAAGAACCTTACTCCCGGAGAGGCCGTCTACGGTGAGAAGCGCATTTCTGTCGAGTCCCCCGCTGAGGAGGATGGCACTGTCACCAAGACCGAATACCGTGTCTGGAACCCCTTCCGTTCCAAGTTGGCTGCCGGTATCCTGGGTGGTCTGGATGACATCTACATGCGCCCTGGCTCCAAGGTCCTGTATCTCGGTTCCGCCAGCGGTACCTCCGTCAGTCACGTTGCCGATATCGTCGGACCTACTGGTAACGTCTACGCCGTTGAGTTCTCCCACCGTTCCGGCCGTGACTTGATCGGCATGGCTACCCACCGCACCAACGTTATCCCCATTGTCGAGGACGCCAGACACCCTCTCCGCTACCGCATGCTCGTCCCCATGGTCGATGTCATCTTCGCCGATGTTGCCCAGCCTGACCAGGCCCGTATTGTCGGCCTGAACGCCCACATGTTCCTCAAGGAGGGCGGTGGTGTCATTGTCTCCGTCAAGGCCAACTGTATCGACAGTACCGCCAAGCCCGAGGTTGTGTTCGCTCGTGAAGTCCAGAAGATGAGAGAGGAGAGGATCAAGCCCAGGGAACAGCTGACCCTGGAGCCTTTCGAACGTGACCACTGTATAGTGTCTGGTATCTACAAGCGCTCTGCATGAATTTAAGAAACAAAAAGAATCCGGTGGTTTTTGCTCTTTTGTCTCTCTCATGTCATAATTACTTATGCTTCCCCTTTTTACGGCGTCGAGTGTTCCGTGATCTGTTGCAATTTTCTTCGAATTTTTTCCTTGTGTGTCCTCATGTCCAGGTTTCTTAGATGTACTTCTTGAGTCAGAAAATTTCGAGGTTTACGGTTTCTGGTCGTTCAAGAGTTTAGCTGCTAATTAAGCTGGTCAATGATTCACCATCCTTTTGTGTAATACAACGTGTAGTGTTGCTAGACAATACCCATAGCCCATCGTACGTTGACCCCATCTCGGACTTCCCCCGGCCATCCGCTTTCTGCCCACATTTCGGCACTCGGACCGTCCAGCGGAGAACAGACCGAAATGCCTCAATAAATTCCACTAATCGGACTTGCTGCGTGGATCCATGATGCTGGGCTAATGAGAGGCTTCATTTTGAGCAATTTCAAGATGTGTGAGGGACTTTGGCTTGGAGATGAGGCAAATGAATGACTGCATTCGCAGTAGTGGTTCTCAAGTCTCCGCTCAACCCCGCAGTAGGCTGACTGCCTTTACTATATAAGAAGTCATATAATGCGACATCACTATCACTTACCCCCCCAAAAAGCCAGTCTGCAGCAATCCACATAGCTGGCAACTCCCAACACACGTCAATTACAACTACAACTACAGCTACGACTACAACATGTCCATACTCATCACCGGAGCCAGCGGCTACGTTGGACAAGAACTCGCCGCAGCCCTCCTCACCACCCTCCCATCATCGACAGTAACACTCACGGACGTTGTTCTCCCCACGATCCCCAAGAGCGCAGCCCAGCATGCCTCCCGCGCACAATGCATCGAAGCAGACCTCACGAACCCAAGCGTAGTCGACAGCCTCATCACCTCCACCAACCGCTACGACACCATCTACCTCCTCCACGGTATCATGTCCAGCGGATCTGAAGCGAACTTCGAACTAGGCATGCGCGTCAACCTCGACGCAACCCGTTACATCCTCGACCGCCTCCGCACCGTCACTCCCGGCGTCAAAGTCGTCTTCACCTCCAGTCTAGCAGTATACGGCCTTGCACCACCAGGCTACATCATCAATGAGAGTAACTTCCCCGCCGTGCCGTCCTCATCGTACGGATCTCAGAAACTCATCATTGAGACGCTGCTGAATGATTACTCCCGTCGCGGGTTCCTGGATGGTCGTGCCGTCCGTCTCCCCACTGTTACCGTGAGGGCGGGAAAACCGACACAGGCGGCGAGTAGCTTCGCGAGTGATATTATTCGGGAGCCGTTTAATGGCCGGCCTGCGGTGTTGCCGGTTGCTAAGGAGACGGAGATGTGGATTTGTTCGCCGGCGACGGTGGTGAGGAATTTGGTCAAGGCGAGGGAGATTCCGGCGGAGAACTTTGGGGATTCGAGATCGGTCAACTTGCCTGGGTTGAAGGTTAGTATTGCGGAGATGTTGGAGGCGTTGGAGAGTATTGGTGGAAAGGAGAGGAGGGAGTTGGTGGAGGAGAGGTATGATGCGGATATTGATCGTATTGTGCAGACGTGGACGCCCAATTTTGATACCAAGAGGGCGTTGGAGTTGGGGTTTGTGGGTGACGTGTCAATGAGGGAGAATGTGGAGATGTATGCGAAGAGTTTGGGGAGTGAGTAGGGCTGTATTTAGTGGTGATGATGGTAGTAATGGAAGTATTGGGACTCATTGTATGGAGGTTAACTGCTTTGGGTCTAGTGGAGTCATGTGATAAGTAGTAATTATGGTGAGGAGGATCAAAGTAGGAGATGGGTATCTGATTGTTGATGTCATTTGATGAGTATAGACCCTGTTTGGATTTAACTGATGTTGTACACTTTTTGAATGGCGGTCTCCAGACCGTGCTAGTAGCAACAACTGTCTAAGCAAAAGAAGCTAGGGAACAGTCGGAGCGAATGCGGTGGTTTGGAAAAGCGGGTCATGTGATTGGCTGGCGGATGGGCGAACAATTTGACTCCCGAACTTCAACCTCGCATCTCCAGGGCTGACCTGACCGTCTTGTTGCACCCTTCCTCATTCCTCCCTCCTTTCCCCCAACCCACCTCCATCTTCACACAATGGCTTCTCGGCGCCTAGCGTTCAACCTTAACCAGGCTCTCCGGAGCAAGGCCGCCTTGAAGGCCATCCAGCCCGTCAAGCGTGGCTTCGCTTCCCCGGTCACCTTGCCTTCCACCACCCAGTCCACCACTCTCTCCAACGGTTTCACGGTACGCCGAATGGGTTATCTCAATGGCTCAAGGAATTCACTGACTTGCCCCAGATCGCTACTGAGTACTCCCCATGGGCTCAGACCTCCACTGTTGGCGTGTGGATCGATGCCGGTAGCCGGGCAGAGACTGACAAGACCAACGGAACCGCGCACTTCCTGGAGCACCTTGCTTTCAAGGTATGGATAGACTGCAAATTGAAGACTGGAAAATGCGATTGCTGACATCCTCTAGGGCACCAACAAGCGTTCCCAGCACCAATTGGAGCTCGAGATCGAGAACATGGGCGCTCACCTGAACGCCTACACATCGGTACGGCCCGGAAACATGGAAGAATCAATTCCCTTGGATCGCAACTAACGCCGCATGACTACAGCGCGAGAACACCGTCTACTACGCCAAGTCCTTCAACAACGATGTCCCCAAGGCCGTCGACATCCTCGCCGATATCCTTCAGAACTCCAAGCTGGAGCCCACTGCCATTGAGCGTGAGCGCGACGTCATCCTCCGTGAGCAGGAGGAGGTCGACAAGCAGCTCGAGGAGGTTGTTTTCGACCACCTCCACGCCACTGCTTTCCAGAACCAGCCCCTTGGTCGCACCATCCTCGGCCCCAAGCAGAACATCCAGACCATCTCCCGTGACAACCTGGTCGACTACATCAAGACCAACTACACTGCTGACCGCATGGTCCTCGTTGGTGCCGGTGGTATCCCCCACGAGCAGCTCGTGAGACTCGCTGAGGAGCACTTCGGTGGCCTCCCCAGCAAGCCCCCGACCTCTGCTGCCCTGGCCCTCACCGCCGAGCAGAAGCGTATCCCCGAGTTCATCGGTTCCGAGGTCAGAATCCGTGACGACACTCTCCCCACTGCCCACATCGCCCTTGCCGTCGAGGGTGTCAGCTGGAAGGACGATGACTACTTCACCGCTCTCGTCACCCAGGCCATCGTCGGTAACTGGGACCGTGCCATGGGTAACTCCTCCTACCTTGGCAGCAAGCTCAGCTCTTTCGTTGAGTACCACGGCCTTGCCAACAGCTTCATGAGTTTCTCCACCAGCTACAGCGACACTGGGTAGGTTATATACTGTTTGTTCTTGAAGGTTCTCGCTAATCGATTGGTATACAGTCTGTGGGGTATCTACCTGACCTCCGAGAACGTCACCCGCCTCGAGGACCTCATCCACTTCACCCTCCGTGAATGGTCTCGCCTGAGCTACAACGTCACCTCCGCTGAGGTTGAGCGCGCCAAGGCTCAGCTGAAGGCCTCCATCCTCCTCTCCCTTGACGGCACCACCGCCGTTGCCGAAGACATTGGTCGCCAGATCATCACCACCGGCCGCCGCCTCAGCCCCGAGGACATCGAGCGCACGATCGGCCAGATCACCGAGAAGGATGTCATGGACTTCGCCTCCCGCAAGCTTTGGGATCAGGACATTGCCATGAGCGCTGTCGGCAGCATCGAGGCCGTCCTCGACTACAACCGTATCCGTGCGGACATGAGCCGCAACTCTCTGTAAAAAGGGGGAGCTCATGAACGTGGATTGAGAGAGTGCGAGCGAGAGAATTAAGGAGACGCAGAAGATTTATGGCCCGTGTTTTCTTGTTTTGGTGATTTTCTAATAGATAGAAGCGGTGGTCGTGCCCGAAGGAGCGTGTCATGTACAGTACACAACTGTCGCTATATCAAAATGTATTTGTTTAGTTTCAGTTTTGCATCGTTACACCGTAGGAGACAACACCAGCCAGTTTATCATATCACCATACATATATGTTCACTTTAGAGAAATAAAAAAACAGGGAAACAAAACACCAACAACTCCAAATCCCAATCCCAATCAATGTCTTTGACGACACAATCACCCAAGGATTAATCAGAACTTGAAGATTAAGCATACTGCATCCCCCCAGGAGCCTTATACCCCTGCTGCCCAGCAGCACCAGCACCGCCCTCCAACAACGCCGCCCGACTCTCCAACTCCTTCTCATGCTGCATGAGCGTGCAGCACGGGCAGCAGCACGCCCGCATACAGTCCCCGCATCCGGACCCCTCCAGGCCGAATCTCTCTCGAATTTGGCCGCGCTTCATCATCAGTGGGATGAAGTGGAAGCCGCAGTAGCTGAGGAGGAAGTAGACGCAGCACTGAATTGCATTATTAGTATTGAATTGGTCGTATGGAAAGAGAGACCGGGGGTTGGGTGGGGGGTAAGTGTACGTACACCACCGTTCATCATGCTATCATCTTTCAGGGTGGGGTCTTCGAGACGAGAGCTGGTGCGGCCGTGCAGGCAGCAAGGACAGCAGAAGCCTAGGAAGCCTGTTCGTTTGTGTATATTTGGTTAGCTGGGTGCATGTGTGTGTGTAGTGCTTGGGGGACACTGAGGGTAGGGAACCTACAGGTGCCGCAGGGGGAGCAGCAGTCCCAGAAACCGGAGGACCATTCTTGACCTTCGCCCATTTTGATTTATTACTTTGTTTGGGATGTGGTGATGGAGGTAATTGGGTATATGGTGTGGTGAGTGAGCGAGATAGTGTTTTATATGCTGGGTATCTCAGGCTGATGGTAAATAAGTAGGAGAGAGGAAAAAAGAATAATTGAACGAATGTATATGTTGATTCAAAGGAATCGAGTATGTTTAAAATAGTAGAAAATAAAAGAAAGTGATACTGAAACCCCAGTCAGCAAAAGCATACCTCCTTGGTTTTTATAACTCTTGTCCAACCCACCATTTCCCCCCTATAACTAAACTAACTTCTGTCTCTGGTTACAATTACGCCCGATCTTGCATGGGGGCGATGCAAATCGCACGGCACTGACAGTGACTCGAGAGAAAAAAATAAGTCACACATCAAACAAAGAGACAAAACGAAAATCAGCCCCAGGACAGACTCCACATACGAACACAGCCTTGCATTAGTGTTGGTTGGCGTTCAAGGAAACCAAAACAGACAGCCGTTGATCGCTATCCATCCGCCTTAGACTAGTATAGGGTAAGTAAGGGCAGGAGTCTAAGGGGCCGTTCGCTGGCTGCTGCTGATTTGGGTAGATGAATAGGAATCGGGCCAAGGAATTAGTTTTGACGAGTTTAGTAGTGGCTGTTTATCTCTACCTATCTAGCTGGTTTTGGCCCTTCGGTTTGGGGGCCAACAGGAACCTCAAACATGGGTGTCAGTCAGGGTTGTTGTCAGGGCGTAAGCGAGGGCTTGCAGCAGTCAAAATGGTGAAGGGGTGGGGGGTTGTTTTAGGTTTTCTTGGTTTCTTGGTCTTAAGGAGGACAAGAGTATTATATGAGGATGCGCGGTGATTAATTCCGAAAGAAGAGATGGTAGTTCGTATTGAAGGTTGAGACATGAAGGTTGAAGGGTGGATATTTAGGTAACGAGATCGTGTTTAGGGGCATCGCGGGAGGGAAAACACGGGCGTGGATCACGATCAGGGCTCGCTCGCGGGTTGACTGATTGACCGCGGTTTTTGGGCGTCGGTTCTGCCTAGTGTGCCTAGATAGATAGGGTCCGTCTATCCATGTGAACAAACATAGCAACAATACACGACACTAACAATGCAATCTAAGCTTTTCTGGAGCCTGTGTTTTTCGGGTCGAAATGGTTTCATTTTCAGCCACTGTCTCAAGGGAATAGGGTGCATTGCTTGGCCAATTTTGTTAGTTAAATTATGTTCAGCTGCGGCTTCTACTTATTGGGCTGGGATGATGGTGACTAGTAGGTATTGGTGCTGCCATTCTTTGGTCTAAACACTAACGACGGACTAGGTAGTTTGATTGTGCGGCTGATCAGGCCAGAGTGAATTCTTTGGCGGATTGTGACTGCTATTGACACTGTTATGGAGGCTCAACGACCAGGCCGCTGAGTCGCGGGGCTGAGCTCAACAGGGATGCTAGGCACTAGTTAGGGAACTAACGGGCTGGTCTGCTCCTTGGACACACTGTCACCTAGAAGGATGATTTTGCTTCGGTTATACGGAACCTTCCACCTGTCAACAAAAGCAAATAACAGCAAGAGAGGCTGTTGTTTGAACTCCGCACTACCTGTTTTCATGTATGGTATGCTGCTTATCGCAGTGATGCTTCCACAGCCCTGCTAAGCCACGCACGGGACAGGCCCGGGTTGGCTGAGACTGGCTAAGCTCTTCTCCGAGCGAAGAACCCTGGTCAAAACCGGGTCTTCAACGACCAACCCCTGCAAATCCCCCGAGCTACGGCAAACACTGCTGCCGCCGCGAGATACAGCACACCCGCGAAGATGATGAGCCCGCCGTACTGCCCATGATCGCGCTGGATGATTGCACCGGCGATCGGAATCCCCGTGAGTACGCCGAGACTGGCGATGGTATACGTTGTGCCTGTCCGCGCTCCGTAGTCCTCGGTTGCACAGATCTGTGAGATACAGACCGGGGACAGACTCATGGCAGCTCCGCTCCAGAAGCCAAACAGTACGGCATAACAGACAATTGCGCCCAAGCTACTTCCAGACTTGTACCACAATGCAAGGGTCAATATTGAGCATACGAGGGAGGTAACAATCATCATGTTGAACCTCCCTAAGCGATCAGCAGCTAGACCCGGTAACAGACGGCCAGGGATCAGTCCGATGTTCAGGAAGACAAGCAACAAGTATGAAACTGTGTTGCTCAATCCCACGTGGACTGCATATGAAGAAAGGTATGTGTTTGGTACGAACACGGCAAAGTCAGCAAGGAATATTGCGGCTGTGGTGACGGCGTACTTGGGATCTTTCAATGCTTTGAAATCTGCTAGCGCACTGCCTCCGGTTTCTTTACCGAGGGGTAACCGGGTCCTGATCAGAAGACACGCGATAGCACAGAGGACGAGGCTCAGGAGTGCAATGATCCGGATCGACCAGCCAAATCCGATCTTTGGCGCATTGAAGTAGATGATCGCAGGGAAGATCACACCTCCGAGTCCACCTGCTGTGCAAGCCAGTCCAGTGACAAATGCTCGACGGACGTTGAACCAATGGCCGATTGCTGCAACAGCCGGAGTAAACAGAGCACTAGCCGATATTCCCCCCAAAACGCTGAAAGACAGGAAGATCTGATAGTATTCTACACATAGTCAGTTGCGATGCTGCTGTTATTCTCTCGGGATCTTACCTTTACTAAAACTGAAGCATACCAACGATACTACCATGCCGATGGACCCTGGAAGAATGATGTAGGTTGGGCCCCATGTATCCAAGATTGGCCCTATAACAGTCAATAAGATGATTAGCCGGTAATACTCAAAGCTCGACGCTGAAGTACGCACCACTTTGGGCTCCTGCGAAGTAAAGGAAGAATCCATATGCACCATAAATCCAGCCATAGCTCGACTCTGGGTAGTCTCTGAGCTGATGGGTGCTGGTCCAGATATGGAGCGTCCCCGCAGTGTTCATTAAGCCCAATGCTGGGACCATAGCGCACCATGCGCCGAAGACCACCAGCCATGCCTGGAGACCTCCTTCCGGGTAGTGTATACTATCATCTTCTTGCTCGGTGGTTTCCTCGGAGAATGTTGAGTAGACCGACAACTCTGTATCCATTTTCTTTCCCCGCTAGAATTGCACATTTAGACGACATTGAGTTCCCACGGATTTGAGCTCTCCGGAAAATGACCGCTTAAGAGGCACGCCCGCATCAGAGGCGGTGATTGCTTTGCTGGCATAGGAAATATTGACGCCAATCAATGCAAGGGCTACCTGCACTCATTATCTGGCCGACAGCATTTGATAAGGCCAAGGATCTTCGGAGCATAATGAAGTGAGCCTGGTTGGCCTAAGTGGCGCTTGAAATTGGTTCTATCCTGCTGTGCTCCTAGGGTACTACACAGACACTGCTCCGGCTACATATTCCGTCCAGATCGGTGATTATAACCTAAATCTGAGGATGATCGTAGATATGTACATATTCGGAGTTCATCATTTCCTGTGCACATTGGCGTCCAATCTATGCAGCTGGTCATTCCCCCGAAGACAAGCTTGTGTCTGGTCGGGTCTCTGGTTGCAAGAGCGATCATCAACTGGTGAATCCATCCGAATGAATGACGGCTAACTATATCCGGTTAGTGTACCGGCCCGAGGATGTTCCATGGCGGGACGGGCTTACATAATGGCGGGCGGATTGGAGGCGCGATTGGCGATGGATTGATTTCTGCAGCGGAGAAATTGCGGAAGCTCGTCTGGTTCTTTCGCATCGCAATTAATCGTGATAATCATGGGTAAGCGTGGAAAGAAGGTATGTAAGACAATCTGCATATCCGGGAGATTATAATTATCTCGTCAATTTTGCATTTGATTGCCATCGTGGGTGGAGACTAACTTCATTATCTCGGCAGGGCGGCGGCGGTCGCGAACGTCAAAACTGGCAGCAAGTCGCCAGGGAAAACGCCAAGTTCGAAAGCTACTACAACGAGCAGGGATTTATCCCCGAGGAGGAGAGGGAGGCTTTCTGGGAGGCCATCAGGAGGGATCTTCCTAACAGCTTCCGCTTCACCGGGTCTCGTGGGTACGTTAATTACCCTTGCGCTGGACTATAGCAGCTCCTGCGATATCGTTCGAGTCAATGCAACTGACATTCGCTTCAAGCCATGCGCTAGCCGTCCAGGAAAAGCTCAAGAACTTTTACATCCCCGAAATTACTTCGATCAAATACGAGGGCAAAGATGTCGAGCCTCCCCGTCCCGTTCCCTGGTACCCCGACCAACTCGCCTGGTCCATGACCACCCCCAAGCAGGTCGTTCGGCGCTTCGCCCCCTTCGCTTCGTTCCAGAAATTCCTCGTCGCCGAGACCGAGGTCGGCAACATCAGCAGACAGGAGGTAGTCAGCATGATCCCCCCTCTTCTGCTTGACGTCAAGCCTGGCATGACCGTTCTGGATATGTGTGCTGCCCCTGGTAGCAAGTCCGCACAGCTCATGGAGATGATCCACGCCGGCGAGGAGGAATCTATGCAACAAGTGACCGCGAAGGTGGCTGAGGGTACCGCTTCCGCCGAACCTATGGGACCGGAAGGTCTGGGTGACGATGGCCGAACCACCGGCTTGCTCATCGCCAACGATGCCGACTACAAGCGCGCCCACATGTTGATCCACCAGATGAAGCGACTGAGCTCGCCCAACTTGATCGTGACGAACCACGACGCCACGATGTTCCCCTCGATCAAGTTGCCTCCGGAGCCCGCTCCCGAAGGAAAGCCCGTCAAGAACAAATACCTCAAGTTTGACCGCATCCTGGCTGATGTGCCTTGCACCGGTGACGGAACGGCGAGAAAGAACTGGGGTGTCTGGAAGGACTGGAACTACAACAACGCTCTGGGATTGTACGCCACTCAGGTCCGGATCCTTGTCCGCGCTCTGCAGATGTTGAAGGTCGGTGGCCGTGTGGTCTACTCCACTTGCAGTATGAACCCCATCGAGAACGAAGCTGTCATTGCTAGCGCTTTGGAGCGCTGCGGCTCGGCCAATGTCCGCATTCTCGACTGCAGGAATGAGCTTCCAGGACTGAAGAGAGCCTCTGGCTTGAAGACATGGAAGGTCATGGACCGTGAGGGTCGCATGTACAACAGCTGGAAGGAGGTCGAAGAGCGCAAGGAGCGCGAGGGTATCAGTGGCCTTGGCCGGGTTGCTGAGGGCATGTTCCCCCCTACGGAGGATCTGCCCCTCGACAGGTGTATCCGTATCTACCCCCACATGCAAGACACTGGCGGTTTCTTCATTACCGTTTTGGAGAAGGTGTCTGAAATCCGTGCCAAGCCTGAGGATTCCTCCAAGGTCATTCCCAAGGCTTCCATTGCTGCCCTGACGGAAGAGCTCGACTTCAAGCAGAAGAATGGAGACGGCCAGCCTCTGGAAAAGATCAGCGCGCTGGACGACTTGGTTGCTCCTGACCAGGAGGCTGAGAAGGAAGCCGAAAAGAACGCATCCGTTGCTCAGGCTACCCACCAGATCCCCTATTCTGCTACTGACCAGATCTCCCCCGCCAAGAGGGATGCAGACAGCCTGGAAGACGAGCTTCCGGCGAAGAGGACGAAACTCGAGGACGGCTCCGAAGTTGTCTTGGGTGACCGTCCTGTTCATGCCCCTGCGCCCGTGGTCGAGTCCGATACTGTCGAGACCTCTGACGCGACTCCTGCTCCTGCTGAGTCCGCGAAGCCCGCTCCCGCGGAGGCCCAGCCGCAAGCTGCCCCTCAGAAGCGCAAGAACGGCCAGCCTATTGAGGAGCCCTTCAAGTATCTGGATCCCTACCAGGAAGAGCTCGACCCGATCTACAAGTTCTACGAGATCTCTGAGCGTTTCCCTCGGGATCGCTTCATGGTGCGCAACGCGGAGGCAATCCCAGCTCGCACCATCTACTACACCAGCTCTCTGGCCCGCGACATCTTGACCGCGAATGAGAAGCAAGGCATGAAGTTTGTGCACTGCGGTGTCAAGATGTTCGTGCGCCAAGATGTGCAGCGTCCTGAGGTCTGCCGCTGGCGCATCCAGACTGACGGACTGAGGATTCTAAACCCCTGGTTGGGCCCTGCTAGAGCCGTCACCTTGACCAAGAAGGAGACTCTGCACAGACTTCTCGTGGAGATGTTCCCCAAGGTTGACGGTGATAGCTGGACGGAGCTTGGAGAGATCGGCGAGCGAGTCAGAGACATCCCCATGGGCTGCAGTATCCTGCACATCAAGCCGGATGCCGACGAGACTTTCCAGTAAGTGACATCTTCCAGACTATCATAAGTTGCTGCAGACAAGCTAACGAAATATTAGTGAGCGGATGACCCTGCCTCTTTGGCGGTCCCTGCACTCCGTCAACCTCATGCTTCCCAAGGAGGACCGTCGCGCCATGCTTCAGCGTTTGTTCAACGATGACACTCCCCTGGTGAACACAACACAAAAGCGTGCTGCCCAGTCGTCGACTCCGGCTACTCCTGCCACTGAGGCTGTCAACGGAGAGGAGACTCCAGCTACGGCTCCAGTCGAGACGGAGGAAGAGGTGATCAAGCGTGAGAACCTGCAGCTGGGCGAGGATGAGCAGGAACAGATGGACACGCGCGAGACGTATTCGAAGGCTGGTGACGAGGAGGACCGCTTTAACACGACTGTATAATTTTAGGTGTTTGTTTGCATATACGGCAGTTATCTGAATGAAAAGCATTGGCTGTTTTGGAATATTATTTTGGCATATACAGTTTCTTTGATATTTTTAGGGAGCAATGGACCCTAAGTTCGAGAGCTCACATGAAACAGGAATGACCAGGTTTCTTGCTTTGTTCTGCAGTACACAAACCAATCAAAAAATTCGTGGATCAAGTGTTCCAGGCAACTGATATCTTGATGCTGGACTCAGTTGTCACTGCTCACTTGAAGGACAGTACGACCAGCCAGCTGGCCCTTGGCCATCTTATCGACCCATGAGTCCAAGTCCTCCAATTTGCCCTTGGTTAGAACAGGCTATTACCCGTCAGCACAATCCACTTCATACCAGGTTTACAACAATACTCACATGAACAATGCCTCTTGCAGTAAACTCCAGCGCCTCCTGGGTGTCTTGCAAAGTACCAGTTATGGATCCCACGATGTTCAGTTTCTTGAGTGCTATCATCAGCGGCGGTGCACCTGCCAAGATCGTAGGATCATTGGGCAACCCAATAGCCACCATCGTGCCATTTGGCCGAAGATACCCCGGTGCCGCCGCATAGACAGCCTTGGTGGCCGCTGTCACAATAATGCCATGGGCACCATACTTGGTGACCTTCATGACCTCTGCCGCCACATCGGGCGTCTGCTGGAAATCGACGAACACCTCTGCCCCAAGCCGCTGGCACAGCTCGCGCTTCTCCTCGCCACTATCAATAGCAATGATCCTCATGCCCATGGCCCGCGCAAACTGAATAGCCAAGTGACCAAGCCCACCCCCAGCACCAGGGAGGACAATCCACTGTCCAGCCTTGACATTCGACCTGAACCATCATTCATCAGACCAAGCCCTCACTCAAGAGCAAGAGGAGAAATTACTAACCTCTTACAAGCCACATAAACCGTCAACCCCCCACACATCATCGGTCCAGCCTCTTCATCACTCACCCCATCCGGAATCCTAGACGCATACCGTCCATCGGCGAGACAATATTCCTGAAACGTCCCCGGCATCGTAAACCCACTATTCTTCTGATTGATGCAATTCACTTCATCCGTCCCCGTCAAACAGAACTCACACTCCCCACACACACTCGCGATCCACTTAATCCCCGCTCGGTCACCGATCTTCCATCGCTTCTCCATCCCCTCGCCTACGGCAACTACTCTACCGACCCCCTCGTGGCCGGCGATCCCCTTGGCCTCGGGCCTCATACTTACCCCGAAACCGGCCCATTCATCGTGCAGGAGGCCCTTGTCGGAGCCGCAGAGACCCGTCCAGGTGATTTTCACGAGGATTTGGCCTGGGCCGGGTCTCTCGACGGGAATGGTTGAGATGGTGGTTGTGGAAGTCGGGCCGGTGCCTTGTCGGATAGCGGCGCGTTGGTGCGTGGGGAGGGAGGTGGTGGGTTCGGTGATGGTCATTGTGTTTATTTCGTTGAGGGTATATTTCAGAATCTTCTGATTGAAAGGGTATATGCCAGGTGGGTAGGTTGCGTGGGATGTTGTTGTACAGATGTGAGACAAAAGAACAAGTGGTAGACGTAAGGGGTGACGCCTTTATTCAGGAGAAGAAAAAAAGTAGAGAGATAGATGGGGAGGAGGGGCTACCTTGGCTTTAAAATGGATTCTCTTTGTAACTACTTACTTCACAGCTCCTCTTTTTCTCTTGTCCCAGCAAACCCCCTTTTCTCTCCCCGCACGCTACACGTGATGAATGGTTCATTCCTTGTTCATCTTTTATACGCCGAAACTATGTTTCCTACGTACTGGGATACTTGCTGCTGCATCTAAATCTAGCTGCGTAGTACTACGCTTTTAGGTGTTTCAGCTAAGTGGTGGCTGTGGACCGATGCACGATTATGCAGTGGTAGGATCTGTTATTCGAGGTAACTATAGTACTAGAGATGCGAGATGATGACCTAGATACCCTCCATTCGTCAAATTGATCTCTGGTATATGATAAGAGCAGTCTTGAGGACAGAGAGAGAGTGTGATCATTCAATTGCTGTTTCCGTCATTTACTGTGTTACACAACCCCGCCAGCCTGTTCATGACTAACTAGACTAAGTTATGTGCTCTTCATCTTGACCCTTGCAGATCTGCATCATAGTAGCATGCCATATAGATCGACTATTGCAGTTCCCCTCCTATAGTGAATCATCTTATTGGTTATTCTGTGTTTGCTTGAACCTTCTCGCCCTCCATTCATAGGGTGTCGTTACTTGTTGTCCTAAGAGGGTTGGAGATGTTCAAGTATAGTAGAAAGGGGTGTCATCTAGGAGAGAACTCTAAACGCGCATATGTGTAACAGGCCAGAAGAATAAACTCTAGCCATCCTTCATGATTCCCCTTCCTGAGGTATAGTATGCTAATAATGCACTGCACACTAAGAATTAGTCTTCCGCAGTGACCATCATATGATCCAACTTTGCTTTTTACAAAGCCCGTTGGCTCGAGTCTAGGGATTTGGTATTATCAAGCCCCTCATCTTCTGTCCAATTGCCTTATAGAGAGACAATATTAGCCATTTGTTTTACAGCGGAAGTGCGGGGTATAGTCACCTCCGTGATGCGGGTTAGCGTCTTAGCATCAGTCTGTTCCTCCTAATTGGATTCTTGAATGAGGGCATGCTTCGCCACTACGGTTTTTGGTGGTCTGGAAGCTGCAGTGGGCCATGGCCGGTAAGCTGCATGCATAGTGTCGGTCGGTCTTCGGTGTACCCGAAGTTTAGCCGTATGAGTGGTCTGTTGCTCATTTGCTTGATGCCTCGGGGTAATGGCTGGCGAGCCGAGGCATATTGCTGTATTAGTCAGTTCAGGATTGTGTTGTGTGCTCATGCAAGGTAGTGCGGGCGTCCGCTCTGTAGGTTTTCTTCTGCATCTAATGCCTGGTTTACCTGTCGCTTTTCAGCATAATATCTGGTCACAAAGAACCATGCGACCAAGGTACCCGATCTTGAAAGAAGATCAAGATTTCGATTTAAGCTTATCGGTCAGCTCTGCTCTAAGGTTTCTGAAAGTGGAGCTGACGTGATCAACGGCTTGTAGTAGTGGGCTGTGAGAATTATGCCTGTCAAGCATCTCGCGTCTGAGTACCTTGGGTAGCACATATGTTGGCTGCATCATATGCCCGCAACATACTTATGCAGGGAAGTTTTGTGTCTAGTTTATGCGATGAGGCAACGGTGTCAGACTTGAGAGCAGCAGAGGACGGGCTCACGTCCAGGGCTGCTTATTGTCGAAATCGTAAATCCTGTGTCATGGGTGGGAACAGAGTAGGGGTGTGATTGTCTAAATATCCAGCTTCCTAAATGCCTTCTGGTCTTCTCACGATGAAGCATTGTTCAGAAGCTCAAAGCCTACTTCCTCCAGCCGAAAGTATCGTCGCACAGACAGCTACTTGCGTATTAAGGACAATTGACAGTGAAATGAGCGTTTGCCTTTATAGAATAGGCTCTTCTCACACAATAGGTCAGACCAGATAGTGGGATCCTGATAATCCTGGATGATATGTTGATGTGTATTGCATATTAAAGTGATTTAGTGATCTCGTTCGTTTATTGCGCTTGCTCTTCCCGCGTTTGACATGTCAAGCTCTGGCTGGATACTACAATGTCAATGCGAGCAGACTCATGCATCTTAGAGACTCTCGCTTGGTGCTTGGATGTAACTATAGAATATCCTGGTCGAAGACATCTCGGGGTCACGGCACCGTGATTGTATGTAAAATGACCTTGCAGTCGTTTGCTGCTTGACAGACCGTAATATGGCATCGGATTGAGATTCACGCCTACTAGGAGAGCGAGGTGCTTTGAGATTCTCACTTGGTGAAAACATGCCTGCCGTAGCTTAGTTAAGCCACGATCCAGCTCTTATCTGATGGCTGCTATGGTAATTCATTGTCTGTGGGGCTCAGAGTCCTTGAGATCGGTATGTCCGGGAAGTAAGCCAACTATCCGGAATCCTACATGGATGAGCATTTAGTGCTCAAAGATGAAACCCATTCGATAGACTGAACAATTTCACTCGAATAAATAGACTTCGGACAATGGTCGGAGATACTTAAGGCAGACACGTCAGAGCATGTATCGCTAGTTGGCCTGGACCCGTCGGCTAATTTAATCAAGCTCGGACAGCTGAACTGTGTTGTTTGCTTGAAGTTGCATGTCTTGCTACTTTACCTTTGGGGTGCGCACGTCCTCGGACACAGATGTATACAAAAGTTGTTCCTCCAGTCATATCTGGTGGCATGATTTCGGTTGGCGAGCGGCGAAGGATTTCGTCATATAGTTTGGAGGATGACTGACTAGACTTCCAGACAGGTCAGTGATCGCAATATCCACCACGGACAAGAAACCAAGATTTCTCCGGTGGCACCCCGCAGGTCAGCCATCCGGAAGCTTAGGCTGATTGGGCTTCGGCTCCAGGGTCCTCCCGCAGTGGGTGGGCACCATGACAAGAGAACGCTCATCTAAGAGAAAGCCAACCGACATTTGATCGTCAGGAGAGAGGGAGCATATCTTTAAACGTTCCTGCATGAGATAGTCACTGTTCCCTGAAAGACCAGCAGATATGGGGAGGGATAGATGAGCAAGTTGCAGACGAGAAGAGGGGAGCGGGAGAGTAGAGAAGCAATTAACCGGCGCGGGAGAGCCAATGCGGAGAAACCGGGCCAGACTAACCGGATGAGGCGTCGTCCCTGTGGAGGATCGTCATTCCAGTTGCCTGCTTCACCTTAACAATCTCACTGCTTCTTGCGAGCTTGCTTGAGCATCGTGGCCCTGTTCGGACCCTGCCCGCTACGCTATGCCCAACTAACCCCATGCCAGACACTCGAGACCACCAATTGACTCGACAGGTCCCACTTCCCCTCCTACGATGATGTCGGTGTTGCTAAGATCCGACTTGTGGCTCGGCTAGTATGTTCACAGCTCCGTACATTATTCAGCGTCGGGACGGACATTGAGGGGGTGGAATGAGGCAATAAAGTGCCTCATTCCCCCGGAGCCTGCTGGCATGATGCTTCCCCGAGCTCTCGCGGAATTTGACACCCTCCGTGCCCTTCGACCCATTGGCGTTTACTTACGCCCCGGGTGTGCTGCATCATGAAGCTTTCCTCCGCTTGTGCTATTGCCTTGCTGGCTGCACATGCTGCTGGGGCGTCCATTAAGCATCGGATCAATGGCTTTACTCTCACGGAGCATTCTGACCCGGCCAAGCGGGAACTGTTGCAGAAATACGTATGCACTTCTTTGGATGGCAGCACTTCTGGCAACTGACATGGTGTCTACTAGGTCACTTGGGATGATAAATCCCTCTTTATCAATGGCGAAAGAATCATGATCTTCAGTGGCGAGTTCCACCCATTCCGGTAATACTGCCCTTCCTTCTCTCTGTACTTGTGTTGACTCGGGGGTTTCTTGATCGCTCTAGACTACCAGTAAAAGAGCTCCAGCTTGACATCTTCCAAAAGGTCAAGGCGCTAGGATTCAACTGCGTATCCTTCTATGTCGACTGGGCTCTCGTTGAAGGAAAACCCGGGCAATACAGGGCAGATGGCATTTTTGATCTGGAGCCGTTCTTCGACGCGGCCTCGGAAGCAGGTATCTATCTGCTCGCTCGTCCGGGCCCGTACATCAACGCAGAGAGTTCCGGTGGCGGATTCCCGGGGTGGTTGCAGAGGGTTAATGGCACCCTCCGCACAAGCGACAAGGCCTACTTGGAAGCTACTGATAAGTATGGCAAAACTCGCCCCAGAGACCTATGGCGTGTGCTGAATTTTTTCATAGCTACGTTTCTCACATCGCTGCAACCATTGCCAAGTATCAGATTACCAATGGCGGTCCGATTATCCTGTATCAGCCCGAGAATGAGTACACTAGTGGCTGCTGCGGTGTCGAGTTTCCCGATCCGGTGTACATGCAGTACGTTGAAGACCAGGCTCGTAATGCCGGTGTCGTGATCCCGTTGATCAACAACGATGCTTCGGCTTCGGGGAACAACGCTCCTGGAACTGGTAAGGGGGCAGTTGACATTTACGGCCATGATAGCTATCCGTGAGTTTAGCATGTTCTTGATCGAAAACACCGGCTGACAACTATAGGCTTGGATTCGACTGTGTATGTTTATCTTGCATCTCAATGTGCTCGTCGCTAATTTGTCCAGGCGAACCCTACGGTATGGCCCTCGGGTGACCTGCCTACCAACTTCCGTACCCTTCATCTTGAGCAAAGCCCGACAACGCCATATGCGATAGTTGAGGTCAGTATACGTACCTTGAATAGCATTTCGAGTTTAACACCTCGCAGTTCCAAGGTGGTTCGTACGACCCTTGGGGAGGACCCGGTTTCGCTGCGTGCTCTGAACTCCTGAACAATGAGTTCGAGAGAGTGTTCTATAAGAACGACTTCAGCTTCCAAATTGCCATTATGAACTTGTACATGGTACGTGTGCTCGAAACCTAGGCTAGTATATGGCTAATTTGGGTAGATCTTTGGTGGAACTAACTGGGGCAACCTCGGTTATCCTAACGGATACACCTCCTACGACTATGGTTCGGCTGTGACTGAGTCCCGCAACATCACCCGCGAGAAGTACAGTGAACTTAAGCTTCTTGGCAACTTCGCCAAAGTGTCTCCGGGTTATTTGACGGCCAGTCCTGGCAATCTGACAACTTCCGGATATGCTGATACCACGGACCTGACTGTAACGCCTCTGCTCGGAAACAGCACTGGCTCTTTCTTCGTGGTCAGACATTCGGACTACAGCAGCGAGGATTCAACCTCATACAAGCTTCGCCTTCCTACCAGTGCTGGTACCGTGACTATTCCTCAGCTTGGTGGCACGCTCACGCTTAATGGTCGCGATTCGAAAATTCACGTGACAGACTACAATGTCTCTGGAACGAACATTATCTACTCTACCGCCGAGGTCTTTACCTGGAAGAAGTTCGCCGACGGAAAGGTTCTCGTGCTTTACGGAGGTGCAGGTGAGCACCACGAACTTGCCATTTCGTCCAAATCGAACGTCACGGTTATCGAAGGATCCGAGTCTGGTATTTCGTCAAAGCAGACCTCGTCTGTTGTTGTAGGCTGGGATGTGTCGACCACTCGCCGCATCATCCAAGTTGGCGACCTGAAGGTTCTTCTCCTTGGTATGCTCACTCCGACCTAGTTTTGTTACGCTAAGCTAACTCGTAAAAGACAGGAACTCTGCCTATAACTACTGGGTACCTCAACTTGCGACAGATGGCACTTCACCAGGGTTCAGCACCCCGGAGGCGGTCGCCTCATCCATCATCGTCAAAGCGGGCTACCTTGTTCGGACTGCGTACCTGAAGGGCAGCGGACTTTACCTCACCGCAGACTTTAACGCAACCACTTCCGTTGAAGTCATCGGTGTCCCGTCTACGGCTAAGAATCTATTCATCAATGGAGATAAGACGTCGCACACCGTCGACAAGAACGGGATCTGGTCAGCCACTGTCGAATACAATGCCCCTGATATCTCTCTTCCCAGCCTGAAGGACTTGGACTGGAAGTATGTCGACACCCTTCCTGAGATCCAGTCATCCTACGATGATTCTCTCTGGCCTGCCGCGGATCTCAAAGAGACCAAGAATACGCTTCGTTCTCTGACGACTCCTACCTCTCTGTACTCATCCGATTACGGGTTCCACACCGGTTACTTGCTCTACCGCGGACACTTTACCGCCACAGGCAACGAAAGCACCTTTTCGATCGATACACAGGGTGGATCAGCGTTCGGAAGCTCTGTCTGGCTGAACGGAACCTACCTCGGGTCTTGGACCGGTCTCTACGTGAACTCCGACTACAACGCCACCTACAAATTGCCTCAACTCCAGGCAGGCAAGTCGTATGTGATCACCGTCGTGATCGACAACATGGGCCTCGAGGAGAACTGGACCGTTGGTGAGGATGAGATGAAGACCCCGCGTGGTATCCTGAACTTCCTGCTTGCTGGGCGTCCGGGCAGTGCCATCAGCTGGAAGCTGACCGGAAACCTCGGCGGTGAAGACTACGAAGACAAGGTTCGCGGTCCCCTGAACGAGGGCGGTCTCTACGCTGAGCGCCAAGGCTTCCACCAGCCGGAGCCCCCGAGTCAGAACTGGAAGTCTTCCAGCCCTCTTGAGGGACTTTCCGAGGCAGGAATTGGTTTCTACAGCGCCAAGTTTGACCTTGACCTTCCCAAGGGATGGGACGTGCCGCTGTTCCTCAACATCGGCAACAGCACTACGCCATCCCCGTACCGCGTGCAAGTCTACGTTAACGGATACCAGTATGCTAAATACATCAGCAACATCGGACCTCAAACCAGCTTCCCTGTTCCTGAGGGAATTCTGAACTACCGTGGAACGAACTGGTTGGCGGTGACCTTGTGGGCTCTCGACTCCGCCGGAGGCAAGTTGGAAAGCTTGGAGTTGAGCTACACCACTCCGGTGTTGACTGCTCTTGGAGAAGTTGAGTCGGTTGATCAACCCAAGTACAAGAAGCGGAAGGGTGCATACTAGGTTCTGTAAATAGCACATTCTATCTTGTCTAGTATTATCCATAGGATAGCCGAAAATTCTCCTGTCGGCTCAGTCAAGTGGCCGGGAGGTCGAGAAATTCAAACAGATTTTGAGATGCCACATGAAGCTACGGCATTTTGAGTAGCACTGGGGTCTATCAAAAAATCAAAAGTAGAACCAGATGAGCAATTGGAATGTTACTCACGATACTAAGGAACGGGTAGTGAGATGGGGATAAAAGAATGAAAAAGAAAAAAGAGAGTGCATCATCCGTGAATCGAACACGGGCCTCATCGATGGCAACGATGAATTCTACCACTAGACCAATGATGCTAATTGATGTAAGAGCATGCTAATTAATGTTATATGTTCCAGTGCTACTGCAGGAACGGTGATTGTAACCGCAATAAAGAATTGCTTGAAGGGTTGGCACCATTGACGGAACTCCATCGTGTCCGATATCGGTATGTTGCGGCTGATTCAATTGGCATAGATAGTCACTTCGAGCTTCACTACCTTGGCGAATTCCTCGTTGTCGACAAGGTCGCGGCTCGTTCTCCTCTCTTGCGACCTTCTTCTCTCCCCAACGTCGGTGCTGACCAAGACGTGACAGGTCCAAGCTATATGATATTCTACCTATCCGCTAGATTGATGAGTATATTCAAGCAGTTGTTAAGATGCAATACGGCATACACAAGTCCCAACTTAGGAACAACATAACTCCTCAAACTCCACATCCTGATCCAAATAAGCCCATACCGGCTCACTCAACGTATAGTTCACATAAACAGCACATTGACCCTTACTCGATGGGCTAGTGTTCATGAAACGGTAAACCTGCACCTCAGAAGCCATGACCATAGCCAGACCATCCACCCGAGAGATATCCGTGAACGGCCGAGAAACAACAACCGGCGGGATTGCATTGCCATGCTGATCCACATCGAAGTCGGTCCCCACGTACATGTCAAATTTGGACCACTGCGAGGTGGTAAAGCTGCCGTTGAAGTCGAAGTTCATTCTAATTCGGCTCTTGTCTGGCTGGATTGCAAGCCATTGTGTGTTTTGTTTCATTTGCTCTGGTATTACGCCATGTGACATGTCGTGGAAGGCTTTTGCGACTCTCCAAAGGGGCCCGTGGGCCAGTGTCTGGGGCTCGAGGTACATGTATGCGCCGTATACGCAGTTGGGGAAGTATCTGGGTGGGAGGTTGAGACGGGTTGGACCGCGCATGTCGATGGAAGAGAAGATACCGGTGGAGAGTTGGTTGAATGCGGTGGTTTCGGGTACTCCTTGTGCGATTAGATGCTGGAGTCGGGCACGATAGGTGAGTTGGTATAGGTAGGCGACTAGGGCGTCATTTGTTGATATCCAGTCCTGTCCATTGGGGTCTGTTGCTCGCGCTTTGAGTTCTTGGAGCTTCTGACTGGAGAATCGTAGAACCCGGCCGAGGACTGGAGGTGGTGCTGGTTTGTTTGCTACAGTGGAGGGCTCAGTATCGGAGCTTGTGCCGGGATCATCAACTAAGTAGTATGCTGATTGGTTTGATTGGAGTGCAGATTCGCGCTCTTCCGATGTCATGGAACCCGGATCTCGCAGATAGGAGCGGATCTCTGGTGGCGGAGAAAGGATAGGTGTCCCTGCAACATTTTCACCTCGTCCGGAAGGCCCAAGAGCACGATAAAGCTGTGCCAAGTCGCGTGCAAATTGAAAGAATCCACAGGCATCACAGGCAATATGATGTATACGGATACCGAGGGCGACACTCCCACAGGCGAAGCGAGTATGTTGTATGGCCAAGATCGGATCTCGACATACACCCTCTATCGTCGAGTCGAAGGGCGGCAGTAGAGCATTTCCAGAATCCGGCAAGTCAGTGAGGAGAAGGCGGTTGGATTTGCTCTTGATGTCATCTAGTCGTAGGCTACATCGCGCTTCAAGCAGCTCTGCTCCCAAACCAAGACTGACAATCTTGGGGCGATGGCTCCTAGGGTCGAAGTGCAGACGGCCTGTTAGATGTGGGTAGTAATCCAACACAAGAGCAAGAGCTCTGAGGAGACGGCCAACTTCGATCAGAGCATTATCGTCTGCGTTCGCATCTGATATGGGCTTCCTGTAAACAAAGACAGCATCCACAGGCACGAATGGTAAGACCATATGATCTAGGGGTCCTAGTTCAAATGGTGACTCCAGTACGGAAACAGCTGTTTCACTTGCACATTGCAGCGGATGTCGTGAAATGACCTGGACTTGCTTTGTAGGCATAGTCGCAGACATGACTAGGCTTTGGGTAGTTTCGAGGGTGAGACAGCGTGGTTGGGTTGGGCGTTCATAGAACGAACCGAGATTTACTAGCAGCAGATTAGACCCCTGACGGAGAGTGGTCTAATTTATATGGAAAACAGAATAATAGTGACCAATAAGCACTACCTGCACTGTAGGGACACTCTAGAATATGCATGCATTGATAGTTGAGAGACTCCATGGTTCGGGACTGAGAGGCTCGGACGAATGACATCCTCGCCACGCTTTCTCCACCCCCAATCCGTCCGAACTTCACTCCCACCTCATTTTCGTCCGAACAAAGTGGACCGGTCCAACCAGTCCAACCAGTCAACCAGACCGTCCCTGATGATCCAGAACCGAAAAATGAGAAAGGGTACACGCAGCTGTACTGCATGTGAGTGTTAAATCTTTCTCCGCGGGTCTCCGAGCCCCTGACATTGACCACGGCCGCCTGTAGGTCGTCGTCGGAAAGTCCGCTGCATCTTTCCGTCGGAGGAATCCGACGTGTGCTCCAATTGTGACAGGCGAGGGTCTACATGTGTTCCACAAGGTGTATCACTGGATCTGAACTCTAGGATCAATGATAGATCTAGTCAACGTCGCCGAGTGAAGTCGCGACATCAAAATACCCAGTCCGTGCCGCAAGCCACACCCGACGGGGAGACCATTCGTGGCTCGAGCCAGTTCAGTGACGTCCTGGTGGCTCTGAAAGGTCTACAAAACAGGATCGAGATATCGTTGAAATCGACTCGTAGTAATGTCCCAGCCCGAGATGTCGTCGGTCCATCACGTGGGGCCGACTCAATACAAAGTGATCGTGCCCCGATCATGAAGCTTTTGAACCATGAATTGGTAGGATACCTTACGGTACCGCGGCCAGGATCAAGCTGAGATGAACAGATCGGTCGAGTTCCCGAGGCTGAGAAAGAGGTATCTCAGCAAGTATCAAGTCAAAAATCTAAGCGCAACAAGACCTACCCATCTCACCAGCCCACTGAACATGCTGAAGCGCTCAAAGGCCTACTTGCGGCATTACCAACAGAACTTGAAATGAACGGAATCTTCAAGACTAAAAGTGGATGGTGGAACTCCTGGCGTGAATCGTTCGGGCTAAGCTGGGGCGACGAAGGCGATTCCAGCCTTGAGGTGTTCGCTATTCGGACCTTCCAGACCGGTCATCCCGCTCTACTTGGAAGTCTCTTACTCTGCTTTGCTCTCAGCACGGGTGACTTTGCAAAATATCTTTCTTCAGTAGAACATTGGATCCTGAATAATGATGAGCTTGCTGGCAGTATATATGGCTTGCAGTGTTTGATGGGCCTGGGGCTCTGCTTCATGAGTTCCTTACAGCCCCGTCGTGCGTGGGCCACATATCGTAAGGCTAATACGCTCTTGCAGCTTGCGGGAATCCATCGGACACACCGGAAGTCCAAGAGTCTGGATACAATTTTCTGGCAGTTGTTCTCGGCCGACCGATGGGTTAGTCTGCTTATTGGTCTGCCATATTCAGTACCCGAGAATATCTGTGATCTTTATATTCCTCCACCAGAAGAGGAGTCAATAGTCAACTTTCATTACCGACACCTGTCAATCCTGACTGGTCGGGTCATTGATTGCCTGCAGTCTGAAAAAAGTCCTACATTATCCACAGTCACGGGAGTGGATGAGAAAATCGATGAGATTACGGCGCATTTACCATTCGGATACCTGGATCTGGAGCAGATTAGACGATGTCGAGATGCAAAAAACAGGCACACTCGGGCTTTCCGCCTGGCTCATGTTTACAGCTTGAAAGCACAGCTATACATGCCATTATTCTTGCAAGGAGCCCAAGGCGATAAGCAGGAGTATAGCCGGATGGCTTGTGTGAGGAGCGCAAGGACTCTTTTAGAAGCGTATCTTCTCCTGCATGAGAGTGACCCTGCTGCGGCACGCACGGACAACAGCATCAAACAATCAGCACCGAGTGCGCTAACAGCAGCTGTGATTGTCTTCTTGAATATGCTTGGTTATGGGAGGAACGATGCTGCAGGTGCAGTACAGGAGAGAACCGCCGAGAGAGTCTATGATGATGGGCTAATTGAACGGACGCTGATCGCGTTGTACAGCTGGTCAGAGGATCAACCAGGTTCATTATCTGGCCAGTGCCATGCCACGCTGAA
Organism: Aspergillus piperis CBS 112811; assembly: GCF_003184755.1. Taxonomy (NCBI): domain Eukaryota; kingdom Fungi; phylum Ascomycota; class Eurotiomycetes; order Eurotiales; family Aspergillaceae; genus Aspergillus; species Aspergillus piperis. The sequence continues at coordinate 250,876 of NW_020291594.1, forward strand.
AGACCTAGTGAAAAGCAGCCGAGGATTGCACAAAGGAGAGCGTCGTGAGATTGTCGTGCCATACTTTGGCAGGGTGACTGTTGATCGCAAAGAGGGCCCTTCGCAGGCTGCTGATCCCTGGCTAGAGACTCCAAGCGGAGAAGGCCCTTTGCTGGAGTCGAATGCCGATAGCATCGCTGCCTGGCCTGCCCTGTACGATGATATTTTTCTTACCTATTCCGGCCCATGGACAGCGCAAGATGATTATGTAGGAGGGCTCGTTGACAATGCCGATGCAGCAGCAGCTTTCGATTGGATAACCGAGCCCGATTACGGCTTTTGCCAATACTGAATAGAGAACTCGGAGACATACTCTATTGCTCACCCGGAGACTTTCCTGGGTATATACTAGAATTCGTCCGGTGCCTTATTCGCACCCCGCATATTCCCAAAATTAAGTGCTGTGATTGGCTATTATGAGTGGACACGGCTAAGTATGCTTTGATGATGATTATTTGATGATTTGTAAGTTATGAAGTCATGTACTAACTAATGGATTGCCCCACACCGAACCAATTAAGCATTTAAACATCACCTTCACCAGGGTCTTTGTGCGTTAGCCAGCACCACCCAGCCCCTGAATAGTACTTCCCAAGGGTCATCGATATGCCTACCAAGCTTTTCATCACCGGTGTGACCGGCTACATTGGCGGCGATGCCTTGTATTACCTCTCGCAGCACCACCCCAATTTCGAATATGCCGCCTTGATCCGCACAGAGGAGAAAGCGAGCCGAGTTCGCGAGGCATATCCTAATATCCGCACTGTTATTGGCAGTCTAGATGATTCGGAGATTCTTGTAAAAGAAGCCGCTTGGGCGGATATTGTTCTTCGTATGCACAGTGTCCCTTTTCCTTTCCATTACCTTATCTTTTTTTATTGTGTTTGTATCAAAGACTCTAGAAGCTGACGGAATAGACACCGCCGACGCCTCCGACCACGTCGGCGCAGCCAATGCCATCGCCAAGGGAATGATTGAGGGCCATTCCTCCGAAAGACCGGGCTACTGGCTGCACACCGGCGGCACCGGAATTTTGACATACTTCGATTCCGAAGTGAAGAAAGTCCATGGCGAGCATGATGACAAAGAATTCAACGACGATGAGGGAGTAGGTGAACTTGTCAATCTTCCTGCGGATGCGTTCCACCGCAACGTCGACGAGATCGTTCTCAAGACGGGAACCGAGCATTCCGACAAAGTGAAGACGGTTATTGTTTGTCCACCTACGATCTACGGAAAAGGAAGAGGACCCGTGTCTTCTCGTGGTAGACAGGCCTATGAGCTTGCTAGCTTTATCTTGAAACAAGGCTACACCCCTCAAATTGGCAAGGGTCTGGCACGATGGAATAATGTGCACGTTTATGATCTGAGCACATTGTTCGGGGCTCTTGTTGATGCAACGCTTGATCCTAGTAAGAAGGCTGACAAGGAGATCTGGGGCGAGAAGGGATACTTCCTCTGTGAGAATGGGGAGCACGTTTGGGGTAATTTGGCGAAGTTGATTGGGGAGCAGGCATATGCTTTGGGATTTTTGAAAGAGAAGCCGGAAGTTAAAGAGCTGACGCTTGAGGAGGCGATTAAGTCGCCGGCGGGCTTTGAGGCTGCGAGCTGGGGCTGGAATTCCCGCGGCAAGGCATTGAGAGGACGGAGGGTTTTGGGGTGGAAGCCACAGGAGAAGAGCCTGGAGGAGGAAGTGCCGAATATTTTGAACACGGAAGCAGCGAGGTTTGGAGTCTAAGTATGAGCATTGCGTATCAGGAACTTGTTGGACAGGGTGGGTACGTTGGATGAACATCTTAAGCAGATGCAAGATGGCACCGAAAACTATTCATTCCGGGAGCTGCAATTGCATGCCGTGAAGAAGAAATCGATACACCAAACCCAAGGATTTTGATTGTTATCCGACGACTACAACGAAATCATTGAAATTCTCAGCACATCAAATCACGAAAACTTTATAGTAATGAACTTCTAATCACTTTGGTTCTTTGTCTGGTTTACAAGAGGAAAGCCCCCGATTTTCTGCGCCAATCCCGACGGAAGAGGATCCCGGCCGCAAGTCCGTGGCTGTGCTTCTATCCAATATACGTATCTGCACTAAGTACCTTTAGCGTCTTCCATTCCGAAGGGCTGAGCATGAGGCTGAAGCCAGCTGTGCCAACCTTTCGTACCTCAATCTCCTTCAAACCGCCAGCAGTAATCAGAACAGTCGCGATCTCTTTCCAGGGTACACCGGACAAAGATTCATCATGTCTTCAAAAGATGCTGAATGGAGCAAACACAAGGAAGAAGTCTCCTCTCTCTACCGCAAGAACCCTTTAAACCGGGTGATGAAACATATGATTGCGAAGCATGGATTCCACAGAAAGTAGGATTTACTGCCCGCATACTGATCTGTGCTCATGACGTACTAGGGAATCCGAGTACAAGAAGAAGCTCAAAGCTTGGGGGGTGAGGAAGAACGGTACGACCTCAGCATGGGTGTTCGTGCAGCGAGAGGTTGCCAACGAAAGTTACAGGGGAAAGAAGATTATGAGGTGCTTATGCATGGGAAGATTTACACGGCTAAGCAGGCAGAGAGGGAAATGGCGAGACATGTTACTTATACTACTAACTGTGCGTTGGAAGGTGAGCTTTCCCAGTCTTCATGGGCTGGTTGGGGATAGGCGGCGTGGCTGACACGAAGCTATGGGGTGAATAGGGGAGAATGACACCGCACCAGAGGGCGTGGAGGTTCGTACGCCTCGACTGATGCCGAGGTCGTTGGTCCCTACGAGGGAGGTCCGAACAGATAACCTCCCTTGGATACTATTCAAGTATCAAAGTCAGTTTGCGGTAGTGCGATCATTAAGCATACCAGCCGCACATGTTGACATGCTCAACTTACCATATAATCCGGTAGATGGACAATCATATAGCCAATCAGGCTATTTGGCCCTCAACCATAGGGCTCTGGGAGGCGCTTGTGAGGTTTCATCCGTTAACGAAACGAACGTCTTCGATCTTTTCCTGCAGGACTGGGTTCTTCAGGAATCCCCGATTGACTCGTCAGTTGACAATTTTCGGTTGACTCCTCCCGCTGGTATCAGTCATGATCCACCAAGTGTCTTCGACTCAATAATACAGCGCAGCGATCAAGATAACCGTATTTCTGGACCAGGGTTCGGCAGTTCGATGTTTTCAGCCCCTGAACCTGTAGGGGGCCACTCTGCACTAACAGTCATTCGAAAATTATCTATACAACGGCGTATCAACACAGAGAATTAGCAAATTGATCTCCACCAATTGACTGGGTTCCTGAAGCGCTACGTAGTCGAAGATCATAGATCTATGTCGGGTCTTCTCTCCCGCGACCTCGGCGGACTTGATGATCCCTCGCACCTCAGTCAAGTGTTCAACACGTTCGTATTCCTTATCACGAACAACCTTATGAATATGGAAGATATAGCACGTGTCTTCTGGTGGAGTGGGGCAAATAAATACAACTGGGTTTTCAAGGAGGTCTTCAAGTTGCAATGCCCAACGGTTAACGTCCTTGCGACCAAACTAATCCCAGCAGCTGTACAGGCGGGAGACGTGGAGCTTGTTTCGATGCTCCTATCGCGAGGTGTCGACGTCAACGTTTCTTATTCACGGATGCCCTCTGTTGGATGGTCAAATCTTCTGTCGATGGCTGTCGATTGCCGCAATATCCATATGGCGAGACTTCTCTGTGCGAAAGGAGCAACCCCTACAGTGTCGAGCTTCGCCGTCTATAACAGATATACCGAATCCATTGATACACTGTGGTGTAACCATAACATTGATCTCCTTTCCTTGCTGTTAGCATATCACGCGGATCCAGAAACCTTCGTTTCTGACGAAAAGAGAGGATTCCCTCTGGTACATGCTGCTTCCAAGGGCCATTTTGGTGCAGTTTCCTTCCTGCTCAAGGCTGGCGCCCGGACACATTGGTATACACAAGAGCATGGCACCGCTCTCCAAGCCGCTGCCGCATATGGCCACGAGGGTGTCGTCCGCATACTCATTGAGGCCGGTGCCGATGTCAATGCCATACCGGATCACTGGCATCCCTCCTCGACACGTTCAAGGGAGCGATGTGCGACTTTGTTAAGTCCGCTTGAATTCGCAGCAAAATGCAACCATACCAGAGTTGCCCAGATGCTGCTACTGAGTGGTGCTCGCACAAATGTCTGTCCGAGTGTCGAACGGTTTGGCTTGCAGGTGCTGGAAACCGAGTTTGCACGCTGGGGAGAGCCCGGCCGGATGATGGGACACGACGTGCCCTGTGCATATGCCATTCAGTATGCAGCCCTCAATGAGAAATATGAGCTCATGTCACTGCTACTTGATTCTGGAGCAGATCTGGATTCGAGAATCAGCCCCGACCTTGGTGATACCCCGCTACAGATAGCGGCCGGCAGAGGAGATTTATCGATGACCTGTATGCTGCTCGATCGCGGAGTCTACGTCAACGCCCCTCCAGGAAAGTACTCTGGCCGGACGGCGATACAGGCGGCTGCGGCACAAGGAAACTTAACAGTAGTGGAGAGACTGCTGGAAGCAAAGGCAGATATCAACGCAGCTGCGGGCTGGCAAAACGGGAGAACCGCAATGCAAGCTGCCATTGAATCGTCACAGGTGCTCACGGGATTGATTCTACTACAAATGGGAGCCGATATCAACGCCAAACCAGGGTTCCGTGGCGGGATCACCACGCTGCAAGCGGCAGCGTTATCTGGTAATTTGGTCAGTCTCAAGGTAATCCTGGACAAGCAGGGAGATGTGCATGCGCCAGCCGGGCCGGAGGATGGATTCACAGCCCTCCATGCTGCGATTCAGAATAAAGACCTCGAAGCACTTCGTCTATTAGTCCAGGCAGGTGCAGACGTGAACGAGCGACCTTCAAAGCCCTTGTCGTCACCCTACATGAACAATTGCTTCCGTGCCGGAAACAAAACAGCCCTTCAGTATGCAGTGTACTTGGGATGGCCCGATGGCGTGCGATTTCTCGCACAAAATGGTGCAGATATCGACGCCCTGCCTCCCTTCCCCGGAGATGACGCATATACCGCCTTGGGTCATGCGATTGAAGAGAGAGACCCCCAAATGATTGAGTTATTGCTAAAGTGTGGCGCAAATCCCAACAGCAATTATATCCATGACGATGATTCATCAACTGCCTTCAGTTTCGCCCTTGAAAATACATGCTCACTTGATATCATCGATCTGCTATTAAAATATGGCCCTAGTTTCAACAATCTCATAGGAATGGAATCGGCCCTCGAAACGGCGGTAGAAGTCGGTCAAGCGGACGTTGTCAAGAGAATAATGACATTGATGTCACAGTATTGCCCTGGACACTACACCCGATCACTCAAAACAATAATGTCTCATATAATGATAGACAATGACTGGGCACCCGGCTTCGAGATGGTCCGACTATTAATTGACGCTGGGGCGGACATAAATGCTCTTTACATTTGCGACGACAATACGTTATACCATGGAACACTACTTCAACGTTCAGTCAGGCGGTTTGCCAGTGGACCCAGAATAAGCGTTGTCCAGTTATTGCTCGACAATGGAGCCGAAATAAATACCCCAGCAACAGACAACCTAGGAACGCCATTGCAACTAGCCATTCTGGACGAAGAAGTGGAGATCGCAAATCTACTGATCGACCAGGGAGCCGACGTGAATGCACTCCCAGCAAAGAATCGTGGAGCCACGGCATTGCAAGCTGCCGCTATGCATGGATACTGTGGTCTTGCCATGCGATTGTTAGCCAAGGGGGCGGATGTGGCGGCCCCAGCAGCGCCTATTGATGGCAGGCTGGCCATTGATGGAGCCGCGGAGCACGGGTATCTTGATATGGTCCAGTTACTTCTAAATGCATATGGAGATCGACCAAACTTGTCATTCGTCTGTCGTAGAGCTGCCGCAGCCGCAGAACGAGAGGGTCATTTCGATGTGATGAGATGGTTGCTAGATTATATACAGTCATAGGCACCGGTGATTCAACGCTTGATTCAACAAATAATATACAATTACCACTGAAAACTCTCCTCTACCCACGCATATCATATACACCTTTACGGATCAACCTCCCTTTCCACAATTCTATAACCCACACAAATCTCACTGATCACCCTCTGCGAAACAAAAACCTCTGTTCCAACCGTTAGAAGTAAATATCAATCCCAATCCCAATTTTACTAGCATATACTCCCAAGGAAGAAAAGAAGAAAGGCTCACTCACCTCTCGGGACATTATACCTAGAATCCCTTCTAGTCACCCATCCATTCGTTTCCCCATGCCCCGTGTCACGCCCATCATTCCCCTGTTTAGATTTCCTCCGCCATCTGCACCGAAAAATAAGCAGCGATGGAGGCCCCGTTACAAGCAGAGTTACCAGCGCGATGATGGTTGCTTTGGACCAGGCCATTTTGGTATTTGGTTGGTAGAATGCAGCGAAGTTCACGTTTCTCGAGTATGGTATCGCGTGATATAGCTTGACTAATTGGCGGATTGGTTAATGGCTGGATTAGAGGAGGTAGGCAAAGACTTAAGTTCAGGGTAGAACAGATGATATGGACTGTAAGGAGATGAGATGCTGGCTTGATAGATGAATCAATGGATTATATCCACTACACAGTATCAGAGTCAGTGTAGATACTACTAGATACTTAGTAGGCTGTGAGGTGAAAAATGGTGGTTATTGGTTGATGGCAGGTGGGGGGATGGGGCGGAACTTTTGGTTTCGATCAATGAAATTGGGTGGATGGAATAGGAACTAGACTGGATTTGGGGTAGTGCTGGATGTACCTTACTGGACCTGTATGTTTAAAGAGAGTGTAAATGATCATTCTGCTACGGCGACGAATACGTCATTTTTGGTCTACATGGCAGTTATACTGCCTTTGATAGGTTGTTATGCTGGTATCTGTTTATCTTTGAGCTACTCCAGCGACTTCTACTACGGTAGAAGGCCAACAACAACCAAAGTAAACCCGTCTACCCCCGCCTCAACCACCATCCTCTCAGACAGCGCCGGCACCACCAAACGCGAGGCCCAGTGAGTCGTTGGCCAAAGATCTCATTTGACAAGGGAGGAACTCGATATGCTATGCATCATGTCCGATTTTGTGGATTGTGTGGCAGACGCTTTCTCTGGCTTTTATTACACTTGAGCGAACGCCGCTTGAAGAAGCAAGCCCAAGACATACATTAGGCTATCAGTGCAAGTAACGTGACTGATTGCTAACCAGTGATATGATTGACAAATCTTCCCTGAGCATAATAATCACAGTTGCCATATTGCTCTACCATAGTCAACAGAGCCGGGGTGTGAGGAGGAAATCAAAAAACAAACCAGGGTTGGAGGAGTGGGTCCCTCACTAGATAACTTCCTATTCGGGTGAACGGGAACGACAGCCACGGATCACTAACTTGCTTGGTCTGATCCGGAGAGTCATACTATAAATGCAGCCCTAGGCTCATTTTCCAGCAAAAATGCACGAACGGTGAATAAGACCTCCTCCAACATCTGCAGATATAATATTACAAGAATGACCCGCATTGATTTCAACTCAGCATCACCCGCTATCCCCATCCCTCCCCCAACGACCCTCCAAGAAATCCGCACCTCCAAACTCCGCTCCTTTGGTCCCGTCCTCTCCGGCATCGACAAGCAAACCCGCCCTGGCCGCCTCTATGTCTCCACTACCGGCCTAGAAGATGACGAACACGATCTGACCTTCCACGGGGGCATCGACAAAGCCATTCATCAGTACTGCGCAGACCACTATTCCTTTTGGGCCGATCGCTTTCCTGAGGCTCGCACACGCTTCGTACCCGGCGGCTTTGGCGAGAACCTCGTTGCCGATGGCTGGAATGAGCAGACTGTATGTATCGGTGATAGGGTGCGCATCGGGCCACCGGGCTCCCTGAGCACTGGCGGTCGCAACGGTTGTGTGCTGGAGGTCAGCCTGCCGCGCCAACCGTGCTTCAAGCTAAACCAGCGCTTCGGGATCAAGAACTTCGCTCCGCTCACTCACCAGGAGGCTAAGACGGGATGGTATTACCGTGTCATAGAGGAAGGGTGGATACAAGGAGGGTTGGAGATCAGCGTTATTCGTCGAAGTCATCCGCGATGGTCGATCGCCCGTTTGCACCATTACGTCCACCGCGACAAGACAGACTTAGCGGTGACGCAGCATCTTATGGCAATGGATGTCCTTGGTGATGAGTGCAGGGATGTATTTATCGAGCGCTGGAGAGCACATCAGGAGAAGGAGGCCGCAGCTAAGCGTCCACCCGAGACTTGGAGACAGTTCAGGGTTGCTAGTCATACCGCGGAGACTCCTCGTATCGTGCGGCTGGAGTTGGAGGCAGTTCACCGAAGTACTTCCGCACCTGGTGCGATCCTTCGTGGAAGTCATGCCCAGCTCAAGCTTCCTAGTGGGTTACGACGCGCCTATTCCATCGTTCAAGGCGACACGGATCGGTTTACACTGGGGGTGGCCCTGGAAGAGCGCAGCCGCGGCGGGTCGAGCTATATCCACAAAACACTCAAACGGGGGGACACGGTATTAGTAGGGTCTGGGATAGGGCAGGGCTTAGCCATCGACAAGATGGCCTCTCATCACATCTTTATCGCGGGTGGGATAGGAATAACCGCCCTTCTCGCCATGATGAAACGACTGAAGGACACAAATCAAGACTATTCCCTACATTATGCGGTACGGAGCGCTACTGACGTCGCCTTTCAATCGCTGCTGGCGAACCTGCAGCCGCATGTCACCACCTACGATAAATCGCAGGGCCAACGAATGGACATTGCTGAGATCCTACGAAATCGCATCTGGAACAGCCATGTTTACGTGTGTGGGCCGCAGCGCATGATCGACGCCGTGGTAAAGACGGCCACCGCTGTGGATATGTCTCCTGATGAGGTGCATTATGAGGCATTCAATGGTGATGATGCCGCTGGCGACCCCTTCACTGTGGATGTCGTTGGTTCAGGTCGAAAGTCAGAGGGACTCCAGGTGGGGGCTGAGCAGTCGCTTCTTGAGGTTGTGCGAGATGCGGGCTTCGAGATTGGGAGTTCTTGTGAGGCGGGAAATTGTGGGGCTTGCAGGGTTTCTGTTCGCTGTGGGAGGGTGTTGCATCGGGGGACTGCCTTGAGGGAAGCAGAACAGAAATCAGAGATGTTGGCTTGCGTTTCTCGGGGTGTTGGGCATATTGTTGTTGAGGTTGCTGAATAGATGACTGCTGGTTGGAGCTGGGTTTGATGGCTGAGTTCTCACGAATATCTTTGAAGAGACGGTAAGTTGTCTATGAACTGCATGCTATTGCATAACTCAACGATTTGAATCATAGACCACTCAGTCTTCTGATCACAAAATCGTGCGTCAATGGATATATAGCCCAATTTTCCCTTCTACTACGGACATACCCTAGACGGGCAAAGCCGACACCCTCCCACAGATACCTCTTCTCTCCTCCTCCGTAAGATCCACCCCAAAAACATCCCGCAGAACCTCCACACGTTCACTCTCAGTATTACAGACCCGAACCAACTCATTCTTCCCTCCTCGATTCTCCTTCAACTTATCTTGATCCAGAATCACTTTTCCATAGACCTCCCCATCAGCGCGTTGCAGAAACCTAATGACCAACAACCGCTGCGTCAGGAACGAGGTCGGGTTCTGACTCGTGTAAAAGTTCATGATCTCGAAATCACGCGGGAAAAATTCGAGTTCATGAAAGGCATAACCCACGCGCCAGGCTTGTTCGCTGCCGTTGCGGAATTGGTAGGTCCAGGCATTAGTACTAGGATTGTTGGCAGAGTGTGACCGCTCCCCCGAAAATTCCTCATTCTTCTGGAGGCGGATTTCCTGTGTGCCGATATTGGGGATGCTGGTGGGAGTGTGGACCAGGGGTAATGGGGTGGTTGGTCCGTCGCCGCCGTAGCCGACGTCAAGCATGTATTTGGAGTTGTCTGCGAGAGTAACGATGTTCACGGCGTGTTCCCTAGAAAATTATATGCTAAGCCTCAATCTGGTATATGGAAGCGGGGTTACTTACCATCCTGACCAACCCGGTTTAGGATTGTTTGCGTCACGAAAGAGACGAGCGCCGGTGAGGTACACGTCGAACCCTAACTGCCTCAATACATGGTATAAGAGAATATTATTCTCCATGCAGTATCCCCCTCGCTTTCTTGTCACGAGTTTGTGGAAGATGTCGTTGATATGAAGCGATATGGAAGGTGTTGGGCTGTAGTGAAGGGCAGTGTTGTCATACGGGATGTGGGAGACATGATAGACCTGAGTAGTTGCTAAGAATTCTCGGTCGAGCTTGGGGTTCTGCTCGCGCCGAAATCGTGAGGGTAATTCAATGCGCTCGAAATACCCATCGAGGTGATGAAATGTGAAACTCGCGCTAAGTTCAGACATTGGTGTGTAAGAATTTGATACCCGTTCGGTTTCTCTATACAGTTGCAAGCATGGCGAGTGTGGTGCGGCAAAGCTATCACATATTAATACTTTAGAGTTGGCTGAATAGCATGCAGATAATGATAGATTGAGTAGGTCCAGCCGAGTGGAACGCTTATCAACCTGACCCCGCCTAAGGATGCTAGCTGTCAGCAAATCAGTCCGTGCTTTTGGTTCTCAGCCGACCACAAAGGCTTCACAACTTTTATCCTACTTGAAATGACTTCGATACTAAATTCCGTGCGTCAGTCTGGCAGAAAAACCTACCCAATTCATGATGAAGGTCCATTGCCCATGAGCGTTACGTATACATTCATGAGGGCCTTGATCTGGCTGCGCCATGCGTACTGCCGCTCAGTGATTTTAGAAGGGCCTCGAAAAGCAATTACACGCTATACAAGACCACCGTCTCTAAGTGGCTCAGGTTAAGTTTCAAACAGCGACAAGATACCTTGGCCGAGTAACTCTACCCCGAACCCTTAAAGCCCCATCTATCCCATATTATACTTGCATAACACCGTAAATGAACACAAAAGCATGGAACACATCCAGAAGTGTGCCCTCAAAGACTAGGTTGTAGGGCAGATATGGTGTCGGGCAAGGTTGCGGATTATTTGCAATTAAAGACACTTCAATGAGAGGTTATGTTCTTCGTCGGTTATTGTGGAGTGGACGCCTAGTTTCAACACAATATGTTGTACTGTCCTATGATAACTTTGCTTTAGCTGATAATGGACCGGCTTTAAGCGATCATTCATGCGTATTTCCGTCCATATAGCAGATATGAACGTGGATCCACCTTTTGGCATAGTTGTTCTCCTATCAAACTTATCCCATGGAAACTGATAGGCTCGGAAGTCTACAGTTGCACCGCTCCGAGCAACCTTCATAGATTGCTCCCCAAACGCAGCAATCTACGAGAAAGTCGGCTCAGCCACCTGTTCAAGCGGGCAAGACATGTAAGCCGTGTAACCAGAAGCACACAAAATGCTCTATACAAATAACATACAAAGAGATAATGCTGACTGCATTCTCCGCAAGACCAGGCAGGGCACGTATCTTACTATGTAACTACTGCAGCTGTGCATAACCAGCAACTCGAAAATACACGAGCCATGATATTAATAAACCCCAATCGACATCATTCTATTCCCCCGATGGCGGCAAGATCACCAGTTTAACATTTCAAAAGCTCCCTGTAGGTTCCGATGACCCAGATACATCGTATTGAAATATTAAGTCTTGTCCTGACACTTTCTGAATAGCAACAAAGGTGCCAGGCAAGATAATGGACAAGTGCTCGATTATTGACCTGAGTTGACCATTCCCGTTGGCTATGTGGTGCTTGGCGATATTGATAGAATTCTCATCCGGGACCTACCTTTCAAGCAAAGGAATACCAGGCAGAAGGCGTAGAATCCCTACATTTACCATACCTACTGAGTAAGGGCTTGAAATTCCCGCGTATGAAGGAGGCGTTTAAATGTCCTGATGAAGCCGACCTGAACACCCTCCTGCCTGTCTTTCTAGAACGCGTATGTCTTGCCCACCCATGCGTGAATTATCAAGAGATTCTCTAGCCGCCAGATGTGATTACGACAGCGCTGGAGTCAATAAAACTGAGGTCGAAGGAATGATCACTTCAGTAGTGCTAATGTGGGGGTGGCTAGGTGGGGGTTTTGGGATTAGATGAAGAACTAGTATGGTCAAGCCCATGTCTAAATATGGTGGAAGACGGGAAGGGAGAGGCCATATTTCTATGGTTCGTTCTGGTCCTTGGTTGGGGGTATACTGCATAACTACCTAGAATGTCAATCCGTATCGGCTCCGAGAGTATGAATGATCAGAAAGTGACGAGGAGAAGTGCACCCAAATTAACAAGAGGGACCTCATCTCATTGACTAGAGTAAACCAAATAGATTTGAAGATGATATAAGCATCTTATACTAGGTTACAGTTGCCTCTGCATTCGCATATAAGTGCAGGGAAAATAACCCTCTAATTGAGGAGGAAAAACCTGTACTGAGGCTTGCAAAGGTTGAAGAAATCATGATTATACTTAGAGAGACATGTTTTAGAAATAAAGACCTCCTACCAGCTTGCTTTTCCGGGCTAGTCAGAATATTTCTTCAGCTTCTGCAGGAAACTTGTTAGCGTTTCAAAGATGCCTCCAGGAGAAAGTGCCTGCTAGTAAAGTCTGACAATAGTACATACTTTCAATCCGAAAAGAACTCTACCCACCTTCCTTTCCCATTAACGGGTATGTACTTGTCGATAGGCGTGTCTAGGTTGCCTTGGATCTTGGGAGCGTTTTTAAAATCGGTTTCAAAGTCTACTCTACCAATATGGCCATCGAAGAATTGTGTGCCGGAGAGTTGGCTTATATCATCGTAATTCAATGTTGCTGATGTCTTTCCGAAATTCGGAATCGGTACATTGAGAGTAATATCGCATCTGGAAAATGTACCGTCAACATTGAATTCTGCATCTGCTAGATTTGGAGCCGTCCATCTGAAGGTTCCTTGAGAAGTGGGCATGATGACTCGCACTTGGGGGACAGTGTAGGTAAAGTGAAGTTCAATCTTGAATCGCGATGTGGTAGATTTGGTGAATGGAAGGAACATTAGAAACAAATGTTGGTTCCGAACCTCAGGATATATCACGGCCCTTTTATATGTAGGGAGGTACAGCTGGTACTATTATGTCGTTTCCTGTAGAGTGTAAAATAAGGGTTCAATTCATTCTACCAAAAGTAAAAGTAGACCAATGACAGGGCTTGAGTGGGGTGCGAAGGTCTCCACTACCCAGTGCATGACGTTGCTACTAACCGCTTCGAAAAATGACACTGGCGGATTCAAGAGGGCAAGAGTTTATTTACCTTCTATTATGTGGCCTACGCCAAACAATCAAGTAGATACGGCATATTTCTCCCAATTTTATTAATATTTATTTGCAAACGGCGGACGGTATGCAATATGAATTGATCTATCTAGACCGCAAAAAAGACCGCTTTCGAGCCTGTACACGCCATCACAAAGCACATTGTTGAGGCTAGAACAGCGAGATTGTTATTAGTCGATGATTCATTAGCTCAGTTCATTGGACCGAGGTTATAGTTTCTATGCCGTTTGCAGATAAACTTCAATTAGTGACAGCTATCACGTGCCGGAGCCGGGAGCTTTTGCGCAGAATATCTAGAAAGCGCACGATATAGCATTCGGCGACTTCCTTGACTTGGGAATACACCATAGAGAATGAATGCTAGGGGCTAAGATATATTCCTATTGATCTCATGGATTAGTCTACTTTTAGCGAGCGTCGGTATCTCTTCTGGACCATATAGGTCTTTATACGGAGGTCATACTATCGGTCGAATGCAGATTATTAGCATAGAGTTTCCTAGTTCATTCGATCTTTTAATGGGTGCTACTCGAGTTCCATTTCGTAAAACCTATGTTTACTCAATTATTATATAATTATACAACTATCTCCATCTAGTATTGTTGCTAAGGTTTTGACTATAAAGCTTATAGCTGCCATACCTTGAAGTTCAAATTCATTCGGCCCCTTCCATACCGCATCATATGCGGGGTCAGTGTCCCGTGGTGAAGCTTTTGCTGGAATGCGGAGCTGGGATTCGTACCCCATGTCATCATGTACTACTTGGAATTGCACTGCACTGTGCTCCGTAGGATCGAGGCACTCGTCCATTATGGCGCCACCGGACGGATTTGGAGAGTCCCACGGAAAGTCGTTCTATGGCCCTAGACAGTTGGGGTATCCTTGTTTGATCGCCCATAATACCCTCTGACGAAGTAATGGCCCCCTGGGACAGTTCGTTTTGAGTGACTGGGAAGCGAATACTCATGAGTTAATTTGGTCAATTAGAGATTATAGAGACATTGGTGAATACATTGTCACCTATAGTAATTTCATATAAACTTTGGCGGTTTTGTGAAAAGTGTAGCTGCTCATTCTGGGAAATATGATTTATCAACATAGAACCTAAATCTCGGAAGCGATTAGTTTGTATTGACGCTGACATGGTCGGTAACAAGGCAAAAAGAATCTTAGAAGGTTCATAAACAGACAAGATTCGGGTTACAATGTTCTGCTTGTGAAGTGCCGTTTGTGTACCTCCCATTATGTCATAGAACTTTGTTGTATGATTTTGTCATGAATTGTGCGCCTGGAATCCCTTATCCCTTTTCTTCCCATTTCTTGGGGCATCAAACCATCATTCGATCCTTTGCTGAGATTTGTGGCGGTAGACTTATCTCCCAAATCACCTTAATGGGCTTTTGGATGATCCCCCACTTAATTAACAATGGTGCAGATTCTTTTCTCTTTCTTCTTTATTCTTCTCTCTCTCTCTAATCTATATATCTTGCTTTCAACATGCTTGTTCCCTCTGCATCCGTAACCCCCTCCGCTAACTCAAACGGGGCGTATGCGGTTCCTTCTACCCAGCGTTTTCGGCGTTTATCCCCATGGTCCTGAGGCCCACGTGCTCCCCAAGCCCAGATAAGACACAGGATAATGGTTCACAAGCATGGCAGGTGCATCTCTGAGGGCCTTGAACGAACTACACCATGCAGGTTTCCGTTAAGGTGCTTTGAAAGGGCCTTGACATCGTGCTTTCCACGGGTTAGTTTTAACGCGTAAGCCCATGCCTTTGCGATGGCCTTTCCTATAATGTTGCCCTTTAGGCAACCTCAACCGTACAAATGATCTCAACTAATAAAGCGGCTTTATGGGATCATGCATGCCTATCCAACTTTGTCTATGCGGTGGACCCGTTTTCAGGAACCTTCTTGAAAAATTTCAAGCACAGCAATCTACGAGGAAGCCGGCAAGGCATGTAAGCGATATAATTAGAAGCACATAAAAAATGTCCCTCAGCCTCAGATGTCCTGTAAAAACTGCCTCCAGAGTAATAATGCCAATCATAATCTCGAAAAGACCAGGCAGGGCACTTGTATTCGGTTTTTGCGTCTTCGGAGGCTCTCAGAGACCTGCGTGTCTACCGTAACATTTAGTCAATAAAGACTACCACGGCCTCGGTCCCTGCAACATCCGCCAGAAAGCAAAGAGAGCACCCGTGAGGTTTTCGTCCCGCACAGGTTGGCTTTGCAGATAAGACTGTAGTAATTATCTCGTGCATTCTGTCCTGGAAATGTTTCGTTAGAGGTTCGGGGCATCTCTGGAGCCGTTGGCCGTGGCGTAGCATGCTATTCCGGTGAAAGGATTTCAGAGCGGGCATAGCTGCAGGGTTGCTAGGGTGGTGGTAAATGAGATCACTGAGTGGAAGGATGGAAGGTGTTGGGAAAGTGGTGAGGCAGGTTCATCGTGCTGTTCCGGCGGGTATGGATGCTGTAATTAAAGCTGCTAGACACGGTGGGGTTTATCACGACGTGCAAGTCCTTGAGCAACCGGTGCAGATGCAGTTGCATGGCATGGTTTGTTTCGAAACCCGATGCTGGAAGAACTGTGCTAAATACAAGAGGACTTCGATGGTGTTTCGGAGGCGCTGGATATGGGAGATTGTGGACAGAGATAATCACTTCGATTGCGCTGTTAAGGAAAGTGATTGAAGATGTTTCGGTAGTTGGTGGCAAACTGAGATGCTCATGTCGAGACCTTGATGAGCCCTACGCTTGTGTATATGATGGAGGGTGGAAGGGAGGCAGATTTATGTTCTTGGGCTTCCTTATTCAGGAAGAAAGTGGTTTTCTATAACTCGGATAGTTTGGTGATAGCAGGTTAATGGAGGTAGAGGACTGCGCGTAGTATTTGAAGGTGTACTGCACGGCTGCCTAGTGTGTGTCCCTCTGAACTGGCTTTGAGAGTAGTGACCGTGCCATCAGTAAGCTATCTTTTCCCTGTTGTGTCAATGTTTTGTGGGTTGCATGAAAGCTTACAGATGGAGGTACTGGCGAAATACGAATGCGAGTATGCTTTTCCAATCGTCTTGTCCGGATGCCGAGGGAACAAGCTTGCCTCCGTAATCTGCGGCTGTCATTTAGCGAAGGACTCGGAGGTAGGAAGACTGTGGGAGCTCATTTTGTATGAATCATCGAAGTCCAACAGTCTCGACGTTCTTCAGTATGCTGTGAAGTTGGAAGTGGCACCGTCAAGATTACATCTGTTGCTGTCGAAATCCATGACAATGGCATGTCGGCATGGTGCTGAACGGACGTTGGCATTTCTTCTGGAAGTGTTAGAAAATGTCATTCCTAGGGATCTATGAAAAACGTGATTCAGGGAAGCCATCTCAGGTGGTCACGATGCGGTCTTTCAGCTTCTTATGAATAAAGCTCCTGATGTGCTGTCGAAGACGGACTACTGCGAGGCTCTCCTGAAAGCCTCATACGTGGGAAGCGAAGGCATGATAGATGTACTGGCTTCGAAGGTTCAGTTTTTTCCGAACAGCCAAGCCGTAATGGGTGAGGCCTTGTGAACTGGAGAAGAAAGTAGGCGAGGAACTGTTAAAGCTGGCCTTGGGGAGCGACTATGATCGAACAACCTCTCAGATAAATAGGACCGACGACTTTGGGATCGAAAAAACCCACCTCGAGAGGAAAATCGAAGATGTTCGAAATATCTCCGAATCAATAGTGCGTGACCTTTTTAACAACGGAGCCCAGGTGCATCCATCCAATCGCCCACTAGGTGATCCACTTCATATTGCATTATATGTGGGGTCAGTGCCCATTGCAAAGCTTTTGCTTGAGCACGGAGCTTATATCAATTCTCGCGGAGGCTTTTTTGGTTCGGCGCTGCTCGCAGCTGTAGTTTCTGGAAGGAAAGCAATTTTCGAGTTTCTTTTGGCCCAAGGAATCGATGTTATTATGCGCTCGGAACGTTTTATGTCAGCTATATGCCATGCTCGGGAGATACGAAGTCCCAGGACAATTGAGGCTCTCCTTCATCATGGGGCTATCAGTATGAGTTTTGAGAATCCTTTGGAAGGGCCGTTCTACGATGAGAGGCATTGGAAAGTCTACATTTAGTCTGACATTGAGGATACTGCTGTACGCAAAATTTTGGCCATAGAAATGTGGGTAGATCATCAGTCGCAGCAGCATAAGTAGTATGGTAGTCATTTGGCAGCAGGATGGCTTCATTCCCAACCCGTGCCCATTCATTTTCGAATACTGCTAGATCACGCGAGGAGTACTCAGACCCCTTGTAGAACGACCGAACGTTGACTCGGCCGATGTCCGTCTATGCTTCTCTCATCAGCAGAGAAGCGCAGAGTTTGCCGTCAAGGACTGCAATCACTCGAGAGGTTGCACCGTCCACCTGCGTTGGGAATATGAGCTTGATGGACCAACTTGAGTGTTGTTGAACCATGTATGTTATAATCATATCCATGATAACACGCTGTCTTCTTTCTGATTTCAGTTCCTTCAGCCAGGTAGTATTATCATGGCTGAATAGTGGGGCTCAATCTGACTGGAACGAGTAATGCATGCTAGTGCGCTGGTAGTGCTTACTTTCAACGGATAACCTGCTGGATCAAGTAAAAACTCGTCTCTAATGATGGTGGGTGTTTCCATTAGTCGGCCGATTGCGCTGCCGAAATTTGTATCGCGCTCCACTGAGGATTGCATGATAGACAGTGGCCTTTCCATCTCACATGTCGGATCAGCACGGACGAGGCTATACTTTATAGTGCGACAACTAACAGCCTATTCCCACCCCACTAACATCTTAGGCCCCCAGTAGACGAGGCTTAGAACCTAGTAACACTTCAATCATCTATTTAACCATCGACCATTATTATTACATCGACCCCGCAACGGCCACTACACTTCTCACAATCATGCCGTGGACTACAACCGAGCACTCGCCGAACACTCTCACCCGGCCCCTTGGCCCTAACGAGGTGTTCATCAAGCTGGTCAGTGACTTTGGCCACCCACTAGGCCGTGAACACTGGGCAGTGAACTACACTATCACCATCCGTCCCCGCGGGGACTTCGAAGCCGATCTCCTCCCAGCCCTGATCCGCCACAGCTGGTTGCACCTGCGCTTCCAACACCCTAGTCTAGCCGCGCATCCAGACTCCTCCAACGCCAAACTCGTGTACACAATCCCCGACTCTGTCGAGACCCTCAACCAATGGGCCTCGCAAACCTTCTTCATCAAATCGGACGCCCAATCCGCCGACGATGTGATCCGTACCATCGCACCCGCCCCTGATGCCCAACTTTACTACATCCCAAAATCCTCGCAAATCCTCCTGCACACCGCACACTGGCGCACTGACGGAGTAGGCGGCTTCCTCCTCCTTGGCCAGCTCGTTGACCTAATGTCCACTCACGCCGACACCATTCTCTCAGGGAACCTCCCCGACCCCTTCGACGCCTCCACCTGGGGAACAGAAACCACCCGACTATCCCTATCCGTCGAAGAAGCCGGCAACATGACCCTAACCCCGACAGACGAGCAAAAGGACATCGCACAGGAAGTAGTAGAGACCTTCGCCTACGCCCAAGGCGCCATCGGAATCCCATACACGGGCGACGCCACCACCATCCCGTCGGGCACCCGAGCCGCCGAGCTAACCTTCGCCCCGGCGACCACCGCCGCTGTTCTCTCCGCCACGAAAGCCCGGGGCCTCGGCATTACTGCCGCCACGCACGCAAGCGTCGCAGCAGTAAACTTCCGGCATGCTATCCCCGAGCACCGTGCCCAGGGTCGTCACTATACCAGCACTATCCGGCACACGCTGCGGCCGTATATGCCCCAACCATACTCCGGCCCCGCAGGAGCCGCCACGCTGTTCACCACGGGCTGGATGTACCGCGTCGACGCCTCAAGTACCTGGGAAGAGAATGCGCGCAAGTATCACGCTGAGTATCGGCGGGGCCTTACTGAAGAGTATATCCTCGCTCATCGCGAATATGCGACTATGTTGGTGAAGTTGCTGCGGAACCTTCCGGCACCGGATGAGCCGCCGAGTGATGTCGATATCAGTAGTTTAGGGGTTCTAGAGAAGTATTTGCAGAGGGAGTATGGAAGTCCTGAGAGTGGGTTTAGTATCTTGTATGCGGGACTTGGGGTGGAGATGCTTGCAAGACAGGGCGTGGTGTATGTTTGGACGTTTCGGGATCAGTTGACGTTGAGGCTAGTGTTTAATGAGGCGTATCATACGGAGCAGCAGATGGAGGAGTTTTTGAAAGATATCAAGGCGGATTTGTTAAGGGAGTTGGGGGTGGAAGAGTAGTGGTTGCTACATTGGGATGGGGTCGGGAATAGGAGGGTTCTTATGATTCTTCTAATGTGTGTGATATTTGCTTGACATTTACTGACTAGAAACACATCGAAGCGTTCCATTATGGGAAATACTAGGCTTGGTACATTTTCCTGTATCCCAAACTAAGAAATGCGACCGATACAAATCGCTTGGGTACTATAACTACCCCCGGTCAAGGAGAAGCAGCCGGGTTCGAATCAAGGGCAAGTTTATTCCGGATCTTGTAACTTGGAATATGCACTACCCCATCTTCTACGGCAAATTCTACAATAAACTTTACTGACAGCGGCAGCAATCTCTGCAGAAATGGTGGATAGCCTGTAGGAACCGGAGACGTGTACCAACAAACAGATAAGCATGCCGAAGCAGGAAATTTAACGCATCGTCCCAGTTTTTGTATGTCTTGATTTCCGCTTTCTTTTCCAGTTTTATTCGGCAATGCGTATCATGATGATTCACGCAGCATTCATTTTGAAGTTTGACCACGTCCCGAATTCAGGATTCATGTATCTGAAAACTTGACCTTTATATAGTTTTCGCTTAAAGAAGCTGCGAATAAATAGTCCGATAAGCACTCCATTATTCTTACATCAGATGTTATCACAAACTATCATCGATAAAGTCTGAACGCCATAACTGAGCCCTAGCATGAAGCACTCAACATCAACTACTCCCTGCGAGCCCATCGCCATTATAGGCATAGGTCAGAAACCTTACTCCCTCCCAAACCCATGATACTTCCATACTAACGTTGGCCTAGGATGCCGCCTCCCAGGCCAAGCCTCATCCCCATCCAAACTCTGGGACCTCCTCATCAACAATGCAACAGGCTATGGCCCCGTCCCACCCTCACGCTTCAATGCCGCAGCATACTACCACCCCGACGCCGACCGACCGGGGAGCATCAACTCTACCGGCGGATACTTTATCCAAGAAGACATTCGCGCCTTCGAAAATGCCTTCTTCGGAATCAACAACCTGGAAGCGACATCCATGGATCCGCAACAGCGAAAGCTCCTCGAAGTGACATACGAAGCGCTCGAGAACGCGGGAATACCTTTAGAAAAAGTCCACGGGACCAACACCGGCGTCTATGTGGGGAATTTCACCAATGACTTCTTGAACATGCAGTACAAAGACCCGGAGTACTCCTCCCGATATACTGCCACAGGAACAGGCTTGGCTGTGCTGGCCAATCGCATTACGCATTGCTTTGATCTACGGGGACCGTCGCATGTTGTTGATACGGCGTGTTCGTCGTCCTTGTATGCGCTGCATTCGGCTTGCTTGGCGCTGGATGCTGGGGACTGTGATGCGGCTGTCGTGGCGGCTGCGAATCTAATTCAATCACCGGAGCAGCAGATGGTCGCTGTTAAGGCGGGAGTTTTGTCGCCGGATGCGATGTGTCACACTTTTGATGAAAAGGCGAACGGGTATGCAAGGGCGGAGGGGGTGTCGGCTGTTTATTTGAAGAGGCTGGGTGATGCACTGAGCGATGGGGATCCTGTTCGTTCGGTCATTAGGGGGACTGCTGTTAATGGGTGAGTTTCCATTTTGGTGGTAGGGCTAGATGCTAATCATGCTGCAAAGAAATGGTCGAACACCGGGCATTTCTCAGCCAAGTGTGGAAGGGCAAAGGGCCGTTATTCGGGCGGCGTATCGTCGGGCGGGTCTGGATCCGGGAGAGACGGATTATGTCGAGGTACGCTTCCTCGAATGGTGGCAAATCTATATGCTGATAATGAAAGGCGCATGGGACTGGCACTAAAGTTGGTGACCCTACAGAAGTTGAGGCAATATCCGGTGTTTTTCAGCATCGGGCAGGACGCCCAACGCTCGTTGGCGGAGTCAAACCCAATTTGGGCCACAGCGAAGGGGCGAGTGGTCTGTCGGGTCTAATTAAAACCATCCTAACAGTCGAGAATAAGATAATCCCTGCGACGGTTGGGGTGAAAGTGATCAATCCGAGGATCAAATGCAAGGAATGGAACGTAGACATTGTCACTGCGAATCAAGCGTGGCCGGGATCCCAGAACCCACGAGCCTCAGTCAACTCGTTTGGTTTTGGGGGCTCAAATAGCGTTGCTATTGTGGAAGCGTGGGAGCCAGACCTGGTGACCAACGGGTATGGGGAGTCGCCGGTTGGGGAGATTCAGACAGGCTCTATTTCTTGCCTTTTTCGGCTCGGTCTGAGACGTCCCTCCGACAGATGGCCAGTGATTTGGCTGAACTCGTTTCTCACTCAGCTCATCCTGTTCCAATCAATGACCTGGCATACACGCTGAGCTGCCGTCGCTCCAAGATGGGTACTCGTGGGTTTTTCATCGAATCTCAGGCGAGTCTGAACAAGGGGCTTGATATGTCAAACCTGAGGTTAAGAGGACTCGACAATGAAGAACCATTCCCGTTGGGTTTTGTGTATACCGGACAGGGCACACAGTGGGCTGGCATGGCGAAGGAGCTTTTTAGCAATTGCAGCGTGTTCGAAAGTACCATCAAGTATCTCGATTCCTGCCTCCAAACTCTGGCTCCGAAAGATACTCCCACCTGGACGCTTGAGGGTATTCTGCGCGGTAAAGAAAACCACGATATCAGCGCCGCAGAAATATCACAACCACTTTGCACTGCGGTGCAGATCGCGCTGACAAATATGCTCAAAGACTGGGGTGTTTCCCCGGAGACGGTGGTTGGCCACTCCTCTGGTGAGATAGGGGCAGCGTACGCTACTGGGGCTATCGATGCCCGGCAAGCCATCTTCGCGGCTTACTTTCGTGGAGCTGTTGTTTCTGAGGTCTCTGCTGAAGGTTCCATGGTTGCTGTAGGTCTTGGAAAAGACCAGGCACAGGCGATAGTCGAGGAATGTGGGTTAACAGAGTCTGCTATCGTCGCATGTGCGAACTCTCCGGAAAGTACTACCGTTAGTGGCGATGCAGACGCCATATATTCTCTACTCAGAGTGTTTCAAAAGAGAGGCATCTGGGCACGGAAATTGATGACTGGGGGTACAGCGTATCATTCGCACCATATGAAGGCTGTGAGGCCGAGATATGAGGCTTTACTCGAGCGCTATTGAAGTATGACTGATGACCAGATCAGTGGTCAAGTCAACGGTCAAGTGCATGGTCACGTCAATGGATATCCTAACGGCTTTTCTGATGGTCATATTAACAGTCATGATAATGAGATTGTAAACGGCTACGTAAATGGAAGCGTTGATGGCCATGTTAGTGAGAAAGTCAACGGCTACGCTAATGGCCAACTTGATGGTCAAGGGGATACTCCCACGCCATCAGTGACCATGATTTCAACTGCGACCGGTGGCCGGATCAGTACAAATCAAGTCGGGACAACGAAATACTGGCGCTCGAATCTCGAATCCCCAGTACAGTTTGACGCGGCCATCAAAATCATCTTGGAGCAAGGGAGTTATCATCTGATAGAAATCGGTCCGCACTCGGCCTTACAGCTCCCCATAAAGCAGACTGCCTTAGTCATGAAACAGAGTCGCTATGCCTACAGTTCTGCTCTCATACGCCACCAAGATGCCCAGCTAACCACCCTTCAACTTGTCGGTTCCTTGTTCTTGCATGGACACGATGAGCTTCAGTACCATAAGATGTTCGTAGATACCCCCCAACCTCACGTCTTAGTCGACTTGCCGCCTTACCCCTGGGACTACAGCTCACCCACCCTATGGACTGAGCCTCGCGCCAGTGTCGAGTTTCGTCACCGCAAATACCCACGGCACGAGCTCCTAGGATCACAAGTATCAGGAGGGAACACCGCAGGTGTGACGTGGCGCAATATACTGGACCTCAATGAGGCCGACTGGTTGACTCACCATTGCCTGGGTGCATGGGTATTATTCCCCGCCGCGGCGTATATTGCGATGATAGTGGAAGCAATGTGCCAGGTTGCAGGGCTACAGCTGGAAGATAGTCCTGGAGTGGAACTTCGCAATCTCAACTTCGTCAAAGCACTCGATATGGACCTCAAGAAGAAGCCATCGGTGGAGATCTTTTCTGAGATGCGCCCGATGGCTATCTCTAGTGTGACAAATTCGGACACTTGGTGGAATTTCAGTGTCGTCTCGATCGACGGCGATTCACGGGCAACTTTGCATATGAATGCGGCTGTGCGGCTAGCAGATTCCTCGCCATGCATAGATCGGAAAATCAAGCTTGATAAATCAATGATGCAGAAAGATGCAGCCCGCGTCTGGTACGACAGGTTCCTTCAAGTAGGGTTGAACTGGGGACCTCGGTTCGCTGTCTTGGAGGAGATTTTCCGGGATCGCGCGCGGACGGCGCCCATAGCAGCATCTACTACACATCTTCAGCGCGGAGACAGATTTAGTCGGTACATTGCAAACCCGATTTCTATAGATGCAATGTTACAAACATCATTTATTGTGACTACTGGTGGCTGGGTGAGCAAACTCCGCGCGACGGTTCCTGTTGCAATGGACTCGGTATACGTCGCGCCTCCGTCGGCCCTTGACATGGATACGAATAAGCCATGGTATGTTGACACCAAGTCAGAGGTCGTGGGTTTTGGAACGCATAGAATCGATGCAGAGTTGTTTAATTCGTCTGGAAAAGTGTTGATAAGAATGAGCCAAGCTCGCTGTATTGCTTATCAAGGGAACAGGCAGGCGGAAACAACTGAAAAACGCAATCCCCTGCTGAGAGCTGCGTGGAAGCCAGATCTCTCTGCATTGACTAATTAGGGTCTTGATAATTATCTGGAACATTTCACTCGGGTTCACGGCTCTAATAAAGCGACCAACGACGTGCTGTGTTTGGTCGGTGTCCTGGATTTGGCCTGTCATCAACGTTGTAATAGCAACATCCTCGAACTGGGGAGTCAAATGCAGATTTCAGAGTCTGTTCGTGGCGTACTAGGTGTTGACTCCTCTTTCAGAAGGTACAAGTCCTATCATTGTGGGGTTCTGGTAAACGGCGATCTAGTCGGCGTGGGGGGTTTTCCGGAGACAAAAGATGAGTACAATTCGGATCGAATCCCGCAAGACAAGAAGTTCGATATAATTTTCGTCCCCTCGGTATGTTTAGCTTTGCGCAAGTCCGACTTACTCTAACACTAACTGGACGCCGGATATTGTCAGCAGACTCGCACCGGGGGCAACTGTCATCACGATAGGGGATGTTCCCAGCGACGGTATCACTTGGACAAAGACCATAAGAGGAAGTGACTCTTTCCCCGTGACAGTTGGGACTATAAAGGGCCTCGTTAGCCAGAGAACGATCATCGAAACCCCGACAGTCGTGGTAAGCTATTTCGACCACCTCTGAAAGCGTCTATTTCTGACAAGGGTACAGGTGACCCGAGATGAGAATATCACACCTCTAGACATAAAGCTCCAAAAGATCCTACAAGAACATCTTGGATCTCCCGTCACTATCGTTAGCTTGTCCCAGGTCAGCCCCGCAACCGTTCCGGACCGGGCATTCGTCATATCCACTTTAGAACAGCAGGAGCCGCTTCTGATCAGTATGAACGAGTGTGAAATGGCACTGCTGAAAAATATCACCGATCGTGTAGCCAAGATTGTATGGGTCGTCAATGGCGGTTTTATCGATGGAGAGAAGCCCGACTTCGCGCCGGTTCTAGGGCTCTCCCGTGCGCTGATGCTCGAACAGCCTTCACTTCAATTCGCGGTTTTAGATGTGGATGATGAATCAGCATCATCTGGAGAAACCCTACGTAACATCATCAATGTATTGGATCGATTGATCCATGAAAACGAGCCGGACTTTGAATTCGCCCAACGAGATGGCATCCTCCATATATCGCGCTGGGAACCAGACGAGCGTCTGAATGAAGCCTTCCGCCTCAAGCAAAACAACGGAACCATGGATCTTTCCTTAGCAAATGCCGGACGATGCAAATTAGATATCAAGGACCCGGGGCACATGGACACGATCCATTTCGTACAAGAAGACTATTCAACCTCCTTGCATCCGGATTATGTGGAGGTCAGCGTGAAGAGTGTTGGTATAAACGCAAAGGTATATCTCACGCTTAGAGTTTATCAGCGCTGTCAGTAACAAAGGATATAGGATCTGTATGCCATCAGCGCGAAGGTTGACACCAAGGATACAACATGTTCGTGTGAATGTGCCGGTGTCATCACAGCAGTGGGCGACAATGTGTCGGAATTCAAGATTGGTGATCGTGTAGTTGCAATGGCACCCAGTCATTTTGCAACCGTCGAGTGCTTGCCAGAATGGGCAGTGTTGAAATTGCGCGATGAAGAGGACTTCACAGTAAGCGATAGGTCCGTATCAACGAATAGGAGCTCATCCATGTATACAGACAGCCTCCACAATTCCGCTGGTATTTTCAACAGTCATTTATGCACTGCATCATCGGGCGCATTTGCAGCCAGGAGAGGTAAGCACTGTATATTCTAAGTCGCAAGGCTAGGCTTACCCAATTAGTCCGTTCTTGTTCATTCCGCTGCTGGGGGTGTTGGAATGGCGGCGATCCAGTACGCGAAGCATCTTGGAGCCAAGGTAAGAAACCTGCAGGCGCAGCGGTAATAAACTCCGATAAATCGGCTAAGCTAGTTGAAAGATCTTTGCCACCGTCGGAAACGAAACTAAAAAGTCATTTCTCGTGGAAAAGTATGGTTTAGATCCAACCCATATCTTCAGCTCGCGGAATTCATCCTTCCTTCCCGCCATCATGGAAGCCACATCTGGTCAAGGAGTTGACGTAGTATTGAACTCCCTGACTGGCGACCTTCTGCGCAGCAGCTTTGAAGCATGTGCCGACTTTGGCCGCTTCATCGACATTGGGAAACGTGACATCCTTGATCATGGCCTCCTGGATATGTCCACGTTCGGTCGCAACGTCGCTTTCATAGCCTTTGATCTATCTCATCTCTATCTCTCGAAGAACCATACCCATCACAGACTTTGGAAGACCCTACTCACAGAGAGTCTTCAATTAATGAGAGCCAAGATCTGTGAGCCTTGTTTCCCGATCAAGACATTCGAAGCGTCGAATATCACCGATGCATTCAGGCATTTCTCCTTAGGCACACGGCTGGGCAAAGTAACTGTGTCATTCCAAGTTCCCAACACCAAGATCAGGGTCATCCCGAAGAAGTATGAAACAGCCTTTATTGCCCAGAAGTCTTATCTCATGATCGGGGGCCTGGGCGGGCTAGGTCGCAGTATATCCAAATGGATGATATCTTGCGGTGCTCGACGGTTCATATCTCTCAGTCGTTCGGGTACTGACAAACCCGAGGCGAAGGACTTGGTTGATGATCTACAAGCGCAAGGGGCCCATATCATAGTAATCCGGGGCGATGTTTGCCGCTATGAGGATGTCGAACGGGCCGTGGCAGCGGCAGATTGTCCTATTGGAGGCGTGATCCAAGCGACTATGGTACTCAACGAGGCTATATGGAGTGATATGCCACATAATGCATGGTACACTACTATGGGCCCCAAGGTGCGGGGGACTTGGAATCTTCATAATGTGCTGAGGAAGAAGGGTCGAGACTCCCAGCTGGACTTTTTCGTCATGACTTCATCTATCTCGGGGACCATAGGCACCGCAACTGAAAGCAACTACTGTGCAGCCAACTCATTTCTGGACGCTTTCGCTCGTTATCGCAACCACCTCGGACTGCCGGCCATTTCCATAGGCTACGGAATGATTTCAGAAGTAGGATATTTGCACGAGCACGCAGACATCGAAGCGCTCATGAAGCGTGCAGGCGTCCACCCCATCAACGAAAACGAACTAATCCAGATCATGAATTTGGCTCTCGTTAACCAAAGGCCATGTACATGGGACCCTCGATACGATCACCTGGCAGGAAGCCACATTCTCACCGGTGTGGAATTCACCAGTCTCCAGGAGCAGCGGGAACGAGGATTCGAGGGTGATAACCATGTCCTTGCTGATCCTCGCGCGGCATTGTTCACTGCGTCCTTTGCCCGCGGCGCCGCGGGCGAGGGCAAAAGCGAAACACAGAATGCGGCGGCGCAACTCCCTGGGGATATTGCACGGGCGCTACGCGATAACCAAAATATGGAGTCTTGTCTTGATGCACTTCGGGCTGTTGTGTCGAAGAAAATCTCAAATCTTATTCTTCTGCCAGAGAATGACCTGAAAGCGGATCAGCCTCTGGGTGACTCTGGGTTGGATTCTATGCTAGCTGCTGAGTTTCGAACCTTTGTTTTCCGCATGTTTGAGGTCGACATTCCATTTATTGTGCTTTTGAAGAGGAGTACTACGGTTAATCATCTGGTCGATATAATTGCCCAGGGTCTGCGAGCGAGTGCTTAGATGTCTTTTGTTGCTAGTCAGGATGAAGAAGCGGTGTAATTGACAACAATAAGAGACTGCTAGTTGGGAACAGATTCAATGATCGACGAAGGGCTAGGATGGTCCTTCCGAATTTGTGGCATCTATCCCGAAATCCATTGGTTCAGTCTAATGACCTTTCAGTGGATATATTACCATGAAGAGAATATTCGATCTTGATAGACTTATCTACCTTCCGCGTATAAAGGAATGCGACCGGTAGATGTACCAATGACGACCCTCGAGGCAATTAGACAACATTTTTCTTCCTGGAACCACAGCTGGGCCAATGTAACCATGCCATTCCAGGTTTCAAATACGATACGAAACAATTCTTGATTATACTCAGAAGTGCTACCCCACAATCGGAATCTAGGCGGTCTATCTCTCTGAGTCAACGTTAGCACAGCCAAGTGTGAAAGAATGGCTTGCCTCCTGATATAAATATCCGCGGAGCTCAGCTCAAAAATCCGCGGAGCTGTCCTCTGGTATGGAAATGTCGGACGGAAGCGGCGAAACGTCGTAATATCTGTGGACAAACCTCGCCTTACGTCTCATTCTGCAACCAAGAGACATGCTACTGCTACAGTTTTCCGGGCTATTCTCGCTGTTGCGTCAGTGTCATTGCTGTCGCAAGAGGCCGTCCGAGCATGAAGCTACCCCAAAACACATGACATTCCCGAAACCCGGGGGGCTCGGCTCCAAGGCGAACTTTATTTGGAATAATTTCATCGAATGAGCAGCCATTGATAAGCTTCGGGGAGCTTATTGGAATGCTATCTTATCGCTGATCATTCTGTCATCATGCCGGGGTACTATCTATCGACGACGGAAGCGGGATACAGAATCAGCGCAATGAGTCGTGAAGTCATCGATATTGATACTGTAATGTCTTCACCTCTGTATATAAAGCGCACGCGACCACTAGCTAGTATTGGTTCCCTAGGTATCAGTCTCATATTTCGTTGCTTTTCGTTGTCAATATCCCATAACGTATCAGAGGGTCTTCAGTTGGACTCTTCCCATCCCAACTTTTTCTATCTCCGTGAGCTACTGCACAGCCAAGTCGTTCTTCCGACACTTCCCCCTCTCCCAAACAACTCAACCTACCGGCAATCTCCAATAACTACAAGATGGCTTCCGAAGTGGCGTACATGCACCCAGCCCCGGCCGTCGAGCCGCTCGTGAAGGATGCCCACGCTGCGTTCACTGAGCCCTTTGCCCACGATGCCGTTCGCGCGATTATATCGCAGAAGATTTCCAACCTAATCCTTCTGCCTGAGACCGATCTGGATGCGAACCAGCTTCTGAACGAGGCTGGTATGGGTTCCATGCTGACTGCCGAGCTTCGGATGTTTATCCACCGCACTTTCGAAGTCGATGTCCCCTTCGACGTGCTTTTCAAGGCAACTTTGAACAACCTGACCGATATGATCGCCCAGGATTTGCAGGCTAGTGCTTAGGCACTTCGTTGTCGCGCCTTATTGTTGGGCCGACGCGACCGGAGATGTTCCATAATGAATAGTAATAATGTTCGTAATGATATGAATGTGGTTGACCACTCGAGGGTATATTTCTTGATTCGGAAGTTTTGTAGGTTCTTCGTAGAGACAAGACATCATGAAGCCAGATTTCTGGCAAAGTGCCATTCTGAACGAAAGGGGGAGAGCATCAGGTCTAAGTGATGGCTTTGAACCCTTTCTGCTGTCACTTTCAACCTCTCACACCATCGCTGTTTCATCCTCGCTGGCATCTCGCCCCCATTTGAAAAAGGGTCCTGCTGACATGCTATTTTCAATTCCCTGTGCAGCCATCGGGGTCCATTTCTTCCAGCTCGTATTCTAGAGAGTCCCACGGACTCCTTCCGTTACTTTTAGCGTGATGTTTGTTTTTTCCCTGGCTAAGCGAACACCATCATCGCCAATGGGCTTCATACTACGCGATCATGTTCATTTCGCGTACCAAACTAACAAAAGTCAACGAGAAGAATCTTCACTGCTAGAGAAAACCGGATGAGACATTTCCAATCACGATGCTCTTTCTGTCTTAAAAACCAAAACAATGCTGATCCTTTCCTGTTATTTCATTCAGGAACCGAAGATTGCTATCGGCCCGCTAAGTGGAGATCTTGCGAACGTGGATGACGCTCACCGACCAGCCCTAAGCCCGCCGGGTCATTCCGCCACGTACTGAGGCGCAAAACTTAATCGCACAAAAATAGACAAAACTAGCCGGATGTCTCAGGAACGGACCCATCTAACTACCGACACTTGAGGGCTGGGGCCACCATGCCATCGTCTTTCCGTGGATTGCGACACCTTCCGCTCGAAATAGTAGCCATCGTGCTTGCTGGTTACGTAAAAGCTAGCTTGGCCTTGTTGGTTTTGGTCTACGACCTTGTTATTCCTTGTTTATCTTGTACGGCTCTTGCGAAGGTTACTTGAAGCTTTGTGGCTTCAGCCATTGCCGCAGATACTATGATGCTTCGAAAAATGTTTCCGGCATGCGGATAGTCCAATAGTCCAATGCCTTGTCTTGTGCGAAAACAAATACAAGAATTGCATTATGCCTTACTGTGATTTCTGTACACACACTACAAAAGCTAGGTCTCGAATTGGACGGCGGAGTAGGGGCGGATCCCATAGTTTCTATGGAGTCGATCCCCTAGCCCAACTGCTCCGCCAGGCTTACATAGGACATGTTTCTAGGCTGGTGGCGATTGCTGTCCGGTTCTGCGGAGGACCTGGACACGCTTCCTGTCCAACCATAGCACAATTTCAGACCCAGGTCATCACAGCCCATTGGTGATTTTGAATTGCTGATCCGCACACTTGACGAAATCTTCTGGATGATGAGTATTACTCCGGAGGATGATTACTTGGACCGGCTTCTAGCCCGACTAGTAAAGCTTTCAGTTGGGTTCAAGTGCACATCTAAGTGGACACCGGCATTTGTTCCTGGACGCTGTACCACCGGGCTCCGGCCTTTAAAGGACGGTTCCAGCCAAAAAGTCTTGATGGCCAGAAAAATCGAAAATTACAAGGGGAAATGTCACGCAAGCATGCTCGCAATTCCATGGTGGAAGATGTGGTCATTCCTGCCCATCTCCTGGCCGCCACCACCCAAGTAAATGGTCCCTGGGCAGCTCGGGATGACGAGTCCTCTGCGTCTGGACCTGGCCCTGTTCATCAGGCCATCCGTGAAGAGGCATTGGAAAGACAATTTGGTCAACTGCGCCGATCAGCCAGTGTCAACAGCTCGCACCCACAAAAGCCTAAGGATACTCGCCTCCGGCGCCAGAGTGCGCCCTTGAGTGTATCCGGGATATCTACGATTGCAGAAATCGAGCCAGCACAGCTCTCTCCCAACGGATCTTCTCAAGTCCAGTGGCAGCATGGCCAGGACGACCTTGGAGCACACAGCAGACAACTGAGCGAGTCTATTCCGGCGACGAGGGGTGACGCGTGGCCTCTTCCACCCCGACCTCACAGTTACCGTATCTCCCGCATTGAGCCGACAGAAGAGCCTCCCCAAAGGACAAACCGGCACAGTATATACGATGTGTACGAGAAAGCTAAAGAAAGGCGTGTCGCCCTGCAGAGAAAGTACTGGGTGCAGGTCCTGTTTGAATATACAGTCTATATCTTTCTCTTGGCCTTCATCTACTTCGTCCTCATTGGCATGCCTCTTTGGCGGGGCGCCGTGTGGTGGCTCTACTACGTAGTGCGTACCAAGTTTGTCATCCCGGGTGGATGGGGAATCACAATTGGCATTGCTATTCTGTAGGTATCGCTCATCGTCTTTACGACAAAAAACTAATGACCTACTACAAAGCTACGCGTTTACTCCCTTGTTACTTCTGTTCGAGAAGAACCCTCCCCCGGTGAACAGCGAATCCAAAGAGGCCGACCTTGAGGGCAATCGAAACTCAGCGAAAAGTACAGCGCTCTTAATTCCTTGCTATAAATCTGCCAACATCATCGGCCCTACACTCGACGCGGCACTACACATCTTTCCGCCTGAGAACATCTTCGTCATTGCGAACGGCAACTCTCCAGAGCCATTAGACAACACTGAAGAGGTATGCCGGCCATACGGTGTTAATCATCTATGGTGTCCAGTTGGAAGCAAGATTATTGCCCAGTTTGTTGGCTGTTACGCGGCTAAAGACTTTCCCCATGTTCTCCTGATCGACGACGACTGCGCACTGCCTCCGAACTTCCCTGTCGTTAGCGACCGACTAAAAGGCCGCATACAATGTATCGGATATACTATCAAGAGTGTTGGGCCAGAGTCCTCACGCGGAACCCTATGTCAGCAGGCACAGGACCTCGAGTACAAGATATCAGGCCTTCAGCGTGCATTTGCCGGTATCCTTGGCAGCGCCACATTCCCGCATGGAGCCATTTCTTTATGGAAGACCGACTTCCTCAAGCAGACCTTCCATGACCATCCAGGATTCTCTGTGTCTGAAGATTGGTTTTTCGGTGATAGTTGCCGTCGACTAGGTGGGCGCATTACCATGTGCTCTGCCGTATTCGTCGAGACAGAGACCCCATCCGCAGTCTTCTTCAGTTCAGGAGGCTCGCGAGGAGGTTTCGGTGAAATGACCATTTTCAAGCAGAGGTTCACGCGCTGGAATTTCTTTTTTGTCAATGGCATGTGGTACAACATGAAGTATATCTTGTGCAGCTGGAACCTCGGATTCTGGGAATTGGGTGCGAAGCTGTTTGTTTTTCAAGAGGTTGGTTCTATCACTGCGTATGTTTGAGAAATAAGATCTCATGCTTACCCACTAAAACCAGGTCTACGAAACACTATTATACCTCCTCGCTCCCTTCGTCCTACCGATCTCTCTTGCTGTCCAGCCAGCATTCTGCGGCATCATGTTGGGCGTCACCAACGGCTTGTATTTCCTGAACGTCATCATCTTCAACCTGGTACACCTACGCCTGAAAAAGGAAACCGTCACCTGGAAATGCTTGCTCCTCTACTACATGCCGTACAAAATCGTCCTTTTCATCATCAACGTCGTCAGCTGTTACTGGTCCCTGTTCAAGTACGCCCGGTACTTCGCCACGAGACATCCCAAGGTTATCGAGGATGACAAGGCTGTGGAGGTAGTGCTGCGTCTTGAAGATACCACGGAGAAAAACAACGAACCTAAGCCGACGAACAAGGCACCGGGTCTTGGTCGGAGTTTCTCGGTGACTAAGGTCAGGGCTAGGAAGACTAGCAATGCCGGTGCGAAGCCATCGGGGCCTGGAGGGGTTTCTGTTGCTGGTGCTGATGGTTCTTGGATTTGATTGAACCCCTACTTTCATCGGTATATATTTAGACTATCTTATTCTACCATTAATGTACATAATTCCTCTGAAAAGTCTATAGAATCGTTCAAGCGTATGAAAAGTTTAGTGACTCATTGACTCTTCTCCGGGTTGCAAGACACTAGCAGGGGGTGTTCTCTGGGTATTCAACGAAATTCAATGAATTGTGATGGGTTTCCTATTCAAATTTCCCCTAATTAAATCTGTGAAGTTTACGGAGGCCCAATTTACTTAGCATATTCCCTCTGGGAGGATTCTGGCCCCTGTCACCTTAGATCTGCGAATAAGTGGTCGAGTATAGGGTGCTGCTATTCATTGCCAGAATGCTATTCACGCCCTCTGATAACCCGAAAAATATTGACTCAACCGGAATATTCCATCCACGCTTGCAGTGAACAGTCTGGAAGATCTTGATCTTGGAATATGTCCAGGGAATCTGCCGGTGCTGAATTGGAACCCCACATGTATAAATAAATCTTTTGCCCATATTACAGGGCTTCGTACCTTGTACTTATGTCCTGGTCTTAACCGGGTAGAGATCATGGTTCTCTTTGAAGTAGGCAAAGCCTTACACGCTTCTTCTTCGCGATAGGACGACCTTGAATCGACTTCACTATCGTCTATATCTGGAGGGAATCTATGTACAACCACCTGAGGAAAGCCACGTATCTTCACGTCCATTCTATAGTGCATATATGTAAATGGCAACCTTCACTCCGATCATATGAAAGACTGGACTACTATATCCGATTCATTAAAAATATTCAATAAGCAGAAAGAGCAATTTAATACCGAAAACAATCATTATAAAGATGCAGCCAACACCCATTGGCCATCTTTCTCTTCCACACATTCGATCGATCTCAGTCCTACGTACCCTGTCGGGCCCTGGTAAAGAGATGACCCGTCCTTCATGTTCTATTATCCATCCCATATAACATGGTACTGCATCATCCCATTGTCGCCCAAATCCAAAGATCTTGAGCTATCTCCATCAACTGAATGGGCTCTTGGGTTATTCAGTTCTTGAGGAATCACAGAGCTTGCGAAAGCTCTTCACTATGTCTGGGAGGAAAGATGATCGAATACATGCACGTCACGCGGGCTATAATACTCGGTACAATATTGCCTCGGGACTTATGAATGGTAAGTACATTGGGTATTGATAGCATCACTTGCGTGCTAAGAATATGATATAGACTTTATGATTGTGACCATAATGCTCTACATCCTCTGCCACACTCATACCCTTCTGCCTCGACCTGGAGGCATTTTGGACGCTCCAAATTGGTTTCCTATAGAACGACAATCGAAGGCCTTTTGAGATCGTCGTCAAGAAAGGAGAAGTGACAAAGTTAATACAAAACTCAAGGACACTAGCAAAGCCACACAGTATTGCTACGATCCTGCCAATGTTTCATTGGGTCGTAGCTCAATATTTGCATATGGTGACACCAAATAACCAGAGCTACCCTATCCGTGGGTCAAGTCTCTAATCTGTATCCAACAGGAACAAAGAGGGACTACAAATTCTGTAAGGGGCTGGAAAGCCCCTCGCGGTCTTAAGAAGAAAACCGAGGAGGTGATAGGCCTGCTCAATAAGCCAAGCAACGAAGGCACATATACTATAAACCTGCTGAAAAGCACATGCAGCAGCTAAAAGGGCGCATAAAAAGATGGATCCATTCCATAATATACGGGGATACAAAGGAACAACAGCTTCCATAACCATGAGTCAAAGCACCCAACCCGTATATTCAAAGAAATGGAAGAGTTATATGGGTTGTGTTGTTGGGGCTGCCAACGAGGCTCATGGGGAAGTTGAGGAATATCACAAAAGGGCATGCGCCTAATCCATCTTTTCATGGACTTGGTGTAGGGCCACGACATCTCTCTAGGTCAAACACTGCCGGCCGAGGACATTATAGTTATTACGCCATACAACGCCCAAGGAACACCACTGGCCAGTTTAATGACAGCCACATTCATCTTGTCACTTCCCATCCCCAGAGCATCGATCATGTTAGCCTCCTGTCGTTGAAGCCACACCCGTATCGCCATTTTGCTTGGACTTTTGTACGGTATCCAGCAAAAGGTGGTGCCGGTGTTAACCCTGACTGGCGGAACTAATAAAGCCATCTATTAGCAGTTCAGGCTGCTTATGGTAACACGGATTACTCCGATTCTACTGTATTCCACAGTCGCTGAGACACCATCCCTTCTAGATCAGGGAAATGCCAGACACCCAGCACCCAGGCACCTGCGGTGAGTGCGGAGTAGCTCTGAACTTATCACTCGAACATTTAAATGCGGAACCCAAAACTGTTTGCATGATTGATTTTGTGTACCTATGAATCAACAAAGGCAACCCCCGGCTCGAAGGCATGATCCGCGGCCAACAATTGAAGTTTTGGCAACCAGTTTGCATAAATCGCGTGGTCGACATAATGCTCGCTGGCTTGGTGATGGGGGCAATAATCGCTGATGTTGTGGGGGTGGGAGCCACTTATACTATTTGATATCATTGGTATGAGCCCTCGCATGCCGTATATCTGCCTCAGGGACCGGTGCCGGATAATGGTCAGATAAATGCTCGTCCGTTATTTTACCTATTACTGCAAAGCCTGTCTAATACAATTGAGCGTCTCCGATGTCGGCAAGGGGTCAAATGGTTGCGATGTTACTGTGGAGATATAATTGCTGCGGTGACTGTATTGCTCGGACTACGGTGTCCGACGAACAGAGTACACAGGAACCAGGTTCTGCGAGGTCAGGGATCCTAATATCTTAACCGATGTATGACGGGATTACCTACTGGGCTCTGTCAGATCTTATGACCCTATTCATGAGCAAGCTTGGATGCGCGCCTGTCTATCTCAAGCTTACAGACGTGGCATCGGGCCTCTCATCGAGCTTTACATGTGGGGACGTACAAGAACCAGGGCTCACGCAATCGCAATAGTTCCGGTCTGAATAGCTTGCACTTCAGAATGATCACCGTGGGCCCAAACGAAATTCGGGTGAAGACGATCGAGGGCCCTATTCTGATCCCCAATGTGACCGCGACGAATGGTCTAGGGTTCCATGAAGATCCAAGATGTATCGCATCGTCATGGTCGTCGAATGGAACAAGACAACACGGTGGAAAAGGGCGTCCGCTACGTTGACGAGAGTACCAATACGTAAAAGGGAATTCAACCGCTGTCTTGACGATATCTGGAAGGGTCTCCTGATTGAAGCCCTAGAAATTGCAATAATCAAACTGTCGGTACCTAATCACTACGAACTTCTTACTCAAGAGAAATTATTTCCTTCCCAATTTTCCAGTATTACTTGCCTCTTCGTTCGGTGTGCCATACCTATCATGCCCAAGCCCGTTCCAAATATGAGTCGAAAGGGGAAGCTCACTGCTGAGACATACATACTGTATTAGTAATATATGGCTCGCATCAACCCCGGAGGACAATATATCCCCTCATGGTGTTGAACCCAACGATAGCAGAGACCTAGGTTAGCAAGAGAGCACCGCTGCCAGGCAGCAGACTTCAAAGGCAAAAGGCGGATCTGGCGCAATAGCAAAAATATGTTTAATAGGCTTTAATAAACCAAGCATGTTTCAGATGCACTGCCCAATTGTGGCTGATCTGCCACCATATTTTCCGGCAGTCCAGTCATATCGGAGCTTGTCGTACACAGAGAACACAGGGGAATCTCTTGACCCAAGTGGTCTAAGTCACTCTGTTCAAGTGCCTGTCTTTCCTCGATACATGCATGAGGTTACACCTGTGTCTGCGGGGTCATACTGCAACATTCATGTATTGAGAGTGCAGTTCAATCCTGCCTGGTCTTTTGGCGAAACTTTCACAGCTCAGGTCGTTGTTGGAGTTGCGGGCATAGAGCCAAACTGCAATATATATAAAGTCCGGGTGGACGGATCCATAGCCAAAATGTCCATAGCATCACATAATTGTCTGGAAAACTGGCTTGCGATGAAGACATCATCATACTTTGAATAAACGATTACGCAGATCTATGTACTACTACTTACCGACTAGCGAATGTCTGTCTCGAGACTATCCACAAAACAGCGTCCCAGAGCTCATTAATGTGGACTTTCGGGTAATACCTACATTGTTGCAGATCTTACGCTGGAAACCACGGGTGTGTCTTTATTGGCCCATCACCATCTTCTTCTTCTCTATCACTAGGAATTACAGAGCTTGTGCTATAGTGCTGATACTTCTGACTATGATACTGCTCCTGGTGCTACCGAGTGTCAGGACCGGTTCTTATGGCTCACACTGAACAGTGTCGTTAGGTTTCATGGTGGATTTTGATTATCAAGAACTTTGAGATACGCGCAGTGTATCAGTATCAAAGGTTATAGAAATATATAACCATGCAAGCGATGAATTTTTTCAGCCACTGGCCTTTTGGAATCTGCATAGAGTCCTTTTTGTTCATCATGTTCGGGAAAAAGAATGCTTTGAGTAGGGAAAGAATTCGAAGACATGGGAGATTCTATTTGCGGCATCCAATTGTAAACAGAGTGGAAGGAGTATCCTCATAGTGTTTCATATGAGTCGAAATCAATATCAACATTTCTGGAATTCGAGCATTATTCATTTCATGGTTTCTTGTCGGTTCCTAATTGGTAGAGTTACAAGATGCTAGGACCCCTATTGCCTATGGTAAACCTTATTACTTTAATACTGCATACTATCGTAGATCTCATGGAGAAGTTGGGTAGCAATGGCATGCTATCGAATGACCCATGGGATATTATGATTATAGTTCCTTCCTTATATATAGAAGTCATAGTTACCATAGCCTTTCTACTCTAATATCAGTGTCCATCACTTCACCTAAGCAGCAAGTATTGAGAGTACGATTCCACCTTTTGCTCCTAAGCAGTATTGCGAATCTTCTCATATTCAGGCAATGCCCATTTCACCATCCATTCCGACTCAAGGACCTGTTGAGCAGAAGGGCGATCTTCCGGCCTGAAGCGAAGCATAGAGCGTAACATCAAAATAAAAGCATCGCGTTCTTTTAATTCAAAAGGTGGCATTCCCTCCCGTATCCGCGACCGCTGCATGTGTTGTTCGAATCGATCCTCCCATGACTGAGTCGGAGATGTGGGAGGTTGGTGAGTCGACTTGCTATCCTTCTTTCGAATTTCTTTCCATTTAGTGAGCCACTCGGGGGGCAGCGGGCCAAGTAGGTCAACTTGTTGGCTAGTCATGTCGTCATCATTTGTAAGGAGGCCTTCAAATAGTGTTCTTTGTCCCATAATATCCCAGATGGTGCAGGCAAGTGTCCATATATCAGACGAAAAGGTCAGAGGCTGGGTTGGCTCAAACCGGGCCTCCGGGGGACGGACCAGCAGAGGTGTATGAGACTCGATTTTTTGTTCGTGAGTGGGACAGAATGCTTCGCCAAAGTCTGAAAGACAAATCTTGGCTTCTGGGAGCGTCACATCCTCACTTACAGCTCCGAGCCATATAGGTACTACACCATATTGTGGCACCTCTGGCGGAATCTTTTGACCATCTAATCGATTTACTGGCTCCAATACCGGTTCTCCATACTTTTCGTACAGCATGTCAGTCGAAAGTTTGTCAAAGTCACGGCAAAGCCGAAGTAGAATATTCCCACGGTGAAGGTCCCTATGGACGATACCTTGGGAGTGGGTGTACTGAACAGCAATTATAAGCTGCGCTACTATCGCTCGGGATACCTCAAGCTGAAAGAGACTGATCCATGATCCATTCTTTGCGTCTGACAGGCTCATTCGTGCTGGTCTGGTGACATAGCAGGTGTGGTTGCCATTGGGGCCTTGTATGTTGAAGATGTCTGAAATTGTAGGGAACAAATCTCGGTCTAAGCGTGACGATTGCTGGGGTTGCGACAGTCTGGACAGCACGCTGTTTTCGGGGGTGTTCGAATCCGCTGTACAGATTTTCAATGCAACATATCTCTTGGAAACTTTATCGCGGGCCAGCCAAATGGTCGAGTATGTACCATGGCCAAGTTTATGAACTACCCGATAGCGATGGTGGAAACAGTCCCCGATTGTAACTGGATGATAGCCCCCAGCTTCATAATATTCCATTCTTTCCACATCTTCAATGGGTTCGTAAATGACACGAGTGGTTTTCTTGGCAGGTCCTGTTCCTCTGTATCTAGTCAAAGAAAATACTCGATAAATTCGACGGGGAAGAAATGGCTGGCTGGCTCTGAGAGGGAGGTCATAACAGGGGAAGGGGACGGTTAAGCGTAGGGGCTGCCTGAGCAAGAGGCATGGCTTCCTCATGTTGCTATTGCAGTATTAGCTCCTCGGAACTGAATCCACGTGTAGGATATATAGTAGAATTACGGAATAATGTGACTATGCATCAGTCAGATGCGAGTAAGAATATGGAGTGTGGGGGAAATAGCGACAGTAAACATGCAGCCAAACACACAGCGGTAAGAGAAGAGACGGTGGAGCAGCAGCAGCAACACAGCATAGATCGATAAGGCACCCAAGCATTTCCGATCTGCGCCTTGATCCACCGTCACATTCCAACGTTCAATGACAATCGAGCGGACAATAACTCAACGTATCAATCAATCAAACCAAGTAAATACTCAAATTATTGTTCAGGTACAAAGTCAGTACCCAGTGTCTTACATCCTCCACGCTGATTCGCGAATCCCAGCATCGAGCCTTGCTGTCGATCGCATCCCATCCCATCATCCCAGCCACCGATTAATCCCCAAAACCCACTGTCAATGCGCTCCGCCCCATCACTTCGTCTTTTCCATCCTCTTCTTCTTTTCATCTACATTCCCTGCCTCTTAGCATTTTTATTCTGATCGTGAGGTCATTATCCCACTACATCCATGTCTACACCACCACCCTCCCCTCGATGAAACATATCCATCTACTACAACTACTACTACAACTGGATCTACCCGCCTGGATCCCCGCCTCCACTACTATAATCTCCATCTCCACCTCCACCACCAACAAACCACAATGACTCCAATCCCGATCCCACGAATACCACCACCACCAAACCTCAACCTCCACATCTCACTTCCCTTCACACAAAAATCTCAACCATCCATTCTATCTCTCCGAAGCATCATCCCCTCCGCCCTCAAACGCTCCTCCGCCGCCTTCATCCCCGGAACCTACAACAGTAACGGCCTTTCCCCCGGCGCCGTCGCCGGCGTCATCATCGGCAGCGTTCTAGGATTCATCTTCCTCCTCTACTTAATATTCCTGGCGTTGGGTGCCGGGCGGCGCTTCTCCAGCGAGCCCAGCACGGCGACGTCGGCAACGATGTCGGAGGTGGTGGTGGAGGAAGAGGGAAGCTCGATTTCGCGACGACCACCGCGACGTCGGCGGCGCGAGGTTGTCGAGGAGGTCATTGAGAGCGGTGGGAGTCGGCGGAGTCGCAGGTCAAGAGCGAGTCGGGGGAGGGATTCACGCATTGTTGTGGAAGAGTCGGTTACGTCGTCTGGTCCGTCGAATGTGGTTGAGGTCGAGGAGGAGCATTCCAGTGTGGAGGGTTCCGGGGGCCATGGGCGGAGGAGACGCAGTCGGCCGGGTCATTATCGGGCTGTGGATCCGTTGGCGTATGGGGGGTTGACGGAGGATGAGAGTTTGAGGTCGTAGTTGCGGGCCCCCGTGTAATGGGTGTGTTGAGTGATTGCTATTGTGTTGTGTTATATAACGCTGTCGACGTGATTTGGTTTTGAACCTTCGACGATGATTTGATACCCTGCCCTGTGATGTTTTATGATTGAGGTTAGAATTGCGAGTCAATTTTGCACGCAAGAATGTCCATGCACACGGAACTAGAGATGAATAATGTTAATTACTACCGATATAAAAATGATTGGATTTCAACGAAAGTAAACCGACTCGAGTAGTCATCCATAGACCTTGCGCCGTTAAGCGCCGACGCCAGTCAAACCTAACCTGACCTGACTGACCCGACTGAAAATCAACCAAATATAGAAACACAGACAAAACCCCGCGCGCGAACCGTGCTCCGTGAATCCTTGCGCCCAACCAAAGAATGGCAATACAGTATCAGTAGTAGTAGGCAATCGCATCCAATCTAGACGAGAAGAAAACGCAGACACCAAATCCAAACAGAAGTTAGAAATCACTGAACACACAGCACTCCTCTCATCTTAAAACAGGATATCCAAGCAGCAGCAGCAAGCCAATGCAGCCATTATACCCGCGCAGATACCACCACCCGAGGATCCGCCCCGGTCTTGTCCGGCATAGTAACCTTGTTGCTGCTGCGGCGGAGGATAGTACATCGGCTGGCCTTGAGGCGGAGGAGAACCGTAGTATCCCTGCTGCGGCGGGGGACCATAGCCCTGGGGCGGATATCCCTGGTTGTAGCCTTGTTGAGGGTAACCGCCCTGCTGGTAGTAGTCTTGCGATGCGCCTTGGTGGTAGGGGCCGGCGTCGTGGGTGGGAGGAGGGTAGGACGGAGGAGGCTGATCCTGTTGTTCAATATCGGTCAGTGGTGAAGTGAGAATTGGCGAGAAGGTTGACTCAACATACAGGTTTGTTGTAGGACATTTTTAATAAGGAGACAGTCGCAAGTCTTTCAGACGCGATATCAGTGATTATGCGGTCTTTTGTTGCGGTGAGGAATGCCTGACGGCGCAGTTTAGGCTTCTGATAGGAATGAGAGTCTTCTCTATAATGCGGAATGTGCGGAGAGGAAAAAGAGGGGAGGGTGATGGATGTGAGGAGAAAAAGTCGGGAAAAGAGACGAGAAGAAGCGCCGAGCGAAACCAACGATGGATGGCAGCTTGGCGAGTGGTCCGGATTAGGCAACCGGCTATGTCGGTCTACGCGGGCGGAATTGGGGATGTTGGGGAGAACAAAGATGTCGTGCAGATGCCAACTACTGGGCTTATGTGTCTACAGTCTC
This sequence comes from Aspergillus piperis CBS 112811, assembly GCF_003184755.1. Lineage (NCBI taxonomy): Eukaryota > Fungi > Ascomycota > Eurotiomycetes > Eurotiales > Aspergillaceae > Aspergillus > Aspergillus piperis. Next base: position 293,310 of record NW_020291594.1, read on the forward strand.
GTGGTGCCAGACGAAACACACAAACATTGGAGTGTTTCTGTCACACAGCGTCTTGTTTCATCCGAGATGCTGATGAAGCGTAGGCTGCCCTGAACGTGACTTCGCTACCAAATCGGTGGTTGGGGAAAGAGGGGAAAACATGACGAATATCTTATCTTGGCGTGGTGGCTGACGATGGTTGCCATTTTTAGTATTTACTTGTGACAAATTGCTCAATATCATGACAAGGCAAGTTGCAGAGTACAACAAGAACCCCCGATGGTCTAGTTGGTTATGGCGTTCGGCTGTAATGGTAATTATTGTAACCGAAAAATCACCAGTTCGATTCTGGTTCGGGGGATCATCTTTTTGGTTTTCTTTTTTCCTCTTTCTTGGAGACCCACGACTCAGGTAATATTGCACCAACTCTCTATTTTTGTTTCCTGCTGTACGTAGACACTAGAGTAGTGCCTGATACGTTTTAATCTTGCAGTTAGGTGGACTTAGAACGATAGTAGTATGTGTACGCTAGTACTATTAGTGATGTTCAAGAGAGCCATAGTACCTTAACCACGGCACCAGTATATATATTGAACGGTCAGTAGAAATCTCAAACAATGAAACAGTTTTTATAGTGATTTGATACTTGCGAGATAGAATAATTGGGACCAAGATTCAAGTACATTGACCGATGTATCTGTTCTATAAGCTCATCAACTCGGCAAATGATAATCATATCCATTCTTTCCAGCGTGGGCCAGCCGGTACATGTACCTGCTGCATGTTTAGCGCCAATGATCCTACATTGAGAGCCACTCAGCATTCACCACACTAACCCGAGGCTGAGCAGCATGTTTGGTTCCTATCGCATTTAAATTAGGCAACGAACGCCTGACGACCTTCCTCTTTTCAGCCTCGCGAGCCGAACACATTCAGTCCAGGACTCTATCACTGATCGGTTTCTATTGCGATTGCACTACAAGAATTTTTCAATACCTCACAGCGTCCCAGAATGCCATCGTGCAAGTCTGGGTGTCTTTCGACATTGCTTGGGGGTTTTAGGAAAGACAGACATGCAGAGGAGGGAAGGCACGAGGCAGACGACCAAAAGGTCGAGGAAAATGACGAGAGCACCCCTGCAAAAGGCTCTCCCAGCAGTGACGCTGCTGGCAACGTTAGTCAAACTACAGAATTGCGACAAGATGATGGATTACTTGCTACTGATGACAAGACTACCAGTGACGCTGATGGACACCGTGGACAACAGGTCATTAACCAGGCGGATTCTATCCACAAAGCTCTCTGGGACAAGGCCTATAACAACCTCAAAAATGACCCGGCAAAGACAGAATACGTTTCACGGTATGAGGAACTGCTTCAAAGGGTATTTCTGAGCCAATACACGGCCGAGAAAGTAGTCGAAACAAATGAGTATTCCCAGCACCTTGGAGAAGAGCAAATGAAAAAGGTGGTCGAAGAAGGCCTTGTGAGGATTGAGAAATACAAGAAAGCTATTGAGAATTCGGAGAGCACTGTCAATGTAATTAAGCAGCTCAAGGCCATTCTTGACATTCCTCTGAAGAATGTCTCTCAGACTGCGCTGCCGTGGGCCGTCATCTCATCAAGCATTGATGTAAGTGTTCTAACTCTGATATTTCAATACAGACACTGAAGAACTACCACTATGACTAGATATTGCTCAAGCCAGTTAGCACTGGAGCAGCTCTCTACAACGGCGTAGCTTATGCGATCTCCAGAATCGAGTGGTACTCCAAGTTGACTGACAAAGTCCTATGCGAGGACAGCATGAAAGATGAAAAGTCGCTACACGGGATACGAGAGGACATCGCTGGGCGAATCACGTCGTTATACGAGTCATTGTTGCTCTACCAGATCAAGAGCGTCTGTTTCTACTACAGAAAGTATCAGCTCTTAGTGTGGGCCCGCGGATTGCTAGAGCTGGATGATTGGAGTGGCGAAATAAAACACATCCAGGAGGCAGAAGATGCTCTTTCCAGAGATTGCGCGCTGTACGACATGGAACAATTGAAGGACCAAATGAGAGCGATGATCATGGACACCAAGACAGCGGAAGACTCACAGGAATTCCAGAAGCGTTTACAGGCTATACGTCGCGTCGATCCGCAGGCAACCGTCAAAACTATCCAAGTTTTGAAAGAGAGTGTCATGGATGACCTATATACTTGGGTCTTTAATACCGAGCAATTCAAAAGTTTTAGGTGTTGGGGAGAGAAGGCGCCTAGACGACTGTGGATCAGTGGGCAGGCTGGAACTGGAAAGACAATGCTTTCAATAGGCACTATAAAAGAACTGCAAACACGGGGCCTCAGGGATCCAGTGGCCCCCACGATCCTATACTTCTTCTGCCAACACACCGATGCAGATTTGAACAACGGGGTTGCAGTACTCCAAAGCCTGGTGTGGATGCTTCTCCGGCAACAGCCCCACTTAAGCTCACACCTTGACGAGCAATTCTCTCATTCAGGACAGAAATTCATCAGTGATTGCAACTCATTCGCTACATGGTGTGATCTGTTGACAAGTATGCTGATAGATTCAGCTCGTGTCATAATTGCCGTCGACGCTCTTGATGAATGTGAGGAAGGTTCGCGCAGGCAACTATTGCGATTCATGAACGGGATTATTACCAAGGAAAGAATGTCCCATGTCAAATGGTTCATCACCAGTCGGCCACTATTGGAGATTCCAGACAGCCGACCTGAGACAACACTACAATACCATAGGCTTCTGCTGCTGGATGATCATAACCTCATTCCCTGGATAAACGCTTATATCGATCGGAAGGTCCAGGTGCTTCGAGACAAAGCTCAGAACCAAGAGCGTGTTGATAGGATAAAAGATCAGTTACATGACCGAGCCAGCAACACGTATATTTGGGTTTCTTTAGTATTCGAGGAGATAGAAAATGCACCCGAGGCCCGGTGGCAGAAAGTCATTGAAGATACCCCACGGCAGCTGAATGAGTTATATGATTATCTGCTCAGGCAACTGCCCTGGCTGGAATGCAAATCCGTTCTGTGTGTTGCAATGGTGGCACGCAGGCCTTTGTCTTTGTGGGAAATTGAGCAACTTACGGGAATGGAAACAGGTGTCAATGCAGGAAGGGACTATGTAACTGGGTGCAGGTCGTTCCTGAGTATCCGTGGCGAGATGGTGTATTTCATCCACCAGACTGCTCAAGACTGGCTACTTTTGAACCAGCACCAGCTTCGTGACGGGTTTTCGCAAGACCATGGCGGGCTTGAGAAGTGCATTCATCGCGAAATCCTCGAAAACTCAATGGAAGGAATGAAGAAGACGTTGAGCGAGAACATATATCAGCTTCCTCACTATGACATTGCTATAGAAGAGATTGAAACACCCTCACAAGATCCACTTGCACCGATTCGCTACGCTTGTCAATACTGGGCCTACCATCTCAAGGAAGGTGAGCTTAAGACAGATATTGACCTGCTTGGCTTTTTACGTCAGTGCTTTCTTCACTGGCTGGAGGCGTTGGCCTTGATGAGAATCATGCCCGAAACAGTGGGAATTATTGACATGTTAAGTTCCATGCCCGTAGTATGTAAAGGCTGATGATTTTTTTTTTTGTTTATACTATGTCCCTGACACATAAAGCTTAGATGACGTCAAACCCTGAAGTACGCGATTTTTTGCTGGATGCAAAGCGATTTGTCTGGAGGCACCAACAAACACTTATGATTGCACCACTTCAAGTCTACGTTGCGCTTATGTTTACTCCAAAGACTAGCCTAGTGCGGAACTCAGGAGCACTCCCAGAATGGATCCTCCAGGGACCAGATATAGAAGAGAACTGGGGGTCTCTACTACAGACCTTCGAGCATTCATCAAGTGCGCTGTCTGTGACCTTGTCTCCCAGTGACCGAATTATTGCAGGCACAGATGGGAATATGGTAAGAATATGGGATGCAAGAACAGGCATTATGATCAGATGCCTCCTTGTTGAGGAGTATGATTTCATTGAACCATGGGACGCTGTTCATTGGGTCCATTTCACCTCAGACAGTCAACTGTTGCTCGCTTCTACAACGCAGAAAGTATTTGTTTGGGATACAGTTACGTGGGAAATGTCACATACAGTGGGGTGCACTGATGGCATTGACTACATTACAGTGTCTCCTAACAGCCTGTTACTTGCATGCTTACACGGAGACGGAAGAATAACTCTGTGGCAAAGGAACGGCACCTCATGGAGACTCAGATGGACTCACCACAGCTCAGGTGCAAATTGGCAACGTATCGAACCGGCTTGTCTATCATTCTCATTTAATAACCGCCTACTCGCTTATACTATGTATCCGAGCAGCTTCGGAGTCTTGGACACAGAACGCGGCAAATTACACCAAGCAGCTGTGCCTTGGGGGGTTCGGGGTCGTTTGAACGCAGTCAAGTTTTGTCGAGACGGCAAACTTCTGCTACAAGCAGATGATACTATCGAGATATGGCGGCATGAAGACAAGTGGGAACTGGACTGCACATTTGAATTACCGATGATTCCCACAAATATTGCAGTCTCTCCCAATGATAGGCTTATTGCATTATCAGGAGACGGTTCAGCAATACACGTGGTGGATAGACAGGAAGGGATGATCGTGCAAACTTTAAGGGGCCACACATCCGAGGCTTGTGATTTAGCCTTCTCTTCGGACGGTCAATTCCTTGTGTCGAGTGGATCTGATATTACAATCAGACTATGGGTAATTGCACCTGAGGAGTACGACAAAGTCCCAGTAGAGCAATGTGAAGCAATCGAAGGTGTGGCACTCTCCGCGGATGGCTCCTTATTCGTCACAGTAAGACCCATGGGAAAAATTGAAACATGGAATGGATATACGGAAGAGCATCAAAAAACGCTCAAAGCACCTAGACTTAATATCGTTGAATTCACCGTGACTATTTCTCCAGACAACAAGCTGGTGGCATGGGTATCTGACGACGGGTGCGTCGCGGTATGGGATGCAGAGACGGGTCAGGTTATTGCGACCCAAGACAGAAGACTACGGTCTCGGAGATTTTGCCCATGCTGTTATTTGCAATTCTCTTCCACCAGCAAGCTACTGGGCTGGATAGAAGACGTTGGTACTATCCGTGTGTGGAGCATACAGCCATGCCGTCTTTTGAAAGAGTATCAGGGGGGAGATGGTATCAAGTATACGGTTTCCACTATTCGTCGAAAGGGACGAGAAAAATTGTCACTTGTTCTCCAAGCCCTAGAGAATGAGCTCAACATGAGTAAGGAAGTAGGGTACAGTCCAGAGAATTGCCTCTCCCAAGATGATGCCGCACATACTCCAAGAATTACCGTTGAAGATGATTGGGTGGTCTTGGGGGAGCAGAAAAGCATCTGGTTGCCCCCGGAATATCGGCCTTGGTGGTTGTATGGCGGCTGGGATGCTCAAAGCAATGTACTTGTCATTGGACTTGAATCTGGCAGATTTTACTCCATTCGGTTCAACCCCCACGAGATGTCAGCTGGGCAATTGCAACGGGACGATGCTGAGGAAGATTATGATACCGACAGTTCAAGTGGCTCATTACCTTATTATTCTTATGTTCAGGACGAATCTGCCAGCGACGGTCTTCCTTCTGACTCGGAAAATTCGGCTGATGGAGAATGATGAAGCTCAACCTGTTCTTCGCATATCCTGCTCCACTCTAGTCTAAACGCATTACCCTTGCATTACAGTTAATCTACACTTCTCTGTACTCTCCTGCTGTTATATAAAGCCAGGTTGACCATAAGTAAATAGTGCGCTTTCAGTAAGCTTCTTAGTACTGTCTCTCGATTGTATGGCTAGTTACTCATTCCTGATCCTCTAATGTCACATGGACTCACAAAGAATGTATGGTTAACAACCTATTTTATGACATGTTGCAAATTGAATCTGTATTCATCTTTAAGTATTGATGCTCTGCTGTGGCGCACTTCTAAATGCACTTGCATCTCTGCTTCACCTTGTACCGCTGCCTGGAAGCTAGCCAATAAGAAGAAACCTTACAGCGAGACCCCAGTGATCTTGATCAAATCAAATCACAAAGCCTTAAAAAAAATGACAGAACTCTACTATTACTGGCCACAGGACTACCAGTAATACTGATATATTCCACAGACAATGGACCACCAATCAGGCAGCTTCCATCAACGAAATTACTGGTGTAAGACCTCAAAAAAAAGATCCAAAACAGACCCGGAAAAGGCATAGGTATTGATTGCATGTTAAGGTATGGAAAGCTGCTTGGAAGATCTTCTATTTGCCTTTATCTATTTTCTCTTCTTACATTCAACCACACTCTCATCTATTTTTGCTTCTACTGCAGCTTCCGAAACTAGCGCAATTGTCGCTTCCAAGTGTCTTCCACCACATTATCCTTCCTTATCCTTCTTTCTTCGGTCGACAAATCGCACCTTTCGAACGGTGCTAAGGCTATTTCAAGGACAGTGGGTCCCTCATCGCTCAGCCCAATCTGAAACTGCGCCGAAGCTAATATGGATCAAGCACGGAAGAGCTAGGCTAATCGTGAGCCGACGAGGGTCTGGAGTCTACTTTGCACGCTAAAACAGCACCGCCACAGCAGCCCAATTGAAGGCATTCGTCATCTCCAACGACACGTAAGTACGCCATTCTCTCCAATTGTGAGCTCAACTGAGAAACTGACCTTGAGAAAGGGGCTCGCGATGTTGGACAGCCTACATTCGCTGGAAAAAGCAGTCTATCTCAAATAACTAGTCGCCTTTTTCCCACGTCGAAGCTCGGGAAATTAGTACACTATGAAGTTTTAGACATGATCTGGCAGTCAGGACAAGAATCCTGTTCAGTGTGATGCCTTCCTTCGTGCTGCAAACAGACAATAATTACTCGAGACGAGCCATGGATATGTTCTGGCAACGGGTCTTGCCCGGGTCTGTCGGCTACGGAGCATACGTATGCCCCGGACAACCCTGATTTCAGAAGTCAATCAGACCCTGAGAAAGTCTGCCAAGTTGAACAAGGGTCTGTCTCAATGCATAATGGGACTCGACACAATTTTTCGGTCTCAGCACAGGTTCAGTTCCGGCACCTCTAGCCCGCCGAGCAACAGGAACATAAAAGGTAAATCATCCGACCCCGAACAAAGTATACGCACTCGAAAACAATCCAAATTCAGTCAATTCATCCTCATTTATCCATATCGCTCGTCCCGCTTCAAATATTTTTGCTATGGCACAAACCCCGCGCAGCCTTGCTGGCCAGCCGCTCATTCGTGGCTTACGCGCTAACTCATGGCCGCATTGCGTAAGCGCTCCACCAAGTATGTGTGGCATCGATATCAACATCTTTTCCACCGTTTGAACATGCATGAGCTGTATGCTTAATAGCCATGTTATTTGACGGGGCCACTCGTGCACGAGTCAGCATTCGAAACCTGGTAGAAAGACGCAACCCACCCATCTTGGCCTGTAGATCTCATGCAGCTGCAGCGCGTTCCCTCACCATATTAATTTCCCTTGCTATTCTCGGCGAGCCCTACGCCTACCAGCCTTAACGGTTGGTTTATCTATGCTAAGCCGAATAAGCGCTTACGTATGTCTTCGTTTTTCGGCATGATCCCTTCGGGTCGATCAAGTCATTGCAACAGCCGGGCTCCGCGAGGGACCGGCCAACAAACCAATGGAAAAGCTTTGGTATGAATCCTGATGCTTTTACTTATGCACTAGCTGACCTTTTTCTGTCTTAAGGGGCTCCATGATACCCTGGCGATCTAAGCCTATTGTATAGCTTGCCAGGTCATTGCTTGAATAAGATGGAGTGCGGATCCAGAGGGTCTGTCATCCTCCAGGCCTATTTTCCTTGCGATGACTGAATCCTCAAACATGTCCTACAGAAACTTATCCAGTCTAGACGTCTCGGATAGGGCAGGTCTCCCGGACTACGAGTTACACAATGTGCCTGTTGCACCGCCGTATACAGCCACTGCATCGGCCCCTGCAGCTGCAGGAGCAGCAGAAACAGCACAGAAAGCAACTGTTGCAAAAGGCGCCGGAGGACCGTGGTATGACCCGCGCTCATGGTCAGTGTTAACGAAATCGCTCGTCGCCGGAGGTGTGGTGGTTATCATTGTTGCGCTCGTCGTGGGCATCTACGAGGGCACGAAATCATCCTCATATCCCGATTACTCTGCCCTGAGCTATAAGCTCGCAGACACATACTCGGGCTCTTCATTCTTCGACGAGTTCGAATACTACACAGCCACCGACACAACAGACGGATTCGTGGAGTATGTGCAAATCATCCACACATCTCCCTCCATATACACACACAAAAGAACACAACTAACCCTACACCAGCTACGTCGACAGCACGACCGCCTCATCAATGAACCTAACCTACGCCTCCAGCTCCCGCGCCGTCCTGCGCGTCGACACCAGCACCTCCAACCAAACCAGCGGCCGGAAATCCGTGCGCATCACCTCCAAGAAAACCTACAACGACGGGCTCTTCATCTTCGACATCACCCACACGCCCTACGGATGCGCCACCTGGCCCGCCCTCTGGCTCACCGACCCATCCAACTGGCCCGAACACGGCGAAATCGACGTGCTGGAATCCAACAACAAAGCCACCCACGGCAACGCCATGACCCTGCACACCTCAAGCGGATGCAAAATGGACGTGAAACGGAAAGAAACCGGCACAGCCAAATACACCAACTGCCTCAACACCGCCAACGATAACGCCGGCTGCAGCGTAACAGGCGCGAAAGCAACCTATGGCGAGAAATTCAATACTAACGGTGGTGGCGTGCGCTCTTTCCCCATCCCCGAATCCCCGAATCCATCCCCAATTCCCCACCCATACATCTGATACTGATAGAGATTGCCAGATCTACGCCATGGAACTTCGCCCCGCGGGCATCCGCGTCTGGATGTTCAGCCGTGACTCCATCCCCGACGATATCTCGAACAGCAGCAACACGCCCGACCCATCGAGCTGGGGCGAAGCACTCGCCGACTTCCCCAATACGAACTGCGACATCAGCTCGCATTTCAAGAACCAGAGTATTATCGTCAATATCGATATCTGTGGCGATTTGGCGGGGGCGAGTACCTACTACACGGATCTGTATGATTGTCCGTCGACGTGCACGAAGTGGGCGGCGGAGAATGGGGCCAACTTTACCAATGCGTATTGGGAGTTTAAGAGCTTTAAGGTTTATCAGACGAGTTCGAGTGGGAATAGTTCGAGTAGTAGTACTAGTACGGTGGCCGGGGCGTCGTCGACGGCGGAATGGTATGGGATGACTGCGTCTACGACAACGACGACAGCGGCTGGGGCGGGGAGTACGACGGGGCAGGATGGAGGGGAGGGAAGTCAGAGTGGTGGGCAGGATGGGCAGACGGGGAGTCAGGGGGGTGGAGGGCAGGAGGGGGGGAGTAGTAGTCAGAAGGAGCAGGGGGGCCAGGGAGGGTATTAATGATGATAATAGTAATAATAGTAATATCAATTGGCTACTCTCTTTGTTTCTTGGCTGAGCTTCACTGTCTATGGAATCATTGTAGAATTGGTGAGATGGTATTTGGCTAATGATCAGTGTCGATAACATAAAGCATCATAGATGATGGCATGTACAAGACTAGGACAAAGATAATGTACAGTCTACATTCAATTCTTTAGTATGTCATGATAATGAAAATCGCTCAACGTCCTACATTCGATCCGTACAACTTGCTTTTCCAATCGCTCATTCGTTACTTACACGACACGCTGCTAAACAAATCGCTGACTGAATGCTCCTGGCTGTCGCCAGTCTCGGGACTGGGAAAGATAAGAGAGGAGAATATGGTAAGACATGAAATAAGAAAAGCATAGGTAGTAAGGTAAAGGTAAGAGGAAAAAGTCAATTACACAGAAGGGATAAAAAAGGAACCCAGCCCGGGACTTGATCCGTAGACCAAACAACCGACGCTGGTAGCACGGTGATTCACGCAAAAAAACCAATACCCGTGCATATTGATTTCTGTTTTCGTAAGACAAAATGGGCATATCTCGGTAGAGGAAAGAGGGGTTAGTAGGGATAGATGGGTAGGGGTCGGGGTACACGACTCCTAGATGCAAAGAGAGAACCAAAGGATCACGCAGGGTGTAAATGTGTCAAATGCGAGTCTCGAGCTTTTGCAGATCTAACAATGAGCATGGCTGATGCAAGATGCAGATGCAATGCGATGCAACACTCTATGCTTGGCGGTTGATTTAGGCCTTCTCCTCGAGGCTGGCCTTCTGGAGCTCTTCCGACACGTCGGCAGCAGCGTCCTTCTCTTGCTTCAGCTCGGCGTCAGCGGAAACCTCGCCGTTCACACCGCTGTTCTTGAGAGCGGGCTTCTTGGCGGAGTCGGTGGCACCGTTGACGGCGGTCTCTTCCGCCTCGAGGCGGTCAATCTCCTCCTGGGCCTTCTTGATGTTCTGGACAGGTATTAGCATTTAATCTCGAGTAAAGAGAAAGGGATTAACTCACCTCCTCGGTCTTAGAGGCCTGGTTCTTCTTCCACTCGGTGATCTTGGCGGCAAGCTTCTCGATCACAGCAGGGACATCCGACTGGTTCATGGGAGGGTCAATCTTGACCTTGGCGAAGTCCTCGATCACACCAACGTTGAGGTTGAACTTGGCCTCAGTCGGGGTGCCGGGGGCGGGGCTGCCGTTGGCGCCCTTCTTGCCCTTCTTACCCTTCTTGCCGCCAGTACCAACGAAGTAGTCCTCCTCGCGGTCCTCCTTCTTGAGAACCTTCATACCCTTGAGGTTGGAGTCGTCCACGGTACGACCGACATCAGCACGGAAGCTGGAGCCCTCGTCCTTCTTCTCATCCAGACCCAGAGAAACGAAGTCGTAGGAGGGGTTGAAGTGGCGGATCAGACCCTGAGCGGTAAGGATCTCGTCGGTGTAAGCAAGACGAGAGGCCTCCTCCAGCTTCTTGTCAGCGATCTTCTTGCGCTTCTCGCGCTCGAAGGCATCGCGCTGGGCCTTCTGCTTCTCACGGCGGACTCTCCAGGCCTCATCTTCGTACTCCTTGTAGGCCTTGCGGGCCTTGTAGTAGTTGTCCTTGATTTCACGGATGGCGGTCCACTTCTTCTGCTGCTCGCCGTGGAGCTTGGTGCGCTCGTCCCTCAGGGCATTGAGGTTCTTGAAGGCACTGTCCTGCTCAGCCTTGATGGCATCGAGCTCCTTCTGGATCTCGGAGTACTTGTCGCTAAGAGCCTTGGCCTCGGGGTTGTCGAGAGTCTTCTTGAGGGAAGCGATCTGGGTCTTGAGGTCGTTGATGACCTTCTGGGCCTCCTCCAGACCGGCGAAGTTCTTGCGCTGCTTGCGCAAGTTGGAGACGTCGGACAGAATCTTGCGCTCATCGACCAGGCGGAGGGTGCCGGAGTCGACCTGCTTCTCGAGGCGGGCAATTTCGCGATCGAGTTCCTCGACGTTCTTGAAGGACATGCGCGTACGAGAGTTGTTCTGTTCGGAAATGCGAGCCTTGAGGGTAGCATCGAGGGCATTGATCTTCTCCTGGGTGCTGGAGCGAGAAGCCTTGAATCCCTGCTGCTTCTGACGGATCGAAGACAGCTCAGCGCGGAGTTCCTGCTGCTTCTTCGCGGCGGGCGAGTCCTGGTTGTTGGGCTTGGCGGTCTCGATCTTGGCCTTGATCTCGGTCTTTGATATGTGGTTAGTTTCTGAGATAACGGATAGATGATATGTTGCATTGGTCTTGCGATTGGATGAAAGGCGGAACAGCAAAGATGCAGTGTAGCGCAAAACATTCCGAATGGATAATTAGGCAGAGAAAAGGCCACGGAACGGTAATAAATCACCGCATCCAAGGTGAGAAATGCGATTGCATGATGCCAATTAAAGCAGAAAGAGATCCTCACATACCAATTTGGCCTGAACAGCGGCATGCTCCTTCTCAGCCTGAGCGAGATCGGCCTTGAAGGCCTCCTCGTTGGGCTTAGTAGGCTTCACCTTGTGCTCCGTGGCAGGAGCGGATTTGGCGTCAGCGGCCATGGTAAGAGGTGGAGAAAAGCAATAATAAGACAACACTCGACAAAATGAGCGCGATTGACCGAAATCAACCGGGAAAAAGAAAGCTCCAACGAGCGGGAAGAAGAAGGGAAAGGGGGAGAAGGAGGAGGGGGGGTTGAGGGGGGAAGGAATGGAAAGAGAACGCTGGAGAAGAAGAAAGTCGGTGCTCTTTTCTTGGTCTGGCCTTTGCTGGTCCAAAAGGCGGCGCTTACCGTTTGGCGCTTTTAGCGCTGGCCCGCCGATTTTTCGAGAACCGCATTTTGCTTCCATCATCGCCTCTCTCCCCTCCAGCCTAGACAGCTTCCTGCTCCGCATTCTCCGGGCTTGATCGGTTTATCTGCCCGATTATTGCTCTTCTTCTACCCTTACATCTAATCTCTTTCATTTTCAAGTTTCGCGCCGCGGTGTGCCATCCCCCTTCAACCATGGACGAGGACTACTCTGCAGGCTCCGTGGACGCCGACCGCGAGATGACCAGACTCTGGCGCACGTGGAGGACAGTCTTTGAGATGCTTCTGGATCGTGTAAGGATTTTCTCCAGCTTCAAGCGAAGCGAAGCTTGCAATAACCACCCCGCGATCATCCCACTGACCAAGTTCAACAAATCCGCAGGGCTACGAGGTGACGGAAGATGAAGTGCAAATGCCTCTCCACGAATTCAAGCAAAAATATTCCGACCCTCTAGGATACCCCGAGTATGCGCGCCTTTCATCCCATCCAATAATTTCCCAGTCAACCCCCATCTAACCCCAAATTTCATCAAACAGCCGCAACAAGATGAAAATCAGCGCCCGGCCCACGGAAGCCATGCAAGCGAAATACACGCCCCTGCCTAGCAAATCGAACCCGAACCCCCAGCCGGACTGCGGCACCATCTACGTCGAGTTCTGCCCGGACTCGACCGGCGTCGGTACCAAGCAAGTGCGTACCTTCAACCACTTCGTCGACGAGAACAACTTCCACACGGGCGTGTTCATCACCCAGACCCCCATCTCGCCGTCTGCTGTGCGCCTACTGAGCAGCATGCCCGGCCGCATCTGCGAGCACTTCCAGGAGCAGGATCTGCTGGTCAACATTACCCGCCACGAACTGGTCCCGAAACACGTTTTGCTTAGCCCCGACGAGAAGGCCCGTTTGTTGGAACGTTACCGTCTGAAGGAGTCGCAGCTGCCTCGTATACAGGTGTCCGATCCTGTGGCTAGATACCTGGGTCTGCGCAGAGGTCAGGTCGTCAAGATTATTCGCAGAAGTGAGACGGCCGGTCGGTATGCTAGTTATCGGTGGGTTATATAGTCGGTGGGTTGTTTTTGAGGGTCCTGCGATGAAAAGAATGAGTTGTCTCCGGTTATGGTGATATGCTTATTGCTGAGCCGGAGGTTACGCGTTTCAATTTCTATGCAGGTCCAGCAAAGTGGCCCAGTCTGCCCTCCGGAAAAGTTATATCACAGATGCAGAAAATAAAAGAGCAGACACAAGGAACAAAGACGAAAGAGAGGCTGGATGGAGAGGAAAATACGGCGAGGGGATGAAAAAGAAAGGAAAAGAAAAAGAAAAATTTACCGAATACAGGCATCGGGCAGCATGGCGTAAAGGCGAAAAATCTTCTCGAAAGTGTGTTTCTTAACGGGTGGTGTATGTGTGTATGTATGTCTATGCTATGTCTTATTTTTATTTTAGGTGTGCTTCGGTTTCGCCTCTATTAGGTCTTAAACTACAAATCTATCGATCTACACAAATCATACAATGGTTGAATTAAATGGAGTGGTATCAAGTCATAACTAAAACTTACATTACCACGATATATGTACTTGATTTTCTAGAAACAGTCAATGATCTTCCCTTTCTGTTTTAGTGCTCACTCTTTACTGCTTGTTACTTACTGAATAGGTCTCAGCACGCCCTAAGCACATATTAAGCAGCCTGAGATGAATACTGAACATGATGCACACATATCGCTGCTCGGCATTTTCGAACGAGCAAGACACGAATCAATCTTAAGCTTGTCTCAAAGAACCAATAAATTCATTCCTCTTGTCTTTGGTATGCAGCAACTTCACCACCACCGTATATGACAGCCACTCTCATCTTCACAAGCTGGTTGTGAGCTGACTTTGAATGCATATAGACACCTCCCTCGAACATAAATGTGGCATCCTTTCCGATGATACCGCTTTGGATCATAGTTCGGCCTCCAGGATGTGTATGTATCAAATAAAGCGAGACACGTCATGCACAATACCCGAAATGACAATGAGAGGACGCCTCGAGATCTCTACCTAGTAGATAAAGTCCCTCCATTGAATAACCGGTAAGCTCTCAATGGGAATTCCCCCAATCAAGCTGCAGCTTCTCTCATGATCAAGAAGCTTTTGCCGTTGTTGCAGGGCGACAATTTTGAATCTCGTTGGCCGCGAAATGTCTCAAGGTCATGAGCAAGCCCAAGCTGACCCCATATTTCCCGATAATCCATTTACTAGTCGGATCATATTGCCTCCATTTCTCTGCATTGCGATAGTCCGAGGGAAGAGGAATGGTGGAAATCATGATACCCTTCGCTCAATGCTAGAAGGGCATTGTGATCAGACGATCACGTGATGATCTCCGGTCATCGAAGGGTTGTCTCTCCTAAGCAGTGAGCTAGGGAGTTGACGCAAAACGTTGCCTGGTGAACAAAGAACATTCGAAACGCAAGGTGTCGAGTAAGGAGAATGAGAGTTTGCATGATATCACGTTGCATAACATGTGTTACTATATCGTTTCTTCCACTAGACCGAGACAGTAGAGTCTTGAATCAACAGCGCTATTTTGGACTGTATCTGCCACTTTAGTTTCATTTGATGCCCCATCGTTGCCTGAACAAAGGGGCAGATTGAGAACATAAGAGCGCCATGAGAGTATGAAAGTACCGTAATAATGCTGCCTTGCCTATCCTTGCGTTCTTGTAACACGCAGGAAAACCTAGTTGTGCAGAACAACCTTGTGTAGAACTGCAAGTGTGAACAGATTGGGAGCACTGCAGTGAACGTTCCTTGATTGCCATAAACAGTGGTCCAGTGTAATTCTCAGTGCATGCTGTCCCTAGGGTTCAAGCTACCATTGCTAGGAATCAGAAACCGCGAGTCTAGTTTGAATCAAGCACGGTTTGCAGCGCTGTTCAAAGAATATCTGGGGCTTTGTAATTTGCACGACGAGAAAGAGGGCCCAGAGGCACCGCGGGATCACTTTTCATACTGTATCCTAAAGGACCTACCACGCTACAAATATAGCATCACTGGCAAATCTCAGTGTCCACATGGTTTGCCATAATTGCGATAGAAGACCCAGACTAGTAGCTGAAAAAGCAGGCTCTTATGCGATAAACGGTCCATGATGAAGCGTATCTGCTGTGATTGTGCAAGGAGTTGCTCAACCATATCGACTTCGGTAAACAGGTTCAGATCTGATGTCGCCTTAGAGAGCTCGAGCTCGTTGCTGATTCTGACCGTCTTGTCTTCGGAGAAAGCGAATGAGGTCCCAATAATCGCATATAGGCGGCTCATCTTATGCTGATTAGGTGATTTCCATCCATCAGCTATCCACACCGGACGCAGGTCCCAGGGTATCTGGCGGCACTTCATCACCGATTGAAACAATTTCTCGAAGCTAAACCGAGACTTAACTCCACTGACCGCGTGCACGCAACCGTGGGTCCCTATAGCTAGGTGACAGAGTAGACGATCAACAACCACGTCTACAGGAACCACATCATGATGGTTATTGATTTCCGGGGTAGGTGTTTGTGTCGCTATCTCCCATCGCCAGGATGGGATCAACATTAGCCCTGCGGCAACCACGCTGCAAGGCGATGACATTGGAACACAGTATCCCGGAAAAGGCAGGCGTTGCGCAGGCCCAATAATTGAAGGACGTATAATAAGGAGCTTCTCTTGCCCGCCCATTTCTGCAAATCTCTGGGCCAGTAGCCGCTCAGTCAAATGCTTGGCATAGGCATATGCCCAGGGGAAGTCGTTCGCTTCGTACGTTTCACTCGTTCCATACTTTTGCACTGCACTCCATTCGTCAAGCGGACTGTCTTCCCTGTTCAAATGATAGAAATCCTCAGTGATCAACAGATCGGAACCAGGACTTTTCTCGTAGATATGAGCATTGCAAAACGCCGTGGAGACGTAGACGAATCGATCAAGGGCTCGGAATGAGCTCGCAAATTCGGCAACCATCTCAGTAGCCCCAATGACCCCCTGGGACACTTTATGAAGTGGACTTCCTAGATTGATCGGAGATGCTGCATGAATGATGATATTGATATTTTCGCGGAGCATTTCTTGATCGGGTTTAGACAGCCCCATGCTAGGGCAGGAAACATCGCCTTCGAGGACCACCAGTTTCTTTGATTCAAATAGCATATTTGCTATCTGGGCCGATAAACTCGCTTCCCATTTTGCACGAAGGTTGCTTTTGTGGTGTTAGGAAGCGATGGTATACGCTGGGGTTTGTGTTGAGCGGCTTACTCTATACCTCCTCGGCAGACTAGGTAAATATAAAACAACGATGTCGTTGTTATGAGGCGGTGGATCAGGGCGGTCCCCAAAAACCCACTCCCCCCTGTCACCAGGACTGACTTCTCGTTGTAATATTGCCACATTGTTGGTGTGCTATTTGCAGTGACGGGAGGGAGCATTGAAGAGAAAAGAACTTTTTGCGCAAGTTAATGGACTTTGGAAACTCCTCTAGCAAAGAGAATTCGATGGTCCCAAATGAGAGAGATCCCTGAGATTAAGGTCGTTAACCCTGAATATATTTCCAGAAAACGAGATTATAGCCTAAATTACTCAAATAATTCCTGCAAGATTATCAGTGTGGCTCTGAGAATCACCTATTTCGAAGACCGCATGCAGTAACGAGTCAACTGACTCCAATTAGTTACACACCGTCGTACTACCTACCTAGTCCCAACTAGTATCAATCAATCAACAAGCATACTCTTGTGTCACTATTGCAGCTCATTACCGCTATTTCTGATATATCGCTGTAAGGGACCTTTCTAGGGGCAAAAGTTAAAAACAACCCCCTAGAATCCCCTAAGTATAGACTCAGGTATACCTGGGAGGAGGCGGGTAACTACCCTTGTAACTAAGGATTCACTTCCTTGTAATTGTACAATTATTATATATCTCTTTGGACCGTGCTTGACCATAGAAACAAGGTATTCTGATCACCCACTAGTCTAAGGAAACTTTATTTCAAGCAGCACATATCAGTATAAGCTCCACTACATAATTCTACCATCATTGCCGAGACATACAGGGCTTGACTGAAAGATGTCTGAAGTATATTCCAACCCGTTCTTTGAGGGGCTTATTTAGGGTGGGCTATATCATTCTCCTACTTATATACATGTTGTAACCTCAACTACTCACCAACAAGGTTTGATTTACTGTTGGACATTATGGGAGATGTGTAAATAATGAGAAGATGCAGTCTTCAGTGAAATCCAATTCCACATTTTGTGCATTATAGGTGGAACAATAATCAGTAAGGTTGACTAGGTCTTGATGAGACTCAGGCTGACCCCCCGATCTGCTTTGTCAGCTTTGCAATCTCCTTATTAAGAGCTACGATCTCTATATCACACTTCAAATGCGGCGAGGCGATACCGGCAGCATGGTGGTGGTGTGGGGCGTTGGATTCTCCGTGATGAGCCATACTTTGTTCCATGTCACAGTATTAATTAATCTGGCTCGAGATCGTAAACTGAAATAGTGCCTGTACGTTTAATGAGTTCAGCACAGACTGAATCCTTTAGGTACGTGTTGTGGCAAATTCTTAACTTTAGAAGCTACCAGTCATATATAATATACAAGTTGAAAAGATTAATTCACAGTGCCCACTTCTTAGTCGCTTGACTATGTCTTTCATATATCCTACATATATTACGTCCATCATCAGCTCCAACGCTGAGCTTGGCGCACACACATACCCCATGTCTCAATACTGCTCAGCTGAGACAAAATCAAATAAAGAATTTACAAGTCATATACTCATCCAAATACGTAGCACGTCATGATCAATCGTTAAATCATTCCGAGCATCCTAGACCAGTCGCAACCCATCATCGTCTGGACAGCAATCTCCCCACGTCCTGGAGCTCGACCTCGTTCCCTTCAATGATAGGTGCTGAGACATCAGCCTGCGAGCGGTAAGAAGGGACCGGTGAGTCCGGAGGATCACTGAAGTGGACACTGGAGCCGCGACGGCGATTGGAAGACGAGTGGGAGTTACTGCGCAGGCCTCCAGGGCGAGAGAAGTTGGGCGACGAGGGTAAAGAGAGTTGGTGGGACGGGGTTGATGAGGAGTTGGTATTGAGATGAAGTGTTCGGGATGATCCTCCAATGTCCTGCGTGGAGGCGTTGCTTGCCCTGCTAGCATAATGTGAATATTGCGGAGTTGGGGCACTGGTAGGAGAGGTCGGAGTGGGATTGTTTAGAAGGCTACCGACGTCGAAGATACGGAGGTTGGTGGTATCAGTTGAGGATGATTTGCGCGGTGACTTGTTGGTTTCGATGTACTCGTGCGGACTGACTTTAATGTCTAAGCTGCCCGTGCTGGAGGCCCGGTCGTCTTCACTGCCGCCAGAGCGCTGGTTGAAAGACCAGTTGGGGTCTAGGGTACCGGCGCGGGCTGTCAGTGGATGGATGGGCATCGCGATGGGTGCAGGACGGGGTGTCTTGGTATCTGCAGAGCATAGTGACGGGTCCAGTCGGATACCCAGGTCTGCAGCGAGATCGGAATCACTTCCCCATTGGTGGTGGGTGATTGTTTGGCGACGCACGGAGCTGTGATCCATGCTTTCGCTGACGGAGGCTGATCCTTGAGCCTTTTTGAACTTGTTTTTCTTCGCACCCCTGTCACGCACGAATGAGCCTATGATGACAGCGTTCGAGACCGCCGTGGCGGCTAAGATTTCCAAAGATGCGACGAGCGAGCGGTATTGTTGTGAGCCATCGTTCCAGATGACTGAGGGCACTCGATAACATGTGATTCCGACTAGAATCAGAGACAGAGCGAACAGGATCACGAGGGAGACTTTGCGTTTCAGAGGCATGTGAGTCATCACGATGAATGGAATCGGGAAGGAGACGAGAAGCAAATCGGTCATCACGTCACAGGACCCCATTGTGATCAGGTTGGCATAGCCGAGGCGACATTTTGGACCTGGGTCCGGTACAACTTGCCAGTAATGGTCGAAGGGCTGGCATTCAGCGAGAGTAGCAATAATCACTGCCAACAATGTCGACGCCAGGAAGTAGTAGATGAATTTGAGGAATATCCGGAGGGATCGTCGCCAGATCTTGCCTGCCACTCGCTTGAGGAACTCGCATACGGTGAACTTGGCTATCCAGATGCTATTCGGATGGGGAACGGTTAGAACTGATCCTCGAGAGACACCCGGCGAGAAAGAGGGACAACTTACAAGATAGCATAGAAGATGCGCGCCACAAGAACAAATTTACTGCCAATGACTCGATGATCGATGTCTTCGGCAGACAAGCCCACGGTCTTGGTATTATTGGTACCCCAAATTAGAACGACATGCACGCATGCCATGCGAATTAATAAGGGGATGACACTCGCCATCATCACCTTATCCTCGCGGAAGAAACGCTCGGTCCGCACATAACGACCACACACCCGGACAACGATGATGGCTACTGAAAACGCCGTAGCCCACCAGCTCACGAGCAGAGTGGGATTGTTTTGCTCCTTGGTCCGGGCATCCGGAGGAATATCGGAAAAGAGCCCACGAGATTCAAGCATCCACTGTACATTCATGGCCGCTGTGCCACCTCCGAAGAGGGGCCAGTGAAGTGGAAGCAATCCCCCAAATCAGATAAAGATGTCCGAATAGGTTTCAGCAGCAGTTGATATGAAGCCGTGACGTTCTTTTGTACATTCACATCGTTCACACTACTGGGATCGGTACCTGATAGGCACGTGCCCTACTCCGGATCTGGTGTGGGGAAGCCAGCTCAAAGAGGAGCCGGAAAGTTACGATGGTCGCTGTCAAGGACACCCGAGACACACGGTGGAGATGGCGATCGGCAAACGGTGCTGCTAGTAAAAGGTGACAAGTGACAAGAGCTTTTCTCCTTTCAGTGGAGGTGAGTGAGTGTGTCCCTGCTGGTAAGAATGTAATAACAACGACAAGAGTAATAGTAAGAAGCTCGGACGCGTTCTGTGGATTTGCGGGGGAGGCTTGAGACTTCCTCGCCAACCAGCTCTGTCCGGGAGAGTATCAAGGTAGAAGAGATGCCAAGTACACCGCCGTTCTGACGTCGACTGTAAGTAATTATAAGAAGTAAGCAAGACTTGAACAGCAAGTTCACATCAGCGGAGAAGTAAGTAAGTATTTTTGCAACCAGATTGCGCGATGAGCGCCGCGTCAAACAAGGGGGTTAGAGATAACAACACGGGGACCTCTAGCACTGGCACTGGCACTTATATCTTAACGGTGAAGCATAATATATTAAAGCTCGCATGGCGAGAATCCGCTAGACTTGGGATGGGTCTACGGGTCATGGCGCTCTCGATAAACTTCGCGCTGGGGGGAAAAGCGGAAGATAACGTAGACGGGAACGGTGGGCGCCGGATGTAGCCATGGAGGCTTGGGAAACCAGGTTGCGCGAAATGATGGGGGGGAAATCCCGGAGAAAAAGAACCAAGATAACTTGGGAGCGTGGACCAGCCAGAGAGGAGCGATAGAGCAGGGGAAGAAAGCTACTAGTAGTAACTGGTGCCTAGTAGCTCACCCATGGCGTCTAACACAGCCAATGAACAGGGAATGGCTGGAAGGACGGATACGAAGCCATCGTCCAGCTCACGAGATTGCTTGTGATATGGGAGTCTGCCACATGATTTGCAGCTGATTTCGGGCCACGATCGTGTGGGTGGACAGTCTTCGCAGCGTCATGACTCCTGCGAAGTGGAGATTATCGTTCCATACAGAGAGCAAACTGGCCATTGTGATCGGTGAAAAAGAACAGGAGGTTATCCGCGGCGATAGGCCGATGATCAGTCGATGCGCCGGGAACCAACGCCAATCACCGAATTTCTCATCCACGGGAAGGTCAGTCCTGTGGACAAGCAACAGCAGCAGCAGGAGCAGCTGGAAATGATAAGCCCCTGATAGGGCGAGTGTGCAGGCCCGCTTACTGACAGCGTACATTAGCTGGGCGGAGCTAAACATGGGTGGGTTAGTTACTTCTTCTTACTCCCCTCGCAGAAGAGAGCTAAGCAGGAACCACAAACCAACAAACAAAGCAAAGGTTAAGTAAGAGAGAACGAGTGACGGAGTGGAAGAGGAGACAGACGGAGACTGTCCGAGCGGTAAATCTTAAAACAAAACAAAGCAACGTCCAAGTGTCTGTTTTGTCTCCACTGCCTGGCTGCCTTGAATCCCTCAAATACCTCTCTCAGTTGGGTTCTCAACCCCCGAATAACCCCTACAGCATATTCCAAATCCAATCCATCAGGCACTCGTTGGACTGATCATCATCTTCGTTACACGTGAGATAATAGTATTGGGGCGATGGACCGGATGGACTTAAGAGTATACGCGCAGAACCGAAGAAAAGCAAAGTATGTCAAGCAAGGCACCGGTTTATCTCCGTCATAACATGATTCGTTCTCTTCCTCATGGCCAAACCAGGGATCCCCTGAAACTTTGAACACAGAGATAAGGCGTACTACTTTTAATTACTTACTTACTTTTGCCTACGGTCGGAACCGATGCGCACTTGGCGATTTGTCGGTGTCCCGACCGGTCGATGCCGAGGACACACGCCTGATTGCCAGGGGAGCAACTCTCTCGTGGCCCATAAGCAGGCCTGACCCATGCAATGAGATAAAGCACTAAGGCTCGGAACGTTCTCCTCCTCGATTGATAAGGGATCTCGACCTTTTCATTGTCCTGATCTATCTATGTGTCTAAAAAATCATCCAGTAGTGCTCAAAATGTACAATATCACCAAACGGTCATGAAAAGTCTAGACGCGACGAATGCTGATAAGCCAAGTTCTGGCTCACCTACTTACTTCCTCAGGGACTGGATGTCCGCCCCCTTGAGGATGCCGTCCAGGACCACCCGCAGTTCTTGCAAGAACTTGGTGACCTCCTGCTCGGTTCCCACGGTGATTCGCAGGCAACCCTCGCAGCCAAGTTCCTTGCCACGGAACCGCACCACCACTCCCCTCTTCTCCGCCATGGCCTCGTAAGCAGCCAGCGCTGTCTTGTTGCTAGGCTTGCCGCCCTCGCTAGCCGGCTTATCTAGCATCTCAACCAGGAGGAAATTGGCCTCTTGGCCGCCAAGGAACCGGCCGACACCGGGGATCTTGGGCAGCTCCTGCACCAGCCGATCCCGCTGCACAATAATCTGCTCCCGGTACTGCTTCATCACGGTCATATTGGTCGGCGAAAGAGCGGCCGTGGCAATGGCACTGGTAGGGCTAGAGATGTTGTACGGGGCCTTGAGGCTGTTGAGGAGAGTTGCAATTGGGGGACTGGTGAACGCAACACCCAGGCGGATACCCGCCAGACCAAACGCCTTGCTCAGCGTTTGCATGACCACCAGGTTGGGCCACTCAGTCACCCATTCAGCCAGACTCGAGCCCTCGGGAGCAAAGTCAATGTACGCCTCGTCGACAACCACCACTCCGTTCCACGTCGGGTGCTCCAGCACCTTCTGAATATCGGACTTCTTGATCAAGTTCGCGGTGGGGTTTCCGGGGGAGCAGATATAAGCCATCTTAATCGAGGAGTCTGCCGCAAGTGCCTCATTGATCTTCTCCGGCTGCAGTTGGAAGCCATTGTCCACATCCAAAGGCACCTTCACAATCTCGATATCGTTCACTTGCGCACTAACACCATACATGCCATATGTGGGAGGGCAAGTGAGGATCTTATCCTTACCCGGAACACAGAAACATCTCAACAGCGCATCGATGGCCTCATCCGATCCGACACCAACGAAGAGGTTCTCAGGCCCAAGGTCCTTCTGGGTGTGGGTGTGGGTGTTGCGCAGCTGGCAGAAAAGCTTCTTCAACTCGACCTGGTGACTGACACATGACTTCTTTTAGCAATCCCAACAACAACAACAATTATATCACACAATACATGAGCGACAAGTGTGTAGTGAAGGACCTTGTGCGATCAAGAGAGTGAGTGAGCGGAGCGAGACTTACGGATCCGGATAGCGGTTCAGACCCAGAAAATCAATTTCTGGCTTGGAAGAACCTGTCGACGATCCCGTCACAGTAGACTCCTGCAGGGCGCCTTCGGGATTGAGGGCAAGGCCGGGACCGTAGGCGTTCTCGTTGGCGTCGAGCAGGACGTTCGTTCCATCATCTTTGTAGTCACTGACTCATTAGTGCCTTCGTCACACAGGTAGCGGGGAGGTGGGGAGGGGGAACACACTCTCTGGCGCAACGGTAAGGCTGCAATTTGAGGATGTTAGGGCGCGCGCACTTGGCGAGATCGAATGGAGCCATTGTGAATGAGATTGGATGTGTGATGAGCGAGAGTATGGTGGTGGGGAGAGGAAGAAAGAATGGCAGGCGGGGAGGGGAGTCACCGGTGGCGGGGAAGTTGATCGGCGGAACTCCCGGTGTCGGCGGGAGGGTCGCTCCAGGTACTGCGGCAATTGTTCAGAGTATAAAATTAAGATAAAACGGACAAGTCTTAATCCCACTATTGTACAGTTTGTTATTCATCTATCTATCTTATTCTCTTATGTAATGCTCCAGGCCTTCTATATACTGTCGGCAGTCCTTGGTTTTTGGATCATTTAGGACTCTCAAGATGATATACTAGATACACACATGACTACCAATGCCGTACAAGCAACAACGCCTCAAATGCCTTCAGACAAATGTCATCTAGGGTTGCCCATGTCCCTTCAGGATCGAGCGGGCAATCATGCTTTAGTCATAAGTTTCTATTCTTCAGCTGCATCGGAAGTCTTGGCCTTTTTGCCAGACTTCTTGTATTTATCTTGCTTCTCGCGCAAGTATCGCCAGGTTCGGCTGACTCCCGAGGTCAGGAGACCCTTCGCCGATTGCACCGTACTGGGCCAGCGGATGGTCTTTGCAATGGTAGTCTGTACTTCTTTCGTGAGGTTCTTGTCATCGGCGATCCGCTGTTCGAATGGACCTCCTTGCCTCCGACGCACTAAGTCGGAGTCGTTGTTGTTGCTCTCCTTCATCATCTGGTCGAACTCGACCCGAGGGATTTGATAACGGGTCTGGTACTGGAAGTAGAGCTTCTCACGGAAGGAGTCGGGCAGACGGCGAACCATGTTACCACGCTTGACCGGATCCATGTCCTGAGTGAGGCGCACGTTGGCTTCGGGATCGTCGATCCAATCGCCCTCCGTGCAACGCTTGTCGTTGAACGTGACATTGGGCAAGTTCTCGATTAGGGGCGCGTATAGTCGCCGGAAGTTAGCCATCTGTGACGACACGATGTTGTTCACCTTGCGGGGATCTTCCGCTGGCAGTGCCATGCGCAGATCCCCCATGTAGCTCATGCTTGCAATGGTACTGTACAGTTGAAACTCGGTAAACTCAGCCGGAAGAAGCAGTAGAGCTACTCGGACGGCGGATAGCAAATTCATTTGATTCGCCAGCCGCACCTTCGGGTGGTCACGCAAGATCTTGACCGGCTTTTGCAGCCGTCCAGCAAGATACAAGGTATCCCATTGGCTGAGATCCCGGCATAGTGTATCAAGGTTCACGACCCCATATTTGATCAGTGTGCCATTGACGGTTATGTAAGGGTTGAAGTAAACGCCGGCGCCAATACGATCCTGCACTTGGGATACCATATAAGAGCCCAAGGAGCCCAGGCCAGAGTAATGGTCTCGGTGCTGGCTCAGATTCAAGGAGTGCCAATGTTGGGAGTATGATACTCCAAAAATAAAGTCAATCATTTTCCCTTGCCCCTGTTGCATGTTCTTGATGGCTGCTGGGGCCGACGGGTGGCATTGGCTGGAGCCAGGCGCACTGCCTGTCTGTTGGAAGACACCGGATCCATAGGCAAACGCATATCGAATTGGGGCTCGGAACTGCCAAAGAATCTGACGCAAGGCTTCTTTGAACTCCTGGTTGATTACCATATGCTGGTTGACACCGAAGTCTTTCGAAGGTAGCTCCGAAAATGCCGAGATTGATAGGTCCGGATTCGCATCCCAGTCGCCGGGATCCGACCGCTGTGAGGAGGTAGAGAAGGAGGCTGAAGACGAGGGCAGCAGGAGTCCACGGTCAGTAGAGGTGGACTGCGAGGTTATGACACCAGGGGAAGAGGATCGGTTCGAAGGGGATGAGATGCCATGAGATGATGAAGTCGAGTAGGGGTCAACCGAGAAGGAGCGAAAAGAACCCGGGATGCGCGCATGCCGCGGGAGAGACGGGTTGATCGAACGCAGGCGCACATAACCTGAGTTCGTGTTCAAAAGGAAAGTCTAGCAAGGTGATTGTTAGCCTCTAACGGGTGATGCACTCCGAGGGTTCAGGCATCCCGGTGTCTCCTCTTACAGTAGCTTGGCGCATTGTCGCGATTCCACCAAGGGAAGGGAAAGTTGAGCACAGCGAGGGCTGTAATTAGAAATCAAATCAAGAACCATCTGAGAATGACCGCCTCAGACCATACTTCCAAATCGAAACAAATTGTGAGGAAGGTCAATAGAAGGCGAGGAAGAGTGGAGAGTAGATCTGGGGGGGAAGGAGGACAACAAATGTTCACAATAATGAGAATAATGAGGGTCTGACGTACTCTTCGGCAGGTGTTCTCGGCCTGTTCGATTGCAGCCCGGATGAGGAAAGTGCCCGACTTCGCCACGATCCCGACCCCAGACACTCCCAAAAACAGTCAAGCCACATCTCGCAGGTCACGTGGGGTCGCTCCTCCGCGGCGCGTTTCGGAGACCCAAACACCGCCGTAAACAAGAACTGGGACGGCGGGCGCAGGCCTGGAACAAACAACTTTCGCACTTTAGTCGATAACAGCTCGATTTTACCCCCCAATTTTACCAATCCCCATGTCCTGAATCTCTCGCAGTAATGGCCCAGGAAATGGAGACCTTTGCAGCTCGCCTCGCCAGTTTCGATCGGGTGTTGTATCCCGAGAAACGGAGGTCATCCAGCGCGAAGTCTGCGAAACCGATCGCTTGGCCGCATAGCCGGCCATCTCCCGCTGAGGTATGGTGTTGGCATCTGCACCTTGAGGAAATGCACACTTGCTGATATGTCACACGGTCATAGCTTGCGCATGCAGGTTTCTTCTATAACCCTTACGAAACAAACCCCGATAACACAACATGTTTCCTGTGCCGCAGAGCACTAGATGGTTGGGAGGAAGACGACAACCCCATTACAGAGCATCTCAAGCATACGCGGGACTGTGGCTGGGCTATCATGATGGACATTCAACAGCACAGTTCCAATCCTGCGGAGATTGAAGATCCCACAAGCGAGCGGATAGCGCAAGCCAGGCAAGCCACATTTGGCGAGTCATGGCCACATGACGGAAAGCGAGGCTGGTACTGCCAATCCGATAAGGTATGTTGAGTGTTGCTGCTGTACCTGCTGTGCCGGTTCCGCTCTGGGTGTCTAATTGGCAATGCATTACAGATGGTGGAAGGTGGATGGTATTTCTGTCCGAACGAGGAAAGCAACGACTTGGCCACCTGCCCGTACTGTAAACTGTCTCTGGACGGCTGGGAACCCAAGGATGATCCATTGTAAGTTTGTGTTGCTCCTTCCTTCTTGGCTATCGCTCACTAGATCAGTGATGAACATTACCGTCGCTCGTCAGATTGCTCCTTCTTTGTCTTTGCCAAACCCTCCGGAAAGAAAGGAAAAGGCTCCCGGTCCAAGAAGTCCCGTGTTTCGAAGGCTTCCCGTCTATCCACACAATCCACCGCATCGGAAGCGCCAGTGTCTGAGCTGGACGACCCGGTAGACCAGAGTACTCTGTCCCAATCAACTACAAAAACGAAATCCTCGAAGAAATCTTCCAAATCCAAATCGAAGACCAAGTCAAAGAAGGAAGAAGTGGTGGACGCTGACAGTCAGATGGATATCGATACCACGGATTACAGCCAGCCTGAACCCAAGAAGACGAAACGCACCAGGGGAAAGAAGAGAACTAGTGACGAACTCAAGGATGATGCCGAACTTGTCGACTCAGAGACGGCGGAAAAGCCTGAACGACCGGCCAAAAAGAGAGCCACCAAGTCACGCAACAGCACACAGCAGGAATACGACAGCAGTCTGGAGGCCGTCAAGGAAGATGTACAGGTAGACGACCCTCCTGTCGAAGACGAGAAGCCAAAGAAGAGTCGTGGAACAAAGAAGAAAACCACATCCAAGAGCCGGAAGGTTTCCACAGATTCAGTCGTCTCGAGAGCTGCATCGGAGATTCCTCCCAACCATGAGCACGAAGCAGCAATGGATGTCGATCAAGGTCTGGAGAAGCCTGTTGACGAGCCAAGCGAGGAGCCCCAGCCTAAACCGTTGAAAAAGTCCAAGTCTAAATCGAAAAAGAAGACCAAGGCGGATCCGGAGCCGTCGAATGAAGTGGTAGCGCAGCGCACAGAACCGGAGTCACGGGAGGAGGTTCCAGAGCCTGAGAAAGCTCCGGAACCAGAACCGGAACCACCAGTCGAAGAGATTCAGCAAACCCGCCGCACAAGCAGACGGCAGAGCGCGAGAGTCTCCGATAAGCTTCGGCAAAGCAGCCATGACCAAGAGTCTCCCCAGCCCGTTACACAGCCAGAGCCTGAACCTACGACTAACGCTGGGGCCGACTCGAAGGAACATGAGTCATTCGTTTCTGTAGAAATTCCAGCAAGAAACTCAGAGCAGGGCGTCGGTGCAGCTCAGAATGACAAGGAATCTAAGAAGACGAAGAAAAAGGCTTCGGCGGAGAAGCAGCGAGCTTCCAAACAGGCAGAGCAGAAGGTTGATGTAGAACTTGACCACGACGAGAGCCACGCCAAGGCTGAGAACAAGGCGACGGACGAGCCAGAACAACAGCCTGACACCCCGCAACAACTTGAGCAAGGAAAGCCTCAGAGTCAGACCCCAGATCAGCCATCTGCTCGACGCAGATCCTCGAGGGTTCCTCCAAAGACGGTGGAAAGATACAGCGACATTCCCAGGGAAAAGCAATATGCCAGATCACTAGCAGAATCTCGAAACTCCCACGTCGACCCAGCGCCGGAAGATGACCATCAACCGGGAGAACGACCTGAGCCAGCCACCGTGTCGCCTCTTCCCTCGCCTTCCAAGAGCACTTTGTCACTGTCGCCGCAATCATCTGACGCCGAAAATCAGCCACCGTCTTTGAAACCGTCTGTAAACCGGGCGCCAGTAGCGTCACCTTCCAAGCAGGTTCGAATTCCACTTGTGGCCAGCACTCCTTCCCCCTCCAAGCGAGGGGCGAATGTAAATTCCCTGAAGACATCCCATCCGTGGACTCCCATTGACATTGATGGAATTATCTTGGCTGGAGGTGACAAAGAGAACATCGACTTTGGCGGGTTACATAGCGTCAAAGGTGACTTGACAAGCCCTGAGAAGAAGATGACCGTCGAAGAATGGATCAAGTGGAACGCAAAGAACGGAGAGGAGAAACTCAAGCAGGAGTGCGAGAGGCTAGTCAGCCAGTTCGAACGAGAGGGTGCTCGAGCTATGCGGGTCTTGGAAGGCATAGAATGCATCGATTGAGCGGGTCACTTGGGTATTATCGGTTAGGAGTAAGCGGGTCGGGTAATGGGCATTGGATAGGTACTTGGGTTCATCTTGTTTTTTCAGTGGTACAATATTTTCGCCGCAATCTCTGTTGATAACGGTGCAGTCGGTATATGCTTAAGGGATTTCTGCGCTTTGTGATGCGACAATGATTTTTCCGTGTTTGGATAAAACGAAAGTCTGCGAATAATAAATGCTCAAGCTCCAAACGCCATGGGTATACTGCAGCTTTTAGCCCTGATAAACCATCCCATCTATGACCACGATTTCCAAAACAGACCATGCACATGCCCAAGCTTAACCACACGAGCTTACGCAATAATCCCCAACCTGCCCTCCCAGCTCTCATCCTCCTGCTTGATCCCATCGCCTCCCTTACGACGCTTCTCATTCCTCTTCCTCCTCTTCTCCTCCCTCTCCTTAGCATCCTGCTCCTCCCGCTCCTTCAGCCTCTCCCCAAGATCCAACTGCCAAGCCCGCCTCTCTTCCTCCTCGCGCACCCGCTTCCGATACGCCAACATCCTCAACCGCTCCCGCACATCCTCCACCGTAGCCCTCGTCACTTCGCCGCTCTGTCCCGTCGCAATCAAATGCTGCTTGCTATTCAAATGCTCCACAAGCTGCAAGTTATCCTTGAACGTCAAATCACAGTCCGAGCAGTAGAAACCCGCACCCCGACCTCTCTTTCCGATCGCTGACCCCGACGCGACAATGGTTGTCTTGCCAACCATCGAAGCGACATCGAGTCGCTCTTTGCGCGATGTCGTGGCTTCCAGTTGGCTGTAATCCACCGGCGCGTGCCATTTCTTGCCTAGTAGTTTGGCCTCATATCGGGCTTTGGATTCTTCTTTGCGCTTGGCTTCGTCGTCGGCGGCTTTTTTGGCGTATTCTTCACGGTCCCAGGTTTTGCGGAAGGCTGTGTCCGAGGAGGGCGTGCCGTAGGCGGAGGAGGATTGCTTGTTGTTGGTGCTCATGGTGGCCTTGGGGGTACCCTGTTGGGTACTGTTGATGGAAGATGTGTTTTGGTGTTGGGGTGTGTATATATGTTGATCGATTAATTGGAGTTGGTAGCTTGATATTTAGTTGATGTCGATGGTTATCGGAGGCGAAAAGAAGCTTGCCGGCAGAAACGGCAGGCGGTGGGGAAAGCGGGGTGGGCGGATTTGCAGGACATCCCCGGATCTTACTCTTGATTATTGTTTTGTTCCCCTTAACCCATCTCTGCTTGATCTGGTGTATATTGGGAGTGTCCACTCGAAATCTAGACTTTCTATTTTAAGATATACTTGAACCTTGTTAATGGATTGGATATTCAGGACAGTCGCTCTCAGCCTACATTCTATCTCCACTTTACTCATTTAGCCTTCCGAGTGCTTGCTTGAAGCAGCTCAATTCTTTGCCGCCTAGTCTCGTATAGCCACAATCAGGCATCTTATTTTCGGCGCCTAGGCAACAATTAAGCTGCCTCAATAATTCCCCAAGGCAACCAAATATCCGATCATATTAAGGTGTCTAGAGCATCCAAACAATAGGACAATATTCATTCAGCATTCACAGCTTGGTTACAATTCATATCCTCATAAGACTACATCTGCTTCTTCCATCTTACATCCACATCACATTACCCTCCACACAAACAAATAACACACACACACAATGGACTCATCATCACCCCAAGAAACCCCAGCTATTCCTTCCCTCAATCTGATGGACCTCCCCACGGAACTCCATCTACACATCTCCACATTCCTCCCATACCCAGATGCACTAGCATTGAAACACACCTGTCGCCATTTCTACTCTCTCGTCTACACCGGGGTGCACCTCAAAGTCGACTGGTTTGTCGAGCGCTTTTCCCAGAAACTCGATTGTCCGATGGAGAAATGCTCGTTCCGGACGGACGAGGCTTTCTGTAATAAGACGATTCGAATGATCATGGAGCGCAGAAGACGGCATCTGGAGTGTAGGGCACAGCCGGGTGGGTGTTTGGTCATTGAGGGGAGGACTTGTCAGAAGGATCTGATTCCGTTGTGGATGAAGAAACGTGGTCGTTGGGAGATGATTAGATCTTTTGGAAATGAAGGTCAGTCTGCATTCGAATTTAATGCTTGCGAGATGAGCTAACGTGCGTGCAGCTTTGATTCATGGGCTTATCTTTCTCTGTGTCTTTTTGCTTTGGAATATGAGTGCAAGGTGTGTGCCTTATCGGTTTAAGAATGAGCTTGAGCCGAAATAACTCTGTCAGGCTACTAAACCGCGCGATGGTGACAGTATAACGGCAGCCATTTACACGTCCATCGCTCTTCAGTCGCACAAGACGATGCAACTGATTGGATACTTGACATGAAACCATGTCAGTAGCAGCTGGCTGCTACATATACGATGCACTGATATGACATCTACGCTGATACGACGACACGAACACACATCCACAGCTGGATCTAGCTGGATCATCCATGTAATAATACCTAGTAACCTGAAAGCAATATACGCTATACATTTACCATCATCCCATATCATAGCAGATCTATAATCGAGATTCACTCTATAGTAAGCAATCCAAACACCATAGCTATGATCCAAAGCAAGCAGCAGCAAATTCGCCACCCATCTATTCTCAAACAAAACCAAACCCAAACTCCCAAGGCAGAAGCACGCTATAGCCATATACATATCCATCATCAACACCATTCCGTAAATCCCAAAGAATCCCATCACTATCTTCCAAAAAAACACCGTGAATAACCATCCAACACCGCCCAAAACCCCTAGCATCGAACATTCATCCCCTGATACAGGGTAGAACAAGAAAAACACCCATCGCTCATCCCAAACCTCAAAACAAATCAAAACAAAGCAAAGCAAAGCAGACCAGAGCAGGAAATTCACCCCCCAATCGCACACACCCTCATCGCCCCACTCACATCCTCCACTCTCTCCACATTCACACATCTCGTCCTCGTCCTCCTCCGTCCTCTCCCAGTTCCAGTTCCAGTTCCAGTTCCAGTTCCACCAATCCTTCCCCTCCGCCCTGCTTCGCCCAGTTCCTCGATCATGGCTTCGAGTGTTGCAAGATCGGTTTCGATACTTTGTTGTGAGCGGGGGAGGGTTATTGATCCTGTGTC
The DNA here is from genome assembly GCF_003184755.1 of Aspergillus piperis CBS 112811. Taxonomy (NCBI): domain Eukaryota; kingdom Fungi; phylum Ascomycota; class Eurotiomycetes; order Eurotiales; family Aspergillaceae; genus Aspergillus; species Aspergillus piperis. The sequence continues at coordinate 325,324 of NW_020291594.1, forward strand.
TGAATTTGATCTTGAGGTGGGCGTTGGTGATGGTGGTGGGGATGGGAGTTGGAATGTCATGGTTATTGTGTTCGGTATGGTGTGGTTGTAGATGGAGATGTAGATGTGAATGTAATTGCAGTATAGTATAGTATAGTTAAGGTATAGGTGGAGAGGTAAGTAGTAGGTAGTAAGGAATGTTAGGTGAGTTATTAGAGTTGATGGTTGACAGTGAGTGAGTGGCGAGATTGCGGGGGTAACCAGTATAAGTATCAATAAGTGTGGTACGTAGTATGTAGATCAAGTCTATTAGGTACGTATATAAGTGGCTGGGCGTTCCTTATGTTTCATTTCCTTTGCCTCATTAAACTATTGGTTAAGAGCTCCAGAATGGGGCTGGATGAGTCAGATAGTTGTCACGCTGATTCTACAGTGACTTAATTGATGGGGGGTTTGTTGGTGTTGGTGTCGCGGTTACCTAAACTAACTGGGGTGGTTTTGACTTGTCTGCCTAATTTCTGGCTTACCCGTGATAACTAAGTAAGTCCTTGGTAACATCTGACAAAACTAAAACTGATCATTCTGCCCAACCCAACGGGAGATCCCCGCCAACTAGACTACGTACTATTCTGCAATTAAATCATGCATGATCTGACAAAACATTATCGATCAGCCATGCAAGGAACTCATCTGTTCAGAACTTCACCTGACTGAGTTCTGCCGCGTGACCCTCTTCCCACGGATACTTGATCTCCAACTCCTTCAGCAGCGCCTCGTGCTGCTTACTCCTGGGCTGAATGCCCACCTCGAACGGTGCCACGTGACTGATCACCCCGTTTAAGAATTTCGGCTCTACGTCCACTTCCTTGCCGTTCTTGATGGGCTTGGTGAAACTATATACGGCCAGCGACTGCGCAATGCTCAGGTAGACGTTGGAATCTGCCAGTGTGCGGCCGGGACAGATGCGACGGCCGAATCCGAAGGCGAGAAGATGGGGGTCGCGCTCGGGGGCGTGGTTCTCAGTTGCTAAGAACCGTTCTGGCTTAAAGGCCATAGGTTCGGGGTAAACATCTGGGTCGTGGGTGAAGGCCCTGAAGAAATGTTAGAAATAGACTTCGACATTCACTGGAAAAAGGCTACGTCTCACCATTGATTCGGCAGGATCTGGGAACCCTTTGGGATAAAGTAGCCTTCGTACATGTCATCCTCCGACGAGCTGTGTACAACCCCCATCGGGGTCACGGAATGCCAACGGAGGGCCTCTTTGACCATGGCGTCGATATATGGCAGGTTCTCGCGATCGCTGAAGCTGGGAAGACGGTCGGTCCCGACAACTCGGTCAATTTCTTCCTGTGCCTTTCGCTGTACGTCCGGGTAGAGAACCATCGCGAGGAAAACCCCGCCCAAGGTGGATATGGTCTGCTCATGATTAGATACGGTTTACGGAGTTCAGAGTGGTAGACTTGCCGTGTCGGATCCTCCACCGTACATTGCCGCGGCAGACCATTTCATGACGATTTCATCAAAGGAACCTGGCTCTGGAACTCCCTTCGCCTCGAGTAAGCCGGATAGGTAGGATGGGGCGTGCTTGTTTTGCGACATCTGATGCCGGACAAATTCGTACGGTTGACAGTTCCAGGCTCGGGCGCTTTCCTTGAAGTTCTCTGCAACGCGTTTGAATGTGGCACCTGGAAACCAGGCCGGGATGTGCCTCACTAATCATCCAGTCAGCCTTCTCCTCTCGTTGTGTGAGCTACAGTGCATACGGAATGGAATAAAATCCACTATCCACACCCCGGGAACGAGGGCCGCGCCGAGATTTCCCATCGCCCGGGCTATAAGATCCACCAGTGGGTCATCCCCATGTGGCACAACGCTGTATCCATATGCTACCTTCAGGATGATTGCCGCTGCTTGCCTTTATATAACCGTTAGCTCTGGTGCATTTCTAGGACCTAATATGGCGGGCTTACTTCCGGATGTGGTCCTGCAGACCTTCGGGGTTATCACGCACCCGAAGCAGGGTACGACCAACTTCGGCCTCTTGGATATGATTGAACCGCGCAACAGAATTGTTTGAACCGATTTGTTGATAGAATAGCTTCCGCTCAGTCCGGACACGCGGGTCGTTGTTGTTCCTCAGACTGAACAAATCCTTAAATCCGCACCTAGCCACCTGTTAGCAGCGAATTAACCGGTCATGGGGGGGCGGTGATTGCCAACATCTCGATAAATGTCAAGCTAGGTCGGTCTGAGTGTGTAGCTGAACGCTTCTCCAACAACTCAACCGCAATCCGGGCATCGTTAATGATTATGAGGGTCTCTCCAAAGACCTGTACCGAGCTGATGGGGCCTACAGATATTGTTAGCTGTGAATAGACACATATGTGTCAGTACTATACGCACCATATGTCTTCTTGTGCTTGTACCAATGCAGCCAATCTGCTTCTCCATTGGCCGGTAGGTCGAGCAGGTTCCCGATGATCGGCTTTGGCTTCGGGCCCGGAGGGAGTGGGGCCGGAAACCTTTTGCGGGTTAAGAAGGACTTGAGAATGACAAGGCCAAGCAGGCCAACAATGGCTCTCACTAGCAGGGACATGATTCAGCGGTCCGTCGGTGTGCTGGTCTTGATGAAAACAGCAAGACTGGGTCCTTTGGACGGGGATGCCCTCATAAGTATGGAGTGCAGGCGCACCCTTGTCTCTGCACGATATATTGCATTTCATATGTTGCGGGGTCAAGAGGGGGTCGTGCATACACTTGTGCTCCTCATTTCAGCCGTATGAGCATCGGAGGTGATAGCAGACGCGTAGCTGAGCGTCAACTAGCTGCACGGCTACCGAAGACCCCATTTATGACAGGGTATACATTGGCCGATATGGTCAGTCGTGATGATAAATGCCATCCATGAAGGTCATGACTCGGTGATCGGCGTGGGGGGGGGGGGGGGGGTGAGGACGAGCTGATCCAGGCCGGTCGCCGTTAGAACGTCTATGCACGATGCCATAGCCTTGCTCGGCGCATCTGCTGTAACGGCTGATAAGACCGTGGCACTCCTTGGCGCATTTCTCTCAGCCCCTAAAAGTGAGGAGAAAATTCATCAACAGTAACTCATCATCGTCATCCTCAATTGTCGCCGATTACATGCACCAACGGGAGTGGCTGCAGTCGTGGGAAAATCATTCGCCAGTCGCATGCTCACCAACGCCATCATCTAGTATTGGGCGGGGAATAGGAAGACCGGCGAGGGTTAGCATACTCCCCAGCTGTTGTAGGGAGTGGTGCAGACAAATCAGGCTTCTCTGATAGTAAGACACGATGCATCTACGACCCGCTCGGCGGGCCGCTGGAGCTGCGAAGGTGGAGACGAGACAGCCACCAACCACCATCTAAACTAGTAGTTTACTGTAGCGTGTGAAGCGTTTGGGAGGGGTCGGAAATGAGAGAACGGATATTATTGGCAAATGATTTGTCTCGCTCGCATCCTGCAGCATGGTGCGTGCAGAGGCTAGCTGACGGACGGACATTGACAACCTTCGTCAGGCATCACTCATCACTCACACGAGTCAGTATGCAGCTCATGCGCATATGTAGGGTCTAGGAAAGAAGAAAAATTTTGTGCAGGGTTGACACGAGCCATGCCCATACCTCATGCACCGCTTGACTGCAATGAACTTCGCAGTTGTGATGGTATAGTCGGGGACACCAAGCTGGTGGAGTTGTGAAGAGAACAGAGAACAGAGAGAGAATGAGGTGTTTATAGTCGGCAGACAATAGGAACAAAAAAAAAAAAAAAAGCAAAAAGAAATGACCTACGCAGGACTCGAACCTGCAATCTCTTGATCCGTAGTCAAGCGCCTTACCATTGGGCCAGCAGGCCAGCTGTTGAAGAATAGTGCGCGATATTTGTAATATGAGGCTAGCTAACCGCTTGCCCCACAGTTTGAACCATCAAAGCGAATTTGAATCTTTGAATGATTCATTCTCGTGGTAAATATGCGAGTTTGCTTTTATTTGGGTCACTGTGGCCCTGCAGTATGTTAAGGCATATGTATCTTGACCTGTCTTGGTACTTTTATGCAGTATTCTGTCGTTGTGGTCTGTATTGGAAAGGTACTGTAGGTGGCGGTTGAAGGTATATATATCTGCAGTGTAGTTTCTATTGTGTTTCACGAATAACACCGACTCAGCTTGTTCCGTCTTTCCGATCATCAAGGGTGCCCATAGGAGACATAAATCAGTAGTACGGGCCACGGCATCTAGTCAATACCACAACACCCTCCAGGTAGCAACAGAAAGAAAATAGGATCAAAAGAGTCCGAAGGCTCGGGAGTGTCTTGTACGTCGCGTACCCGCGACACCACTGGACACTTTTACACAACTGATAAATAACCATGGAACGCTATACCCGCTCCTGCCAAATAATGCACAAATAGATCATAAGTTACGGCATTAGTTGTCCTCATACCACATTAAGTTACATCACCCACTCTGCCCTGCAGCTGAAAAGCTTCGCCAACAAAGGGAAAGCTATCCCACACCGGGAGCTGCATACCGTCGAGGCCAGATAATGCCGCATCAATCTCCAGTGAGTCCATGAAGCCCAGGCGTTGTATGCCAGCCCATGGATCTGAGATGCCGGCTTCGGGGGCTATAGCAGAAACGCCATTTAACAATGGCGTGTCTAGCCCTTCCTGTACCTCCACCGAGGGCCTGCGATCATCCAGACTAAAAAGCTTACTGACATATCGACCCTTAGTCTGGCGGGAGTGCTGTACAATTCGTCGACGCTGCTCAGCCACGGCATTTCCCAGGCAACTGAGTATCTCATAGTAATGTCCTGCCTGAGCGGACTGCTCCGAGAGCACACGAAGAATCTCCAGGGCTTCCCCGTAAGCCTGTTCATGTGAGGGCTCAGCCTCCTTGCGAGAGAACATCGAGAACCCGAGAACCAAGGCGGCAGCGAATACAAAAGCCTTCAGTATGCACATATTACCTAGCATGAGTCCAGAGCGATGCACCTCGGAGCATGTTTGTATCATGTACAAGGCTGAATCGATGCAAGCAATTGCAAGATTGGAATGTGCTGCATCTTCGTGCAACAAATCACTTTTTGTGCCGTCTGTGGAGTCATTGTGCAAACGCGCCAGTCGCACACCCAATACTGACACCAGGAAGGGTCGCGTCGCCGTGATTACAGCGAAATGGTAAATGCAAGCAACGTGAAGATTGTTGATGATGTGGGTTCGCGCAGCGGGTTCGTCAAAGTCAAGATTAGGAGGCTCCACCAATGGCCCCGGTAGTTCATCGCTCCATTGTTTAAGTTTGGCTAAAAGCGAGTCCGCGAGCTCAGCCGAGGCTCCGTCCTTGCTGTACATAGACGAGATAATCTCCTCCAAGATCCTCGAGACCCCATAGGAGGCAACCAAGCCAATCGACATATGGCCCTCCAGGAGCGCGTAACGGATAGGACCATCCTCTGTTTCCGAACGCAGAGCAGCTGTCGCAGCTGGTCTCCCAAGGATAGAGCTTACTAGGAGGTCCAGGTTATAAACACTCATCCACACCCTTGCTCTCTGGTGTTGCTCAGGGCTAGGCACGGCATCCGCGAGCTCGGTAAGATGAAGACCCAATGCCACGGCAGCTCGGACAGCCACTCCAAGATACATGAAGGCAGCATTCCGACGACAAGCACCAAGCATATAGAAGGACATCAACAGGAATAACCGTATCAGAGTCAAGCTGGGGTTTTCCAACATCCCTTCAAATGCGCTGCGTTGAGCACGGGAAAAGAAATACCGCTCGGCTTGTTCGGTTGATACAGTGCGTTTGCTGGCCTGTGCCCCGATAGCAATTATCATACCTGCGACTGCCATTTCTGTCCTATCTGGATGTGTGCTGGGCTCAATCAAAGCATCAAGAACTTCCATAGCCTCCGCACTTGACAAAACGTAGATAAAGCCACTCGTAGCAGAGCTATATGTTTGATAGTACTGGAGTAGCTGATATGAGTCCAGACTGCTCTCTAGCGTTGGTGGTGTTCCATGCGGTGTCTCCGTCTCTAGCATATCTTCGCTTTTCACATTGTGCGAAAATTGCGATGGCCCAATATACTGTGATACAGTGTCCCGGACTAGTTGCAGAAAGGACAAGGAAGCAGCCTTTCCCACATAGACTGCCGGATGCGGATTAGCTACAGCACTTGATATAGTCCAGTTAGTGCTTTATTACCTCGTTCGCCACGGAGATTGCGGAGCATCCGTGGATGAGTCCTGTGTAATGTTTCTGGGGACATAGGCTGAGTATCTACTGTCGATCGACTTGGCTCCGAAGCCTCGAAGCTAGCGGAATCTGCCCGACCTGCCAAGCTACCTGCACTGAGAGTTGTGGTTGGTCGACGCCCAGAATCATAGCTTACATTGCTATTGCCGGAGATTCGGGTGTTTGCAATCGGCCGTTGAGCAGCGGAACGTGGACTGGGCACGCATGTATCGGCGCGTCCGAGTCTGATGCACTTCGAGCATGGAAATGTCCCACTGCATCGCTTTTTCGTTGACCTGCATGCATTGCAAGCTTCGTAGGCTCTTAGACGGTTGGCTGGGTGTACTTTAGGGCGGGGCATGGTACCGAGAATGGCATGCCGAGATGCTCAGTGGATCCGTCTGGGGTGCCCGTGATGCCACTGATGTTCGGTGAAGTAGATCCAATCTTAGAGGGATTCGCTTGGGAGCTGGCAAGGGTGCTTTCTGCAAGGAGATAGACTGGAAGCACCCCGCATTGTGCCACGACAGTCTGAAGGGGAATGAAAAGAGTGTGTGGAGATCGTTATTTGATGATGTTGGTAAGGGAACACTATCGGATGAAGTTATCGGATGGAGATAAGCAGTAGTTCGGAAGCCGCCGCGGATGATCCTCAGGCACGTGAGCGCCAGGGGTTCAACCCCGAATTTCAGGCACCAGCAAATTACGATCGACATTCCACTGCAGGTACGGAGTACAGAAAAGACAAAAATATCACATTTCACAATCTAAACTAGAGTACCCGACAGAAATTCTTTCAATGTCTGGCACTCACAATGAAATTTCTCATTGCGATTCGACGCGTCCAAAGGAGCGACGGCAAGCATCCCAGATGTTGCTACAAGCGTCAGACTAAATCCAAAAAGCCAAAGATTCCCGATCTCCTAACACTATACGTCCCTGCGACATAGCAAGCTTCTATCAGCGAAGATTTGGTCTCGCGAACCTTGATGATAACAGTTAGCAGTGCTTGCATTGGATCGGCAAACTGCCTTACCTCTAGTTCGACTTCTCGCTCTCACACTCCTGAGCGAACTTGTCAATGTAACCGGGCAGGGTCTTCTGCCAGACAGTCGCATCAGAGTCGATCTGCTTGATCTTGGTGCAGTCGGCGTCGGTGATGTTCACGGAGCCCTGGAGCTGGCCAATGTTGTTCAAGATGATGGGCTGGCTAGCCTTGAGCGCGCAGAGGCCGTAGCTGGCCAGACCCTCGAGGTCATTGCACAGAGGCTTGTCGCCTTCAGACTTGCAGTCCTTCTCGATGGCGGAGTTGATCTGAGTCTGGATCTTCTGGAAAGAGGCCTGCTCGGAGGCGGGCACGTCCAGCTTCTGGTCCAGATCCTTCATGATCTGGGGGAAGACCGACTCCTGGAGGTACTGGTTGTGCTGGTTGATGGTGGCAGTGCAGTTCTTCTCACAGACCTCCTTGTGGAAGTAGGAGAGCAGCTGGAGAGGCTTGTTGCCAATGACCTGGGGGATCTCCAAGCAGGTCTCGGGGATGTTGGGGATGGAGGGGAAAGCGGCGTTCGCAGCCGAGAGGAAGGTGGTAGCCACCATAGCAGAACCGACAGTGAACTTCATTTTGGTGGTTGAAAAGCTGATTTGCTTTGTAATGTTAAGAGTTTGAGAGTATGAGGTTGAGATGTGATGGGATGTGAAGCTGATGATGATAGAAACCATTCAAAGGGCAAGGAAGAGGTTTATATACCTTTGGCTGCTCGGGCCGTGAAGGCTGGCATGAATCAGGAAGACATTGATAGCCTATCGATGATGCACCTGTTCAGTCTCTTTGAAACAATGTGATGTAGCGCCTGGTTGATTGTAGGTTCATTCGGGATCTGGAAAATTCCAACCCGCCTCGAAATTCGGTCGAAACATTGGATGAGTTGCTCTCTTTGGTGGGAAGATTGGCCGCTGGAGCCCGACGGAAGTATAAGCATCAGGGACTGCTGATCGCCAGGACCCTGGTCGACCGATTCTTGGGTAAAGGTGGAGCAGGAACGGGGACGATCATGACGGATGAACGAACAGGAAGATGTCTGTGCCTTGTTCACCCCGGGGAGTCGATCGTGAAACGGGCTTTAAAACGCCCAATTCAAACTCTATTGCCATTGCAGTTCGCACACATAACAATGTTAGCCTTACCCTACATCGGAAATTCGTACCCGCGTGAGTCTGTCGATATTCTCTACTTAGTCCAAGGAAGTAACCTTTCCCCGGACGTCTCCATGTTGTGCTGAGTAAGACCTTCATCACAATAACTATATGTCTTTTCCAATCTTCATCGTTCTCGTAGGCTATAAGGTTATTCTTGCAGCTTATGGTTAGAGTAGTCCTAAGGATATACACTAGACCTTCATCTAGAGTAATACAAGGCAATGCCTGCAAGCAGCTGCGAAAAGGAGCTGTCAGCTAGCATGCTTTATCTTTGACCAAATCTTTCCCGATAACTATAGCCGAGCGATGACCTTGGTGTTCCATGACAGGATAAACCTCGGAACTTGTTACATCATTTCTCCAAGAAGCAGACCCTGTAGCACAAGGACCCTGGTGCCCGGAAGATAGACCACATGCCGGAAGTATAACCATGGCAGAATCTGTGCTGTGGGGGTGAAGTGGCTATCAATCTCAAACGGTCATGGCTGTAGGGGGTGCGATCCTGATACGTTCATCGGGACACCATGTAGACTGAAAAATGAGCCATACTAACCTACCCGGCAGGGTAGCCGACAATCAATTTAGAAGAAACAGACTGTTTCGGGTAGCAGATTCCATCCCTGTATACACATTATGTAGAGTAAATGAATATCTTTTGGTCTTTTGTCCGCAGAGGTAGCATCGTCTCAGGATGAATGCCGTATTGACTCATATAGGAACTACTTTTCCAAGCTGAGACCCGGACCGAATTTTGCGCTGAATCAGATGCAGCCAGGGCACGTATCGCGTAATCGCTCAGGAAAGATCGTTATATTGTTACTCATTGGGGAACGGAAAGATTTGGAGTAGGATGTAGATCTGGTGTTGTTGGAGTCCATTGTATACACAGTACAACGCATAACTTATGAAAGTGGTTGTGCCGAACGGATTCATAGATATACCTCCCGTCCTCAGGCACCAAATGCATCGGCTTTACTGCAGCACAATCATGAAGGCAAGTTCCGTCTGGAACTAACTAGTAGTTGAAAATAATGATTATTAGTCAAAGAAACAGGCAATGGAAGCTTCATGAAGCAGTAACACGTGAATTCTACCTCCAAGTGACGGTCTGGCCGGTAGAAGGAAAGAGTTTTCGCGGACGCTGATTGGGTGGCCCAGTCCCACAGCAAGCGAAAACGGGCGAAACACATGACCTCGCTAGTGGCTAGCGTAAGCGAGCGTCCACCGCGCAGATATAAAAGGCTGCTCCCCCCCCATTCATTTAGAAAATTAAGCGACTCTACGTTAGTCTCCCTCCCCCCTAACATTGGGAAGAGCCTTTCAGCCTTCCACAATGCAACTTTGGAGAATCATCAGCTAACCACTTTCTGCCTACAGTTCAAAGAATCACTTTAGAGTAGACGTCCCACCTCTGAGCTCTTCTAAAGAGCCACAGAATCTCCACCCTTGCTGATGACTGCTATGTCCTCGATGCCCTAAAGTGAAGCCGTTTTACTTCCGACTCGACTTTGCATTTGCACGCTCTGTTACAATCTATCTCGGTAGACTTGTTTCGGGTGTCGGTGCAATGGTCCAGGGAGTGGTGATGATCTTTACCTTGTCATGATGTCTTGACTTCGGTCGGTCGGACTTGGTGGGTGTCGAGGAGGTCTGAAAGGTGTCCCCTCTTTTACACTTTAATGTTGGTGTACGAGAGTATGGAGTTGCTCAATCTTGTCTTTTTTGCGTTCTTAGCATAGTCAAATGATACCCAATTATCCGTCAAACATATACTTTCGCTCGTAGCAGTGCTACCTGTAAACCTGAATATTCTGAAGTAGTACGATTATACGCTCTTGCTTGCACAGTGAAAATCGATCTGGTTCTGGACCAGTCCTGCACTTGCTCCACGTGACGGCCGTCTGTTACGACGAGTGGTCAATTCCCCTGTGACTGGTTTTGTACTAGTACCTATCTTAACTATAACCATGGCCTAACGTCGACATCAACCATATTGAGGACCTTATGGATTCCTCTTCAGCTTTTCAAGTAATTCCACAGAATAACAGCACGGCCCATGTGCTTCTGCATCTCTTCATCCAGGAATATGGCCTTGGCCAACGTGTACCGAGGGAATACAAGCCCGCAAAACTCGTTTTGGAAATGCTTGAACGGGTGACATCCAAGGACGCTGAACGGTTGGTTATAATCCTGTCCGGTTGTACTTGGTGCTGCCATTCTGGGAACCATTCCTCCATGAAACTTTCAAAACTACCCATCAGTAAAGCTCTGGAACATACGAGGAAGAATAAGCTTTGCTGAGTATACGCTGGGAAGTATGCGGTACCACTAATGACGATGAGAATTGAATACTCAGACTAACTAGGCTAATATGATTAAACCTTCGCAATATCATGAAAATTATGATTTGACTATTCTGCTTTTTGACACGCTAGAATTCTCCGACCATGTATTGCAATGAAGTGCATTGCCGACATGCGAGGATTTGAGTGAGTAGTAATCAATGTCGGTCTGCGGTAGTCGGCATTTGTAGCTTTTTTAGAGGACGGAGATCTTTCCCGTCAATGATCATATCGTAGATGAAGTAAGTGCCTGTTATTGGCCATCATCATAGGACAGGCGGTAGAAAACGATGATACGGTACGATCTTCCGAATTTACTTGGTAGAGTATATTCCGAAAGTATATAGCCCTTCCAGGAAACCGGTGTACTATCATGTGATAGCGCTCAATCTCACCGATATTCTCCGGCCCAACATTCTGGATTTATCTACTATCATAAGGACAGTTGGAACTCGCAATGTAGGCCAGCCCAGCACAGCACCGTCATGGCCATCTCAGTGGAAGATGTCACCAAAGTACCCTTCTACAATTTCCATGACCCTATCCCATTACCACCACCACCCTCCTTAACACGTAAACTGCCAACTTTCAAAACAACACTCCCTAGTCTCTACTCATCTACTATACTCCTAGAATATTCAGAGCCAGCTGCAGTTCCAGCTCCACCACCACCACCAAAACCAAACCTCTTCTTAATCCTTCCCCCGGAACTCCGCCTCCTCATCTACACCCACCTCCTAACCAACAAGCACCACCACCGCCGAACCCTCTCCGTCGCTGACAACATCACCAATGCACCACCCTCAACCCAGTACCCAATCCACCTCCACCAGCACCACAACAAAACCAACAACCTCCACCCCTCGGTCCTCCTAACCTGCAAACAAATCCACGCCGAAGCCCTCCCCATCCTCTACACGCACAACACCTTCTCAACAACGCACCCAACCCAACTCCACCACCACCTCACCTCCATCGGACCGCTCAACACCTCGCTCCTCCGCTCCCTCCACATCTTCGTTCCCTGGAGTAACTCCAGCTCCACCATCTGGTCGTGGATCGTCCTCCTCCATAACCTATCCGAGCACGCGACCGGTCTAAGATATCTCGAGATAGGATGGGACACGAACATTCCCTGGCTCACGCACATGGAACCGGGCGATGAGGCGAGAGGCCTCGGGGATAATATCCTCTTTGTGCATGCGTTGGCGAGGCTGAGGCAGTTGCGGAGGTTGAAGATTTATGGGTTCTTTGGGGTGGAGTGGCCGGGGTATTTGAGGAGGGAGTTGGGAGGTGGTGGGACGGTCGTGGAGGTTGAGTGTGGGTTGGTTAGGTCGGTGGTGTTGGAGGGGGGAGGAGATGAGGTGGGTGGTAGTAGTAGTAGGGGTAGGGGGGCTTTGGAGAAAGCGAGGGTGGAGTGGGAGGAGAATATGAAGGCTTTTGGGCTGTTTCAGAGGGGGACGGTGGGGGTTGTGCCGTAGGGAGGGGTTTATTTGTTGTGTAAGTTGGTGGGGGGGGGGGGGTTGGGTTGGGTTGATATAGTACTAGGTAGTAATGTTTAATTTAATAGATTGGGGATGGTTATGGTATGCTGTGATGATGAAGGCTTGACTGTATGCAAGTGATCTAGATGGATACATAGTAGTATACTATAGAGTGGGGCGCCGTTCCTCGGCCCCACAGATGCCCCTGCAGGTTGTACCTTGAACAAAGTATAAAAAGGACATCTGTATAGTGTGTGTGGAGTATGCTTTTAATGCATTGGCATTAGGCTTGTTTTCATTTCCTAGTTCATTCTCGGGGATGATCCGATGTGAACTTACATCCAATGTCTGTGGTTGTCTAGTATGTGCTGTTTCATCATTCGAAGCCTATTCTACTGTGGGATATCAATAGCTATATCATCAAAGATGGGTTATTCATGGAGGAAAACTGCTGGTATTATCATCACTACATATATCATCATAACGGCTCATTTACTATCGGAATTCCCCTTACTCTCGGGGTTATTCCCATTCGCAGCCCCGGCATTGCCACCACTGTTTCCTCCGCCTCCGCCTCCTCCGCCGCCGCCGCCTCCCTTGGGACCTCCTTTACCCTTGGACCCCCGTCCTCCGCGTGGTCCGCGAGACGAGTTGCCCCCTGAGCCGCTTTCATTGGTCTTATTTCCCCGGCTGTTGTTACCACCACCACCACCACCGCCGCCGCCGCCGCCGCCGCCTCCGCCTCCCGAGGATGCTTGGGCTTCACCACGGCCTTTGCCGCGACCCTTCTCTCCCCCGGGGTTGGCCTTTCTCTCTAGAACGACAACTTGACTCTGCGCGACCGAGACAGGGCTAGCAGCGATGGCTTTTTGAAGTCCGTCGGGTTCTGCAAAGTCAATGTAACCGAATCCCTTCTTCTTATCGATTTCCACTTTAAGAACCTTTCCAAATGGGGTGAATGCAGCTTCCAGGAGCGGCTCGGTAACACCCTGAGATGGATTGGCGTGCTTGAGGAATGCTTGGGTAGCGGTCGCCGCCGGTCCTGCCGATGCTTGCTTCCCTTTCCCAGACTTTGCCGGTTTAGGTGTAGTACTGACCGGGGTGCTCGCTTCGGATGGCTCACTGGGTGGTTGTGTGTTGCTGCCCTTTGACTTGTCCCGAGTCGCTCCCTTAGATGATCTCGACGGCGTCTCCTTCTTGTTTGTATCCGGGGTCGCAGTACCGCTCTGATCGGACTTGGGCGTATCTCCATCGGTGGCAGCGGCTTTGCCCCTGCGGCGACCAGACGGAGCAAGTCCAAGATCGCGCTGGAGGATCTTGGCAGCAGCCGCGACACTTCCACGTTCGCGCTTCCGCTCTGTAGATGTCTGTGGTGTATCCTTGGGGGAGTTCTGCGCTGGTGACGATTTTGCGGCTTGCTTGGCAGCAACACTAGCAGCCTGCTTGTTTGCGGCCTTCACAGCTTCCTTGGTAGCCTTGTCCGACTTGGATTTCTTCTCTGGTTTCTCTGAAGCAGCAGAGTCCTTTGTATCCCTGTCAGGACGTTGTAGCAGCTTCTTCGCCTGGACCTTCTCCCCCTTGGAGTCCTTGTCCGACTTGTGTTTGGATTTGCTGGATTCCTTCGCCTTGTTGGCCTTCTTCTCTCGAATATATTGGACCAAAGGTGTGACTGTCACTGTCTCCTTCTTATCCTCACCATCAGCGCCAGAATCGACAGGAGGCGGTTTGGCAAGTGGCTGCGTGAGGCTCTCGAGGAAGGCGATAAACTCGGGGTCCTGATCGATGGTTCCTTGACGGGCATCTTTGCGCGACCGATTTCCGGCAATCTTGGCATAAGGTGCGAATTCCAGAGACGGGGGCCCCAGAAGGACAGGGTCATTGGAGGTATTACGGGCATCTATGAAGGACGTTTGACGGACTTTGTTCGAGAGCGGGATGGTGTGGTCGCTGGACATGACATGGATATACGCACGCGAGGGTCGAGAAGGTTTGGCCGGACTATACAGCATACTGTTAGCGGAAAGCCCTTCACAGAATGAATTTGCTGGCTTACTCTTTAGAGACCTTTCCTGGCTTGTATTGGAACCAGTCGACCTTCCCACCGCCAACCCTCCATTCAGAGCCCAACGCTGTCTCGAATTCCGCTTGTGTTAGTCCGGGTGGGAGACGTCTGACGAGGAGCTTCAATCGGGGCGCAGCTGGCTTAGGTGCCTTTTTTGGTGTGGCAGAGGCATTCTTCTGAGTGGCAGCTGCGGGGATCTGGAGAACACCTCCTGTAGACTTGCCCGCAGGGATCTGCGTCATGATGGATATGTTTGATGTGTTGGGACTTCCGCCCCAACTGGAGGATGGGAGTGTCGCTGAGGGAGTGGGATGGAAATGGTGCACTGAAACAGCAGATATATAGTACGGTGTGAAGGTCAAAGAAAGCAGAAAGATAGTCACTCCGCAGCCGCAATCACATGTGGCGCTGTGCCTGAATGAGTTGATGAAGCTGTTATCGTGCAGGAGATTCCGCCCGCACCACGTGACCGAGCCCGGGAATTGGCGTGAGCATCTTCACTGACCCAAAGCCAACATCCCCTGCGGGGAAAGACCGCCGGCGCGCATCCCGCTAAGCAACCCGTGTGCTCTGGTGTATACGAGCGAACTTTCCTTGGAAAGACTAGTTTATTCATTACTCTACTTTTATTACTGCCTTTAATTGCACTGGTCCCACTTTGTTCACTCATACGCACAAGTTCATCATGGTGGACAGTAAGGTCCCTCAGCCGGGACCGGCCAAGTTGAAGCGCAATGCCGGCCCTGATGAGTGGCTGGAGGCCGCAAAGGACTGCAAATACCTCTCGGAGTCCCATATGAAACAGCTTTGTGAGATCGTCAAGGAGTTTATGATGGAAGGTGGGCTTTAGTTCGAGCAGGTGGCGACCGATTCACCAGAGACTGACGGGTCGCATTTTCCAGAATCGAACATTCAGCCGGTCTCAACACCTGTGACCATCTGTGGAGATATTCACGGTCAATTTTACGATTTGCTAGAGCTGTTCCGGGTCTCTGGAGGCATGCCCGATGAACCTGACGTCGAGCCGCCTAAAACGTCGCCTTCCGTCATCACCTCGGAGGACATCGAACCCCCTTCCACCATTACCGATCCCAAGCTGCGCAAGAAATTGAGGAACTCCGGCAACTCGGATGATCTTGCGGACGAGACAGGCTCGAATAACAGCCAGCGCGGTCGGTCTTCCAGCGCAGGCTCGAATGAGGTTACATTGAATCGAAACTTTGTATTCCTTGGTGACTATGTGGACAGAGGGTACTTCAGTTTGGAGACCCTCACGTTACTGCTGTGCCTCAAGGCAAAGTGAGTTATACTTACTGGACGGGCTGCACCGATTCTAACAGTAGATGTAGGTATCCTGATCGTGTTACGCTGGTACGCGGTAACCACGAGTCTCGCCAGATCACTCAAGTCTACGGTTTCTACGAGGAGTGCTTTCAGAAGTATGGCAATGCGTCCGTATGGAAGGCTTGCTGCCAGGTTTTCGATTTCATGACATTGGGCGCCATCATCGATGGTAGGGTGCTCTGTGTGCACGGTGGACTGAGCCCGGAGATTAGAACACTGGATCAAGTGCGGGTGGTCGCGAGAGCCCAAGAGATTCCACACGAAGGTGCTTTTTGTGACCTGGTCTGGTCTGACCCCGATGATGTGGAGACATGGGCAGTGAGTCCCAGAGGAGCTGGTACGTATTCGCCCACAAGATGTGCTATTCTCTTTACTGACCCTTCTAGGCTGGCTGTTCGGAGACAAGGTTGCAGACGAGTTCTGCCATGTCAATGACCTGACCCTGATCGCCCGAGCCCATCAATTGGTCAACGAGGGTTACAAGTATCACTTCGCCAACCAGAACGTGGTCACTGTGTGGAGTGCTCCCAACTACTGCTACCGATGCGGCAACCTCGCCTCTGTGTGCGAGATCGACGACGATCTAAAACCGACGTTCAAGCTCTTCAGCGCGGTCAGTGACGATCAACGACATGTGCCGACGTCGCGGCCGGGCCGCAGTGAGTACTTCCTGTAAGATATCGCATGGATACGCTTTTTATTCTCTCGTCTGCTTGCATTTCGCAAGACATGAGGCGTTTACTGCACCGGCGCTGGCGTTGGGAGTGGATACAGATGGCGCCTACGCACTGTGGGTGAAGACGGGTTACGAGCATCATATATTACGATTTGGGACACAGTTAATGAGGGCACCTTTATGCATACTGGTACAGCTTGGTCCAGAGGGTTTGTTTAGTCGAACTATGACGAATCAGATGATTGTTATGAACATTGCTCCTTTTTACTGTAGCTGAAGTCAGCGCCTTCCACACGTTGGTTGCCGTCTAGAATCTCACCATTGGGTTCCTGGCAACTAACAACGTACTTCATACCCTTGCTTTTCAGAGGTATCATACAAGTCATGGAAAAATAAACGCTCGGACAGAGTCCGATGGATCATGATGTAGCGCTTCGTCGACAAATGACCGAAGATTATTTGCTAACATAGCTTTGCCACAACGACCTAGGTCTAACATCCGAATCAAAGCCGTGCTTCTACCTCCAGAGTGAATCGTGATATGTATCAAAGCTGCGTGTCTCGGCATCTCAACCGTTCGCATGCCTTCCCCAATCCGGCCTAGCGCCATATACTCCGCCGGTTACTTCAAGGCATGAGCACAGTGGTTCATCCTCTCACTCTTAGACACCAACTTGCACGCCGGTATAATGTACTGCCACCGGTATCTCCGGACCCCGGATTGCGGAGAAGATGGTTACTGAATACACTGAAGATCATTGGTGCAGACGGTGCCCGAGGCACGGACACACATGCCGCGCAGGTGCCGACCCCGGGATCGATTCCGGGGTAGTTCGGAATCGATCCCGGAGGCAATTGAAGTATGACCAGTCAGGCGCATTCCAACTCATCATATTTAGGATACTCGTCACATTCTTTGACTGCTTCTTATAGAAGAAAATCTGAACACAAAGAAGAATAACCCACAACATGACACAAAAAGTCGACGTCTTAATCTGTGGCAGCGGCTCCGCAGGTCTCTGCGCAGCCGCCTGGCTGGCTCGCTATGGCATAACCTGCAAAGTGCTCGAGCGGCGGGATGGCCCCATGACGATGGGCCAAGCAGATGGTGTGCAATGCCGCACGGTGGAAATCTTCGAGAGCTTCGGCATTGGCGAGGAGCTATTGCGCGAGTCGTACCATGTGGTGGAGGTCGTGTTTTGGGCCGATGATAGTGGCTCGGGAGTTATACGTCGCACGGGCAAGACGGCAGATACGCAGCCCGGATTGTCTCATCAGCCACATGTCATTCTGAACCAGGCGCGCATCAACGGGCTTCTCATTGACCTGATGAAGAAACATAACAATCAGGAGATTGATTACGGGTATACTGTCAAGGATGTTCGGGTTGATGAGACTCAGCTTTCGGCGGGGCCGGAAGCTTATCCGGTTAAAGTCACGGCGGAGAAGGATGGGAAGGTGGAAAGTTTTGAGGCGAAGTATGCTTTGGTATGTTATCTGTTTCTCCTCGAGAGGGTTAGTGCTGATGCTATCAGGCATGTGATGGCGCACATAGTACGGTGCGCAAAGCGCTAGGATACAATATGATTGGAGATAGCACCGATGCTGTTTGGGGTGTCATGGACATGGTTCCACGAACGGACTTCCCCGATATTCGGAAGAAATCCAGCATCCGGTCCAAGG
The DNA here is from genome assembly GCF_003184755.1 of Aspergillus piperis CBS 112811. Taxonomy (NCBI): domain Eukaryota; kingdom Fungi; phylum Ascomycota; class Eurotiomycetes; order Eurotiales; family Aspergillaceae; genus Aspergillus; species Aspergillus piperis. Next base: position 343,351 of record NW_020291594.1, read on the forward strand.
CAGGCAATTTGTTGATTATACCCCGAGAAGGAGACAGCTACAATCTGACCCGATTCTACATTGAGCTTCCGACTGGCACTAAGGCGAAGGATGTCAGACTGGAAGATCTGCAGAACGCCGCAAAGCGGATTTTTAGTCCGTATCAGATTGAGTTTGTTGAGACGGTTTGGTGGTCTGCTTACGCCATTGGGCAGCGCCATGCCGATTTCTTCCACAAGGGTTACCGTGTCTTTCTTGCGGGCGATGCCTGTCATACGCACTCGCCGAAGGCGGGCCAAGGCATGAACGTCAGCTTACAAGACGGTTACAACATGGGCTGGAAGCTTGCTTCAGTGCTAAAGGGCTTGGCGCATCCGTCATTGCTGGAGACGTATGTGCTTGAGCGGCAGAAGGTGGCTATTGATTTGATTAACTTTGATCGGTATTTCGCCAAGTTGTTCTCCTCTCAGGGGAGTGCAACACCCCAAGAGTTCCAAGAGGGATTTATCAAGTCTGGGAAATACACTGCAGGTTTGACGGCCAAGTATGATGAATCGCCTATTACTTCCGATACGGGCGTGTCGACCGAACTTGCCACGAACGTCGTCGTGGGAATGAGGTTGCCTAGTGCGCAGGTTGTGCGATTCTGTGACGCCAAACCGCTGCAGCTTGCTGCATCGCTCAAGTCCGATGGCCGGTGGAGGGTGATGGCATTTGTGGGCGATCTCAGCGTGTCACAGAATATGGCCGCACTGCAAGCTGTACGTTAGAGGGATAATCCTTGCCAGGATATAGCAGTATACTGACCGAGTGCAGGTTGGAGAGTATCTCGGCTCCGATGACAGCCCTCTTCAGAAGTTCCGCTCGACAAGTGGCGAACCTGACAGCCTTATCGAGCCAATTCTCGTGGCACATGGTAAACGGCATGGCGTCGAGCTGGAGCAGATCCCGCAGAGCTTCTATCCATTCACGGGGAAGAACCATATCAGAGGTGAGTTAAATGCCTCGGAAAAAAAAGATCAATCTAACCGGGATGTAGATCTTCACAAAATATTCTTTGATGACGAGAGCTACAACAGAGGTCATGGACACCTTTACGAGCATCTCGGTATTAGCCCTGACAAGGGTGCTATCGTCATTGTCCGTCCAGATCAATGTAAGCCTCCGTCGTCACCGGCCTTGGAATGATCTACTGACAAAGTTTAGACGTATCTGCTGTGTTCAGTCTAGATGACTATAGACGAATCGGCCAATTCTTTGAGGGATTTATGATCCCACAGGAGAGGTCGGAGTCGTTGACGGGAAGCAAGCTGTAGCCGCTGTACGCAGAACGTGCTCTGATGAGCCTCAGAATCGACATGCTTATCATGTTGAAGCGAGGCAGAATGAGATACAGGCAGGGATAACCTGCTACCAAGCGGGGTTGGATTTATCAGCTAGATGCTTTGGCGAACTATTTAAGCAGCATGGCGACACATCGATATCTAAACAGCATAGACAGCTTCCAAATCTCATTAATCATTATCAATCTACTGCATAGCAAGATGGCTCCCCATGTTCTCGAGGGCAATGGCCAGGCTATTGAGCCAACACTCAAGTCAATTCCTGCAAAGGATGTGTCAGTGGCCACCATCGAGTCTCCCAGCACTGTACAGAACCTAGCTCAGCTCCTAGCCAAAGCAGCAAGGTCCGAAGCCGGACTCACCTTCTACACGCCTGGAGCAGAAGCCTCGCGTGTTTTGTACTCCGACCTTCAGAGCAAAGCCACGGAGAAAGCTCAGCTCTTAGGCCAAATCGATGGAATCTCCGCATCCTCTATTATCCTGCTCCACTTTGAGAACCATCACGACACAATCCTATGGTTCTGGGCTGTCACACTCGCAGGCTTCCTTCCTGCCATTTCAACCCCCTTCGTGCATGATCCCGCGCAGCGTATGAAGCATCTACGTCACCTTAAAACGCTGCTACAGGAGCCCGTCGTCCTCACTACGGAGCGGCTTGTCCCAGACTTTCTGGACACTGATGAGCTTCGTGTGCTTCCGGTCGAGGTGCTCGACAAAGCTGCTAACACAAATTGCCTATCTGACACTATGCCACTCTGTGGAACAGAGAAGCAAGCACAAGATCCAGCAGTGCTCATGTTAACGTCTGGAAGTACTGGAAGCGCCAAGGCGGTTCCACTCCGCCATGGACAGCTTCTCACGGCACTACAGGGCAAGAAAGATCACCATGGTACTGAGCCTGGGGATGTATTCCTTACTTGGGTTGGATTGGACCATGTTGCTAGTCTCTGTGAGATTCATTTGCATGCAAGTATGTTCTTCACTTCTACCTTTATAACATAACCGCAGCTAACAAATCCACAGTGAGTCTGGGCGCCGACCAAGTGCTCATCCCAGCCTCAGAGCTGCTTCGTGATCCAATACGTTTCATCCAGCTGCTCGATTCACATAAAATTGCCTATACATTTGCACCCAACTTCTTCTTGACGCAGGTGCGGGACGCTCTCGCTGCCAACTCAACTCTCCAAGCGGATCTGTCTCGTCTCAAGAGCATCAACTCGGGTGGCGAGGCCAATGTCGTCGCCACTATCGACGGGCTCACTCGTGAACTGCGTCGATTTAACATCCAGCGCGAGGTGATTAGTCCTGGCTTTGGGATGACAGAGACATGTGCCGGATGCGTGCATGCAAGGGCATCGCCGTCCTACGATCTATCCAAAGGCCTCGAATTTGCCTGTCTCGGACCATGTACTCCTGGCATCAAGATGCGCGTGATGCGTCCCACAGCTAGAGATGAGCCCGCTGCGCCTGGTGAAGTTGGCGAGCTTCAGCTGTCTGGCCCTGCCGTGTTCACGGGATACTTCAACAACCCAGAGGCCACAGCTGCCGCGTTTACAGAAGACGGGTGGTTCATCACAGGAGATCTCGCCTGGCTGGATGACTCAGGATATCTCAACCTAGCAGGACGGACTAGAGACACTATTATAGTGAACGGAGTCAAATGGAGCGCCACAGAGATCGAAGTGGCTATCGAAGAAGAGAACATCCCAGGAGTTGTGCCCTCGTATACCGTGGCCTTCCCTTGTCGCGCCCCAGGCTCCGCTAGCGAGGATATCGCCATTGTCTACTCCCCTGCTTATGCTGCCGACGACGCCGCAACGCGCTTTGAGACTGCCACCGCCATAGCAAAGACCGTTGCACTCCTAACGGGGCGGAAACCCGCCCATTTAATCCCGTTGCCGGCGGAGATGCTAGACAAATCCTCGCTAGGCAAGATCTCACGGACCAAGGTGCGGACCGCATTCGAAAAGGGCGAGTATGCTTCCTTCGAGGAGGAAGACCTCAAGATCGTCCAAAAGTACCGCGAATCCACACAGCGACCTGCTCAAACCGAGACCGAGAAGCGAGTGCAAAGCACCATAGCAGATCTCCTCAAGATCCCCATCGAAGACATCAACGTAGACATGTCAATCTTTGACCTCGGAATCACCTCGTTCAACCTGATCCTCCTCAAAGCCATGATTCAAGAAGCCGTTGATGCACCCATAGAAATACCCATGTCTGTCCTAATGACCGAGTAAGCACTCCACTCTCTCCTCCCCTTTTACCATCCAATCTAACCATCAACACACAGTCCAACAACCACCGCCATCTCCGCCTCCATCGACAAACTCCTCTCCCAACCACCAACCTACAACCCCATCGTGCCCCTACAACCCCACGGCACCAAAATCCCCCTCTTCTGCATCCACCCCGGCAGCGGCGACATCCTCGTCTTCATCGCTCTAGCAGCCCAATTCCCCACGCGGCCCGTCTACGCCCTCCGCACGCGCGGCTACAACACCAACGAGCGCTTCTTCCACTCCATCCAAGAAACAGCCGACACCTACGCCCACTACATTCGCCAAACCCAGCCCGAGGGCCCCTACGCCATAGCGGGCTACTCGCTCGGCTCGACCCTCGCCTTCGAAGTGGGCAAAGTGCTCGAGTCCCAGGGCCAGGAAGTCCGCTTCCTGGCGAGTATCGACTATCCGCCGCATATCCGGCAGTACGTGCGCGGGCAGAACTGGGTTGATGTGTTGCTGCACATTGCATTCTTCCTGGAATTGATTGACCTAGATGTGATGGGCGAAGCCGGTACCTATCTCCATAGCCTTGAGAAGGACAAAGGAGGGGAAGGATTATCTCGCTACGATGCCCTTGTGCATGTCTTGAACATCTCTGATAAGGAGAGAGTGCGCGCACTAGCTCTCAACGCAGAGAGATTGGAACGCATCACGGACATCGGAGAGAACTTCCGAGTTCACGGCGAGACGTATGAACCGAAGGGAACAGTCGAGACACTGGACGTGTTCGTAGCGGATCCGCCAAGCTATGCAGCATTGGATAGACAAGATTGGGAAGAGAACAAGTTAGGGGCGTGGAGGGATTTCGCACGCACTGAGGTGGGGTTCTATAATTGTCCGGGCATTCATGCAACCATGTTGAATCCGGTGCATGTACCGGAGTTTGTGAGGGGGTTTAAGTTGGCCATGAAGAGGAGGGGGGTTTGACCCGCCATCCTTCTTACTTGATAAGTAGTGATAGTATAGTTCTGACATTCAACACGTATCTTTTCCTTCCCCTTCCTCCTCCTCCTCCGATGAAGTATACCACCGCCGATACACCTCAAAAGCCCTAACTAAATTCCGTCCCTGATCCCCAATAAACTTCATCCCAGAAGCTTCGTCAATGGCAGCCTTGACTTCCCCCTCATCCACCCACTTAAAAGCACAATGCTCCTCCGGATTCAACATCACTTCCTCTACCGAAGCAGTTTCAACTAGAAACCCCCACTTAATCACCTTCTTCTCTCCCTGACCCAACCCGGGGAGCGGTTTTTTCCACTCGTCAACAGCCACTAAATCCACTACTTTGGTCACTTGCAGCCCTGTCTCCTCGAGTACCTCCCGACAGAGTGCCCGGAGGAGCGTGTCGTCGAGGGAAAGGTCTGCTCCGCCGCCTGGGGATTCCCAGTGGAGGGGGTAGCTGTCTGTGGGGGAGCGGTGGAGGAGGAGAAGGTGTGGTTTTGAGTTTTGTTGGTGGGTGGTGAAGATGTAGGCGCCCACGCCAAAGTCGGTGTAGGTGGGGTAGTGGGTGGTGGGGAGGGAGGAGAGAGGGTGGATGAGGAAGGGGTATTTGGATAGGAGGTGAGGGGATATTTTTATTTCTTGTATGGTGGTGGTGGTGGTGGTGGAATTCATGGTTGGGAGAGGATATTGGAGTTTATATGAGGGTTGGGAGATGATGAGAGAGTGAAGAAGTTGTTGTTGATGTTGATGTGGTGGTTGTGGGGCAGCAGCGGGTGGGGAAGATTAACTACAAATACACACCCTAAGTGGAGAGCACAGAATCACTACTAAACAAAGTACTAGATACCATGAAGAAGTTGTTCGTTGAGTACTACCAGTAGTTCCAAGTGATATTTCATGCCATGCTAGTGCTGTATGTTTTATATATCAGGGTATACTGGTGGTCTTTTCTGACTCTTGCTGAGAAGAACCCAGCGGCTGGTTACTATTAGCTAAATCTGCTTTAATGATCCGCAAGCTAAATCTTCTGTAGATGTAGGATATAATATTTCTGTTAGGAAGACCGATAGCCATGTCTATCCATAAGTCTCTTATTGGTTGGTAACAGCATCTTACAGTAGGCACTGTTGTAGATTAATTTGAACATTATATAAGATCTGCGGATCTCCAGAATGTACCTCTCTAGTAGATATTACAAATATGAACTCTAATTCGACAGCTAATGTCTTGTTTTCTGGGGGAGCACCTCTTTCGGTGCTGATCTTGTGAGATCGCAATCAATTAAACTCTCTGGACTGGCTGTTTCATCAGGTGCTATCCTGACCGGGGAGATCGCAATGGATTGAGTGCATGATGGAACATTGTGTCTCGGATCTACTTTTAAGATACATTGCTATTATTAAAGAAGCACGTTGATGTCAGAAACCACCACTAGTGCACTTTAGGAGTGAGTGTTCCAGTTACTGCAGACGAGCTAACAATCTACTATCGCATCATGTACACACCCACCCACGCTCTCACACTCTCAAAAACACATACTCTCTATCAATTGCTTCAGAAAGCTAAAGCATAGCTAAAGAAATATACACGCAATTGAGTATCGCGGCGATGCGCCCAGCCTGTACCTACGCGTTCCCGCCTTCCCCCTAACTGCATGCAAGGAGATCAGACAGGGGGGCATAACAGCCGATATTGCTTAATTCCCCCATGGAGGCGCCACAACACAAGGATTCTTCTCGGTAACTTTTTCCTCTTGTTAGCCTACTTCTATCCTCTCGTTTCCTTTTTGCAAGTATCCATTTTGTTATCCGTCAGCAAAATTGGCTTCCTGACCAATCAATCGAAATGGTTGGTAAGGTTTTGACCGCACCATGTCGATTTCCCAGCCTCTCTCTTTCTCCCTCTCCCCAGAAAGGTCGAGATGACGATGCGGTGCATACCATCAATATCACCCAAGGGGATACCAGCATCTCTCAATGGGGCTCTGATCTGGGACCTAGACTCCGTGTTATCTGGGCCATCATCCTCTCTGTATTTGTCCACGATGACAGCGTGGTGATGGGCTACGAAGAATGTGCCAATTCTCGGGACTCGTCATATCTCTTGCAGGATTGCTCGTCCGTCTACGCTACTACATTTGATCGTGAAGACGACCTGACCACTCTAGTTGGATCGGGGCATCTGTTGGAGACTGACAGCCATGACCCGCGGGTATATAACACTGGGGTACTACTGCTCGACGGAAGGAATGGGAGGAGTGACCTGACTGCCAAGAATGGTTCTTCGCCAACAGACACCGAGAGAGTGAGTATTCCAATCTCCGTACCAAATTAAAGACCATCATGCTCATAATACCTTCCACTCTAGTGCGATCTCATCCTTGGCGCAAACCGGGGCCCTGCAGGACTGCGTCTCTTCCTGCGCTTCCGCACCGCATACATTTCAGAAACAATGGCCGGTCATATCGCCGACGCTACCCAGGAGATCCTGTATTCAGTCCGCCACGGCTGGCAAGGCAAGGTCAAAGACCTGAATCTCCTCTCCCAGGCCAGTCGCGATCAAATTCTATCCTGGAACACCCAGTCGCTAGAGGTGAGCCAGCAATGCCTCCCGGACCTGATCGACCGTGCCAGTAGCAAGTACCCCGACGCCATTGCCTGCTGCACTATCAACGAGCAGATTACCTACCGCGAGCTTCAGCACTTCTCCACAGCATTGGCAGCCCATCTCCTCTCCGCCGGCGTGTGTCCCCACACCTACGTCGGGTTGATACTTGACAAGACCATCTGGTCAGTGGTCATCATTCTAGCCGTACTGCGCACAGGGGCAGCCTGCATGCCTCTGGACAGCGCATTACCTCCCGCCCAAGCTTCATCCATGCTCCGTGAGGCCAATACATCCGTCATCCTCACCACCACCTCGTCCTCCAAACTCGAACCCCACTGGGTAGCCATGGCGCCCCAAATGCTGGAAATAACCGGACACCTAATCCAGCAGCTACCAAAGAAGCCCCTCCCAGCGCCATCCGGACATATATCCCCCACTCAACCAGCCTTCCTCATGTACACATCAGGCAGCACCGGAGCCCCTAAGGGCGTGGTACAACCGCATCAAGACATCGTAACATGCGTACAACAGATGGCTCAAGCACTGCAACTACACTCCGGCACCCGATTCCTCCAATTCGCCGCCTTCAGCTTCGACCTCAGCTGCGTAGAAACCCTATGCACCTTATCCCGTGGCGGATGTGTCTGCATCCCAGGGAACGACGACCGACTACACCGACTCGCCGAGACAGGCACAGCACTCCGCATCAACACCGCATTTCTCACTGCCGCCGTGCTAGCCCAGGTCCACCCGGACGAGATGCCCACGCTAAAGACCCTCACAGTAGGCGGGGACGTCCTAACCGCAGAACAAGTAGCCCTCTGGGCACCCCGAGTCGACCACCTCAACGTCAGCTACGGCACCACCGAAGGCATCATGTTCGACACGCTGCACGCGGACCTCACTACCCTATCCGACCCCCGGAACATCGGTCGTTCGTTCGGCCCACGCACCTGGATCGTCGATCCAGCAGACCACAACAAACTACTCCCCATCGGGGCCGTCGGCGAACTAGTCGTCCAAGGTGGCCGCCTATCTCAAGGCTACCTCCAGAAACCAGAGAAAACCGCCGCCGTCTTCATCGACGCCGCTGTTTGGGCACCAGCACCGGCTCCAACAGCATCCCGATGCTACAAAACCGGAGATCTGGCGAGGTATCTGCCGGATGGCTCAATCTATCTCCTCGGCCGCAAAGACCGACAGGTCAAACTCCGCGGCCAGCGAGTAGAGCTAGACGATCTGGAAGCTCGGCTGAAGCAGGCTGTAGATCTACCGCGCGGTATGGTCGTAGCTGATGTGATCATCTTGCCTGATCAAACGAAACAGCTCGTGGGGTTTGTCTACGATGACCGGCTCACTAAACACTCTGCTGCTGCTGCTGCTGGGGCGCTTTTTGGACTCCCCACGGCAGTTTTCCAAGCCCTGATGCGCACTATGGTCCAGAAACTCAAACAATCTCTCTCATGGCTCTTCATCCCAACATTCATGTTCCCACTCCTGTACGTGCCGAAAACGCGTACGGGCAAGATCGACCGCACGCGACTTCGACAGGCTGCGGCTGGGCTGGCGCAGCAGGATCGTTTGGTATATGCGGTGCCGTTGGATGAGGGGGCAGTTGGTGAGGACGATGCACTCGTGAAGGGGGAATACAGTGAGCAGGTGGGTTTGGTGTGTAAGTGGTATGCGGAGAGTTTGGGCGTTGGTCTTGCTTTTGTTTTACCCAAGAGTAACTTCTTCCATTTGGGAGGGGATTCGATCAAGGCTATGCGGATAACGCGACTGGCGAAGGATGATGGTTATGATGTCACGTTTCGTGATATCTTTAATCATCCTCAGCCGGTGAGACTGGTTGCTAATGTGCTGGTGACTGGTTCAGGGACGGATGGTGAGATGATGACGATGGCGATAGCAACAGCAGTCCCTTAAGGATGTAGTGGTTGGGGATGGAAAAATTGACTCTGTTGGTTTATACCATAGATTGTTTGAGTAGAATTAGACAAGTACTAATATACAATTTTGCTGCTACTAGTAATAGCCTGGTATCTAGTAAGGATTGACGCGATTCGCACCTAGTAGTACTCTATACACGAGAGTACCGCACCATCTCCCTGGCCAACTCCAACACATTCCATCCCGACTTCTCCTCTGCTCTCACCTCCACCTCCATCACCTCCTTACACATCCCCGCTGTATGAGTGACAGCTCTCTGCCGCTGCTGCTGCACCTTCCACCCGCGCACCACCCATAGACACAACGCCGCTGCTACAAACACCATCCCTGCGAAGATCTGCACCTGTCGATACGCCTCCATTCCCTGTTCCGGTCGTCGCAGTGCTTGCGCAATGGCCTCTCCTGCTGCCCCGGGTCCTACCAGCACCAACCACAGGATACTGAGAGCCCCAGGTAGATCCTGCAACCCGATCACCTCCACAAACACGGGGGCCACTGTAGCGAAGAATGTTCCCGAGACCATGCCTCCCATTACTGCGAACAGACAGCACACGGCCATACTCCGAGCGGGAATCCAGATAGCGAAGCAGAACACCGCACATACCAGGGACAGAGCTGTCGCCACGTTCAACCGACCCAGTCTGTCACTGAATAAGCCGATAAGAGGCCGGCCGATCCCCTGTCCCAGGTTATGTAGCGCGCCGATGACGCTGCTCTGGCGCGCGGTCAATCCGATCGAGATGGCAAAGTTGGGTAGACTGAAGTTGATGGAGACGAAGCCAAAGGTGCTGAAGATGGCCCAGCCGATAAGAAGCAAAAACTCGGATTTCTTTAGCAGTGGAAAGTTAAATGCGACGTGACGACTGGCGGTGGCTTTGTTGCGGTCGCGGAGGAAGGCCGCGCACACGAGGTTCACGACCAAAGAGATGATGGCTAATGTTCGGAATGTCCAGGGGAGACCGAGATTCTCGATCATCGCTTCAATCCCAAGGGAGTAAATGAGACCACCGGTTCCGGCACCAGCGGCGGGAATGGCGTTTGCAACGCTGCTCTTCTTGTCGAACCACTGGGGTGGAACGCCAAGGTAGGTCATGTAGATGATGCCCATGCCGACGCCGAAGCAGACGCCCTCTGTAAGAAAGAGCTGCCATACGCGGGTGGTGAAAGAGGCGAGGATCAGTCCAGCTGTTTGGATGATGATTCCCGTGATAATTGTCGCGTGGGTGCCATATCGGCGGATGAGGAACACGGTGACGGGTGCCATCAGGTAGGCGCAGCCGATGGCGAGACCGCCGATGAAGGCGTAGGCGAGTGAACTCGTGCCGGGGTAGATGTTGTTGTCCATGTAGTAGGACAAAAAGACGCCATAACTCTGGTGCAGTTAGAAGATCTGTTGCCGTCTGGCTAGTAGCTCTACTGCAGTGAACTCACCCCATTGATACCCCAGGTGTGAACTTGTAGCCAGAACACGCACGCAACAATCACCCATCCATATCCGCCATCTGGGGCGGCATCGATGTCAATGCTCGCCTTGGGATTCGTGACCGAATCGTTGCTTTCATGGTCGCCATTGTCCGTAGAAATATAGTCCTCGGATGACTTGGTGTTTGTTGTTTCTTGGTTCGTCTGAGTTGACTCCATCGGACCTGGTGATAAGACAGGGGATAATCACCAAACACAAGAAAAACCAAGCACTTTCCAAGTCCCAACCGGAAAATTTATATAACACATCCAACGCAATGGGGGAGCACGATACACGCACGGCATTCTAGCTATCAATTCTCCCAAGGCCAAAGAGAGCACTACCAGCGGGGCACTGGAATGCGGCCGATCCCCAACAGGGAAGAGTGCCACGCTGGGCAAAAGCTTTCCCCAACTCCGATCAAATCTCGACCCGGAGAAATACATGATCTATCCATCGCCAATTGCAAGGGAGGTTAACAAAACGGGTTGCTTGCGCAATGTACCAAAGTGACCGGATTTTCCCAGGCCTATCTTGCCCTTGTTGGTGATGCGGTATGGGATGCGAAGAATGCTGCTGCAAATCCTCCATCTGGAGTAACGGCATCCCTTGCGTGACTTGCTCGTTCGGGGTGTTGATCGTCCGGTGGAAACCAGATGATTGAGGATGAAACGGTGATCAACTTATAACGAGGCACCAACGTGTTCTGTGGATGATCGCTGGAAGACGATCTTGTTGGGGAGCTTAGCAGGAGTTTCTGCTTATATCAAGGTACATCATCTTTTGGGTGCTTATTATGCAGCGTTGCCCAGCCTTTGTTGACTATGAAGTCATCACTGCAGCCTGGCGAGAAAAATGCGACGATCTCCACTAGTTGTTGAACCGGAAAAGCATCGACAGAAAGACCAATTGGACAAGTGGTAGTCTTAAGTCTGGCGATAAGACGCCACCCCTAGATGCTGGCTGGAATGGTACCGTGATGTCGGTGGCGGGGACAGGTTATAGATAGCTCACGCTGTGTACCCTGAAGCTAGAAAAGGACTTGTAAGGTCAGTCTGAAGTTGGAAACTGGTTTGTCTCGATCAAGTCGCATGATCACTGGCTAAATAGGGGTTGGATAAGCTGCATAAGCTTTTGGCACGGATAGTTGGATCATGGGTTTTGGTCAGCGAGATGTTTGTTGAAGGAAGGGTCGATCTGAGATGACGAAGAGAGCTTCCCCGGCTGTGGACCATGTGCCTTGGATTCGCTGGATACAATTTCCCTGATAATTGCGTACATTCTAGCGGCGCCGCCATCTGCCACTATTACTAACCTTGAATTACATCTTCGTATGCTCTAAAATCAGTCTCGTATACACGCAAATTCACCTGATATAAATAAGAAAGATGGGTGTGACAACGGACATATTCGAAAATATGCCACTACCATTTGGATATATATGAAAGAAAATGCTCATGCTTAGCTGTCTGTCCGTATAACTGTTTCCTCCAATTTCTACCACCATTTAGAGACTGGCAGCTCCCGTTAGCGTCTAGAGATAAAAATGAGGGATCATCCACCTCGATGTCTTCAATAGAGAGCGACGGAAATTGACGGTTCACATTTCAATAACAGATAGTGTAGGAATCTAACATAACCTTCCTAGACAAGACGACTCGATCTATATAAAGACTCTGTGCCACGATTCTAACTTGATTTGGACACATCTTCTCCACAACACGACACTATCAATAGCATTAGCTCTAACCAGTCCAAAAAGGACATCCTACACCAATGGATAATACGTGCGAGGGCTGTGTTGGTGGTCTAGAATCCTGGGGCTGTGGGTGTGAAACTCACCATATCTACAAAGAATACGAGAGTTGCACTGCTTCCCCAAAGCATAAATGCCATGAAGTAACAAAGGTATCCTGCAGTAATCCATATGGGCTTGGTTGCAATGAACATGATGGCAAGGATGGCTTGACCACTTCGTCGCATGAGATAGTTGAAGATCGAGAAATTGCCTGTCCACTCTGTGTTCATCCTCCCGGTATGAGCAAAATGATCTTGAGGCGTGTAGAAGATCCGAAGACTAATAATACCTAGACGATGGTGATGAGAAGATCTCGCCTGATAGAAGCAGAGGACTCAGGTTCTTTACAAATTGGTTTGCTCGGAGGAACAAGAAAGAACAATAATAGTCTGTGACTATGGGTGTCAATGAGAGTCTGGGACCATCATGAGAAGCCATCTTTGTGGCAGGTGAATGTTGTAACATCACCAATGGCCCTGAGTCAAACTAACTGACATCTTACACTTATGAGGCCCTTGAATACTGTTTAGCAACAGCCCATGACTTCACTCACAAGAGACGTGCTGCCGCCAACATCGTTATGGGTTTGTTGTTAGCTTGATCTTTTGCCTATTGTATTTGCAATACAAAACGCTCTCTGTCTACGTTGTTATATTGTAGCTATTGTAGTGGAATCTATTATGTAGCTACTACTGACACCCTGGCACCGAATAATGGTTACCTACACGAAGAATAACTGGAACAGAGTTTGGTGAATCGATACAAATATAGATCAGCACGTGCACCCACATGTACAGAAAAAGGAAGGCACGTGTGGCTATTGTTTGTGGAGTCACTCCACTCTTTGCTCTACCTCAGGGTACAACAGAATAATCTGAGTCTATTGCTTCTTGTCTATACCCGACAGCGATAACCCAACCCCCCGAAAAAGCACCGCAACTCAGAACTATGAACCAGCCTGAAATAAGAGATTATCGGGCGTACTGTCCTCCTGGAGTCAAGCGTGTGATTGCGTCAGGTGGAAGTGCATGGATAGGAGAAGTTGATGAGACTACAGTCTTGAAGTACCCTCTCGCGCCTGATGGCACAGACATAAGTCGGCTCGACACAGAGAGACGCCTCCTCGAGATTGTCGGACCTCACGAGCATATCATCAAAGTGAAAGGATGCACAGACAACAGCTGGCTATATCTAGAGCGTGCGATCAACGGGAATCTAGATGACTACTATCTCAGACCAGCACATCCACATCCACCTCCATCCCTCGAGCAGAGGCTAAATTGGTGCCAAGAAATAGCCGAAGCAGTTGCGTGGGTTCACAGTAGGGGAGTTATCCATTGTGATATACAGCCCAGGAATATCCTTCTGGATGAAGGGTTACGCACGAAGCTAGCTGACTTCCAAGGGAAGCATTTGTCAGAGGATGGCACTGTGCTTCTTGATGGGTGGAGCGGAGAGCCTTGCAGGTTTTATTGCCCTCGTCGCGACCCCTTTGACGCGGATGTGCAAACAGATCTCTTTGCCCTGGGATGCACTATCTATTTTATTATGATGGGGCATGACATGTTTCCTGACATCGTTGATGGAGAAGATGCGTGGTTTGAAAGAGTCGAGCATAGGTTTGCATCGCAGCAATTCCCAGAGGATACGCATGCTTGCAGTGAAATCACTCGCAAATGCTGGCACAAGGAGTACGACTCTGCCGATGATTTGCTTCTGGATTTGGAGGTTATCCGAGAGGAATTATTCGGCGCTGACAGTTGTTGAGCACGCTAAAGTGTCTGCTGCACAAGATCAACTTTGAGACAGCACTCTATAGCTTTATACAGGAATGCTCATCTCTCATGTTGAAGCCAAGCCGGCGTTTGTGCCAAGTAGATGGCAACGGCACCTCCCAGGTCTGTCATCAATGCAGATTTATACTAGATAGATAATCTTGACTTGATACCTCGGTCACTTCATGAGCATTGTAGCATAAATCGACCATTATGTGTCACGTGACCATTGTACCCTGCGGTACCCGCAACGAGAAGTCCCAATGAGCCTATTCGGAACCTTTCTATGGAAACATATGCGACAAATAGTCAGCTGCGATGCTCACAAACATAATGACTTCAATTTGTTGAGCAGAAACATTGTTTCTAAATGCTGCTGCTCATCCAGCAGAACATGATGTGATCGGTCGCTTATCAATACTCCGTGAGCTAAGCCAGAATCCTGCAGCTGCTGTACGCAAGTTGACTCATCGGAGGTCCGGTTATCTCCCCGGCGATAACAACGAGCTTCATCCATCCCCATCCCCATCCGCCATTTCAATATCAACACACATCGCTCGCTACACCGGGAAAGCGCGGGTTACACAACCCCTCCTTCCCTTCGCACAATGGATTCCAAACTAGATCTGGAGTCGTCGCGCGGCTACGCAACCTCAGCTGCGAAGCCAAAACCTCACTCTTCTCTGGCGCGCAACATGGGACGCGTGCTTCTGACCTTTGTTCTTGCGTGCGTTTTGGTCACATTGACCAATGCGCGCCGATGCACTCACCCACAACCCGCACAGTCGCGAGTGGACAAAATTCTGTCGGAGACCCCGTTGATAGGCGAGTAGCTTGGTTTGAATGTCTACAATTGCCTTATCTAACGACTACAGACGGCCACGATGATCTACCCATCTTCATCCGCGAGATTTTTGGCAATCACATATACAGCGATGATTTCAGAATTCCCTTCACTGAGGGCAATTTGCTGGGGCACGTCGATCTGCCACGCCTCGCTGAGGGCAGAGTTGGCGGCACCTTCTGGAGTGTCTTTGTAGAGTGTCCGAAGAATTGGAGCGATTTCTCCGACGCAACCTATACAACGAGTACGTACGATAGTCACGATACCTCCGTGTATTTCTTACTAATGTTTTTTATTCAGGTGTCCGCCAGACTATTGAACAGGTAGATGTCATGTTGCGCCTGCAACAAGCCTACCCCAATGTCTTTTCCGAGCCACCCAATGGGACGACTGCCCTTCAAGCCTTCAAGGAAGGAAAGATCATTTCCCCGCTTGGGATGGAGGGCCTTCATTCCATCGGTAATTCCCTAGCTCACTTGCGAAACTTCTATGATCGCGGCGTGGCATATGCAACTCTCACTCATAACTGCCACAATCGCTATGCTGATGCAGCGCTTGTCGAAATACCCGGCGGCATCAAGAAGGCAGACCCGGTCTGGCACGGAGTGAGCAACGCCGGTAAGGATCTTGTCTTCGAGATGAACAGGCTTGGCATGATAGTCGACTTGTCTCACGTTAGTGTGGACACTATGCGGGATGTCTTGGGCGCTGGAAAAGACGATTGGGCTGGTAGCCGCGCTCCTGTGATGTTCAGTCACAGCTCCGCGTACGCAGTCTGCCCCCACCCCCGCAACGTCCCGGACGATGTTCTGGAGCTGGTCAAAAAGCGTAACTCGATTGTAATGGTCAACTTCTCCCCTGACTTTATTTCGTGTACTGCTTCTGACGATCCGAATGGCCTGCCTGAGTTTGATCCCGAGCATGCAACTCTGGAGCACGTGGTGGACCACATCATGTACATTGGAAACTTGATTGGATTCGATCATGTTGGATTGGGAAGCGATTTTGACGGTATACCTACTGTTCCACGCGGTCTTGAGGATGTGTCTAAGTATCCGGATTTGATTGCTGAGCTGTTGAGGCGCGGAGTTAGTGATGAGGATGCAGGCAAAGTTGCTGGCGGGAACCTGCTGCGGGTGTGGAGAGATGTGGATCAGGTTGCCCTTCAGATGCAGGCGGAGGGGGCGCTCCCGGTTGAGGATGAGTTGTCCTGACTTGGGGGTGCGCATAATGCGGGCCCCTCGGACTAGTATCACTGCATAAACATTCTTTTACGTAGAGATAATCGGGAAATAGGCGTGGCAGATAACAACAAAGAATTATCAAACTACTAGCCTTGACATCAAACTAGCTAGGCACCCCTCAAGAGGACCAACGTCACGTAAGCAAGCAAAGTACAAATAATGCTACTTTAATAGTTGATCAACCACGGACATCTCTTCGTATGCCACTGTCGACATAAAGCGCACTTGAAAGCGCCAGGAGCGGCTACCGCTGTATTCAGTATATACTATAACATCTTCAATCAGAGATCCTACCGTGCAAGTAATCGAACTCATCTGGTCTGACGGCCACAGGGGGGTTAGAAATATGCTGGAAGGTGCCTGAGCCCGAGCCAGATGTCGAGGAAGACTGCTAGATCAGTGTTAACATTTACTAGTAGATGAGTACAACTTAAACGTCTCACGTACAGGCTCTTCCTTGTGGACGTCATGCACTGATTTCTCTTTGTTCGTCTTTGAGCTGTCGTTCTTGGCTTGAGGATTAAACTCTGGTAGTTCGGGGCTGGGTCGTATGCTAGTCAATAATAAAGCGATTGAGTAGAATCAAGACAACTAAGTGACTGCTCACTTACGGTTCCACTCCTGGTGCCATTTTTGAAATCTGCATTAGTGAAGAGCTAGCTCCTGAGGGACATCAGAGGGGCTTATGGAGTATAACCTGCTACTACTTGTCAGTATTGAATCATACTCTTGGCGCTTGCCCATTCACGTCACCAGCCGGAAGCTGTATCGTCCCCCCAAAAAAGAAGCATCAGATGAAGGGCGGGCATGCCAGCAGTGTAACCCTGGACTGTCACTCGCTGATGCATTCATTTCTGAGATGGTCTCGGTTGTGATGTTCTATTAGTTCTGATACTGATGAATGTTCACCTGAGTTGTACTACGTATGGCTTATCCTGACCAAGCCCGAGTCGAAGATATCTGTGGATCGCAGAAGAGCACAGGGAAGCGAATCTATTACCTCGAACATGGCTGTCGGCATCTACCGAACAAAATAAATCATGGAGAGAATGTATCATAAACGGCATCACCCGGCTAGAGCTGATAAAATGTTAAACATGCACTGAGCAATAGCCCATATATTCCCTTGTGTGTGTGCTACCCAGGTATTATATCATGGGTGCTTGGGATTCACAGATCAGTTGTCAATTCATATGTCATTGGAAAAAGAGAAAAAGAATAAAAGGACAAGAGGAGGATAATGAATCGCGTATATAAAAAGTATCACTACAATTCGTGAATATCAGGATAGACATGGACCTGTCTATAGAACCAGAATATAGGGAGGATCCAACCCCTGGGGTTTATAAAAAGCCTATAACTCGGCATTCATGGCTTCATTATAGTATTCAGTTGTTCAAGTTTAAAAATTTGTTCTCATACATTGCTGGATGCAATGATCGTCTCCACTTTATATATATGCTACATGTCGCAGTCATCAGTCTTCCGCGCCATTGAAGAAAGTACTGTTAAACTATCAACATGGACTAGTGGAAGAGCTACAGTCATCTAAACTGAGAGAGTCCAAGAAGGATTCTCAGATCGACCTCCATACCGACATTCGGTTTTATATACAGCGCCGCCGAGCAATATGACTACTTGTATACCCCCATTTCGGCTTCTTGTTTGTTCGAAAAGATGCTGATATAGGCTCTAGGAGGTATTCTTCGCGCAGGACACAACTGTACATTGGACCGCCTTTTACGAGTATACTAGTAAAATGTTAATACAAACATACTAGGAACTTCCACCACCGCCCCCGTTACCCCCGAGAACTGTATGATGACGCAATTGGGGAATGGATACAAGGAAGACAAGTACTGATTTAATGGACAGCCCTCACCTATTGCACTATCATCACGCTCTCCAACGCCTCCACCTCCGTCACCGGCTACATCTTCATCAGGTGCTCAATTGCCTTATTCATTTGTATATTGAAAGCACTTTTATGGGATGCTAAGAGAGGAAGTATCAATGCCACTATTAGCCTCCACAACCTCCAACGCCTCCTCCGCCTTCGCCTCCGCCAACCACTCGCCGCCGCCATAGTACGCCATACTAGAAAGAGACTTTCAATTGTGCAGATAGAAAAGTAACAGCAAAGAGTTCTCAGCTAAAAATCGAAACGTCGGCGCATGAGCTACAGTGAAATCGGGATCGCATTTGGCGAAACACATCCATAGGGCCATCAACGCAGATAACAATATCAATTCATGCATGCTAGGAAGCCCGTCGGGAACAAGGACTCTATGGGAATTCGATGTTAAAGACACCCAGTTAAGCTTTGCCAGTATGGCTCATTGACGGTAGCACTTCCGGGACGTCTGATGGGGTTTCATGGTTGCTTCTCAGACCCATGAATGCCGAGTTCTGTCATAACAGTGACATTACTTATGGGGATACATACAGGTATCAACCCAGAGGCCATATATCTTAGATTGTTTGACACTAATAAAATTTTATATTGTAATAGATCTCTTCCAATATCAAAATTTCTTCAACTCTGATTAGGTTAATCTTTTCGGCTTCGGTCTGACCATCTGATACTGTTGCAGTTGATTTTGACCCTGTCACATGTGGGTGCCTGACCACGTCATCATGTGGCTGTGAGGCTAGGATTTTGTCAGCCTGACTAGATAACTAGGCTGGATAAATAGTTAACGAAGAATCATCTCACAAGTGCTGGGTCAAATTATCACAAGTATTACAAGTTCAACCAGCTTAGTACGAACTACAAAGCGATTCTTTACATCTGTCAAATGGCGCAAGCTTTCACCTATTCTCCTTTGGATCCGTCCTCTAAATGTATTAGGCTTCTTGAATTACTGCCATCTGCACCGTCTGAAACAGTTCGCTGCAAACTACATGTTGTCGACCGAACCTGCTGTCCATCTTACGTTGCTTTATCATATACCTGGGGTTCTCCGCAGAACAGGCAACCAATTGATTTGGATGATATGGAGTTTCACGTGCAAGAAAATCTTTGGAACTTTCTGAGTACCATGAACTTATACCGGAGATGGCAGCTCTTCTGGATCGACGCAATATGTATCGATCAGTCCAGTATCTCAGAGCGAAATCACCAAGTCAACATGATGAGGGATATATATGCCGGAGCAGAACTTACGGTGGTATGGCTAGGCCAAGCCACTGATTCCAGTGACCTCGCTATTAGATATATCGCAAATCCAGGTTTACCAGCTCAAGAAACCAGATCAGCCTTGGAGGAAGCATTACAAAGTCTACTGGAGAAACCATATTGGAGTCGAATATGGATCGTCCAAGAGCTCATGCTCGCAAAAGATGTCATGTTTTACTGCGGCACAAAAAGCTTTGGTTGGCATCAGTTGGCATCTCTTCGCCAGAAGATAAAAACCCATGTCGTGCACCATGATTCATTGGGTATCTCAAAATGTACAGGTTCGGTGATGATCGCGCAGAAAATGCTCTGGGACAACCTTCCTCCAAATGACCAGCACTTACCCCTCTCGGACTTACTGATGACTTACGGAAGGCATAAAAGTTCAGATATAAGGGATAAAGTGTATGCACTGCTTGGTCTTGCTTCGGAAAACTCAGTCCAGGCGAACTACAATCTGTCAGTGGACGACATATATATCGAGGTATTGGAGGCAATATGCAAAGAGAGAAATCCCAGACACCAGCTCTCCACCATCGAACATACGTTACAGGAAATGTTGTGTTTGCCGAAGGGCCTCAGAAGACCACAGATTTTGAGAGGAGATCCTATACCTGCAGATGCCTTTGCAACCAGGGTACTGGAATTACGGCGGCAGAAGCTTGGTGATACACACCCCCATGTTCTTGAAGGAATGGCCAGTCTCGTACAGCTAGACAGTAAGCCGGGCCGACCATGGCTTGCCCGGCAAATCTCAATTGAGGTGTCGGAGATAGTGTGGGAAAAACCTGGTCAGAAACGTTCCAGCATTCATCAAGAAACTCGAGATCTTAGGCCACATCAACCTTGGCATGCCGAACTAATTAAGGCCGAGTACTTAGGAGATAAAGTATTACAGCTGCAACAAGAAGTACTTGGTGAGAAACATCCCAGCACTCTTCAAAGTATGGTAAATCTTGTGTCAGTTTACCATTGGCAAGGCAGGCTTAATGAGGCTGGGAAACTAGGAGATAAAGTGTTACAGCTGCAAAAAGAAGTACTTGGTGAGAAACATCCCAGTACTCTTAAAAGTATGGGAAATCTTATGTCAATTTACCGTCAGCAAGGCAGGCTTAGGGAAGCCAAAGAACTATTGGACTCAATCTTTCCAAACATGGCAAATCTTGTATCAGTATTCCGCGAGCAAGACAAGCTTAGAGAAGCCGAAAACATGTGGGGCGAAGTGTGTGAATGCATGATAGACTTGGTGTTGATATACCGCGGGCAAGGCAAGCTTGAGGAGGCTGAGGAATTCACACACAGAATAGTGCAGCTGGAAAAAGAAATATTCGGTGAGTTTGGTTATCTTTATCTTAGACGCACACATTATCGCGCAAGGCTTCAGTTTAGTTTAGATTAGTTTGATCTCTTTTAACCTAATGCAGCCGCCTGGTTGCGTGTATAGCTATATAGATAATGCTCTCTGCCTGGTATGAAGACTTTCGAGCTCTATAATAAATTTCTAATTTAATAAATAGACAGATCCTGTATAAAGTCCAGAAATCTTTATATAAACAGATATATTTACAGCTTGATATTCTTTTATATATCTAGACTGGATATCTTCAGAATCTAAATCCCTTATTGTTCCTTGTTACTGTATAGTTACTTTTAATAATTCTTTATACAGGGTTGATTCCAAAGCTAGTTATGAATTTAATTATTTAGACAGAATTTATATAAAGAAATATATAGAAACTACCGTGCCCCTTTCTCTGACTGTGATATATATACTTAATCTTGAGTCTAGATCCGGGTTCCAGAGGAGTAAAATTTTCTAGACTTTCTCTGCGTAGATGTCTCCAGGTAGAGTAGGTGTCCGCAACGAAATTTAAACCTGTAGTCCCTAATTACTAAGAAAAGGGCCTTTTATCTCTTCCTGTACAAGCAGAGCCTTCCTGGTGACGTTCTACCACTATGCCACCGCAGGCTTCTTGCAAGGGTATTGGCCCGATAGGGAAGCTTGAGGAAAGTTAAGGAAATAATTCAAAGCATGACAAGACTTATAGGATACTACCTTGAGCAAGACAAGCTTAAAGAGGCTAAGAAAATAGAAAATGGGGTATTATAGCTGCAAAGAGGTTTACTTTATAAAAATCTTCTGATACTCTACAAAGCCTGGTATACCTTGTGTGAATATTGTCAGTAAGGCAGGCTTACGATGGGCAGGAATATGGGGAGGCCGAAGTTGTCCCGGTTGGGGAGAATAGCTTATTGATGTTTTGAATCGACACTAAATTCTGTTGACAATGAATCTTCATATACCGACCTTATCCAGTATCAATAAAAATGGTTGCAAATCAATTTGGTGATGATTTGTATGTCACGTAGCTAGACAGCCTCTTTTCCCACAATACGATCTTTGTTTGATAGTGTTTCTCCTATAGCCAAATTCGGTTAGAACTACTACCATATCTAGCGGTCCAACCATCTACCGTGGATTAGCTATTCTATGATTTAGCAGTTATCAGTGCATCACATTGATTTTGAACTTGTATGTAGAATCTCATGTTATCAGAAATAACTAATAGGATCAATCTCATTGAACTACGAATGAGAAGCATTGACACTATCCGGAACAACTCTTGTGCCCATACATATATGGTATATTATTAATACCCGGGAGCTCAGCCAAAAGGGCAACCATCCCATTAATCTAATACAGGGATATCGGAAATTGGTATCACCACATCTTACTCTTCCTTTCTGAATGGAACTCTTATTTGAAACCAAGCCAAACCTGTAATCACATCGTATTAGAAATAATATAATATATTATTTCTACTTTTCTAGATACAAGATCTCTTTGGCTCAGATTCTTGAACACACTCTGCCAAAGTACCTTCCTTATCAGGCAGTTCAGTGCGGGAGCCAATCAGAGGCCTCGCCGCTGGAGCCAAAAATTTCCTCGAAAATCCCGAGGAAGTTCATCCATCCTACCCCAGAACTACTCACTATCAAGCATTGACCTCTATCTCTAGAGAAGGGTCTGGACTGTATTAGTCTCATCGATTTCGGTCCTTGCGACTCGCCTTCGCCCAAGTACCGATTCAGTCGGTTACTGCGATGTGTCCCCAGGACTCCGTCAACCCCTCCCAGAGTGCTCCCCGCCCATAGGTACTCTATCTGGCCCGCCTCTTTGAGCCTTCACGCCGCCACAAGGGGTCTCAGATCCCACCACTGTCACACGGAACTCGTTTGTTTGTCTTGATACACTAAACATGGAGGCATCTGCAAACGAAGGTAGTTTTGCTCGTCCGTTGCAGCCTCACAAGCACTAACAGTTCATCTTCATAGGTTTTTTGGCCTTCTGGCATTCCTACCGCTTGCCTCTTCTCCTCGCTCTCGCTACCCTTGTCGTTCTCGTTCGCGCTTATCATAAGCTGCAGCCCAAGTCCAAAATTGCTACTGCTTCCTCCATCCCGTCGTCGCCTCGCAGCCATTCCCCGGAAAAACGTGAAAAGACCATTAGCCAGTCTACGGAGAAGGATGTAAAAGCCGACTCAAAGCGCTCGGTCGTGGAGAAGGACGCGTCGCAAAAGCAGGCCGGTCCGAAGCGGGTCACAGGAAAGAAGCCACTAAAGGTTGCTGGTCGGCGTAGAGGTTCTGACCATGAACCCCCTGTCTCCTTCATTCAACCTATCATCTTCTTCGCTTCGTTGACCGCAAACACCGAGAGATATGCCCAAGTTTTGCTGGAAGATTTGCGTGCTGCTGCGCGCGATCGGGCTGATCCTGAAAATCGGGAACGAGGCCTCCTTCCCCCCCAGATTCACGACCTGTCCTATGTCGATTTCGACGACTACTTCATCAGCGCCCCGAAGCCCCCTTCGACTTCGCCAGGAACACGCTATGTCTATTGCATGCTGATCCCGACTTACAACATCGATACCATCTTGAACACCTTCCTCGGTCACCTCGATGAAACTCATCATGACTTTCGCATTGATACTGCACCTCTGTCTGGTCTCGCTGGCTATTCTGTCTTCGGGTTTGGCGACAGAGAAGGATGGCCTACCGAAGAGGAAGGTTTCTGCTCACAGGCCAAGGAACTGGATCGCTGGATGGCGAAACTCACAGGCAGGAAGAGGGCCTACCCTCTTGGTTTTGGAGATGTCAAGAGCGACGCAGATTCGGCTTTGAAGGAGTGGTCCCGTGGCCTACAGGATATTCTCGGTGATATTGTCGAAAATGGCGGCCTAGGTGAAGGTGTCCCCGGTAGTGGTGATCCGCTCGAAAGTGATGAGGAGGATTTGGACGACGAAGGTTCGGACTCCGACAAGGCAAACGGTCGGAAGAAGAACAAGAATCAGTCGGTGGTCGACCTGGAAGATATCAAATTCAGTTCGGACGCTGCATCCGGATCCCCTATTCCAGTGGATTTCACTACGGGTGGAAAGACTCCTGCGCCCGCCACTGAGAAAGAGATGGTGCCCAAGACCTCGCCCACCTATGCCTCTCTGACTAAGCAAGGATATACCATTGTTGGTTCGCACTCTGGCGTCAAGATCTGTCGTTGGACCAAGTCCGCCCTGCGTGGTCGTGGCTCCTGTTATAAGTTCTCGTTCTACGGTATTCGCTCTCACCTGTGCATGGAGGCAACCCCTTCGCTTTCCTGCAGCAACAAATGCATCTTCTGCTGGCGTCATGGTACCAATCCTGTCGGCACCACTTGGCGTTGGAAGGTGGATGATCCGGAACTCATCTTCAATGGAGTCAAGGAAGGTCATTACAAGAAGATCAAGATGATGCGTGGTGTTCCGGGTGTGCGTGCGGAGCGATTCGCCGAGGCTATGCGGATCCGTCACTGTGCTCTCAGCTTGGTCGGCGAGCCGATCTTCTATCCCCATATTAATCGTTTCCTGGACATGCTGCACAGCGAACACATCTCCAGTTTCCTTGTCTGCAACGCCCAACACCCCGACCAGCTTGAAACGTTGCATCGGGTGACGCAACTCTATGTCTCCATCGATGCTAGTAACCGCGAGAGCCTACGTAAGATCGATCGGCCTCTGCACCGCGACTTCTGGGAACGTTTCCAGCGCTGCTTGGACATCCTTCGGGAAAAGCGTCATTACCAGCGGACGGTGTTCCGTCTTACGCTGGTCAAGGGATTCAACATTGACGATGAAGTGATTGGATACGCTAACCTGGTTGAGAAGGCTCTGCCTTGCTTTATTGAAATTAAAGGCGTGACTTACTGTGGTACCAGCACCAGCGCCGGAGCTGGACTGACAATGCAGAACGTTCCTTTCTATGAAGAAATCCAGCAGTTTGTCACTTCTCTCAACGCAGAACTAGAGCGCCGTGGTCTGAAGTATGGTATTGCCGCCGAGCATGCTCATAGTTGTTGCGCGCTCATCGCGTCCGAGCGGTTCCACGTTAATGGCAAGTGGCATTCCCGGATCGATTACGATAGGTTCTTCCAGCTCTTGGAGAAGGAGAAGGCCGACGGTACCTCGTTCACGCCGGAGGACTATATGAGAGAAACCGAGGACTGGGCGCTGTGGGGTAACGGAGGCTTCGATCCGAATGATGAGCGTGTCTACAGGAAGGGCAAGAAGAAGGCCATTCAGGCTGCTGTTGAAGCCTAGGGATGATCGGCCTCTTCACATGGTATATATGCCTATACATGGGTTGGGTTCCATAGCAGTTCGACGGTTTGCCCGCGAGTCTCATTCTATGACGCGACCAAAAGCCCACACTCTTGCCGAGACCCCTTCTCATCAGAGCTCGACCTACCAGCAGCGTGCCGAACAACGCTGCTTCACCAAGATGCGAAGTATCGCCCCACTGGTTACGGACTTCGTTCGGCGAAAGACGAGCCCAAGTTCCCCGTCCATGGACTCTGCCCCAAACCTCGTTTCACAGTGCCCGAGCATTCCGTGCCGCCGTTGTGAGGCCCACAGAAACGCTATATACGAAACGATAAGGCTAGTAGATTTCATTTATGACTTCCTGTATCTAGTTAAAATTACGAAATGACACATGTCAAATGACGTTTTGTAGCTCATGATCATACGAGTTTTGCCTAAGTGGGTTTGTTCTGACAGCTGTTGAGTATGGTTTTGTATGGCCGTTTCATATTCCTTTGTTCCAGATGTCTTTGCAAATGACCTTCAGATCATTCTCCTAACCTCTAAAACTGCTATACTACAGGATGTCATGGCTTGGCACTTCTCTTCCTCAGGCTGTCTTTGGCCGTGCATTCTGGCTGGAGCCTAGAAGAAGATCCATCGGCTGGGCTTTCTGTCGATCTGCTCCTAAAGGCTCTCACCCAGGAACAGTTCGGGCTAAACAAAATTTCGTACTCGACTGACGCGCCGGTGGATTGGTCGCCTGCGTCGGCTAGTCATGCCTGTGGGGAACGATCCGAAGAAGGTGGATCAGCAATCAGTGGGGACCACTTTCTGAACTGCCGTGCAGGTACGACTGCTCCAAACATATCGTCAATCTCGCTGGGCGCCCGATCTTTCATCTCTGGCAAGTAAAGCCATGTTCCCACGAGGGCAATGGCCGAGAAGCCCGCACATACAAAACGGTCTTACCGCGCAGGGCACCCTCATCAGGGTTGGAGATGTACGGCAAGACGAGGTCGAAATCGACGCTGGAGAGTCCGGCAACGAACCAGCCCAAACCTTGGGACTTGGCCCGAAGCCGCAGAGACGATGCTTCTCCACCGACAGCGTAGGATGCTGGCCATGCACCAATACCGCAGGCCGTGGTTACCGTGACTAGTATGATTCCCGTGTATCTGAACGACAATTGGCTTTGGTTATTGCTTATCATTTGCAGACAACCTACCAAACGCTAATGGTTCCGGGATGCAGCCGGCAATCCCTATGCCTATCCGAGTGAGGATCGAGACGCTTAAGCTGACAATGATCAGAGGCACACGGCCAAATATGGACAAGGTCTGCATGCTGATGAGGTTAGCTGCATCCAGCACAATCTTGTAAATTGTCCTGCGGCTATAGCGCCGAAGAGACCGCCAAGGGGGCTAGCTACGTCCCATAGGCTCAGCCGTAAGGACGGGATGATGAGTGCTCCGTTCAATCGACGGCCGAAATCGCGTCTCACGAGGTCAGAGATGCTACGAAGACACAACTCGAAATAGTGCTTACTGGAACTCCGGAATGGCGGAAACATTTCCCACGATGACTAAATTATACCCATAGCGCAGGATACCAGACGCCAGTGTTACGCAATAACCAAGATCTTGGGGTAATGTTCGATAGCCGCCAAGAGCGATGAGGAAGGTGTTCCCTGCGACGAGAAAGGAACATGTTGCCTAGGAGGAACCTTACTATTCCTTGATAGGAGCATATGCCTGTGCGTAGAGCAGCGGTCAACAATCGTACGATTGATGGCATGATATCCCCTTTTAAGTATCAATGCCGCGGCATGAATATACTCCGGAAACTCAGGGCCGACCGGGGGTAGTTGCCTGTACCTACGTGAAGTTTGCACGAGGTTGGATGATGAGTTCGGATGAGGTCCTAATTGCATAAACCCATGCCTCCATTGGATGCGATCATAGCAATTGGTGGGCTGAGTAACCCGGGTATGCAGCCATCGGTAATGATGAGTGCATGCAGAACTGTGTCGTGACATTGATCTTATTCTGACAACAGTCACCTGCTGTAGGGGACTTGATCTGTCCGACAGAATGCGTGACACATCATGGACCTGCAAATTCTGGACATCGGATGAACGGAACAACGAGGTGTACCAGCAGAGCCAGGCCGCGACTTCGTAACATCACTGTCTCTTTGGCATAGATTTGCGCCTGGTCGGTGTAGGTCACTCCGGCCAGCCTGGGCCATAAGCAGACCGACATTCCGTAGACTAACTGATGCTAACCAGGTTTAGATATACTTGAGCTTGAGCACGTTGAATTTCCTGTTAGGGGGATATCCGGACGGCATCATATCAATACTCTGTTGGGCATCAAGCAGTGGAGAGTTCGAAAAGGGTCCTGTGAGCCGCCATTCGGAGACAGCTATGAGCTTCGCTCAAAGATAGCTGACTGACAGAGGACTTGGATCGCGAACATGCAGACTTAGACGGCAGTCAGTCGCTAGCTTCTCGACGTGAGCCGTCCTCAGGGGATGCTCATGCTGCAGAAAATTCTCCTAACCGTGCTATAACAGCGGCAATGGGTTCATCCTAGCCGTCTTCTCCTTGCAGGGATACGAAAATTTAGGCTGGTTAGTCACTGGGGATCCCTTGAAGAAGACCAGTCAGAAGACTAGTCTCCAAAGCAGAAAAAGCAAGACAGGCACTAAGTAGCCGATCAGGAATGTTCTAGGAATGCCACCCATCCCGCCAGTCCCTGTCCGTTGCACGTGCCGAGATAAAGACGAAGATCAAAAAAGCAATTATTACAGGCGGACTTCAGGGGGGAAGGAGTTCCTGCTGCACCATTGCTTACTGTTTGTTTGTTTTGTGTGTATGGCGAGCTGCGAGGGACTTTTGCCTTTCTGGAAACGGTTTCCGATCGACGGAGATTGCGGAACAACCCTGGTCTAATACGTTACCGGGCTTCCGCGGACTTGCGAGGGCTACGATCCCGTGAGAAGCATTTGGATTTAATTTGGATTTTGCTTGTTGCTGGTCGGCTGTTTTGTGTGCGGTGGAACTCGGATAGTGGCAGCATCTGATCTATCGCAGTCAATCGTCTTGGTCGTTTCTTTTTTGGAAAATCCGCCACGTGCTGCGGACGCGCTCGGACAAATGGCTTCCATGTGGCAAGATGGTCTTCTCCTACGCAGGCCTGTGTGTCAGTGAGATGAGGATTACGTTGGGACACATCATGGCCTGTCGATGGTGAAACGGCCAAACTGGATTTCTAGGTGACAGGCCCTTCCTCCGTCAGGGACCAACGTCAGCCAGCAGTCAAAGAAGGTCCACGCAATGTGGTCCCCATATATGTGCCGGTATTATTTTCCTGTTATCTTTTCTGGGTCGGGTTCACATGCCAGACTCAGAGGGAACAATGGCCTTGACTGGGGATCAGCTCGGGGACTTCTTTCTAAAATTAACGCCAATTTAAATTACACTTCGGCATGCGGGCCTGCTGTCTGCAGTGTGCTGCTAGTCGACTGCTCTTGCGTTCTATCAATCGCTCCATCGACCTTGTTAGATCCGCTTAGTGCTCCTGTGCCAGGCATTTTAGCGTCCGCGACTTTCCTCCAAATGGGAAAAGAAAGTCAAGAGGCTACCGTCCGCCTGGGACCTGCACAAAAAGGAGGGAGGAGGGGGGAGGGGCCCATGCAGGAGCAGTAAGATTGCTCACTGAGATGATCCTGCATCCTGCAGTCGGAGTCAAGCCCGTATTCCGTCGGGCTAACTAAAGGCAGACATCAATCTACTCGGGATGAAATGAATGGTTTCTGGCATGAGTGGTCGATGTAGCTCAGTGTCAAAATCAAAACATACTGAAGGGATCCACACAGAGCATTCAACACCGTTGGAGAAGCCGGCTATTGATGCATGCCGCATTGGATCTGAGCGACAGTCAATAGTGGCAATTCCTTTTGATGGCTGGAGATTTCATAACAAATTATTTGCATTCATTCAATTTGTTGTTTGCCATCCGTGCCTCGAGGCGGGCTATCCCCACCCTCCGGATGGGCTTCCGTGCCGGCGAAGGAGACCCGGTGAAGCCCTCATTTTTCCCAAATAGCAGAGGATCTGCTTGAGTCGTGAGGCTGTCAATCTCTGACGGGGCGGGGATTTCGCTACACAAGATGTCTGAATTATTTGGACCGTGACTCCTGGAAAGTTGGAGGGGTTTTTTTTCTCATTCTCCTACTGTTTTTTGTACTTCTATTTTTGCTGGGAACGCGTCGGTTAAGCAACGCGGTTCCTCTTCTTCCCAGCCCCTGGTTTCAATCCACCGCAACCACAGCAACTCCCAAGTGCCAAACCAACAACCTAAACTCCCTACCATCCATGGTTCTACCCCTCGCATTCGGGGACTCCCTGCCCATGACAGTTAGAAAGGGACGGCCCCTGTCCCGATAGAGTATAAAATTTCTGCACCGTCCCTGACTCGTCCGTCGGGGATGCTTCCTTTCCTGGTGGCAAATCCGACCGAAGTGGATCTACAGCACCACGCACCCAATTGACGTCCACTGATGCACTGAAACTACCGACAGGCTGGAGCAGCATCTCCTCCACCTCCAAATTCAGACTAATCGCAAACACGCTTAAGAAATCAGAAGCCATTCACAGACGGGCCCTGACTCGAAGGGAGTCCGCTCACGTCTCCCATCCATAAACAAGACCCAACAACGGCCTGCCAGCCCTGAATCCACCGCAATTATACTGGACCGTGGACACGGTCCAACATCTGCAAAAGTAGAAACAAATTGACACTTCCTGCAGTCCAACTAAGCGAGCCTGCTCAGCTCGCCTGGCTCAAGTTAGTCCTACGTAGATCGCCTTCTCTTTTAGGAGTGCGCACAAGCCCACCACCATCTCCTGGCAGAGGGCGGATGAACATCTGCGACCCGACTAGTTCTGCACCGTTTGGGATCCGACGCGATTAGCTTCGTGTCTACTGCTAGTCCCGGTACTGGTTCTGGACCTCCCCGGCATTTCGGGCCTTCTCATATATTGGGTCATCCCCACCCCACGGGAGCTGAGCTGAGCTTTCTCGAACATGCCTCGACTGCGTCTGTAGCATGGCTAAGGATGACCGCAGCCTCGAGGTCAAGGCGGTTGCGGCCGCCTTTATGTCAGTTGCGTGTGTGACTGTCATACTACGATGTTATGTGCGCGGATGGATCGTGCGAGCCTTCGGCTGGGATGACTGGGCCATGGTGGTGGCCATGGTACGTCTGATCCTGTATTGACTTCAACGCATGGTGTTCTAATCAGCAGCATGTCTAGGGCTTCTACGCCATGTTTTCGGGATGTATGATTGGAGGCAGTCTATACGGTACTGGACGACGTTTCAAAGACTTGGATGCGCATCAGCGTGTAACCGCCATGGAGGTCGGTACTCCTATTCCTTTCACCTCCCTACATCCAACCTAACCTATCCCGAATATAGTACTGGTGGTTTTGTGAGATCGCATATTGTTTTGCGGCCGTCGCCTGTAAAATCTCCGTCTGCATCTTTTTGATGCGCATCACTGTTCGACGCCTCCATATCTGGATCCTCTGGACCGTCATGGTCTTGACCGTCGTTGCCGGCATGGTCTTCATGTTCATCATGTTGCTGCAGTGCAAGCCACTCGCCTACTTCTGGACTCGCAAGGCATTCAACCCGGATATTCACGGCCATTGCATGGACATTCAAATCGTCATCGCCATGACCTACGTATACAGTGGGTTCGCAGCACTGTGCGATTTTACCGTCGGCATTTTACCTATCTTCCTTGTGCGCAAGTTGCATATGAAGCATAAAACGAAAATGGCTGTGGTGGGCATTCTGAGTATGGCATGCATGTATGTTACCTCGCTGCTTCGAAGCATAACCGACGAAACTAACCAACCTCAACAGCGCCTCCTCTGCTACCATCATCCGTATCCCATGGGTACATACCTTTGCGGACTGGGACTTTCTCTGTACGCCTCTCACTCTATCCAAACCCACACAAACCCCTTACTAACCTCAGCCAGACGCAACCGTCGAAATCGCCCTCTGGTCCAACATCGAATGCGGCCTAGGTATCACCGCCGGCAGTCTCGCCACCCTCCGCCCCCTTCTCCGCAAATGGCTCGGCTCCAGCGCCGACCATAACTACGACGCATCCCCATTCCCCGGTCCCTCCGGCTCGCGCCCGCTCGGCAAAAGCGGCGGCATGGGACGCAGTCACGACCGGCCCTACCCACTAGGCTCGCTCGACGAAGCCGCCGTGCAGAACCGTCTCCGGCCAGACAAACTGGCCGTGACCGTAACGACGATCCAAAGCCAGGTGGACCCCGATACGCGACTCTGGCGCGGCGGGTCATCGAACAGCAGTGAGGAACGGCTGACGGGATCCTCGGGCAACGCGGAGCGGACGCATGGAACAATCCCCGAGGGGTCTGATTTGGAATTAGGCATGGGATTAGGTATCCATCGGACGTTTGAAGTGACGCAGACTTCCTCGGGAGGCACGTCACAGACTACTGTGGGGGTGAGGGAGCATGTCTGATACTGATACCTTTGACTTTTTTTCCGATTGATTCCCCTGGGTGTATACGTTATTCGGGTTGCATTGGGCTGGAGTGGGTGGATCTTTCCTTTGTTATTTTTTTTTCTTTTTCTTTTTCCTTATATTTTGGGAATAATGAACATCGCATATATTGCATCTATAGCATATTGCATAGAGCGAGCGCATGAATATAATGATTTACTTCATACTGGGTTGGGTTGGTTTCATGGTGAAACCGTATACGATCATACGAAGTAACTTACTTGGCAGTGATCTGGACTCGTCAGATCTAGAAAAGCTTGGTAAACTTGCATCGGGATCTGACATTTCGGACGAACCCCGGACTTCTCGATTGATAGATCACATTCGGTGGTTGATGATCGATCGACCGATCGATCAATCAATCAATTGCCGACAGTTTGCATATGCAGGGAATTTGAAGTATTGAGTTCGGGATGCATCCCGGTTGGGCGGAGAATACAGCCGGTGCAAGAGTATGTTTACTCCTCCTCCTCCTCCTCCTCCTCCTCCTACTACTACTACTACTACTATGTATACTTTGCAGAGTCGTTACTGTTACTTGGAGTAACGGTACTTTGGAGGTAAAATGCTAGTAAATAGTCAACTATGTCTGGAGAATTCAGTTGCTACTATTGTATATATAGTACTGTGATATAATATCGACGCACTAACCACCAAGCCAAGAAATATACTATTCGACAACGTCCTATTCGTATTCGTATAATAGTAATAGTACGAAGGATCCTGCTGCCGCCGTTAGCGAACGTATTTACTATAATTAAATCAAGCCGATGGTGGAGTACATCATAACATGACATGACATGACAGGATAAGTATGATGTGATATGATATGATATATCACCAGTACTTACTATATGGTAGCCACAGTTTTTAGTTACTTGGCCAAGGAACAAGTATCAGGGATTTGCTTGCAGATATCACCTTAGTATACTGTGTTATAGGGGGTTATTGTATGGTGAATCGGGATTTGTTATTCGGGATCTGTACTTTGAAACTTGGATGTGTTTCTCAGGGAGGACCTTGAGAGGGGCGGTTGTGGTTCTGGGGCCTGTTCGGGTTCATTCGGGGTGAGGTATTTGTTTCATTGAATGCTTCACTGCTGGTATAATCAGCGCTGTATTATTATATAGTTTTGTTAGTGAGCATGAAGAGTACTTTGGAAGATTCTGATATATCATATCGTGATTGTATACTTGCACTTCGGCTAGCTATTTTGTACAGGTTTGATTTTATAAGGTCTAGGAGCTGTAGGAGGATTGTTTTGGGAGGGAATGACAGTTCAGTTAGGGCGGGATCTCAGCAGTAATCTGATCTGGTAGGTTGATAATAGTTATAGTAGAGTGTCATAGATGTAGTAGTGAGTACATTGTATTAGTCTATGTTGAGGTGTCAACTACATTCTCTGGTTGGGTTGTACTTCTACTCTGTAGTCAGTAGTGTAGGAGATACTTCTGGTGATTCCTGTACTATCGCTTTTAGTATTCTGCATAATCACTGGTATATCCTCTGCAGAGGCATAAAGCATATCATCATCTATTTACATTCTATATATACTTTTCCATTAATCATACCAAATAGCATTCATACCGAATCCCTTCTCAGGGATATCCACCCTCGCAACCCGAGCCAACGTCTCATCCTTGAAGCGGTAGATCTCGACAAATCCAAGCTGGTCATCGCACAGCGCCAACCACTCATCGCTAAAGTCGCACGGGCTAACCGCGTTCGAGTGTCCACCACTCGTCGACGTAGGGTGAATGAACAGCTGTTTCTCAATGTTACCGTTCGGGCCCAGCTTGAACGCCGTGATGTAACCCGTGACATCGAAGTGGTTGCTACGGGTCGTGGCAAAGAGGTACTCGCCGCTGCGGGTGGTGAAGGTAACGTCGCCGCGGTACTTGTTGCGCGGGGGCAGACCCTGGGGCAACAGGGGGTATGTGATGTGGGTGAAGACGGGCTTGTGGGTGCGCTCGTCGATGACGTACACGGCCAGACGGTTGCCAGCCTCCATCAGGGCGTACAGGTATTTGCCGCTGGGGTGCATCTCGACCCAGCGGGGGTGGTCATCGGGAGATGGAGCCTCGATGCAGTCGACCAGAGTCAGCTTGCCGGTTTCGGGGTCCTTCAAGTGTGTCCAGATCTTGTTGGCCTGGAGATCGGCGGAGTAGAGGTAGGTCTCGGTGGGGTCAAAGACCATGCCGTGGATACCGGTGTTGGGCTCGTACTCGTAGTTCTGGATGTTCTCGAGGAGAGCGCCATCGGGACCGGCGGAGAAGACGTTGCCGTAGCCGGCGTATTTGTAGAAGGGGTTGCCGTAGACGTTGTAGGGGGGCTTGTGGGCGGCGAGGACGAAGATGGCGCGGGTGTTGGTGTCGGCGCTGGCGGCGAGTTCTGAGAAGTTAGCGGGATTCGAGTGGTTTGTTTAGTGGTAGGGAATACACACCATGACCAGCAACGGGGTGAGAGGCTTGGTGAACAATCTCCGTAGGGCTGTGGACGGCGAAGCTGTTCCACTTCTTCATGGCGGCGCCATAGATGGCTTTCTTGTCGTGCTAGAGGGGAGTGAGCGGGGAGCAGCGGAGGACGCATTGAAGGGTATGCCTACCGAGAAAGTCATCCAGGAGATGGGCTCAGCCTCGGGAATGTCGGTCTTCTTGACAAGGTCGAGAGTGAGGGCCTCATCGTCAAAAGCGACAGTGTAGATGCGGCCTGGAGGGGTCCAGGTACCGACCATAAGATGATGCTTCATGTTGGCGGGGGCGGTAGGGGTGAAGAGGGAGGCTGTGTGTGAGAGAGGGAGGGAGGTATGCTTGGTAGGAATAGTAGAGAAGAGAGATGAACGAGCAATGGCACGGAACATAGTCCCCTGGAGACAGGAGAAGATGAAGAGGAAGAGCCAAAGATGCGATCGGGAATGAAGGCGAGAAGCGCAGCCGATATTTCGCCCGATGCGGTAATGCGGGGAGCCGGCATCCGCGACCGGCAATCCGGGGTTGCCGATACAGCAGAAATATCAAGTATGATCAAGGGTTCAATTATCACTTGATTTGTGATAATATTCAAATTCAATCCATTATGCAATCAGTCCTATCCAATAAGAGAGATATCTGGTTCTGCCATTGTGGATGTTGAGGCATGGCACGTGCGCTGCCAATCCTCCAGATCTATCAGTTCAGCCCTCATTATAGACTATTTCAGCACACTCCAATGCCTAACTCCTCTACTATTTATTTTGTTTCAAATATATTCTTCGAGTCAGAAAGTTTCTGAAATGCCTCCGTCAAATCAAAACAATTGAACTAGACTCTCTTCCCAGAAAAGATACGTACTCTACCTCACTCACAACCTACCCATAGCATCCCTAAGTAGAAAGTAGAAAGTAGAAGGGATTATGAAAATACACATCAATATCATGCGAATTGCACATGATTCTCAGCGTAAAATAACCTTAACCCTGTCTCACTGCATATGCCTCACTGCACCCAATCACACCCCACAGAAATGGATAAACCCTTCGGGGCAGATCCGCGGCAATTCCCATTGCCGGCCGGGAACGCGCTTAGCCGAGACTCGTCAAATTGTCAATACTTGGTATACAACATCACATATCATCCTCACTCGCTCATTGAGATATATACCTAAGTAACTCATCACAAACACTGAGAATACCACGCATTCTCCACCGTACAGGTATATCCATCCGCACAAGTCGTCGCCCCAGTCCATCCCTGCCCACCACACTGCGCATAGTGCGCCGCCACAGCCGTCGATGTAGCAGTAGCAGCAGCAGTGGTAGTAGTCACCTTGCTCGTGGTAGCACTCCCAGCAGCAGAGGTACTACTCGTACTTGCCGCAGCGGTAGTAGTCGTACCCCCCGAAGAAGAGGATGAACCAGGAGTATACCCCTCCAACACGTCCAAATAATACTCATACGCAATGCCATCATCCGGCTCCAACGAAAAGATATAATCCCCCCACCAAGGTCCAGCAGACCACCACATACCGCCCAACCAAACATCACTCGCATCGACCATCGCATCCAACATGCCCGTGACCGCCTCCTCACAAACACTATTCGCGCCGCCCGCAAACTCTCCCAACACCGCCTGCTTCCCATTCTCCCTCAACCAGCTCGTGGCATCGGCAATGCGCTCCGCACCGATCGTCGAGCTGACGCACGTCGAACTCGTCCCGGAGCCATCGCTGTCCAGGTACTGGTGCATTTCGTAGATGAGATGGTCGTTGGGGTCGGTCAGGTTGACGAGGTTGGTGTTGGTGGTGGTCCAGGTCCAGGCGCCCGTGTAGGAGTTGCCTTCAACGAAGATGTATTGCGTGGTGGCGCCGGTGGCGCGGATGGCCGTGATGGCGGCTTGGTTGAGGTTGAGGACCAGGGTTTGGTCTTCGTCGTGGAATTCGTTGTCTATCTCACTATTAGTATATGCTGCTGAAGATTGGGGAAGGTAGGGTAGGTACTGGTATCGAAGATGACTAGGTCATTGTCGGTGAACTCGCTGGCTACGGTGGTCCAGAAGGCTGCGAAGTCGCTGGTCGAGGTGATGATGTTGCCGTAGCTGGATAGCATACCACATTAGTTCTATACTAAAGGAGAGGAAAGGAAGGGAAAGACTTACTATCTCCCAAAATTATGCGGATCAACCACTGCATAAGCACCCAGATCTGTAATGGTTTGCACCGTCTACACCACATCCCCATAATCATCAACATCAGCGCATCTTACACCCAGTAGGGTAACTTACAGCCTTCAAATCAGCCATATACGTCGCATCCGCCGCACCAGTCAGCTCATTAGGCACCAACCGCTCCATGAGAAACGGCACGCGAAAGATATTCATCCCTGCACTATGCAGCGTCTCGATGGCCGTCGCATCAGGCCAGATGTAATCTGTGCCCAAAGTGCCGGGGATATTCCCGGAGCCGAATTCAGCGCCGGATTCGTTGCTACCGAACCCTGCTCACTTATCAATATGTGTCTCCAAAAAGAGTAGTAGAAAAGGAAGAGGTACATTGAAAGCCCGAAGACCGCTTCGCCTTCGGACTGCTACTCGCAGTCCAGGCTTGAACGAGCAGGACAGCCACAAGGGAGAGAGTCTTCATCTTGCCCTGTCACACAGTAGCCGTTTCTTTTCTCTGGCTATGCTTCATACCAATTTGTCAAAACAGATGAAGTCAGTCATTTATATCCATCCCATCATCGACCATCGCACA
Source organism: Aspergillus piperis CBS 112811 (assembly GCF_003184755.1). Taxonomy (NCBI): domain Eukaryota; kingdom Fungi; phylum Ascomycota; class Eurotiomycetes; order Eurotiales; family Aspergillaceae; genus Aspergillus; species Aspergillus piperis. Next base: position 380,220 of record NW_020291594.1, read on the forward strand.
TTCTGCCAGAATACTATTCACCTACCCGGCAGTCGGACCGACAATCCATACCACTCCATCAGAAACTCATCGGCCTACTTCCTAAACAAGAACGGGCGACCGGATTCGTCACGGGTGCGCAAAAGAAACCCAGAACCAACCGGTTTGTAGGTAACTTGGTTCATGCTCTTCCCCTTTGCTGATCCGGAAAGGACCGGATCGTCATCGCTTCGGGAAAGGGGGAACGGAAAGTAAACTAGCCAAGCTTCCTGCAGAGGATGCATGCATTGGGTGCGGAGAATATCCCGTCCAGCCATGTGGTGTTGTCTGGGATTGGCGCTGGTCATGTCAGCACTACTTTAGGCTTTCCGCACGGATGTTCTGCAGATATGTGAGGAGAGGGGAAGGATTTAATTAGGTGAGGGTTGATTGATTGATTGGGTTGTGCCTAGGTTGGGCCTCGGGTACGGGAAGTTAATTTATTGTATATAGTACTAAGTATTGGTATAGTGCCGTAGTGTGACTTAGGGAACGTGGTTGGTAGATTCGGCGTCAAGTGATCATGTCATATTGCTCCCTAGTAATCTTAACTAAATTGTAGTACGTGTGCTAACTACCGTTCACTAACTAATCCCCCCACACTGCTTCTTCATCCCCCTTCAGGCACTGTCTACAGACACTGCGAGTAGTACGCATTCTCATATGTGCAAGTGTATCCACTCACACAAGTGGTCGGACCCGTCCAGCCCTGTCCACCACACTGTCCATATGCCTGCGCCGCCGAGGTCGAACTGCTACCGCTGCTGGTCGTCGTGGTAGTCTTCAAGGTCGTCGAAGTCGCCTTCGTGGTAGTAGAGCTGGAGCTGGAGCTAGACCCCGACCCCGAAGATGACCCACTGGAGTAAGTCGAGCCAATGGGCCCGAACTTAATGTTCGAGTACGTAACATACGCATTAGGCGACTCCGCCTCCACAGTAGCCGGGACACCCGAGTCAGTGCTACAAGTACCGCGAGCCACACCCGGTGTCGAGGCCGACGAGTTAACGGGATAGTCGCTGTCGAGCCAGAGCATGTTAGCGGCGTAGTCATCCCACAAACTCAAGACCAAGACCATTCCATTTGCCATAGCCTCGCCCATGCCCGCGAGACCGCCGTGCGTGTCAAACACGTTCTCATCGCCAAACAGAGTCTTCTGTGATTCACAGAAATCGGAAGTGATCGAGCTGCCGTTGACGCTGGAGTAGGTGGAAGCGCCGTTGGCGATGACCTTGCCATTCTGCACGTACAACCGCTTGATCTCGGTCAGGGTACCGGAGGAGGTGCCGTCGTCGGTGATGAACTGGGTGACGACCGTGAAGGGGCTGTTCGTGTCGACGGTCAGGCCAGGGCCGTAAAAGTCCGTGTTACCCAGACGGTAGGGGTTGTAGTCGCAGCCGTCGGGGTCGCAAGTGCCGCTGTAGCGGTCGCCGCTGGCGCTGTAAGTTCCACCGCAGGAGTCTCCGTCGCACATGGTCTGGCTGGTGGAGTCGCATGGGTGTGCGGTAAAGGCGTTGGAGATGCTGTTCGCTTCCCAGACGTCCATCTCAGGGCAGCAGGAGCCGTGGTCGCCAACACCGGTGTTGGCGTTGTTGCTAGAGGGCTCCCAGCCGTCGCAGTTGGCTTCGCCATTGATGAACTTCAAGTCGCGGGGGCACTGCGAGTCGCAGTATCCGGTACCGTATTTGGCGCCGGCCTTGTTGCCAGAGTACTCTGAGGTGCCGCCATCAGCGTCCATGGCGACGAAGTACAGCGCGCCGTTGAGACCACAGGGGAGGTTGGACACATCCACGTCAAAGGTGAACTCCTGGCCGAGGAGCTTGAACATCTCATAGGTACTGTCGTCGCTCATGAGGTACAGCCGGGATCCAATATTCTTGCTGGAGCCCTGGGTGACGAAGTTCAGGCGCAGCTCGTCGCCGGACGTGGTCACACCGTAGGTCGCCTCATAGGTGGCACCATCGAGCGCGCAGTTCGCAGCGCAGGTCACATCGTCGGTACAGATCGAGGTGTCCCACTCGTTGCCGGTGTAGCAGTTGGTGGAGCTGGAGGTCGAGTGCACCCAGCGCCAATTGGCATCAATGACCACCGCGCCGTTGTTGGTAGTGCAGCTGCCACTGCTGGTGCAGGTTTGCCAAGTCAGAGACGGATGCGTCTCAGTGGTGTAGGTTCCAACCTGCTGAGCATTGGCAGTGGCAAGAATGGAGAGCAGCAGAGCTGCTCGGTAGATCTGAAAGGAAGACATTGCGATTCACTGTTTGAGCTCTTGGGCTTCTGAGTTCTGCTGTGATGAATGCGAATGCTGTGATGATGAACATAGGGGAGGATCGAGCTCTTTATACCTTTGCAAATGTATGCTGCCTATCTCAGAACTCCTTGATCAAGGATATGTTACGGCTATACGGACCGCATCCCGGCATGGCACGTAGAGTAGACTGGCTTCCTCGTTGCCCAATCTTGAAGCCATCGTGACAAGCGACCTCAAAGGAGACGGTTCCCTTTACCAAAATGGCAATCCGGCAGTCTGGTGGCGCCGCCACAATAAGCAGGAGACAATGCCGTTGTGCATCCGGCAATCCGCACGGGACAACCATCTCACGAGCCCAAAAAGGAAATCCAGTGCAGACCATGTGACTTGCAGCGTAGCCCTACCGGAAAGCCCTAATCTTATCAATCACCGCACCCCGCCTGAGTCATCAAATCATGACCGAAACCGGGCAAAGATCCTCGCTGTTTCGCGGCGGGGCGCCCAACGGCCGAAATTCAATTCTGCTTCGTTGTCAGGAACTGAAGTCATTCCTAAGAGCAACCATTGCTTGATTCAACATCACCCCACCACCACAGTATCTCCCTGCAGCAACCACCACAATGAGCTACATCCTCACCCTCTCCTGCCCCGACCGCCCGGGCATCGTCCACGCCGTGACCGCCTACCTGGTGCAACAAAACCTCAACATCATCGACAGCAGCCAATATGGCGACCCGACCAGCCAGCGCTTCTTCATGCGCGTGCACTTCAAGGATGAATCCTCCCCTGCCAAGTCCCTCGACGACCTGCGCGCCGCCTTCCAACCCACCGCCGAGTCCCTGACCATGACCTTCCAGCTCGTCCCCGCCTCCTCCAAGCCCCGCGTGCTGATCATGGTCTCCAAGATCGGCCACTGTCTCAACGACCTCCTCTTCCGCGCCTCGACCGGCCAGCTCCCCATCGAGATCCCTCTGATCGTCTCCAACCACCCCGATTTCGCTACCCTGGCTGCTACCTACAACATCCCCTTCTTGCACCTCCCCGTCACCGCCGACACCAAGCCCCAGCAGGAGGGACGCATTTTGGAGCTGATCCGCGAACACAACATCGATCTGGTTGTTCTGGCCCGTTACATGCAGGTTCTGTCGCCTATGCTGTGCGAGGCTATGTCCGGAAAGATCATCAACATCCACCACAGTTTCTTGCCCAGCTTCAAGGGTGCTAAGCCTTACCACCAGGCTTTCGACCGCGGTGTTAAGATTGTCGGTGCTACCGCGCACTTCGTCACTAGTGATTTGGATGAGGGTCCGATTATTGAGCAGAATGTTGTTCGTGTCAACCATGCTATGAGCCCCAAGGAGTTGACTCATGCTGGTTCCAACGTTGAGAGCAATGTCTTGGCTACGGCCGTGAAGTACTTCGCTGAGCGGAGAGTCCTGCTCAACGGACACAAGACTGTTGTTTTCAACTAGGTTATATTTTTGGCAGTATGGTGGTATATAGAGGATGGAAAATAATGTTGTTACTCTGACTGGACGGCGCTAGCGCTGGCCTGAATGTTACAAGCGAATTCCCTCGAAGGGATGGTAATCTTCTTCTCCGGCCCATTGTTCCTCGTGCAGAGATTCGCCCATTTGGGATTTGTCCATTCCTGCGATCACGTCCCTACCAAAGTTAGTTGCATTCATAAGCTGGGGGTGGTGCACGTACTCATCCGTCGCCAATACCTCGAAACCAGGCACACAGTCCACCAAGGCATACAGAATGTAGCTTCCCCCAAAGCTCCATACGAACCCGATCAGCGCTTCGACGATTTGTATTCCTAGCTGTCTCCAGTTGCCATCGAAGAAACACCCGCCGACGATGTCGGTGACGCCATCGTATGCTGCGACTTCTCGTTGTGCAAATAGGCCAGTTACAATCGTGCCCAAGAACCCACCCAGGCAGTGTGTAGCAAACGTGTCCCCGTTGTCGACCCAGCGCAGAAGTTTCGCTCGTTTGGTGAACTTGATTTTGAGTGCTTGATACCCGCATGCAGCACCTAGGACGCCAAACCCCATTGCCGTGCTCATATCGATGAAGCCTGCGCTCGGCGTGATTAGAACGAGTCCTGCGATCGCGCCTAAGAAAGTGCTGTCCAAGCTCCACTTTCCAGTCTCCCAGTAGGTCAGACTCGCCCAGGTGAGAGCGCCTGAGGAGGCGCAGAGATTCGTCACGCAGGCGGTCATGACACTCTTGAAGTTGAGAGCGAGCGTAGTTCCCGCGTCAAAGGCAAGCCACGCATTCCATATAATGATCAGTGCTAGCAGTTGGCACAAAGTGTTGTGTGGCCGATGCAATAACAGGTGCTGCGGGGTTCGAATTTGAGAGCGTCGCGACCGAAACAGGGGATAGGAGAGGTAGACGCTCATTGCTGTGGCGGTGGCACCGCTGCAAATATGCACGGGAGTGCCCCCGGCAAAGTCAAGAGCACCAAGGTTCGCGAGAAAGCCATTCTCCGACCAGACCATGTGGGCTAGAGGAGCATATATGAATGTGCACCAGAGCTAGAGAGATTAGCAAATGTCGAGGGACGTGGAGACTGCTCTTACAAAGATGAATGGAATCAATGGAAGAAGCCGTCCGCGCTCACAAGCTCCTCCGATTGCGATAGCGCACACGGTCGCGCAAAAGATGAGCTGGAACTCTGAGAAAAGAATCTCAGGAATCGAGCCAACTGGTTCAGCGAGGACGCCGATATGAAACACTTTGCTGAAGCCCCCAAAGAAGCCATTGCCTTCACCGTAGGCGAGCGAATATCCCAGCATCCACCATTGGATCGAGCAGACGGCGACCGCCAAAAGACCGGGATAGAACGAAGCAATGCTATTGAAACGAGTGGAGTAGCCAGAGTAAGCGAGCCCGACAGCCGGGATAATAAGCCAGCAGAAGACAGAGCAGACAAGGATGAATAGCGTATCGATTTTGTCGCAGGCTTCCCAAGCTGTTTGGACAGACATAGTGCCTGTTCAACTGGCGGTCCCTGGTGCTTGCTGTTGAGTAAACGAGAGGGGTATCTTAAATATCGCAACAGTCCATAGCTGCTAGGTACTGTAATTTTTATCGGGGTCTGATGCTGACACAATGAGAACGAATCAAGCCTGTAGAGCTTATCAGCTCAATAGTCATGGCGGATATTATTGGTCGGGATGCACTATCATGTCGATCGCCGAGCTCAGCTCCTGCAAGACGATGCTCGGATAGGGAAGTGCAACCAGCTGCAATTTCGATGCAGCACGGCGGGGTGAGACTAGTAGTTAGTCCGGCGGAGATGCAGGTCGACCTGAGGGATTTGATCACAGCGATATGTTTGTAGCAGAACAGTCATTGGTAGGATGTAGATTGCCTTTATGCAATCTTGTGAATAATGATTTGCAGGTCTCAGGGAGACGAGAGTGAGAACTTGTATCTAGCTGATGGGTGTTGGCGTCAGGCAGCCATACTCATTGCTTTTAGCCTTTGCACACATGCGTCTGGAGCTCATTGTGATGGATCATAGGAAACCCGCATCAAGCGACGCGCTCTTAAGCATGTTTTGGTCTGCAATTCCATGGAGCGATGCCGAGTTTGTCTGGTGCAGCACAATGCTTCGTTGGCCGTCATCACGCCTCCAAAGTAGCAGCAGTCGAGATTAGTATGTTGGGATCAGTCTCATCGTTAATGAGTGCTATCTAGCACTTAAATTCCATTAAGTAGCTGGAATTCACAATTGAACAGCATGGTGGTTCATGGAGTCCAAGATGAAGTCAAGAAGAAAAGAAGAGTGCGAACGAGAACCCCCACAATCGGAGTATCTATCCCAATGGAGCAACTCGGGATACGATCCGGGGTAAACCGGGACCCTCACCAGCCACATTTGTAACCGTGCCACAATCCCTCAGCCACACCCGTGACCAACCAACTGATACGTGGCCAGGACCTCGGAGAGTAGATAATCCGCCCCTTTCGAGTCCGACCGAGCGACGCCATTATTCGCCGACCACCAAAAGAGCACAGCTGGCCCATTCGCGTCCATCATCCATCCCCATTCCACCTCGCCTCCATTGACACCTCAGCATCCATTCCTTCGCTTCGTCAAAATGTCCGACCAGGTGCAAGAGCTTCTCAACGTCCCTCGGGAGTTCCTTAGGGACGGCGTGCAGTTTGTCAACCGCAGCCAGAAGCGTGAGTTGTCCCGTTGCTTGTGCAGCACTCCTGGATTCAAGCTAATAAGTTTTGCTATATAGCCGACAAGCGCGAGTTCATCAAGATCAGCCAGGCTGTCGGTACTGGTTTCCTGATCATGGGATTCATCGGTTACATTGTCAAGCTGAGTATGCTGCCCCTGCCATTGGATTAAACCCCTGCTAGATCGGTAAACTGACTGAATCTAGTCCACATCCCCGTTAACAACGTCCTCGTCGGTGGCGCGTAAACGAACATTCCATCATCCATTCTATCCGGTGTCAAGCGAAGGAAGAATCATAAGGTCATCATGTCCCTTATTGGCGGATCGCGAGCTAGGGTGCGCATGCGGATGCGATCTTCAAACGAGCGTGTAACATTATACCCGCCTGATGGATGAGCAGATTGTGATGCAGTCTCGCTCGACGCGGAGTCCAGTCGTTGGAAACTGGCTTATGTGCATAATTAGTCTGGGCAGGCGTTTAGGGTGTGCTGTTAATATATCCATTGAACTATGGCAAGCTGCTATTAAAACACAGAATTTATAACCTATAATGAATGAAATACCCAGTATCTGTGTCCTCACTACCATTGACTCAGAATCAATAATCAGGCTGCCAAAGCATCAATCACATACTAGTAAATAATTCATGGCACGTCCAACTTCATCCCAATCCCCAGTCCCAAAATATATCCTACCCAATGATCAGCACTCAACTCAAACCAACTTAAACATGATGTCACCACTCCAGCCATCACCCTCTATACCTCTACAAACAACTACCACCATAAATAATTCATTTCCGATCTCCTTAGCACTAGACAACTTTCTACACTGCAGTACCACCACCATACTTCTCCGAGGCCCCCACACCCCGACTGCCGATATCCGTTCCCATTAGTATACTTCCCCACTGGTGTACTCCACGCACAACCACAACCACATATACATATAACAGTCCTACCCACCCCCATCTATACTTCCACCTCAGACATAAGCACCCTCAACTCTCTCCCTTCCAAACCAATCCACCCCCCAATTGACCTCCACCGAAAACAAAGAAAACGAACAAAATGGAACCAATCTCCCCACCCCCAACCCTAACCCACCTCTTCACCCTCCGGTGCGCCGTCGACCCACCCCTCGAAATCGGCATGGGGCCGTACGGCCGTCGACGCTGCGTGCCCATCAAGTCCGGCACCGTGAGGGGGAAGTATCTCGTGGGAGAGGTTGTTCCGGGAGGAGCGGATTTTATGTATGCCCATACCCATAGTACCTTGATGGGTGATTGATAACTTGAATTGAGATTGAAGACTAACCATGAGGGGTAGGCTAGTGGAAGAGAACCAGACGACGCATGTGAATACGAATTATGTGATTAAGAGTGAGGATGGGGCGTATATTTATGTTAGGTTGGTGTTCTCCACTATTATATCTAAATGAGGTTTCTAAATTGAAGCCATGAAGATGGTATGTGCTAATGTTGATGAATGTGTAGGACGGAAGGAACCCGGTCCGGTCCCCCCGAAGTGCTAAAGGCATTGATGGAAGGCGACGGTGTTGATCCGGCGAGTTACTGGTTCCATCTACATATTAAACTGGAGACAGGACATGAGAAGTACAGATGGATGACGAACCGGGTGATTGTGGGACGGGCGACGAGGGCAAAGGGGGAGGTTGCGTATGATGCGTATTTCTTGGAGAACTTGTCATAAATCCAGGACAATTATGGAATAATGTATATAATGGTTACATATTAAAGTATCTGGTGTACAAGGTATCATAAATATGGTATCACTGCAAACGGATCTGGTGGTTGCGCAGCAATTCCGCCAAATTCGCATACTCCCCTGCGCTCGCGTCCTGGCGAGCAAGTACCTCCTCTGCGAGTTGAAAGGCCCATAGGTGTTCTGAGTGGAATGATCGCAGCTCGTAGAGTCGCTCACGTAGCCACTCGCGTTGCGCTGGGTCGTCGGTTTCGACTATGGCCATTAGGAGTGGCCAGTGTAGTCGCCGTAATAGACGCGGGTCTGCGGCGTATTGTTTGTGGGCGTTGTCGATGATGTTGTTGAGGGCTTGGCGATGCAGTGCGGCTGGTGGGCGGGCTGTATCGAAGAGACGACGGTGGAAGAGGATCAGGGCGTAGAAGTTGTTCACGGCCATGTAGATGGTGTTGAGCGTGCGGCGGGTGGAGCCTGGGCTGGCGAGTTTGGCGGTCAAAAGAAGGTCGGAATATTTCTGTACTGGTTAGCATGAATAATACGATAATACCAGAGGTTGGCATACATCTCGAACCGTCATCATTTCGGCGAAGAGTGCGTCGCCAGACTCGGTGTGTTTCTCGTCCAAGCATTTCCAGAGCTTATGCCATAACGTGTATCCGACGTGTACAAACTCCAGCCCCCGGTAGTTCTCCATGTCGTCTGATACCTCCTGATCCGGGTATTGCTTTCCCCAGAAACATCGACTCCAGAGCCGTGCGCAGCGATACAGATGGTCTGGGTGAAGGGATTCATTGCCGGAGTTGAGCACGTAGTCGTAGAGCGACTCTGTAGTTCCGATCGACCGACGATTGACATCGATGTATCTGATCGATTAGCGACGCCTAGCACAGCAGAAATCATACTTACAGTATCCATAGTAAGAACTGGTCCGAGATGAACGAAGCCCGAGAGACCGTATCACTGGGCTGGTCCGCCTCCATTGCCAACAACACCTCGTTGACGTCGCGCACATGGAACAATTCCGGATGGGTCTCCAGCAGAGACCGCACTCCCTGCAGATGGAGGTGAAGATGACGCACGCAATGACCAAACTGCCATTCGTACGCGACCATGAGGAACATGGTTGCGAAGATCATCTCAAGCTCCGCAAACGACACCTGAGGTTTAGGGGTTTCCAGTAATTGGCGGAACTCCTTGACGGCCATGCCGTAGTGGTATCGGCCATGATCCTCAGCGGTCGGACGACCTGGTGACCGGACTACCAGGCCATTTCGATGCATATCACTTGCCGATAAAGCCAAGATCATGCGCATGATGACCTTGCTGGTAGCCGCGGGCCCCTCATACAGATAGCGGAAGCTGCTCCATTGCCAATTCTTCATGTAATAGAACACCACGGACGAGGAAGGGAAGTACTGGAAGTATTTCTGATCATGCTCCGACAAGACGAGCGAATTGGTGCAGGGCAAAGCACCTGTTCCGGGCAGGGGCCGGTAAAGTGGCGATGGTTGCGCATAGGGCGGAAACGGCCATCCCGTGGGGAAACTGACATCTGGGGAAACCGGGGTCAAATCCGGGGCTGGTCCGGGGGACTGCCGATGCCAGAGGGCAGCTAGAGTGTTGGCATAATGAGGATGAAGAATGCTGTTGGTCACGGCAGCACGAACAGGAGAGGGAGTGGTCGCAGATGGGGAGGAGCAAGTGGTGATGCCATCGCTGGTCGGCCAACGAGGTTGCGCGGGCTGCAGATGCCGAACCGGGGCATTGGCCTTGCCGCGCTTAACGGGGATCCCCCATTCACAGTTCAGTCGTAGATTGAAGCAGCGTTTGCAGACTGGACGCTCCTCCCCGCATTTTACTTTACGACGGCGGCAGGTGCTGCAGCCTGTAAGATGCGAGTCAGTCAGTCAGTCAACCATTGTCCGTCCACTGGGATCTTTTTTTTCCCGAGCTTTCCGCCGACTCCGGGGAACTCGGACAAGGGTTGGCATACCATTCTTCGAGCGAGGCGCGTTCCGACCCGACATGGAATGAATGGCCCACTCGTGAAGGAGTCGGATCAGCCGGCAGGCATTAGTAAAAAGCAGAAGAAGACAGCCGATATCACGGATTTTAAGCGAGGGGCAGTGGGTGATGCAGCGGGAAAGTTCATCGGGAAAAAGAAATTCGGAGGGACACAAAATTGACTGGAAGCGAAATGACATTCCAGGCGCTTAGTCAGCGGCAGGACAGCTGGGAACTGACTCGTACAGGGCTGGCTGGGGGGCAGAAAGTAGTTGAAGATGGTAGCATGTATCTAGAAAGTATGCTTCTTTGAAGGGTAAATTTCTACAGACTTGGAGAGGGGTCTGATCTCAATTTGGGGTAGTTTGCCCCGTTGCAGGGCTAACGTTCACATCCTGGTCTTAGTGACACCCACTAGGGAGTCACCGTGGTTTGAGCATGGCTATTAGTAGCTGGCGTATTGCCAGGGACTAGGTCATCAATCGTGCATTCGATATCTGCGCTAGGAAGCATTATACTTCTATCGGGTATACAAACAAAGTGACAGACGCCATGTTTCACCTTCTCCGAGGAATATCGCCGAGGATATACCGAGAAACATCCTGATGGCTGTCTGCAAGGCATCAAGCATGAGAGTGGTTCTGAGCAGATACTCAAAGGATGGGATGGTGTTGTGATGCCGAGAATGTCGTAGAGACAGTGTATCCTGCCTTACTCCTGAATACACTCCTTCCACTGCTTCTGCGCAATCCCGAACAACTCATCGCTCGTCACCATCTCCCACCCAATCAGGGCCAGCGACTTGCCTACAATCACCGCCTCTTGGTGAGCGTAATCGGTTCCGGCCGCTGCAGCAAATTTGGGATGATGGGGGAAGGAGCCTGGTTCATCCGTGATACCAAACATGGTGTGTAGTGTCGGGACAATGTAGCTCACATTGCCTAGAGAAGTCAGTAAGGTACTCTGACTACATAGTGTGAACACCTACCAATATCAGAAGATCCTGTCATGACCTTCTCAAGACTTGCAATGACATTCCGGTCGTACTTGGACATGTGCGCTTTATATCGGTCGCATAGTGTGTCGTTGATCTTGATGTCGGTATACAACTCATTCCTGGTCCGGTTAGCTCACCTGCAGTTGCTCCAGTTGTTGACAGACTTACTCAATAATCTTCGCTTCACAACCTGTAGCCAATGCACCTGCCTCAATGCAGTTCCGCACTTTGACCATAAGTTGGTTCAACCCCTTCAAAGTCGGGCTGCGAACCTGCCAATACGCTTTCGTGTAGGATGGAATTATGTTGGCCACCGTGGGCGTATCCAGGAAAGCACAGTGGATGCGCTCATCTGGGCGGAGTTGCTGGCGCAGTACGGCCACGTTGTTGTACGATGTCACCAAGGCGTCGAGGGCATTGATTCCTTCCCAAGGGTTGCCGCCCGCATGGGCACTCCGACCTGTGAACTCGCAATGTATTTCTTTCCGAGCGTTCATTCGCACACCACCGACGCTGTCCGCTACAACACCAGGGAATAGTTCTTTGGGTCCTGCGTGACTGAGAAGGTCAGTATGCCAAAAGGAAAAGTCTACCCAATGGATACGATAAGCCGCATAAGGGGATGGTCAATACGTACGCCATCAACGACACATCCACACCCTTGTATGCACCCAAGTCAATCAGCTTGGCCTTGCCACCGCCGTTCTCCTCTGCCGGAGTACCCAAAAGCTGAGTGCGACCGGGAATACCATATTGTTTGACAACAGTCGACAGCGCAAGGAAGGCGGCCATACTGCTGGTAGTGATGAGATTATGACCACAGGCGTGGCCGATGTCAGGCAGTGCATCATATTCGGCATTAAAGTTGATTAGGCGTCCACCGGATCCGCTGAGTGCCTCGAAGGAGGTGTCCAGTCCGTATGCGTGACGGGTTACGGTGAAGCCTTGCTTCTCGAGGAAGTCGCAGATAGTGTCATGGGCGCGATGCTCTTGGTAGGCTGTTTCTGGATTACACCAGATCTGCGGTTGATTCGATGATCAGAATCGTTTCAAGCGAAAGGAGAGTTGCATGCCTACCTCTCGGTTGAGCTCTCGTAGCGATGTTTTCGCCGACTCCAAGGCTGCATCAATTGCCACCTTCACTTCGTCGATCGTTGGCACGGTTTGGGTAATAGTCTGCGTCGCAGTCATTGTGGCGATGGTCTGTCAATCTTGCTCTCAGCTGGTCGAAATGCAGGGAAGAGCTCCCGACATCGTCTGCCGGGGCGTCATATATGTCCTTCCCTCCCCGATCCTCGCCTTGCTATCGCGGCAAGGGATAAGCGTGGAGAACCTCGGCCGACGAGATGGGCAAATCCCGGACATTCAGGTGATACCCATGATAGGATGATTCGGGTAACCATTACGAACAAGTGTCACTTGTAACGGTGACTCCATCTGCACCCCGCATCGCGGAAGATTGTCGTTATCAAATCCGCCCCGAAAGCCATGGGAAACCCTGCGCATAAGCCATTAATAATACCTCCGCTATCACGCTATCAGACTTATCAGGGTCATTGGCTCGGCAGATAACAGTGGATCAAGGTATTAAATGAGTCCTTCGTCCCTGACCAACACGAGGCGTTTCTCCGCATGATCAAATCTGTGGGGGAGGCGCAGTTGCGAGTTTCCCGGAAGATGGACCCAGCATTGAGTTCTCGAACCAGTGGAAACCCAAGGATAAGCGTGGTGGAGAGTTGCCGGTTCAGCTGCCGGCATTGCGATGAACGATAACCTGCTTGTCATCTTGCCGACCGACGCTTCGTATTGGCGCATCTGCCGACGACGTTGCTTGGATCTGCTGCCATATCGCAACCCCGGATTCTAAGCTACTCGAGTCACCGCACGGATATTGTTTTCCTCTTTCAGGACCAACATGGCTTCACCGATTTCATTGGGTCATTCATATTCGACCGGATGTACACAGATACTAGATAGGGAAAGTCAATCACCGCGATTTGACTCACGGCCAAGTCCCCGACCTCGCCACCATCGTGATGAGCACAGACAGGGCATCAGAGCGGTATCGGCTTGTCAAGTTACCCGGTGGAGGTGCGTGTATCAATCGCTGATCGCGGAAGTTGTGCGCTTGATTCCGTGGGTGCTGTTGGTTAAGGTTTGCTCACTGGTTATCTTATAACCGATGGGCCTCATCTGTACCGGTAGCAGTATAAACAGTAAATCAATTCCGTGCCATCATGCCGTGGCAGCTCTCACAAAACCAAACCATCATGGAGAAGCAACATACAGACCCTCCTCCCGGGGTGACCCCCGAATTAGACGATCTAAAACTGAAGGAAGAAGCCACCCTGGCCCGGGATGTCGGACTGGGACAAGTATTGGAGGTGGAAGCCACCCCAGAGCAGGAACGAAAGGTTCTGCGAAAGCTGGACATAATGTATGTGTAATTTGTATAGTATTGAATGTTCTTTTCTCACTGCTCGAACAAGATTGATCCCTCTGATGGGAGTCTGTTACATGATGCAATACATGGACAAGCTTGCTCTGAGTCAAGCTACCCTGTTCAACCTCCGGCAGGATCTGGTATGTTGCCACTTCCAACGAGAATGATCTATACTGACTTTGAACAGAACCTCAAGGGACAAGAATATACCTGGACATCTGCTGTCTTCTATTTCGGGTATTTTGCCTGGAGTTGGCCCAGCTCGTATCTGATCGTCCGTCTGCCAATTGGCAAATACATCAGTGCCTCAGTGTTTGTGCATCCCCTAATCCTACCCCATAATACCACTAATACCCTATAGATTAATATGGGGAGGCATCCTAATGTGCCACGCCGCAGCAAAGAACTTCGGGGGTTTAATGGCTGCCCGATTCTTCCTAGGAGTGGGTGAAGCCGCCATTGCCCCGGGATTCTCCCTCATCACAGGCATGTTCTACAAGCGCGAGGAACAACCAGCACGGTACGCCTCCCCTATAACCAGAACAATCATTATAGATATTCAAACTAACAATCAACAAGGCAATCGGCCTGGTTCCTAGGAAACTGCATCTCCACCATCATCGGCGGTGTCGTAGCCTACGGAATTGGCAGCATCAAAACCAACGCCGTATCTAGCTGGCAACTCCTCTTCCTCATCCTCGGCGCCATCACCGCATTCATCTCCTTTTTCCTCATCGTCCTCCTCCCCGACTCCCCCAAGAAAGCCATCTTCCTGACCAAACCCGAGCGCGCCATCGCCATGCACCGGACCCTCGCCAACAAAACCGGTGTCGCGGACGAGGGATCATTCAGATGGGACCAAGCCTGGCAGGCACTCCGCGACCCTCAAACCTGGTTCTTGGTGCTGTACACATTCTCCGTGAACCTCTGCAACGGCGGAATCACAAGCGTAATCCTTCCCTGCTCCCTACCTTACATACCAACCTCCATCGAACTAACAATAACCAACCAGTTCTCCTCCATAATCATCAACGGCTTCGGCTTCTCCCAAATCCGCTCCCTCCTCATGCAAATGCCTCTCGGTGGCGCCCAAGTCGTCTTCCTCATCCTCACCGCGGGCATCGCAACCTTCGTCCCACACACCCGAATCCTCATGATGATCTTCAACACCCTCACCTCCCTGATCGGCATGATACTCGTCTGGAAGCTCGACGAAGATAACCGTCGAGGCAGACTCACGGGCCTGGCCCTGGGCGCTGTCTTCGCTGTCAATATTCCCCTCTCGCTGAGCATCATCAGTTCGAATGTCGCGGGGTTCACGAAACGAAGCACCACCAGCGCGTTGCTGTTTGTTGCATACTGTGTGGGGAATATTGTCGGGCCGCAGTTCTTTTATACCTCCGAGGAGCCTCACTATCCGGTATGTTTTCTTCCATTTGTTTAGAGAGGGGCGGTATGCTAACGTGGTGGGTTATAGACGGGCATGAAAGCTGCTACTTCGGGGTTGGCATTGGGGGCATTCTTCTTGGTGTGTTTGCTGGTGTATTATATTTGGGAGAATAAGAGGAGGGATAGACTGTATGGAGTTCCGGGCCAGATGACAGAAAGTCAGGAGTTGGCGTTGGGGTTGTCGAGTAAGACGGATTTGGAGATTGAGGATTTTAGATATGTTGTGTAGATTGTCTGACGAATCAATGAAATCTTTCTCTTCAAGTCTGTAGTGCTAGTTGGATTATCGTGTGTAATAAGAGTTTGCGGGATGGATAGTTGTGATAAGGAGTTGAAGGTCACTCTCGAGTGAGATTAATTTTTTGAGACAAAGATGGATCATGAAGAAACCATGGGAAGACAAGTATACTGTCGTACTGACAAGGAATGGTGGATAGAGAGCATGATTTGACTGGAGCTTACAGTAGAAAGAAGTGAAAATTGACAAAACGATTTGCAGAGCGATCAAACAAGAAATAGACAATGATGCTTGCTCATCTTGTGTCTTGCAAACGAGTAGGTAAGGAGTACGTGGTATAATTTCCTTGTCGCTTTGCATGAAATAACTTCGATGCATTGCTCATTCAAGCATATGTAACGTTCATCCAAATAAGGTAGAATCCCAAATCGGAAAGTTGTCTTCGAAAATAGGTATCTCCCATTCAGTTAGTCTTGTGTCATCCCACATAGCGTATTGCCATCGCCGTTGCCGATTTTCAGCGCCATATTCATACATATCGAAGAGGACTTCTGGAGATTCGTAAACTTCTCGAAGCCATATTCTGTCCCATGCTATGTTAGGCCGTTGAAACGGTGGAAATGTTTTCAGAAATTCCCGGAGCCCATTCCTGTCCGTGCCGAAGTTGAATCTGTTTGCAGGGTAAAGCAGATGCAAATCATTAGTGGCGGACGGTCTTGGCCAGAATCCGAAATCAAAGAAATGAAATCTGATTGATCGCACGTTGACAAGTACCAGATCCCGGCGATCTCGAAATTGCTTTTGCCTCAGGACTCTGCTGAGAAATGCCGGTCCTTTTGAGGCCAAGTTCTCCCTTTTATTTTCCGGGTACACAAAGTCATCACAGTCACTATACCAGCAACCCTCGGGGGGTTGTTCATCTTTGGGAAGTTCGTGAAACCATGTAAAGCCTGTCTGCATCAAACTATCGGATACTTCTCGAAGGATTGATTCGAATCGGTAACAGCAGTGCTCCCATAAGCAGCCAAATTCTTCAACTTCCCAGGGAGCCATATGGCTAAAGAACAGGCGCCACATCTCGCCACCAGTGAAAACCTCTTGTTTGTCGGTCCAGTCATTGTCCTCGAGAGTAAATTCCGAGTCTACATTCCGTTCAATCGAACCGAATATATTTCCGTAGATTTGCAATCGATAAAAGGCACGAAAGATGCGTCGCTTTTCCGTCTCGGTTAAGACTAGAGGTAAGAATTCCTTCTCCCATTTTGCTTCGTCTATCCAGCCTGGTCGCCTCGCAGTCCTACAATAATCTTCCAGGAAGAAGATAGCCTGGTTATGCAAATGTATTAACTGCATTGTCTCTTGAACATCTGCTGGTTCATCTGGGAGCAGGCTAAGTGATGCTTCCGGCCGAGTTGTTCTGTGGTTGTGAGGTCGAGAATCAAGAAATGAAACGATCTTTCTTTTGTTGGATGGATCGGAAGCGTACAAGCCTTTCGAACGGATCGCGGCTATCGCATCGACTGTGTCCACCAAGCCAGCATGGTGTTTCTGTAGAAGCCTTCGAAGAAAACTTTGCTTCACTAGCAAAAATGCTCCATAGTATGCAGGAGATGCACGAAGAAGCGACCACACAGAGTGGATATCAGGTATGGTATCGAGGATGCAAATATGCAGTTCAACTGGGATGCTTTCTAATGTGGGCACGGACTAATCAAAGTCAGAACGATCACTATCGCTGAAGGTAGGATATACTGACCATTCTCGAAATATACTATCTTTGGGACTCTATTTAGTAATGCAATATCTGATGATAAGGAAGTAGTGAGGGTGGAATGAAAGCCGTTAAGAAAAGCAAGGTAAGGCGAGGTGAGGGGTGTGGTGTAGGTGAGGTGAGGGAAATTCAAAGATTGAACGGCGCCTCGAGCTAATTACTATATTTATCGCCAATTTGTCGCCCAGTGGAATTATGCGCCTTATGTAATACGCCCTCTGTGACCTTTTTTCAGGGATTTATACCAAGAGATGTGCGAACAAACAACTTAGGCTTCACTGAATGGAATTTGACGTCGTCTCCTACGCTTACTACTGTGCAGGGATGGTGTCAAAAAGCATTGGAGCTTTCACAGTGAATGCCCTAGATAATACTTCCCGAGAGTGATCTCTTACCCACTAACGTTCCCATTCACTCGTCACTAGTAGCTCTAGACCCTCCTCAACCTCAACCCTCAAGAAGCATCTTGGCTTCATCAAAATTCACTAGATGCGACTTCTTCGTATAATCGCTTCCTTTCCTGGTTTGAGTCGACCAAATACATACTAAGAAAAGCTATCAAACATGCCATTATATTCATGCCTTGGGCCACCGTAAACATCTAGATGTCCTTGGTGTTGAATAAGAGCGCTTGGTTCGTTATTTGGAATGGAAACATATCATTGAAGAGGCTCTTCTGGCCTTCAAAGATACGACGAGTGAAGTATACATGACCACGATAGAATTGGAACTCCGTCGGCCTTCACTGCGTTCTACGAGGGATCAGTTATTCAATGAAAGGTGCTTCCTCAAAGATGTCAGGCCTATACTGGATGTCTCTTTTACTATTGTCTCCATTCAGCTATTCTCTCTTTCTCTAGATCTATGGATGAGCTTGTTTCACTAGATAATATCATCATAACTAGATCTACTTCCTTACTCTGATCATACCATATTGTACCTATCCAGTCGGAATGGCTCATCATGAAACAGATCTTACCAGGACAGCCAAATCGAAGAAAAGAGGCGCGAGCACTGAGTGCGACAGACGCTTGCCGGAAGATTCCCATGTCAGTGGCCAGCCGCGTCAGAGCTACTATGGCCACAATTTCCAGCAATCGGAACAGGGTCTCTCATCGAGCTTTGCTTTCGGGGACATCAAGAAACAAAATTTACCAGATCCCTGGGTCAAAGCACCCAATCCGTATCCGGAGCGCACGCAAAGCGACTACCACGCCTATAAGGCTGCTGGGAGACACCTGGCAGCAGTTAAACGAGATTATGTAGACACCAATCCGCTGAGCCCTCAAAATGCATCCGAACTTGCAGTGCCTTGAAAAGGGGGAGCAGCTGGCTGGCGATGTAATAATCGCTGCCAACAAGTAAGCCAGAGCTAGACTTAAGCTGAGATCTTTGGCCTTCACTAATAAGACTCTATCTAGTGTTGTGGCTGCCCGTAGTGGGTTTGACCATAAGTACCCCACTGCCTATGAGAATCTGGCTAGTAAGAAATCGCATGAGGGTGCAGCCCGGGAGTCATTTAGTACTGCCCGAAAGTTTCGGAACAACAGAGAAAGGATTCGCCAAAAGATAGAGAATCTCGCCAAACGCTAGTAGCTCTCGAGCCCCCGGGGGAAGGGATGAGTGGTAAGCAGAAGTGCATTGTTTTCGTATGCCTGAATATCTCTTTCTTCGCCTTCAATCAGGCCAATCTCATTTGTCTGGCAGCTCTTAAGTACAGTATGATCATTGCTTCTTAACGAATACCCACAGTGATTACAAATGAGTATAATAGTGCCCTGCGTAGATGTGCCAGTTGGGTTGTAACGGAGCGGTTGGATATATAAGTTGGAGGAATAAAATGCTGCAACAGAGTCTAGTATTCCTTGAGTGAAAGATGCGGAGTATTATGCGTGACCTGACCACGTTATAATCTATCGTCCAACAAATCGTGGAAGATTCCGATATGGTAGATATTCCCACGGATCTTTCCTACGCTTGATCGGAAGCTTCCAACCATGACTGGTAATCTAGAACGCGGTCAACCTTTATAAAGAGTGTCTCGTCTTCCATCGTTTAGCTGGCACTATCATCAAACAAATCATTTCTTTGTAGGGACTTCCTATTATTCGCATATTTTATCCCCTACAGTTCATTTTACGCCCTTTATCTTCTCTATGCCTTGTATACACAGAATCGGCATTGCTAGGCGTCATTGGTTGCCCCTTCCCTATCCAATGACTAAACTAAACCTGCACTTCAACCAGCTATAGTGTCTTATTGCAATCATTCCATTCAGTGGGACGCATGTTATGTT
Organism: Aspergillus piperis CBS 112811; assembly: GCF_003184755.1. Classification (NCBI taxonomy): domain Eukaryota; kingdom Fungi; phylum Ascomycota; class Eurotiomycetes; order Eurotiales; family Aspergillaceae; genus Aspergillus; species Aspergillus piperis. The sequence continues at coordinate 399,609 of NW_020291594.1, forward strand.
AGCGGAGTTCAACTAACCCGGAGGATTCACTCTAGGTAAGTGACATTGCCTCTATCCTTCCCTTTACGCTCCTATTACCTAGTTACACATTGACCTCCCTGCATCAAGCTGGGGATGAATGTGTGGGTTTCGGTCAATCATCTACATAAATAGCGATTAGCCTTGAAGTTACATCTTCTTATTCCCCTCCAGTTAACATTGAATATCACAGCCCGGGAAACATAAATAAGCATGCTATCTCCCCGTGATTTGCTTTTTCCTCTCTTCCCGAGTTCCTCAGTCCGCAGCTATACTACACGAACCACCAGTACCGGTGATAATTGGTCTATCACGGCGTGTTATGCGTCGGTAAGTGATTCTAAGTGATTCAATAATGCATGATAGCATATCATGGTCCCAAGACTAACTGCGAGGTCAGATATATATACGTGAACAGAATTCCACAAGTGGATCTATGGGAGTTCCGGGCCCGAAAGATCATTTAACAGAGCTATATACAAGTGATCAGAGGTTGTGTATCGGCACAGCACGACTGTGCTGCTATTGAGGATACAACTTCCAGGATAAAGAGCTGAAGCGCTCTTTAAGCTTCGCCTATGGGGACACTAAAGAGCCTGAGCTACTCTAACCGTGGGTAAAGTACTCACAGCCGTATACCAAGCAAGTCAAGCAAGACTATAACTTGTATAAGGCTGTGTGCAGGGACCTTGCTGCCGTAAGAGCGAGGTTCAAACGGGCAAGTAGTGCCCTATTCCGTGCTAAGGGCGGAAGACTTCCCGCGGTTGGGGAAATAAAGAATTGCGAGGAGCTGGCCACACAGGCAATGGTGGCTGCTAATAGGTGGGCCGATATAACTGCAATCCCCAGAGCTTTGAAGTTGCTAACGTTTTCCTGTACTTTTATAGAGCTGGGGCTGCGAGGAGTGGTTTCCTCCACCAATACCCCACCGCCTATGAGGGCCCCAAAGCCACCATTGACCACGAAAACGTGGCAATAGAGCAGATAAGATCTGCGAGGAAGTTAAAGAAAAAACGGGAAGGGATACGGCGAAGTATCTCACATGCATCGAGAGAGGCAAGTTGGGGACAGAGTTAAGATTGGCTATACCTTTATTCCCATCATGGTAGGAGGACCCTGGCTTTCGTCATGTGGAAATAGTTAAGCGACATTACATCAAGGTCGTTCCACTGAGCCCAACTGTGCCTCCAATGTGTCAGAAGGAGGGGGAACAGCTGGCCGGCAATGTAATAGTCACTGCTAATAAGTAAGCACGAACTAGACTTACGTTGGGTCTTTAGCAGTTACTGACAAGAGTCTATCTAGCATCGTGGCTACCCGCAGTGGGTTTGATCATAAGTATCCCACTGCATATGACAACCGGGAAAGTAAAGGACGACATGAAGTCGCGACCCGAGAAGGGCTTAGTACCGGAATGGATTTCAGAAACAAAATAGAGATAGAATTCACAAAAAGACCCAATTTCTTCGCAAATTGCTAATTATCGACGCAAAGAATGCGCTTCTCGACATGTGGATGATCAGAGGAATATGAAAATTCAAGAAATGGCAACGGATGGTGTATGCGGTGACTCTATTGAGCTTGCTTCAAGTTCCTGAATCTTCATCATTGACGTCTATTTATATCCTACTGACGCATTGCTGGTGGTGTCCTACATCTTGATATGGACTCTTTGAATTTAACGATCCCATCTTCTGAGAGAGGGTGGGGAGACCGAGATGATACATTTGCTTCGAATTTGTGGATTATTGCAACATTGGGAAAGCTTCCTTGAAGCGGTACCATTCGAGTCCTATTTGGACGAGATCCTTCCAATAGAGCGTGACCTTGGTGGATTCGAGCTCATATGGTACTATGTGCAGCTAATTCGCTGGGGACCGAGCGCGCTGGATAAAGATGATATAAACAATCTCAATTCTCTGAATCTTGAGACCGGAGGCATAACTCGTACATCCTTGTCTTCTCTCCAGGCATCTTGATTGTCAGACTTGTTATCTTCATGGTACAAATCTACACATCATAGATTCGACTGCATTCTTTCTCAGTACATTTGCTGGCTATTTCGATGTTATTTCGGTCATAGATCCACAAGAAAATGTCGTGCAGGTAGAAGCAGGAACGTCGCAGAAGAACATGTCCTGGTGAACGAGTGCTTGAGGGGAGTTAGACCGAATTTGGGAACACGAGATGTACTTTGAATACTGTTACTGGAAAAGAAGCTTTTTGTTTGTCTTGATGAGATCTGTGGTGTGGTACTAGCGGAATGCACTTAGTCCTGACCCACCGGCGGTGATATGGTTATTACTTCTCACAATTGGAATGGATCCGTCTGTAGTGGCTTATTCTGGAATAGTAAACATAGTAGATTAGCTTGGGCGCTATAGAATGCTTCCAGTCATTGAACTCAGCGAGCAGATTTATAGATGACGGACTGGATCTTCTTCATATGTGTTACTGGTATATCCCCCAAAGCTTGCCAGAGTCTTGAGACTTCCAGCCAAATGTCGGGTGTTTAAGCGAAACGTAAAGTGACAAGACATGAGACACTGTATGTGTAGCGCAGCTACTTCCCAGCAGCCACCGGCAACCTGGTCCAGGCAGTGGTGCGCTCATGCCTCGCGCCTTCCTACACTGTCATCTTCACAACTGCAGCCAGCCTCTTCGCCACCGGATGCCGTTCCTGATCTCAAGATGCCGCAAGCACTGCAAAAGGCTCACCTGTCTCTACAATTATTCTGCACTTAATTTCTTCTTGAATTCATTTGTATCATTCTGTCAACACTAGATGCTGCTCAAAGCAAGTCAAGCGTTGGTGCTTTTGGCCACTATTTCCTCAACATTCTACGCCCATTTTGCCAATGGCTATCACATACCTAAGCCGGATATTCCGGGTTTGAAAATTCTTTCTATTACTGCATTTCTACTTCAGGACTACCCAATTACGGGCGTGCAGGTGAATCCTATACAGTCGCAGAATGTGACTATCAGCTTCTGGAATGTCACAGTTACCTATACGCATCCGGGCTGGGATGACCTGATTCATGCGCACGTTTGGGTACCATTGTCTGGATGGAACAATCGGCTCCAGGCAGTTGGAGGAGGAGGGTGGGCAGGGCTTGTGGACTATGGCACATTAGCTCTGCCTGTCTATCAAGGATTTGCAGCTGCCGGGTCTGACATGGGCCACGACAGGATTCCTTGGTCAGCAAAATCATGGGCTCTCGAGGATGCCTCGGGCCACGTGAACTTCGCCCGACTGGCTGATTTCTTCTCAACCTGTCTCTATGAGCTGTCGCTTCTCGCCAAGTATATCATACAAGAGTTCTATGGAACACTACCTGCTTACTCCTACTGGAACGGCTGCTCGACTGGTGGGCGGCAGGGATTGGAGATCGCCCAACGATGGCCCGATGCATTCGACGGCATATTGGCGGGGGCGCCAACCATAAACTGGGCGCAGTTCGTCCCTGCAAACTACTGGCCAACATTCGTCATGAACCAGCTTGGGGTCTATCCCTCCCCCTGCGTCATGGAAAAGATAACGGATGCAGCAGTCGCTTACTGCGATGGTCAGGACGGTGTTGTCGATGGAATCATTGCTCTGCCGTCGCTTTGCAACTTTAATCCCCTTACTCTCATAGGGATGGAGGTTTGGTGTGAATGTATTCCCAGCATAATTACTGCGGAAGTGGCATTACTTGCAGTGTCATACTGGGCAGGTCTAACTGCTAAAGATGGGACCCCTTTGTGGTACGGTTTCAATCAGGGTACGCCATGGAATTATACGATCTGCACTGCTACCGATGATATTGGGAATCACCGATGTCATTCTTTGCCCGATTACTTGAGCGTGGACTGGCTGCAATTTTTTGTTGCTCAAGATCCCGATATCGACTTGGTTGACATGGATCATGCTGAGTTTGAGTCCCTCTTCTATCAATCCATCATCGGATACAAAGCAATTACCGATGCTAACAATCCCGATCTCTACGACTTCAAGAATAGAGGGGGAAAGATTATCCATTGGCATGGCTTAGCTGATTGGCAAGTTCCTCCAAATGGCTCTGTGAACTACTACAGAAAGGTCCAACTGCGTGATCCATCAGTCCAGGATTATTATCTCTATTTTGAGGCGCCAGGAGTCGAACACTGTGGTAATGGAAAGGGACCAGCTCCAACTCGTTTGATGGAGTCATTGATGGCATGGGTTGAAGGAGGCATTGTTCCTGATCATCTGCACTCTGTCTCTGAGGATGGTGGGATGTCAAGGATTCTCTGTCCCTATCCTGCTACTGCGCAGTATATAGGAGGAGACCCTACAATTGCTTCATCGTTTGTCTGCCAGTAGATTGTTCAGCGCACGCGTTCTTTGATTGTGCTTCACCCCCTTTTGACTGCACTCTAGCATTACTACAGCCTTAAGTTAGTATAGTGTCAGTATTACTCTTAATATACTGTGCTTCATTCTGGACTAGCTTCACATATGGCTTATTCTCACCTATACCTTTGAGGTCCGCATGGCGCTAGAAAGATGATAATATAGAACATACACAATACTTCTGCACTGCTTCCCCCTCATGCCGAGTATACAGATTACCCGAAGCGGAAATCCACCTGACGTCATGATTAGTCTTTCAGTTTCTTTCTAATATCACATTTCCTCAGACTGCATTCTCTTTTCAACCATGAACAAGTGAAAACACCAATTGGCCATGGCATCAGTGTCTCCTCGAAAGAAAGTTGCCATCATAGGTGCCGGAGCAGCAGGCATGGTACAGTCCTCCCCTTCCCTCCCCTACCATCCCTAACCCATTACGAACCCCGACTAACTACTAAAACCCCCACAGTCCTGCGCCTCCACCCTATCCCAACACCCAGACAAATTCGAAATCCACCTCTTCGACTCGGCCCCCCACGCCGGCGGCCAAGCGACCTCGATCCCCCTCCCGCCCAACCACGGCGCAACCTGGCTCAACGACGGCGTCCAAGGCGGCTCATCCATATTCCGGCACACATTCAACTTCTTCCGACGCTACGGATACGAGCCTCAACCCGTACAACTTCAAGTATCCTTCGGCAAAGGCCCCGACAGCTTCTTCACCAACATGTTTCCTTCCCCCCTCGTGGACAGATACTCCGCCGAGATCGAGAAACTCGGCCGCGTGCTGAAGTGGATTAAGCGGCTGATGCCATTCCTGGGTATACTGCCTATCAAGATTGTACTTCGGCTGTTCAGGTTCAGTGCAGAGTTCGGGAGTAAGATGGTTCTTCCGCTCATTGCACTGTTCTTGGGCACGGGGAACCAGACGCCGAATGTGTCGAGTGTGTTATTGGAGAGGCTGTTTGATGATCCGCAGATGAGGTTGTGGGATTTTGATCCCGATATGTTGTTGCCGAATCGGCCGGAGATGTACACGTTCCCCGAGTTGGGGAGGTTTTATGGCGATTGGGTGGGGGATCTGGGGGAGAATAAGGGGGTGAGGGTGATGTTGGGGACGGAGGTGGAGATATTGAAGAGGGACGCTAAGAAGGGGGTAGATTTGAGGGTTTGGGATAGGGGTGAGGGTGGGGAGAGAAGGTGGGAGGGGGTGATGCATGATGAACATTTTGATGAGCTTGTGCTGTGTGTGCCGGCTGATGAGGCGAAGAAGTTGCTGGGTAGGCATGCGACATGGAGGGAGAAGTATGTGCTCGGGGGTGTGAGGTTCTACGATGATGTTACAGTCACGCATAGTGATGCGGACTACTTCAGTAGTAACTTCGAAACGAGATATAAGAGTGATCTGTGCGGGAAGGCGTCGAGCGAGGCGCGCAACGAGCAAATCTCGTTCGCGAAGCAGACACCACGCTGTCGGAAGGACGGGTGGGACGGGTTTGCGCCTATGTACTATACGCATTCGTATGAGCAGGATCCGCAGAAGATTGAGATGGGCTTCGATTGTTCGAATTATCAGCATCAGTTCCGGGAGGCGTTGGGGGAGGGGGCGCTGTCGTTGGAGCCAGATCGGCATGTGTATCAGACGATCTTTCTGAATAAACAGGAGTCGGATCTATGGACGTGGGAAAGCATCGACAAGGACAAGATCATTGCGAAGAAATGGTGGCATCAATTCGGACATAATTGGCAGCATTATATACGTGTGGTGCCGGGGATGATGTTCATTAATGGGAAAAATCGGACGTTGTATGCGGGGAGTTGGACAATGGTGGTGAGTACTTGGTCTTTTCACGGTTGTGGGTGTGTGTTTCAGATACTGATGGCAGGCAGAATATGCATGAGATAGCTTGTATATCGGGCATTGCGGCTGCGTATCGGCTTGGGGCGAGCTATGTGCCATTGGATGATTTTGCGGAGGATTTTTTTGCTAAGTATTTGCTTGTGAGTCATGGGAAGAAGTATAAGCGGAGATAAGTGTGGATTTAGGGGGGCACAGGACCTTCATTCGTCCGTTAGCTTGTATATACCCAATCATGTTTATGTAGGTAAGTAAGCATGAAGGGTACAGTGTGGACATATTAGGATAATTGACATACCTAGTAAAGCTCTATTGACCTGGTATGATCAGAACAACTGCATCCACTCACCATTAGGATAAATCATTGGGGGCTAATCGTGCGTAAGAGTAAGTAATCGGGGGTCGTCTATGCGCGTGCTAGTAAATGAGGAAATGGTCAGAACGATGAAACCCTGCTGCTAGGGATAGAAATGACCATTGAGCAGATATTTGTTTAGATATGTCAAGGGTGAACGTCACGACTGTTCCACAGCATGAGAGGAATGAAGATCTTAGAGAGATGGTACAACCCAAAGCCTGTATGTGGCCCGAAGAAGGTTATTGGTAGCGAAAATATCAGCATCGTCCAATTACACCAGCTGCTGTAGTTACACTAAGCACATTCGCCTTGGAGTTCACCAGCGGACAGTTGATTGTCTTGCCATCTTGTATCCCTTGCAGGATTGTCAGTACTTATCATCGGTGGACACTATAGAAGTGTAGCACTGTATGCTAGGGGTGAGAGGGAAAAGATCAAGAAAAGAGAAGAGACAGTAATCAAAGCTAATCAAAAAACATTAGTTCTGTTGGGGCAATTATTTTTCTAAATCTCTCACGTACATTGTCATCTTTTTGGGTGCTCCGACATTCTCAAACCAAATCGGTCAGAATGGATGGCATGTGGCATATGGTAAAAACTTACTTTACAGAGTCCAACAACCCTCTACAATTTTGCAGCCATCTCTGTGAGTTGAATTCATATCCAGACAAGAACAGCAATACAGAATATGGCGTGGATCTAGACGAAGACTGCATGCGCATATTCTCCGCCCTCGGCGACGTCTCTCGCCCCCCATGTACGTGCAACGAGACACAACTGCTGTGCGATCACATTGATGCGTACATAAAAGCCCATCCTAAACACCACATCACATCAGAGACTACACCTTCCACACCGACAAAGGCGATACTTGCATCGAAGGAGTTTGTCGATATGTCATGCGTGACACGCTTCAATGGTGGGCCCACTGGCACGGATCTATAGAAGGCCATCGCTGGAAGCATTTGTACATGGCATTTATGACCATCTTCGACGAAATCGCGATTCCTCCACAAGATGTAGCAGATGGTTCTTTCCGCTTTCTGGGTAATTCTTTAGCGGAAGTTCTCGAAGGGCTGCGCCTAGAAGGTGTTCATCGAGACGATATCAAATTACTGGAGATGTACCTGTGGCGACAGTGTATCATTCAATATCTCGAAAAGGTCGACCCGGCCATACGCGAGTTCTTGATAGGAAAGACTACCCTCATGACTCTATGGAGGGTGTTGACGGCAGGGACTCATGGTGTGGCTGTATGTATTCTCACCAGTAAGGGTATTCGACCACAAGGGCAAACAGATCATGCACTTGAAATGGCTAGCACATGCGATGCAATTTCCATGGATCTGGGAAAGGAAGCTCTGAGTGTATTGCAAGATGAACCGACAGAAATTGTTGCAGGCAAAGATCGCGAGATACTCAAGCGCGAGCGACGCTGGGTTTATTTGCGGGCTTTGGGGTTCTTAGATCAGGACCCGACAGGCGCGTTGCTAAGGCGGTTCGCAACCTCGGGATTACATTTTGTCCTTCTGAATGATCGCTATCGGGAACGTGTTGCGCATGTCCGGTTTCCAATGTCGCCATATCTGCGCCGCCGAATTGCTGCTTATTATAAGAATGGGTGATATAGTCAAAGAGGACTGACTTGCCATAGCTTCCCGTGTCCGATATGTCTGCACTATACGCATCAACTCCTATATCTGTAATTCCGGGTGAAGATTCGAAAAAGCAGTACAGTCACATCGGCGCGGATTCACCAACTTGCCGAGTTTCCGGCTTATCCACTTTACCCTGTGCATTAAACTCGTGCATGCTGCTTGGGATTCTAGCGTCAATGATAAGACGTGGGATGTTTCGAACGTCCAGTCCATCTCTGGTTTGCAAGGATGTTTTTTTTTGTAACAGCCGGTGCCCTTTTGTTAGCATGGAAATGTCTTTGTTGCTGTTGCTAGGAGTGGAAATCGACGGCTTGCATGCATACATCGTCCTCGGATTTGCTTATCAGAATACGAGTATATTCGTTGAGACTTGTAGTATTTTCTTCTTTCATAACGATGTTAAGCTCCGTTATGGATACTATAAATACATTTACATGGGTTATAGTAAAGAGAGGAATGCCAGCTATTGCACAACCCACTTGGCACCAAACCATGAATGACGCATGCCTCCAGATCCCAACACGAATTAGGGCTCGTTTTTCTGCATCCGGGGCGGTATATAACCAGAGCCCTGGCTGTAACCTCAGAGCAGAGCTTCAGATACAGAGCCTAAGCTTACGACTCCTTGTCCAGTACTGGGGCAAACTGGCTTCTTAACCGAAGACGCTTGCCATAAAGCAGGAATGCCAGAGGTATTGGTATCAGGGCCACCGCCAAACAGCCCAACAGTGTGCAAGCCCACTGAATGCCCATATTGGCAAACATCTGCGACGAAAACAGCGGGAACCCTGCTGCCACGAGCGAGCGGCAGAAGGTGTTTGCTGCTAATGCAGATGCAGCGCTGTAGCAGGTTAGAGAGTCTCCGACAAAAGAGAAAGGAAGAAAGTTGTCGAAAGCATGTGGTGATCAAGGAATGGAACTCACTATGCGAGATATGTATCAATAAGGTAGTTGAACGATTGAATGAAGATCGTGAGCAAACCGGCACCTGTGAAGAGACCGCTCAGGGTCGGGACGATCCAATGGATGGTGCCCGTGAATCCAGTCCAGCCGAGCCAGAAGAGCCCTGCGGAAAATAGAACGCCGCCCACAATTGCTGGCGGTAGTCGCCACTCTGGAATGGGGACATTGTTGTTTGCCTTTAGCTTGGTGTTGTAGGTCTTATTCACGTAGACCATGTAAGCCGTTGCAGCGAGCAGGCCCACGACGTTGGACAACATCGGAAGCCCGCTGACACCGGGAGACATGGCATAGACGCCTTGGAAGATGCTACTGTAAGCAGATAGAAAGCAGTAGAGTAAGCCATAAACAAAGCTGAGGTAAATCGTAACAGCTATAATAAGCGGCTCTTTGAAAAGCATTTGCAGTGGCCGTCCTAGAATGTTGACAACCAAATCATGTGGACTAAGTTCGATCTGCTCCTGTTTCGCATGTATACCCCAATTTCCAGTCATTTGACGCATTTTGATTGCTTTTGAAGTCAGAATCTGTGGTGCATAGGTTTCCTTGAGGAAGAGCAGATTGAGAACACATGTTGTGTATCCCATAAATGAGGGTATATAAGCAGTCCATCTCCAGCCAAGATATGACTTGTTTATAAACCCTCCAACACAGGATGCAACTAGCGGGCCCACGAAGACTGTATTAGAAAAGAGGGCAATAGCGATCCCCCGTGTCCGATTGTCATACATGTCCGCGAAGATAGCGGCAACATTGATGAGCGGACTGCTACCAAATACACCACAAAAGAAGCGACAAATTATCAGGGTCTGGAGGTCTTTGGACACAGCAACAGCCGTATTAAAGATACTGAAGCCCAGCATAGCCACGACGATAGGGAGCCGGCGACCATGGCGCTCAGACAGAGGAGCCCAGACTAGAGGGCCAAACGCATAGCCAGCAATGTAGACTGAGCTCGCCAAAGCCGCCACTTCGACACTGACATGGAATTCCTTGGCCACTGCGCTCATGGACGGACTAAAAACGGCGGAGTCGAAGGTCGAGCTGATGCAGGTGACTGCAAGGATGACGCTGATATAGAGCCTTAACAATCAGGGAAGACAGTCTATCAGTTGCGGCGCGGAGACGTTGGACAGGAGACCATCTTACCTAGTGCGCATCGGCCAGTTTTGAGGAAAGGCCGGGTCATCTGGCCCGTCAAAGTCGACGACATAGTCCTCGCGGTCCGGTAGTAGCGGCGGATGTGGTCTACCTCGACCAGAAGAGAGGATATGATTTGCTGCATCATTAGGCAGTCCGCGTTCCATGTTTTTTCTGCCGCTGCATATGTCGAATAAATTGATTCGGAGTGACTTTGGCATGGAATTGAGGAGATAAGGTAGGGCAATGGTGGAAATCTGGTCGTCAAATGTCAGGGGTTGGATTTTGGTCGTCGATTTTCTGCACGCTGCCGGCCTCTGCTCCCTCATGGGCCGCGCCTCCTGTCCCTGTATACTTATATGCGGCAGTCCGTGAGAATCTCCAGTGGATAAAACCAACAATGTATCATCACAAATCATAAGCCTGTGCCGATATATCCGCTATGCTAGACACGCTAGTGATTAATCACCAGAGCACCCACCTAGGATGTCGGAGCCCAGGAGCTCACCGCGATAGAGAAAGAGGCGGCATGCGTCTCGGCGTAACCAAAACCGTAGAAACAAGATAATAAAAGGATTCAGACGAGGCGCTGCACACCGAAGTGGTGGTGGGTCTTAGCTTACGCAGTTACCTAAAGCCTCGAGGGCAGCCGTCACAGCAGAGATTGAGCAGCGAACCCTCATTAGCAAAATTTCAGTTAGACTTGATCATATCCAGTGTCTCAGTATAACACGGCCATGAGACCTTGAATCTAGCCCCATCTTATCTGCGATCATACTCTTTTATCTTACTGGAAGAATGACCCATCCCTTGGGGCGTTGCTGTAGCTTAGCTCGTATCACCTTTTACGCTTGAGGGTCACTCAAAGGTACAACATGCCTGGTGATCGGCACACCACATTACCCAAAGAACTTTCAGTCCAAGCCAGATCCCACTGTCTTTCAGTTGGAAAGCCATGGAAGGTGATTCTCCCCAGTGCCATCCCTTGGGCTCAAATTGTTCAGCATGTCTGCGCTGAACAGTAATGCACTATTGGGAGTTATCTGCTGTATCCAGTAGCTTGTAGAAGCTCAAATGTATCAGTCTGTGAGATGGGAAAGATGGATGGGGTCATCTATATCTTTGCAGATGTATACATGCAACAATAAGTATAGAACGTCTCAATTGATATCCATGAGGGTAGCTATGTTTTCAAGGTACCATAACTTGGAATTATCTTGATGACTACCATTTCATCCTGTTATGTATAGTCTTCTTCTTCTTTCATCTTACCAGATGCAGTAGGAATATACGTTTCCAGTCATGTGACTCGAGGGTTTTCTGGGGGGAGAACGTGGGAAAAGAAGTCGAGTTGAAGTGTCCAAAAATGTGGGAGGTGTTGACAGGTTAAGGGAATTGAAATGCTCCCTGGTCGGCGGTCGGATGTTCCTGATCCGGTTCCATAACATGAACATGAGCGGATCCATGGCGCTTGGCAGCTGCATGTTGCAGTTTAGCAACAAACTGCCAAGGCTTTGCGGGACCTGTACTGGACTCCATCTTATACTATGAAAAATAATTTCAGCAGTCCCTGTATGACAAGTCGTTGGCAAGCTCCAGGGTGGTGAGGAGGGGCGAGAGGGTTATAAAAGTCCAAGTATACCCCCCGAAAGTTCTGTTGTCCCTCATATCCAACGGAATCACCATTACCATGAGCAACATCTACGGCATCCGGCCCTTGGCCAGCAAAGTCGCCTTTGTTGCCGGTGCTAACGGCATCAGCGGCAGTGCAATTGTCGACTATCTAATCAAGCAGCCCGCCAATGAGTGGTACGTGATTTGTTCCCCCACCCATTTTCTCTGCAGGTCGCGCCTACTCACCACAACCCAAGGGCGGAGATAATCATCACGTCGAGAAGCCCTCTCAAGACCGTCTACACCGACCCAAGGGTGCGATTCGTCGCCATCGACTTCCTTGCGCCGGTCGAATTCATCGTCGAAAAGATCAAGGAAGTGTGCAAGGACGTTACCCATGCTTTTTTCACCTCGTACATCCACAACAATGACTTTTCGGTACTGTACCAGAAGAATGGTCCCCTTTTCCGCACCTTCATCGAAGTGGTGGACCTTGCCTGTCCTAAGCTGCAGCGTGTGGTGTTACAAACCGGAGGCAAGGTAAGCAGGATATGTCAAATCTCTTCGGTCTCATACATATGATAACTTCTGACTGTTGGCCAGCATTATGGGTTCCAATTCAGGGACATTACAACCCCCTTCTTGGAAGACACGCCTCGCCATGAAGGCCCAGAGAACATCTTCTACTACGAGCAGGAAGATGACCTTTTTGCTGTTCAAAAGCGCCGCAACGCCTGGAGCTACAACATCATTCGCCCCATGGGCATCATCGGCTACAGCTGTCAATGTACGCATTAACCCACTTCTATCGCCTTTCGCTTCCATTGCTGACATTCTAATCTCTTTTCCATTACGGCAGACCTCGGAATTAACGAAACTCTCCCACTAGCCCAATACTTCCTGATCTGCCGAGAGCTCGGTGACGCACCACGCTGGCCAGGTAATCTGCAAAGCTACCACCGCGTCGAGAAACAATCGTCCGCCCCTGGAATTGCCAACCTTACTATCTGGGCGGCAACCCAGCCCCATTGCAAGAATGAGGCCTTTAACCATGATGATGGAGATGTGATCGTCTGGAAGTTCCTCTGGCATTTGCTCGCCAGATACTTCCAGGTACCAATGGACAAGTTCGAGGCCCCTACTGAGGCAACACAGCCTTTTGATCTGGCCGATTGGGCTCAAGATAAGAAGCCTGTGTGGGAGCGCATTGTCGCCAAGTACGGTGGCGATCCAGAGGCGTTCCAGCTGGACGCCTTCCAGCTCATGAACTGGTATATCACACCAGCGCCGAACATGAAACCCTTTATCAGTACGGTCGTGAAAGCACGTCAGTTTGGTTGGAACCACAGCGATGATACCTACCAGTCGTGGCTTAACACCATGCGTGCATACGAGAATGCCGGTGTGCTGCCAATTCTCCCGTAGTCTTTTGGTCGGTTTACCAAGTCAAGCAGAGCGGAGATGATAGCAGATAGGATGACGGAACTTGAATCCACCTTCTAGATGGAGACTGGTTTCCCAAGAATAAAATCGAATTTTACTTTGAGAAAGTAAAACGTTTCTTGCCATATCTACCCTTCGTATATGAGCCCACTCCCTTCTTTGGTCTTTTCCCTGAGTATGTAGTCTCGGCTTTCAGTACAATTTCGGCTAATATAAAACAACTTAAATTAGAAATCAACTTACGGAAGATGTGCAAATATTTGTCCCTTTATTGTCTACAACTAATAGGCTATGTAGTCTCCCGCAACATATTTATGACAAACTACTGGAGGTTACCCCTGGTGAAATTGACAAAACCAGTTCGTTTCTGACCCACGCGGAGCGCCTTCCCAACGGCCTGGCCTATTTCTGGATATTTCTGGAGGTGGCCGGGAAGATAAGGTGTAAATTGCGGCAAAGTGCCTGCAGATTAAGCCCGGCTGAAATTATAAAGCAGCTCATGACTAAGACCATGCAATTATTTGGCTGCCGGGTGAATACCTTTTCACAGAGGTGGGTTGATGTCCGCTAAGTTGACTAGATAACCCTTGAGTAGGAACATGCAACTCGCTCACTCCGTTACAAATCTTATGGCCATGTTACTGCACTCCTTGGAGTTCAACCCAATCTGAAGAATGGCATGGTTTAGCCCCTCTTCTATCAGTGTCGCACTCATAAAAACTCCCTCACCTGGGAAATTTGCCCAATCTCTTGGCCTATCCTTGCTTGGTAGGACTTTTTTCAAGAAGAATTAGTGCCAACATGACACGCATTCTTGATGAACACCAAGTGAGCGTATGGGACCCCCTGTGTCAGGTTTGTTATTCGTGATAGTGTATGACACTCCTCCGGTTATTTATAAGATGAGCAGGAGCGTGATCATTGCAGTGGCTTATCTGGCGTAAACAACGGATAAGTACTGATGTATATGATCTCTCATGACTCTGGGCTTTCTATCTCGCCTCTGACAGCTATCCCGTCAAGCCCTCATAATATAACTCAAGCATTTTCTGAGTAGTGGAAAGTCTGTATCAATCTATATCATCTATGTACCTGCGATTCTGCTCCCGTATGTGAAGCTAGGAGTCCCTACATAATCCAAAACCTTCAATTCATTACTGTTATTACCAAGCTTTGCTGCCCATTGTTCGAGTGGGTGAGGGAACACTCTTCGAGGCCTTGAGGAGACGACATATGCGGTCTACGTCGTCGAAGAGCACCCGGTTGTGAAATCCCAGTGCGCGTATTCCCGCCTGCCTTCATTGGTCCAAAACATGGCATTTCGGGATGCCGCTTGGTGACATCTGATTCTGGGTTCTGGCGATAGTACCAAATTCCTTCTTCTTCTTCTTCGGAGCCTTGAACCTCGAGAGGGTGGAATTTAATTTCCCAGGCGTCGATAACAACGTTCAACACCCCCAGGAGTATAATTCATGTTCCATTAATGAAGCTAGACCTTGACTTCCAAATACCTCTGGGATTGGATCCGACGCATGAACTTGCGCCGGTGCAACTTGGCAGGATACACAGCGTGTGCATAGTTGAGCATATCCATCTTCAACCGAGAACTATGAGCAATTTCTTGAGAAGGTCCAGTAAACGTAGAGTCTACCCGTTTCTGTGCGATACAGCCTTTATTCTGTCCTGTCGAGCTAGTCAGATGGTGATGTTTTACCCGTTGTATATGAAGCAATGAAGTTTCTATCCAACTCCAACTGCATAAATAGGATATCGTTATTGTTAGAACCCCAATATTTGGATATACTCCTCTACAGCGCAAGGGATAGGCTAGAGGTCGGGTTCCGCAGCATGTGCCTCGTCAAAGACTGTAATCTCAAACGATTCCTCGGCCTCTTCCTCCTCCTTGGCCTCCTCCTCGGCCAGTGGCACCAGTGACGTGGTCCATTGGTAGTTGTAGTTGTGGTTGTAGTAGTAGTAGTAGGCGTAATAGGCGGCGGCGGCGACAAATAGACGGGACTGGAGTATTTCGGCATTTTGGGGTACAGTGGGTCATACTCGCTTTTTGTCTTTGCGCACCATGCCTTGACTGCCCGAGGTTCATGCCAGCTTTCCCATGTTCGGTATGATGTGATCACCAGTGTCCGGGCGCTTTCAATGCCTCCCCTGAAGGCGCGAGGCGCGATGTGTTCCGCTGAGCTTCTCTTCAATTAACAAGGCTCCTTAACGGGTTATCATTAGGGGCTTAGCAGTTTGGTCCTGTAGTCGATAAAAATAACGCTCCGAGTATTCGCCAGGCCTAGACAGGACACTTTCACCGCGGATGATGTCGTAGAGATTGATCAAGCACAAAGCGCCCGCTTGCGCTTTAATCCGGTAAGAGGCTGGGCTTGCCCCGATGATGCACCACGGCGTAGAAATTACGCTTAAAATCTCGTCCATCAGCAGGTGAGTATGTCGATTGGGGTCCTTATTGAGCCTATTTTCAGTAAGTAGCAGTTTTACAAGTTGGCATTGGACCCTCCGCTGATCTTTTGTGTCACTGTCCACGATGAAGGAAGCGGAGAATGGAGGTTATTCTGCGGGAATTTCTGAGTTACATTGTGCCAGTGCATGTTCAAGGCGAATGTGGATTGGAACATTGTTGAAGTTATTGCAGTAGGTATACTTCGTTGGTGTAGCAAGATGCTCAAGCCTCTTCGCCTTTATGGGTCGCTTGGCCGCATCACTGGGTCAACGGGAGCCTCCTTCCTCTTGGCAAGATGGAGGGCCATGTGATACAGACAATCCTCCAGTAGGTTTCAGACGGGTCATATTTGGTAGACTTCCGTTTCAGCTCGATCTTCTGCTTTGGGGTCAGCACATCATCCAAAAGTTGCCGAAGGTAGTCTGTCTTCCGGGCTTTCATATACTCATCCACATGGTTTCTCTTAACATTGTAGATCCAAATCACATGGGCCTTCTGGATTTATTCCGACTGGAGCCTTGCGATAAGCATATCATTATCGTGCGTTAGTCTCCGGGTCTCAAACAGAAGGATTTTTTGCCCTGCCCTGGACACATCCTGTGCTTTGAAAGATTTTGCTTCTGTCAAGGTTACATTCGTGTAACCTTCATCCGTATGATGACTCGCTTCCACTGTATCCCTCTGTTGTCCGTGGCCGTAACTGATCTCTCTTCGTCACGCCAATGTTTCGATACGATCTTGCTTCTTAGGATAACAGCACTAGGATATTCCCCGCTGTTGACTAGGAATGTCAAGTCAAACTTTGAATCTCTAGACGGCGGAGGACAACATTCATGTAGAAATTCTGTGGGCACCTGGCAGTATATTATTTATTATTGCTTCAATGTTGCCTTGCTGCACACTGCTCAATATGCTCTTATTCCTTCTCATAGAGGAATCACGATATAGTCTGGTATCTGGCATTAATAAAGAAGGACCTTGTTGGTCTGAGGGGAAGCGGTGGTTCATAACTTGGAATATATAAGAAAGAGAAAAATTTGTAGAGCGCGATGGATGACGGCTTATATACCACGAAGTGCTCGCTCTAATTCACCTCGCAAATTACTTCATCACCAAATATTAACTAATGCCAAGGCCATTACCTCTACCAAACTATTCATGTCTTCAAGGATTCATATATCGAGCAAAGCTCCATTATTCACTAACACTATGGCAGTAATCCCACCTAACTAGTACATGTCAAGTGGATCAATATATACAACCAGACGTCCTAGGGACGCCGTCTTGCCTCACCTCCAAAGCGAGTAAATTTAGCAAGAAGCACCGGAAGGAACGTTCTCGCAGTCATCGCTGGCCTTTCCACCGGAGAGGTCAACACCGGACCAGGTCCAGTCGGAGCAAGAGCCGTCACCGCAGAGGATGTAGACCTGGGTGGCGTCGTCCTCAAGAGTACCGGTGATACCGTCAACGGTGACATCGGTGATGGGGATACCAGTGGAGGGGGTGCCGGTGGGGGAGCCGTTCTCGTAGTCCTGCTCGATGACGATACCGTACTTGGTGATGCCGGAGAGCTGGATGTTGGAGTAGGTGATCTCGCTGACATCACCGGTCTCCTTGTAGATGGTCTTGATGCGGACACCGTTGGCAGAGTCGCTGACGGTGGAGTCGGAGATGGTCACGTTCTTGACGGTGTTGTCATCACGGCCACCGACGGATCCGATGGAGAGACCGTGGCCACCGGAGCAGGTACCGCCGGTGAAAGAGATGCTCTGTAGTCATAATCATTAGCCATGTGTACTAATTGGATGGCTGTGGTGGTGAGGATATCGTACCTCGCCAGAGTTGATGGCAATGCAGTCGTCCTGGTTCTTGACGGTAGCACCGCTGATGTAGACACCGGTGGACTCGCTGATGTCGAAACCATCGGTGTTGTGGCCACCGTTGTCATCACCGTCGGAGTTGTCGATGGTGAAGTCGTTCAGGTGGACGTTGGTAGCCTGGACACTGATGGCCTGGACGGGAGTGTTCTTGACGTTGATGCCCTTAAAGGTAGAGTCCTCAACATCGTGGATGTACATGAACTTGGGCTTGGTCTTGCCACCGTTGGTGCCCTTGCTGTCCCACCAGCGAGAACCGTCACCGTCGATGACAGCGCCCTCAGCCATGGTGACGGTCAGATCCTTACCACCGAAGCGGATCAGAGGACCCTTCCATTCCTTGTAGCCGAAAGAAGTGGTACCCTCGAAGGTGATCTAGGTGATGTCAGCGTATTGGCGAAGGTGATAGACGGCTGAGAAACACATACGGTGGAGCCATCAGCAGCGTCGGACAGGTCGAGGGTCTCGCCAGCGGGGACCTCGATGCCGCTCAGGACAACATCGGAGCAGCTGGAGATGCTCTCACTGGCCTCAGAGGCAGAGGTGAAAGTGCAGGTAGAGGCCTTCTTAGCGAACTCAGAGACGCGAGAAGGAGCGGGAGCGGCAGAAACGAGGGAGCCGACAGCGGCCAGGCCAAGAAGCTGGTAGGAGTGCATGGTGATTGTTTGAATAGGTTCTGGTCAACAGAACAGGTTTCGATCAAAAGAATGGACGGGGTCTGGTCAACAGAAAGAAAGGACAAGGAGTGGAAGAGTGAGGTGTTGTTGGATAGAGCATCTCAACGACGGAAGTCCTGGAGAGTTTTATACGTGAAATACTGAATCATGCTAAGCTTCTGTTCCTGAACAAGGCAGTGAGATACCCCCATTATTGGTGGAAAGACCAAGGGGACCCTCCGATCCACCCGGGTATCAATCTCTAACGGCGATGGGCGCTTCAGCCAGGGATACCACCGGCACTGCATGCATCGCAGCATTGGTAAGCACCAAGGTTCGTGTCATCCGGCGTATCTCAGACGCTAACGGGCTTACAGTCCGGCCAACTCCGACCCAAGAAGGCATTGATTGACGCTTGGGCTGAAGGTCGAAGCATCGGCGGCTCTCGGCACTGCTCGGCATCTCCACTGCTGATGCCGTGTCTTGGTCTCTTCCTCCATCTGCCCCATCCAGCTTATCCACGCTGTTTCACTCTGTCGCAACATGCTTGGTGGATGCACCGGCAGAGCATGTATCGTCTCGGCAATTTTCAGTGCCAATGCATATTCCTCGTCATCCGATGGTCCTTGGAATTTGGTGATGATATCGATATAGACTGCTTTGGGACCCACCAACACTACGGATCGGTCGGAATCGACCGCACTGACGAGACTAGAAACTGCCACTGCCGATCCCACTATCGAGACTCTAGCAAAGACCCTTTAGGGTATTTACAGGGTCCGCGAATCAATATGATTGATCCTTTCGGCGACATTCCTTTCAGGGGTCCGACCCTGGTTCCTCGGCTGATCATCGGATAAATTTTAGGGATATTGTGCACACGAACGCAGACATTCTTCCGATACGTGATCATGCCAGTTTCTCCGATAGCCGACCATCTCATGTCTTACAATCCCATGGGGTAATACAATGCGGTGGGATGATATTGTGGGCTGTGGCGTGCAGGAATCTTTCTATTCTCACCTTCAATTTCTTCATCTTCCGGGCCCGCAGTGGGTCGGCGCCAACCCTAACCTGGATGCATGGAAGTGTGAAACCTCAACCCCGTTGTACTTCCAGGGGATCACACTGGTTGGAACAAAGTGATGCTGTGCATGGCAGGGTAATCAATACCTGCTTCCTAATATCATTTAATTTGTCACACACATCTCATTCGTGTCGAGGTCAGCTCTGGACTAGACTTTTTTTTGCCAAGAGAACCGCGATATTAAGTGTTGTCGAACTCCGGGCGGTCTCAACCGCCAGTAAATTGATACGATCCGTTTTGCTGGAGCTAATCACTGCACTTCGTCGAGCATCATTATACATCTGTGGCTAATACATGCTACATCACTGGTTCGTGTCCTACCATCCAAGCGAAGGAGCTGTGTCGATCAACCCGTAGGGCCCTGCAAGAGCGAACTGCTTTAGACACGGAGTTCATCGACAAAGGTTTTTCCACGAAGCAGAATGCATCTTACAGATTCTTGAGTTGCTGGGGAACACCAGAGTGGAGTAGGTCCAAGATAGCTAAGAGATTCAAGGTTGGTGGTATTTGCGGGATTCTAAGACAATTATCAGAGTCAAGCACAATTATCCACCCGTAAATGAGCTTAACTTATCTGTCTTTCTTGGCAGAACGGGATTCGCAAGCCATCTGCTTCCGGGGGTTTCTAGGGGGTGTGTAACATGCCCCGTCCACTATCGTCGGCTATAGAGGCACTACTCAGTCTCGGACTTAGGGTTGTCCGATGCAGCGCCGTCTGAGGCGGGCAATATGCATGTTTTCTCGTATTTTTCGTATCTCAAAACATGAGATCAGAAATTGGTCTAGGGTACAGTCGAAGTAGAGATCAATTCATATACGATCTCGACAATGTATTTCTCCTTTAGTGATTTGCCTATATTGCCGGCGAAGCGAGAAGCTCTTGGACGTCTGCATGCGAGACAACGTCCCTGAGTAAAGAGTCAACATCATCACAGAATATTTGGCGGTGAAACATTCAGGTTGTTAGCTATACAATACCAAGAGTTAGCTGGCGCGTACTCGCTCCTGCCAAGCCTGTAAAAGACTTGGCTATGGTGGGACTGGCCTGGGGAGCTGTGGATGGTATGATCCTGGGGCCCCTTATACGGACAAACGAAAAATGCACTTTAGCTTAACGGTATCTTCTCCCAAAATTTTCAAGAGTGGCATTTGAGCGACATATCCTACTTTTAACAATCAGGGGTGTGACATGAAGGTGCAAAGCCGTATTGATCTCACATTGATACCAGTATGGTTGGTTGGAAATGTACGATGACAGTTTTAGCTTACAGTGTAGTGTACACCTCAGAAAGAGAAGGCAACCACGAACATCTCTGACGGGGCCAACGACGCATATGGAGATTGGATTACACGCTAATCAGTACAACAATGTGTGTAAAGAGAAGACTGAAGCAGCAGCATTCGACTTCTCACTAACTCAGCTCAGTCAGTCTTTTCATTCCAACGCCACGGCTTCGAATCCTCGAGGGCGTTGTGATAGAGTGAAGTCATTGTTTTGATGCACCTCTTCAATATGGAATCATGTTGTCATTATCCTTTAGTTATACAGTTAGACTTATAGGATTATACATGGCTTAATCATGAAGTCACTCTATACTCTCTATTTCTCACTTCCTACTCACTCCATACACAATCTAAAGGCGCCTCTTACTCTACCTGACTATTGTCTAAACCCCCCTAACTATACGTACTATACACATCCCTCAATGCACCGGGGTATCCCCAATCTCCAGCATCGTCTCATCCAACAGCCTCGTCAACTCAACCACCACATCCGCATACTTGGCGTCATGATACACATTGAAAAGCTCAAGAGGATCCTTCTCACAATCAAACAACTCCCACTCCTTCGGCTGCCCACCCTCCTGCGTTCCCGGCAAGTCAAAATCCTCCGCATACCAATAAATCAGCTTATACCGCTGGTTGCGGACCCCGTAATGAGCATACGCATTATGAATAGGATCCCGATGCATCCAATACCGATGGTACGCAACCTGCTTCCAATCCGTCGGCGTCTCCCCCTTAAGCAGCGGAGCAAACGACACACCCTGCATGTATGAGGGAATCCGCAGCCCAGCAAGATCTAACCAAGTCGCCGCGAAGTCCACATTAGAGATAATATCATCGCAGACCGATCCCGGCTTGATAAGCTTAGGGTACCTTATCAGAAACGGCATCTGGAACGACTCCTCATACATGAACCGCTTATCGAACCAGCCATGCTCACCCAGGAAGAACCCCTGATCGGAGGTATAAATAACCACCGTATTCTCCGCCAACCCCTCCTCATCCAGGTAATCCAACAACCTCCCCACATTCTCATCAATTGAATGAATCGTCCGCAAATACCGCTTCAAATACCGCTGATACTTGAACCGCCGCAGCTCCTCATTACTCTTGAACGTAAACACCTCCGCCGTATCCTTATCAATCAACCGAAACCCCTCGATATCCGCATCAGACACATTCGGAATCTTCCTATCGGTGGACCGACTCCCAAACAGCTCCCCAACCTCTGCGCCTCCCTCAGGCTGCACCAGCCCCAAATCGAAGTACGTGATGTCACTCTCAATCCGCATCTTAGCTACCTCCGCGGCCTTCGCCCGGTTCTTGTAATCATCATCAAACGTATCCGGCATCACCACATCCTCTTGATACAGTCCCCGATGAGCAGGATGACACTCCCATGACCGATGTGGTGCCTTATGATGACACATGAGGAAGAACGGCTTCTTCTCCCCAACCCCACTGCTTCTATTCTTCAACCACCCCAAACACTTATCCGTAATAATATCCGTCGCATACCCCGGCTCAACTACCTTCTCTCCACCAATCTCAATAAACTCCGGATCAAAATACCTCCCTTGTCCCGGCACCACGCTCCAGTAGTCAAAGCCCGTGGGTTCATGGTCCTCCCCCTCGCCTAGATGCCATTTGCCGATCATGGCGGTCTGGTAGCCGCCGGTGCGTAGGTGCTTGGCGACATTAGGCAGGTGTTTGTTAATCTTGCTGTCCAGGGTCATGACCCCGTTCACGTGGTTGTGGGTGCCTGTAAGGATGGTGGCGCGGCTGGGGGTGCAGATGGAGTTGGTCACGTAGCAGTGGTTGAATTTCATGCCGTCGTGATAGAGTCGGTCAATGTTGGGGGTGTGGTTAATGTTGGTGTTGTAGGCGCTGATGGCTTTGGAGGCGTGGTCGTCGGCCATTATGAAGAGGATGTTGGGGCGGGATGAGGGTGGCATGGTGGGTGGTGGAGAGAGGGTCGTGGGAGTTTGGGGATGAAGAATTCTGATTGTCATTTTTAATTCTGGGTTGGGTGTATTTGATTGTTCATGAGGCGGATGGGGGTTGTGGTATTATAAGTGTCTAGAAGGTGGTTGGCATTGTCGGTCCGGGTATTGATTATCTGGATGGGACGATGAGGGGCAATTGGCACAACTACTTTGTACTAGTAGCGGGGGGTATACACGGGTATCCTATGTGTTGTTGGCTTCAGTTATTGGTCAATTGAGTGTATAGTGAGGGGGGATCAAGGACGACGCGTGGTGTTCCTGCGCTAAAGGGTTGCGAGAGAGAGCTCGTTGTTGACGCCATCGGAGCGGTTGATTGGATGTCTGGCCTCTCGTTTTGAAAAGGCGGCGGCGGAGGCTAGGTTAATTTCGTCGGGCCCTCGTAGAGTAGTTTGTATCATTGTTTGTTATTGATAATGGACTAGGTCCATGTCTGCTGCTTGAACTGCTGTTTTATATTTTCGAGGAGTAATGAATGGTACACCTGGTTTATTGGTTGAGATGAGCTACAGCAACTGCGGGATCACCAACACAACTAATCGGTTCAAATTTCACTCAATAGGTATAGGCGTAATAGCGATTAGCATGGTGGAGCGCATTGTAAGGCGTGGTAGTGGAGATATAACCTTAATTAAAATAAAAGCACTTGCATTAAATAATTGTACTACATCCTCTTCATGATTGTTGGCGCACAGGATATATGTTCATTGAGTGACTGCGTACCAGTATCTGTGCTTTATGCTACCAATTGGAATCACTCAACTCACCAATATCACTGTGAAATAATAATTAAGAAAAACGTTCACCCATACAATGGATTCGAAAGAATGATTATCCGCGAAATACAGATGTTTCAATGTCGTTTATGAATGCGGGGGGAGAAGAAAAAAAAGAAAAAAGAAACGTCAGCGACAGGACTCGAACCTGTGCGGGCGAACCCAATAGATTTCTAGTCTATCGCCTTAACCACTCGGCCACACTGACTAATCGTTGATGATATGGCAACTATAATAATATATCACTCTCCATGTCTTATAGCCTTCGGATCGGTTTCATCCACATCTAGGATATCCAATGATTTGACAACGACTTTTTTTTAGACTTCACACTATAATGAACTATGCTTGAAATCAAGCATTGAGGATACAGGTTGTTATAGTTCAAATGCCAAGGAGTGACTGTGACTTTTCAATGTTGGATTATAATCAGTTAAAGTCTCTTTATATATTTATACTACATCTAATCCTACGCCATCAGTACACTGCCATCATTCCATATACACCCTAAAAAGCCCGACACAACCTCCCATCCACTTGCTCCTCCCACGCTTCACTCCCAACACAATGGCGACACCAAAGTAAGCCCTCAGGATCATATGTGCTCTTAATCTCAAGGAGTCGAGGATAATGAGATCCGAACAACGAAGTCTGCCACTCTGGCTCAAATGGGTTGGCCTACAATAACGAGAATTATGTTAGCCTTGTTTTCCAACAGAACCTTGAACATTGTCTGTAAATCCATAAATACTGTGCTTACCTCGTTAAAGTAGCATCCAGTATCAGGGGCCAGCTGCCGAAGCGCATACCCCCTGCCGTACGTCATATTGTAGATGGTCTGTTCGGCCAAGGCTGACGGGAGGGATTCGTTCCAGCTCTGTTGGACAATTAGGTGTACGACTGAATCTCTCCAAGCCGTGTTCAGAGCGTTGTCGACTGGGGTGGCACTGCCGGTCATGGTGCCGGAGATTGAAGGAGCGGATACGCCCTGCGTCGTGTGTTTAACGTTAGGAGATCTTTAGGGGTACAGGCAAGGCGAAAATGAGAGCTACTCACGTTGACAGAATTGTTGCGAGACATGATGACCTCAAATGTATCTGCCAAGAGTTCAACATCTTCCATGACAGCCCGGCGTGGGATGAACCGTGATGCCCGCACACCTTGCGTCTTGCCGACAGATTCAACGACAGGCATCATCTGCACGACATCATAAAAGGGCAGCGTCATCATTGGCGCAACCATGCTAGTCGCAATGGCCTCTTGGGTCTTCAAAAAGTTCTGAAAAGGGCGGAGGAGCCTCTCAGCAGTGCCGTTCTTCGCATTGTACAATAGCAGAGCACCGTTCATGTTTAGCTGCGGGGAGCTGCTCATGGTGTAGTATCCATGGACACCATTGTTCTGAAGCTCAGCAAGGTAGCCGTGGGCCTTCGCAACGAGTCGATACCATTCATGCTCGCTAGTAGTGTTTTTAGCGGTAAGGGAAAGGTTGATCATGGTTACCAGAGGCATGGGATACGCCTTGACAGTGACCGAGACAATCACACCGTAGGTGCCACCACCTCCTCCGCGAATAGCCCAGAAGAGGTCCTCGTGCTGAAAAGCATTTGCGGTGACAAGCTCGCCCGCTGGGGTGACTATCTCCGCTTCGATGATGTTGTCTGCGCCCATGCCGTATGTGCCTGTGGCCAGGCCATGCCCACCACCGGTCGCCCAGCCCACGACTCCGACGTCCTAGATTTTCTGTCAGGGGCCCTGTCTCAATCCTGCGAGGGATTCTCTTGCTTACCATGTTTGTTCCGCCGACAGCCGTAGCATTGTGTTGAGCAAGTGCAGCAAAAAGTTCCCCGTCCTGCACACCAGCCCCAAGAGTAGCAGCCATCGTCGTCAGATTCGCAGTCTGTGCGGACGACCCGACCTTACTGTATTGGTGAGGCTGGAAGTGCTTGCGAAACTCAATCTTCTTCAAGTGATGAGTCCAAATGCTTTACCATCTATTAGCAAAGACTGTAGCAAGTATTAGAAATCAAATTAGATCAACTCACGACAAACTCCCATGATTAATACTGCGTTCAGAACCATGGCCCGTATTCTTGATATTCAATCGCAGGTTCCACTCCTTCGCAAAATGAAACCCAGCCTGGATATGACTGGCATTGGTGGCATTGATCACATAGACTGGGTAATTACCAATG
This sequence comes from Aspergillus piperis CBS 112811, assembly GCF_003184755.1. Taxonomy (NCBI): domain Eukaryota; kingdom Fungi; phylum Ascomycota; class Eurotiomycetes; order Eurotiales; family Aspergillaceae; genus Aspergillus; species Aspergillus piperis. Next base: position 425,378 of record NW_020291594.1, read on the forward strand.
CTGCAGCCTTCCCGCTCCGCATGCACATTTCCCGTGATGCTAGTTCCATCAGGATAGATTGGATTGCAGCTGTTGTTGGACCAGATTGGGTCATCGACGCTGACTGGGTCTGAGGAATGAAATCTCGATGTAGTCCAGTTGCCCAAGACGGATGTACAAGCAGCTGGGTTATAGTTGGGCTCGTTAGGATAGCAGACGGACGCTGCTGGCACCGTTCGGATAAGTCTTCCGGATACGGTTTGGTTGAGAGAGGTCCATTCATCTGCAGATGGCCAGCACGGGTCGGAAGGGGACTGCAGGGGTAACGAATGTCAGAGTACCAGTCAGTAAACCACTGTAAAGTAAAACTGGGAGGTAGTTTGAGGTTGTCTGAAAACTCACACATTTGCAGTCTAGGGCGCTGGTTATGCCGCTGACTGCTAGAATAAGCGTTGCGAAAAGGCTGGTACCACAATACATGATATGATATATACCCTGTTCTTGAGCCGATGGCAGTACTTGTTAGGGAATTTGATAGAGGTCGCATGAGGGTTTATATAGTAGTCCTCCAGCCCTATGATCAGGCTGCGGAGCATAACTACAATACTACATACCTTCCGTTCGTTCAGTTAGCCTAATCAGGTAACAAATATACGAGAACGAGCGATCGGAAACAAGTGGGGCAACACAAAGTCCGGGGTTCAAGGGTCCAGAGACTCTCGCACTTCTCCCCATAAGATATTGGAACGAGTACGAATGAAGATCTAGGTCGGAATTGCCTTGAAGTGGAGGTTGAAGGCTTCAGGCTGCAGCCTTGAATCCAGTCTCAGTTCCCCGAATCCACATGTAAGGGTTCTCAGTAATATCTTTAGACCACTTTCTGTTTATAGCCTAGAACTCCATTTTCCTTTCTTCTTTTACTTGTCCTCTTTGGGGGTGAAGCACTACTCACTGCTAGGCAAAAGAGTTCTTGTGACATGTGGGAGATTACTATGAGCACATGTTACAGTGATGAATCTGTTGAAACCAAGGTCAGAATCGAAGTTGTACAATGCTTGACTTCTTGCTATTAGAAGGCAACCAAGAGATGAAATCAAGATTTCCTATATCCATAGAGGCATAGAACAAAAAAAAAAAAGAACAGTCAAAGATCAATAAAAGCATTAACTCATACTTCAGCCGATGAATGGAGTCAAACAAAGCAAAAAAGGACCGAACGCGGTTCGAACGCGTGACCTCGGGATCTGCAATCCTACGCTCTACCACTGAGCTACCGATCCAAGTTGTGGAACACGTCAAAATTGGGTACTATAACCTACAATACCAGATTTTTTTTTATCTAAAGTCCACAACATGGGGTTGTACATCACAGCATCATAGAAGGATACACTGGAAATATGATGGTAGTACAGAGTTTCGGTTGGGATGTTTGATAATTTTTCTCTACGACTCAGGCTTTTATATTGATTGAATAAGGACACGAAGGCACGTCAGTTCATTTGTCTACTAATCACTATTAACCCTGTTGTAACGTCTGGCTGAGGTGTTCTTCGTCACTGCAAGTGATGGCTATACAGAAAATGCTAGTGCGCAAAGCGGAAATCCAACCTCTTACTTCCTGTGTCCGTCGTATTCTGCAGATAATCCTGCCGTTCCTATGTGGGTAAGTTAGCTAATCATTCTGCTAATTCCCAGAGAATAAAATAACACTTACCTCTTCGGTCATTGCGTTCCACACGCGCTCCCTGTGCTTGTTTCTATAAATATAGTATATCTTCGTGCCAATAAAGAGCAATATAGCCAGGATATTAATCCCTATGAGAGTAGAATTTCCGCGATGGTATTTGGGCTTATCGTCCGCACGGTAGATGTTGTTGCCGATGATGGCGCCGAGTTGCACGCACACTGTTGTCAAAAGTTCATTAGCAAGCACTCTTTGTAGTATAGTAAGATGGAAGAGATTAGCTCACTGTTATAGAGTGCGGCTGAAATTGTCCGTGTTCCCACGTTGTTAGAGTTCTTCGAGCACCATCCCACCAGGATAGCGTGGCAGTACGGATAGCAGAGTAGCACGGTCACGGTGGCATAAGTTCCCCATGCGTTGGTCATTGTACCAGGCCAAAAGCGGAGGGCAATAACACAGGGTAATGTCCATATGGATTGGATCATTGACACCAAGGAGCGCTCTTTAAGCCAGTCGCTGAGACGGGTGAGCAATAGTAGACAGATGATGTGGCCGACGCTGTAGGGGATGGTAAGAAGGTTCGTAGTGAACTGTTTCATGTTAGCATGCTACACTAGATCTGTAGAAGTCATCAGGCTTACAGTGCCAAATCCCACACCCTTGAGGATTAGGGTTATGTAGGACGTCATCGGTGTCTGCGGGATATAAACTATTAGGCCAAGGAGGTAGATCGGCCAGATGTCATAGTCTCGGAGGGAGTTCCAAAGACGACGCGGAGTTATGGCTTGCCGGTTGTGCATGTCTCCTAAGGAATGTGAGAATGATTGTCAAAGGTTCAAAGCAATGGTAACGCAAACGTACCCTTAGAGGGGTCATCGCGCAGAACCCGGTTGACCACGATGCTGACTTCACGGTCTGTAAACCAGCCCTTCGGGCGGAACCATTTCTTGGTGTCGACAGCAGAGGCAGGCATGCGAAAGAAGGAGCTTAGACCAATAAGAAGAGTGATGAGACCTTCGATTAGGAATAGCCACCTGTAGACTCTGTTAGACCTGTAAGGGGTAGGAAAACATGGCACGTACCTCCAGCCAGCCATGCCCTGTACACCGCGCATGTGGAGGATGCCGAATGCGAGAAACGAAGTAATAATAGTAGTTAAAGATAGCGCAGTCCAAAAAATACTATGATTGTCAGTAATGGGCTGAGATAGCGAAGACAAAAATTACCTCAGGCGGGTTGGAAGCTCTCGGCTTGTGTAAAAGTAGGATAACCAGAGGACGATGTCGGGAATGAAGCCACCCTATAGAAATCAGAATAGAATACCATAACTTCAATTCGTCCCAATTACCTCGAGTATCCCCAACAGTGCTCTCGTTGCATAAAAGGATTTCTTCCCGCTTAAAGCAGCCTGTGCAGCAGCAACAATTGACCAGATGGTCATCTGCATGGGAATCCAGCGATCGGGGCCAATTTGCTTGGACACCAATTGTGAGGGCAGCTCGGCCAAAAGGAAGGCGACAAGGAAGATGGTGTTTCCAGTATTGTAGTCTGCACACGTCAGAGACCTAGTAATCCGAAGAAGCGATGCGCTCACCATTCGTGGAGAGACCAAGATCATCCAGCAAATTGTCCGACACAGCTTGTACAAGGTTTCCTCGGTCAACCTGAAGACCGAAGAACATCACACACTATCCTCTGTAGTGAGCATACTTTCAAGCAAAGCAGAATCACCTTGACCTACAGCCCATAGACACACCCTCCAGTCCAATTTCCGGACGAGCGCTTTCTCTTCCTCCGCTGTCCACGTAAGCGTAGGGTCAAAGACATGTCGACACTCATACTGCGCTTTCTCATAAATGAGAGCATAGCGCTCCGCAACCTCAGGGTCTGCGAAGGGATTATTATCAAGGGTCGCATCTGTCGCATCTTCATACGGGCGTGTATGAACCTGGGCTTTGTCCTTTGGAGAGGGAAGGTCTTGCGAAGAGTCTGAGTAGTGCCGCTGATCGAAGTGATTGGCAGTCTCTTGACTGACATCCTTTCGAGATGCCATGTTGCCAGTAGTAGACAGAAATCTGCATTCTCCCAAGTTTTTCCTCGTCTTAGGCCGCGATCGGAAGCTTTAAAGGATACAAGCTGCGAGCTCGCAGCCACCAACTCAAAGGCACGCCATTTCCAAGATATCTCGCGACGAGAGATAACGGAGCATCAATGCAAGGACTTCCTCATGGCAGGCCACTCATGTTCTGCACTCCATACCGCGTGTGATCAGATACTAACCACTCTAAGCGAGGGCCCTTTATGCATGGTTAGATCGAGAGCCATTTCTTGGCTAGTTAGCCGTGTTTTCAAGTCGTGATCTAGGGCTTCAATTGCTTCATCGGGAGTGTGTCGGATGGACCTCTGAACGTGCAAGAGCCATGCAATAACGATAGCAATAATGATATACCATGATAATCTCGAGTTTGCAGAGTAATTTTCTTGCGACGCAGTTTACATTCATATTGCAGTTGATCAATGCTTCTAAGCGAAGCGGGAGATGGTGCATTGGTGAAAATGGCGTCATCCGGAGGGGTGCAGTTGCGTGATGAGCCTGCCAGTTGGCGAGATCGGGAAGATAAGCAGTTCTAATTCCCCATTCGACCATGAGTAGTGGGAAGAATCAAGTTCCATTAAAGTAGCGAGAATAGCACGTACGTCCTAACTTAAAAATGTGAGCATTGCTATTTGTTGGTATTACAGACTGATTTGGTTCATTCGCTTCGACCTCGGCAGAAAATGTTTCTATAGCCGACATGCTCTACCGACCAGTCACTCCTCATGGACCCAACCAAGTATCCTATTTGCCTTTTCAGCCGTGAAGAAAGACTGATTTCCTTTGAGCTCGCGCCGAATCTCGGTATCGGGATAATACTTCTTCGCAAGCTCAATCGACGGCGTGTCCTGTGTCGTTGTCGGAGCAACAACATTGAATATCTCGCACCCATTAAGTTTCTCAGCCTTCTCCACAGACAATAAGCAGGCTCTCGCAGTCGCATCCGGGCTCACCCATCCCCACAGGCTTTTGACAGCTGAGTCCTCCCAATTCTCCTTGTGTCCTTTCTGTGCCTCCTCGCGGGATGCCACGGCATGGATACGCATACACGCGATTTTCATTCCGGGGAACCATCGAGCAAATGTCCTCGCTTGGGTCTCAGCTTCTTGCTTGGCCAGTGCGTAAGAATCTGTCGGATTGGGTGGCGCTTCTTCGTCAACGGGGAAGTATTCAAATCTGAGCGGTTGCGTGGCATATTCGAGACCGATCGCATTCACTGACGACGCGTAGCAGAATCGTTTAATTCCCAGTTGCGCAGCGGCGTAGAAGCCATTGAATGCCGATGTAACATTGTTGTTATGAACCAGTTGGTCGTCCTTCCCAACGGGGTCTGGTATGGCGGCAAGATGAATGACGGCGTCACAGCCTTTGAAGGCTTCCAGTGTGGCTTCGTAGTCATTGGCCGTGTCGGCGGTCTTCATCTCGGAATTGGGCGTTCCATCGTACTCGGTATCGGTTCGGTCAACCTGGACTGTGGAATGGCCGGCCTGAGAGGCTTCTTTGACAACAGCGCGTCCTACGGTGCCGCGGGCACCGGTGATAGCGATTTTCATATTAGTGGTTGGATTCAGGCTGGAGAAATTCCTGCGGTGGATTTGGCGGATCTGATATGGGATTTGCCGTGAGAGAAGTCGGGAGGGAGCTATGTGCACCAAAAAATGGGTCAATTGCAGAGGAGTTGACATATTTATCTAGGGATCTGACGATGCAGGAATATTCGCATACTGGTGGACCTGATAAGAAGATGGTGGTCTGAGTCCATGACGTGAATATGATGGTAGCGAGCAATTCTCATGGCGGTGGTTACTGCGACGCCCATGACGCCAGAATGACAATCCTGGATCTCGGCACGGAGCTCACCCAGCCTACCATAAACTGTGCTTCATATTGCAAAAGCAGGTGTGCCTGGGGTAAACCATTCTAGAACGTCTGAAATGTATGTGAAGAATAATGATGTGGTGAATGCGGGAATCGAAGATGTGATGTCATTCCGAGGGGATCGTCTCCATCGTTCTGATCCCAAGCCTAAGGCAACGACACCCGTGTCAGCCTTACCCGATGGACTTGTTGTCCCTCACCTTCCTGATGCTGGGAACATCGCATAGCGGAATGGTCTGCCTAAATACTTCTATAGAGACTATAGGGCACTTGATATCTGTAGTTGTTCCCCAGGAATGATAGCCGATGTAGTGTCGATCGCTCGGATAAGTTATCATTCCAGCTACACGCTCATTGTTCTACAGTGTCCTATTGAGGTCATCTTTATTTATGAGAAAGAAGAAACGATGGAGTATGGCAAATGTTCCAAATTTTACAATGGAACTGTTCTGTGTGATGTAATTCGGTATGTGCGAGATGGAGGCCCAGGTAGAAGATCTCCTGTTGCCCTCCCTCTAAAACACGGTTCATAGACAGAATCTTGGCTCACGAGCGAGCGATTCCATCATAGATAACAAAGAGTGTATAATACATCAACAAAAGAAAGGTAGCGAACGAGTGGATAATATCCATTATATCCTTATAAGCCGAGGATATGTGACCGATGGGTGACTTGAGAATATTCCAAAAGAGCGTGGGATTTAGGCTTGGTGAATAACGGCAAAGCCTCAGGCCGCTTCTTAGCATCTTTACCATCAGAATTATGGCTTCGCGGCCGACCCGTTGGCTTGTGGCCCAGCTTGCTGAGCAGCCGCTGCATGCATTTGGGCGTTCTTCTTCTTCCTTCTGTGTGAGTTGGGCTTGTTCTTTTTTTTAGGCTGAGCGGGCTGCTCTGCCGGTGCTGCCTGATTTCCAGGCGCCGGCTTCGGGAGTGGTACTGACTTTAACTCTGGCTCCGTTTTGATCACGGGCTCGGGTTCTGTCTTTCGTTTGAGGTCCGGTGGAGGGAGGGGTTGCAATGGTGGCTGTGTCTGCGGCTGCGCCTCGGGCTTTTGCTCGGGCTTTGGCTCAGGTACGGGCTCTGGCTCTTGTTCCAGCACCGACTCGGGTCTTTGCTCTATCTCCAGCTCTGGCTTCTGCTCGGGCTCTGGCTTTGGCGTTTGCTCTGACTCAAGCTCCTGATCTGGCTTTTGATCTGTAGTTGGCGGCTCCGTCTCTGGCCGAAAGCTTGGTTCTCGCTCTGGCTCTGGATCCGGATCTGCCCAGTCTACAGTCTCTCGCCTAATCAAAGGGGGCGAAGGAGCAAATGCCGGAAACTCCCTAGGGGGAGAATCACTGCAAGATGACGCCCAATTGTATCCATTCTGGGCCGGAGAGGCTAAGAAAGCCGTTGAAGGTGGGATCGGCGATTGGGGCCGTGAGTTCACAGCATTTACGACAGTTGGCGTGTCATCTGCGGAAAGCGGCTCATTGGAATACCGCGGCGAGCTCTCATCCTTATCATCCGGAGATTCGGTGGTCGACTGCTTTTCTTCAGCAGGACCTTTCTCCTCAGAAGGGATTTCTGCATGGCCGTTGGTCTGGTGGTGTCCGTTCGGTGCGGTTTCCCGCAGCGAAGTCAGTTTATCCGCGTAGATCTCCAAAGTCGTGTACATCAAAAATCGGTTGAAATCATCATCAGAGCCCAGGCCGTCGCGCACGACTCGGTACCTGAAGCTGAATTCATCCTTTTCGAAAGCAGCAGCGAGCTTGTCCCGGATGAAACTCTCAAACCATGAATCGTGGCCTGGAAGTTCCGAGTACACCTTGCTAACAGTCTTCAGAAGTTGTCGCGTTGACACTTCTTCGCTGAAAGTCAGCATATACCGTTTAGCGTGTTCCTCGAGTCCGAAGATGCTGTAGCGCCTCGCAGCATGATAGGCATAAACGCTGCGCTCGAATTCGCGAGCCCAAGGGCAATTCTCCGGGCCAAGATCGGTGGGCTTGAGTGTTTCATAGCAGCCGGTGCTGAGAAAGTGAATGAACGTATGTCCAATATCTTCGTTGATGTCGCTGATATGGAGTTCCGATGAGTTGTGTGATAAGCTTGAATAAGGGCGCAGGTGGTATTCAGCTATCTTGAAGTGGGTTTGACCGATGACAACGGTGGCAATCGGTGTCGTGTAGCAGCTGGATAAGCCCCAAAGTCAGTAGATACACCAGGGAGCAATGCGCAATGATTTGATTGACCTTATCTCCGGCTGAGGGTATTCTGTTATCGGGATCTCCTGAACTTGTGCGTCGTTTTCCTGAGAGCGCAGGAGGTTGTAGTACAGCCGCTTGTAGTTCTTCTGGCCCATTGTGTCCATCAATTAGCCCAATGGCTGATGAAATGAGTCGATAAGCTGGTTGAGGTGGGAAGGTATGAGAACTGAGGAATGTTTGTGCTGCTGCGGCACGGATTGATTGTCTTTAAGAAAGGGATGAAGGGAAGGGCGGGTGAGTGGATCTCTGAAGTCTCTCGAAGCCAACTCAGAGCCGCCTGGACTAGCGCCCAGAAACCACGTCAGTTGCATATGTAGATGCAAGGTTGTCTTCATAACGTGTTTGGGAATGCACGAAAGTTGTGTGCATCTGATTGGGATGGCGGTGTTCCGGGTTGAAGTGGGTATGAGCTGGCAAGAACCCAGACCGCAATCGGGGAAACAGAAACACATCGGAGTGCTGTGCTGGACTGGCGATCAACCCATTGTGATGCTATTCTGAGGGCCCTGAGAGAAGTTTATGATCTATAATGGGCTTCTAGTAGCCTCGTCAGATTTAGGAACCCGATTCGCCCATTTTCTCTCACAGACACTGTCGAATTGTGCCTTACGACAACCAAGCCTCGTCTTCGCCGGGCCGCCCAATGTCTCGGCGCCATGGTTACTCGGTGTCGTAGCTGCATGAAGAGCATTGCGAGTCCAGTGGTTGGAGCAAAGTCAATTGCGCAGGTTGCTGCATGGAGAGGATGTGAGTTAGTATGAAACAGAGGAGTTCGAGGGAGATCATGCTAGAAATTCAGGCATCGGTGACGGGCGCCCGCAGTGGAGACGCGATCCACATGACAGCAACGTCCTCATAGTCGGTTGGTGCACGGGCGCATCTGCTGGAGTTTCTTGACTTTCTTTGCAACACCGCCACCGACTTGTGGGATAAGCGCCTGGTTGTTTTCTCATCACTACGAGCGTCTAACTCATCGCAGTGAATTTCCTGGATTTTGCACCGAAAAGTTGGTTGATTCGTATAGTTATCCCTCAGTGTTATCTGTATATCCTCTCCTCAACCTCTACCGCTATCTAATCAAATATGTCTAGAACCCAGTCATGTATGTCTACTCGCCTTTCACTTTGGATGTGCGATGCACCCAAACGTATACAAACGGATAGACCGTTTCAGGCAGCAGTGTCCACAAGATAATCCCTGTACTCCACACCGACGCCACATATTCCCAGTTTTGTGGCACATTCCAATACCTCCAGAAGAAAACCCCGTAGGCTGTATAGCAGCCCAAGTATCGCATGAGCCTAGTATCCCCGTCAGCATCTCTCATAGCGGTGTAAAACGCAAGCAGGCAATTGCGAACCGCATACCAGATTTCCAACGAATGACCTTTCGTATTCCACTCCTTCCACAGCGTCGCCAAACAGATCCAGCCGATCGGCATCTGTAGCAGAATTCCCGTCCAGTATGCTGTGACCTGCTCCCTTTCATCGGGCCACAGCATCGTCAACCCTTTCAGTACGCCCATGCCTGCCAGGACGAAGCCTACTATTCTCCGTACTAACCACGCCCGGTCGCGCTTTTCGTGTGCTCGCCAGATTGCCACTGCGACAAATCCTACATCAAGTAGAAACCAAGCCAGGAATGCAAGGAGCTCAAAGGTGGTGGTTGTGGTCACCACCGCGTAGAAGAGTTCGTAGGCAAGTGTCAGGCTCATGAATTGGATCCCCTTAGCTGACGCAGACGGGTATGTCCGGTCACTGTACGTGCGAATCATGCAAAATATGTAACAGAAGGCGTAGAGAATTCCACAACTAATTATAAGACCATCCTGAACGAACAGGTAGCTCTCAGGTGGGGAGAGAGCAGCGTCGGAAGGCTGTATTATCAGATGAGGAGTTTGGCTGGCGAGGGTAAACGAGGGCATAGTGTCCTGATGGTCTTTCCCTCCCGGTGTTATAGCATCGAAGCGAGAGATGTGTACAGAACCTGGTGCCTATATGGAGTATTATTGAGAGGTTAGCAGAGGTTAGGAGGGGTATCTCTGCGATAAGAATTTATAAAGCCTATTGATCGATCGGCTTGCCGCGGATACTTCTTCAGTACTAAGATCGCAAATGCGGGTCGGCTAGGAACCCTCGGGATGATGTCAGTGGTATGCGTACGGATAAGCACTCTTCCAGTTGGATAGTCAATATTGACTCTCTGTGTTTGAATCAGTGGAGAGAATTGATTAGGATCGTGGAAGACCAAATTATGACCAAGGGTCTGAAGGAAATGGAATCTTACCATCGACCTCTTATTTCTCTGCCTAACACGCCTCTCTAACAGCTTCAACACTGTGGCTCGTGATCGGGAACTAATTCCTGTTGCCTGGAATCAGCGTACTGCATTTCATCCGTCAATCTAGATTTCTTCCAGGGTGCAGATTGCTTCTAATCTCTGATACTGCATACTCACAATGGAAGCGACAAGATGGCCACCCCGGAGTACTGTTCCACTTTCATCGTAAGCTGTTGCGGCCATCACATTAGCCCCTATCAGCGGTGTTCTTGGTGAACCAATGCGACTGAAGTGATGGTTGTTGATGGTTGGAGTGGACACAAGAAGGCTTGGGGTTGGCGTTGGGAAAGTGGAGGCCTGAGGTATACAATAGTAGGATCATATCATCTCTCCACCTTCTATCTTCGTGAAGCTTACCCCATACACTTAAGAGTCCCACAAAATTGACCTTGCCGCTCATAAAAGTTCCCGACTGAACTGTTTGCGTCTTATCCCATATTGCGTTTAGATTCTCTGCAGTGCTCTTCTTTCTTATAGCATGCTCACTTGTTCCTCTCCGATTCCAGGCACTGTGGGAAAAGACTACGATAGTGTCGCGTCTGAATGGTATCCCGTATCTGCCCCCAGGATGACCCTACCACACGACTCGTCTTACTCGGAAACCAATGTGTGTATATATACAATCGTCAATAACATGATTTATGTTTCGCAAATACAGGGATAAATCGTCCTCCCGTGAGGCAGTTGTCATTTGTGGACTCGCTCATCCTTCGGTCGGGGCTCGATGAGCCAAATTGCAGCCAAATCACGCCATCGCGCTAAGATCGCATTTATAAAACCTAACTATTCCCCACAGTCAAGTGAGCATCTGAATCTCACGGTCGATGCCATTGTTTTATCCTATGACGCTCCTGAAGGGAGCGCTGATGATCCTAATGGCCGCGAAAATACCTCCAACCCAAGTAGCCACCTATCCCGGCGACTGTGACTACAAATGTGCCTAGATTGATCATAGCAGCCTTCAAATTTGGCTCCAAATAATCTTCAATGATCTTATGGAACTTGTCTGGCTCATTGCCTCGAGGGTACTTCTCTTCGGGAATGGGCACGTCCAAGAATGGACAGATCTCCTCCCAGCCCAGTCCATCCTCAAGTCGGACCACAAGAAGTCTATCCTTTGGCAGTGTTTCCTTCACTTCCCGGATGCTATTGCTTATAATCAGCCAGTTATCACCGTGAAAGCGAATAGCGACACTCACTATTCGACATAGTTCTTTCGAAGAGCCGCCTCGTTGTTCGGATGGCCGGGGTTTGTGCCGTCAGAATATGCCCAGTACATTACCTCGGCCAGATTGAAAAACTGACCCACTTCCGAGTGAAAGCGCCTCAAAATGTTCAGTGGAAATTTGTGGCCTGCCATGATCGCTTCTCCAATTGTCTTGTTGAACGACTTGACCCATTTGTCAGGCGAGCGCTCAGTCACGATGAATTTGACGTCCGGGTCTTCAATATAACCCGCCAGAGCTCGGAGTCCAATATAGCTTGGTATTTCCATCAAGCACTAATACACCTGAAAGTCAGCACTCGGCTTTATAAATAATTGAAGGATTTTAAGGTCAACATGCGTCGAAACTTCCTATCCATCGATCAAGGTCTGGCGTCTCATATCTCTTGATGCCAGAGAATCGATTATTATGAGCTAGGATGCCCTCTGTGAAAGCCTTGATGTGAGGCTTCCTACCCTTGAGCATCAGGTCAATCATGTGATATGGTGTATATCCAAGCATTTCCAGGGCTTCGTGGAGACCCAGAGTACCCGTTCTGTTATTGACATCCGTCAGTCCGAAAGATCTTCGTCTTGCTACCAGGATATGCCTGTCTGCATCTCACGCTGACAGGAGACTCATTACCTGCTGCAGCTTGCTACAATGAGCCGCATCTTCTTCTTGTCGGCTGGCTCAGCCATCCGGTCAACTTGGCGCGACATGTTCGGTTCTACTACGTCTGCCCACGGTCGGAATTGTGAATGTTGCGAAGAAACTCGAGACGACAGAGGGCCCCCATATTTAACCTGTTTTCTGTCCTAACTCCCAAGACCAGGTTGCAAGTTTTACGACTGGAGACTGAGCAGCCAGTGGGCTCGACGGTAAGGCCTGCAGCTAATTCCTGGTGTCTCTCGGCTAGAGACCGGTCTAACGGCTCGACAGTTACACCTATGAAGAGCCTGCCTACGTTGTCTGCTGTGGAGAAATAATGGCCATGACGGCTCCACATGCCGCCCGTCATGGCCATTTAGGATTCTAGGCATAAGGCTAGCCTGCCGCACGAGGCTTGAGCCCAGAGAAAAAGGTCATCGACGGTACCTTCAGGACTGGACGTGCCTTGCTATCAGACTCGCCGACACACGACGGACAGTTTTTGGAGGACTCTTCATTCAATCACGTTAACAAAGTCATGAATTGAAGGTAAGGTTGCCAGTCTGGCAGCAAATCCTGGTGGTAAGACGGTTCACGCAGGATGGGGAGTCAAGGTGTTCGGGAGGTGAGAATGCCGCATCGACTTAAGGCGTCTTACCGAGTCAGTCGCATTGCATTAACCCCTCTCACCCCACGCCCGCCTCGTAATTGACCTGATATTCCGTTCCTATAGGAGCCTTTTCTATGAGTCCTCTGATGCCGTTATCGCTGCCCAATTTGGGAGATCACTAGCAGCACGTTGTCGAGCCGAAATCCTTCACAACGAAATTGCAAGCCTCGACCCCCAACGGGCAAATTCTCCAGGAGTTGACATGGTACCGTTAAGAAGTCATCCAACTAAGGAGGATTATCTACCGTGACCTAATCGAATATCAGACTGTTCTTGCTGGGGCTGGGCAGCGGATACAGTCATGCGTATTGCAAACTGCCATAGTACTTGAGTACCAGCCCGTCAACCGAGGATCCGACTGACGTTGCCGGGCATCAATACGAATACTATCGGAACCCCCCTCGAACAAGCTGTGCAGCTCACATACTTACACCTATCATCAGCCTCATCCCCCCCCGTTTCTAGCACCTCATGACCCCCGTAAGATAGAAGTCGCCTAGCAACTGAACATGCCCACCAATGTAATAGTATTAAGTCCGGGGAAATCAATCTTGTTCAATTACAACGCGGCCGCGATGATCTCTTTTAAATGGGACGATATATTCCGCAGTACTGACCCACATGCCTAACTCTGAATGTGATGGACCGAACCACAGCAAAAATCACTAAGAGGCAACAGATGGCTCATCTATTACTCATACAGGGAAGAGCAAGACCAGTTTCACTTTGCAATACTCAGTTCAGTGCAGTGAGGGACATATTCTACATTCCCACTGGGACCTGACGGCGAGCTACTATATCTGAGCTTCGACTCTTGACTCTAGACTAAGTTACTGGTACTCTAGCTTGTTGGCTGACAACAGCATCAGCTAGGGAGATTCTACGCCTGGATATCTCGGCTCCGAGTGTAACAAGTCCAATTCGTATCTACAAAAGGACTTAGCGATAGGCAGGTAGGTCATTCCGTAATTTTTGTTACAATTAAAGATTTTGATCTGCCCCAAACCCGTTGGAGCCGGGTTATGCATAATCATGTCAATAATACATATTTGGAGAGAAGGACTAGCTGACCAAGACCCATTCGATATAAGATGCTTAATTCTGGGAACTTGATCCACTCAAAACCCTGTAAGAACCGAGATCCAAGCAGTGACAGGTCAATTGCTCAGATCATCATGGCTACGGACCGCTTCATCACCACCAGTCTCCTCCCAAAACGCTCGCATGTTTTCGCGCGTAATATATTTCAAAACGCGCTTCCTATCTTGAAGCGTGGTGTCTTTCGATTCTATCGTATCCTCAAACATTCGTTGGAGCTTGAACCTGGCGAAGTGACACATCATCGCTACTTCACGCACATCCAGATCCTGCCCGTCTTCACGGACAACCCACACATTTCCAATATCGTGGTTCCAGTACAGAGGAGCCCATCCCCATAAAGGATCAGAAGGGTTGGTTCTCATCATCATGAATGCCACATTCTGATTGCTGCTTGCCCACTGTGTTGCATCCCAGCCGGGCGGGTTAACGTGGAATTCAGCACTTGGGTCTTTCCAGAAAATGAGCGGTATGCCAAGAAGAGCGGAAATCGGCGAATTAGATTTGCCCTGGATAGAAGAGAGATTAATTCAGGTTGAGCGTCTCACGTCAATTGAAACGAACGGCTCCGATGCATGAAGTTTTATCTCCCCATCGCAGCAAATCTTCACGCCCCGAACAACCGTGGGAGCCCGATACTGCAGATCCGGAACGGATTCCCTGACATCCGTGCTTGCATACGTTATAAGGTAGTCCATCAGATGCCGAAAGTCGGAAAGCTGTATATCGGCATAATCTTCTGGGTGGACCTCCCTCATTGCAACCATCGGGCCATTGTACGCATAGGGAGGGCGTGGGGCGCCGGAGGCTCTTACCGAAGCCAGTATGCTTTTATTTGGGGGCGAACCATCGCCTAGATATCTATCGCGATGCAGCAGGGTAACACAGTATCCTTCATTGCGCAGGGCTGATCCAGACAGACCGGACCCTAAATTTCGTCCTCGTACGTCGTTGTGTTCCACATGCATTCTTCCTATACTCGGTGAATCAGGACCAAGGTATGAACGTACGAACGCTTCTGTGCACCACACCCTTAAATCTTCTACATACTGACGCTCCGTACGGATCCAAATCAGAATAGGCTCTGTGTGATGCACTTGGAAGAAAATGGCTCGCTTGTGCTCTGGTGATGGACGGTCAGGTAGGGTAGCAAACTTCTTGCAGAGCAACTTGTGGGAAGAAAAATCGCTTTTCTGGCAATCCTTTGAACAATAATGGGTGCTGCGACAGCGCCCGCATCGCCGGGCTGGCGTTTTATTACACATCACGCAACAGTTATCGGGCTCAAACTTTGGGCGGGGGCGAGTCTTGGTGTGTAAGTCTTGACTCTTGCCCTCACTACGGCATAGTCAGTTATCCAGTCGCGTATGCTTGAAAACCAACAGGGTCGCCTTACATAAGTTGCAGGTTTGTCCAGTTTGTGTTTTGTTCCGCCCTAGCTATGTCTACAATTTTCTGTCTCTGTCGCCACTCTTCCAGCGTAAGTTTCGAGAATTCCGACACAAAGTCCGATTGCATGACGTTTGGTAAGGCCGCTGTCGCCCCCGGTCGGATTATTCTGTTGAATGAACCTCTGATGCGGTTCACAAGGTTGTTCCCTAATTCGGTGGCAGCGAGGTATATAGCATCCGAGTCTAAGCACGGAACTCCCCAGGAAGGATAACACACGCCATGCCTACCCCGGGTCTCAATCGGATTGTGCATCGCAGCCAGGAACGTTTCACATAGAAGACATGACTTCTTGCTACACCCAAAGTATTGCAACATTCTTCGTGGTCCACGGCACTCTTCTTGATAACATATGAGCTGCATTTCAGCATGCAATGAGAGAGACTTGGCACAGGCCTGTTTGAACATATGTCTATAGGGATCAAGCAACTCGATGACTGGTTCGCTTGCAATCCCAAGACCTAGTAGCTCCCAAGCTGTGGCAATATCAACCATGTGTTCCTTTTGCAGTGTCGTCTTCGGCGCGGAAGGCAGTAGAGAAATTTGAGCATGTCGGAGATCTGACTCCCAAAGAGTAATTTCCCGCAAACGCTGACAGTCCGTCAAGGGCCTGGCAACGAATCTCAAACACACCCAAAGCCGTGAGCCAAATTTCGGACCAAGTGCATCCAGGAGTAAGTGGTGCACTTCTGGTGAACTGACGCAGCTGTAAGCCCCTTGCACCAAAATAGTCCTGCAATCCGGGGTCATTCTCTTGCTATCAAAGCGCAGCAAAAGATCAGCCATCGTTGTCCAGGTTTGAGCTGCCGACTCACGTCCAGGCCATGCCCGCGGATTCCAATCCGTGTCACTATGACTATTTGCGTATGTCTTTCGACAGGCGGAAATCCAGTAGTCAACTCGACTAGCGGTGTAGTTGATCGAAGCGGCCTCAGATTCCGTCATAGAATTTGCTGCGATATTTGGCTCTGGTCAGCAGTCACATCCAGTTAGTCATGACTGCGTCAAACTATATCATCCCTCCCCACATGCATACCTTCAGTACTGACACAAGAGGTTAAATACTCTTCCAGCATTCGACAATACTCGAGTGTTGCAGGATCAAAGCTACCGCAATCCGAACCGAATCCATCATTCCGTGCAACGTCCACAGAAAAACTGCCGCTGCTTTCGCGCATTGAAGCTGCAGTAACCCCTTCCCACCCCTTTGACGGCGATAGAAGCTGGCAAATGCAGTCCAGGAACTTCCGCAACACAGAATCTCTCGACGCAGATAGAGCTACGGCTATTGCTGTCGCAGTGTCCGTCTCGTCGTCAACTGCCACTTCAGTCTCAATTTCACTGTCTGTATCACTGGCAACGTCATCTTCGACGTTCTCGACCTGCGCCTGGCTTCTTCCCTTAGTAAGATAGGCGAGAATATGCGCTGCCCAGACAACTCGTGCGATACGCTCTCCTTGAAGGTTAGACTTTTCGGATGACATGTTTGGGTTCTCTACCTCACGTACGGTATCAGTGATAGAGGAAGGTGCGATGTGGTGTTGGACAGATGGCGCGGGGTAGAAAGGCTGGCGCTAATTTGCCAGTCGTCCTCTGACAATACTCTTTCGGCATCATTGAGCCTTGCATGTACGCTTCCTAGTTTCACAGTTTCCCCGACATATAGGCGAAGAAATTGTCCTTTGAGGCAGTGGTAAGAGGCTAGTGAGCCTTGTTGCTTTTGTCGCATGCCAACCGCTCTGGGGGAATCAGCAAATGAGTGTGATTTTTCACCACCATGGCAGGATAGTACTCGGGATCCCCATTGGCCTACAGTAACTACAATTGTACCAGCTAGACCTCCAAAAATGTCCAGCAAAGAGAAGCCGTTCGCTAGATATGCTCATATATTTCTGATGATGTCTGTCTTTCCCCAGACCGGATGTCAATGGTCTGTCCCGCGGCGTTGACTTCCGGCATAATACCTGCATGCCGCATCACTGCAGTATGAAGATAACATCACGGATTGCAACTGCCAATATTCTGGATCCGACAAACAGTCTTTAATGTATGTCTCCCCGTATAGTACAGCTTACAGTCATGCGCACTCAACTACAACCTCATTAGCTAGATCCAGCACTCGCAATGCAGTCTCAAGAAGCCATGGCTCGAGTAAGCCCAAGACAGCACTAGACATGCATGGCGTTGTGGCGTATGTTACGTGGGCAATGGAGGTAAGGAACCGATCCGGAAGGTTTACGACTGATGAGAAAGCCCGATAACAGAAATCATTTGATGCACTGAACGTATATTCAGTAGCTAGACGGCAAAAGAATATGGGCCTGGAAAGAGAGACATGTCACAACGAACATATACACCCGGATCTCTTCTTATGACATCCCAAAGAGTGCATAGATGTTTGCCTCATGACAGAGAGCAGGCCGCACAGTTGTAGATAGCGACTGTGCACAATGTAAAATCAACCAACAAGTAGACCGAGCCACGACCTGCCTTAGTCACGGCAAAGATGTAGCTTCAACCGAGCCTAAAGCTTAGTAGTCGTCACCACGACTAATCACTTCCTTTCCACCACTGTGGAGCAGGATAGTCTGGAAGTTGTTAGGCTTTGGTTGATTATATTGGGCGGGAAACTCTTACGTGTTCAAACTGAGCCGTGTATGAACCCTTCACATCAACAAGCGGCTCATAGTATTCGACAATACCATTATCAATCAAATGTCTCATCTGCATAATGAGTCAGGAAATATTCGACATGTAAATTGCCCCATCTACTTACCCCAAGATGGTATTTCTCCACCCCGAGACGCTCAAGGTACCGACGGCAGAAGACAAGGCTTCCAAAATTGGCGTCGATAGTCTTGAGAAGATTCTTGGCAGAGGAAAGACGCAGGTTTGCACCGGAGACATCGGTGTTTCTGCCGTAGCCATAGACGCCCACCTGAGGAGCTTTAGTATTGCTAAACACATTGAATGAACAGAGACCTACATCATCGTGGAGAACGCCTCTGCCGGTACTTCCAAATGTTTCGATGGCGAAGACTTCACCCTCCTCCATCTTGTCCGGCCTGTTATTCTTGATGAACGGGACCTGTTTGCCACCATGAATATTATACCGAAGAATATCGTGCCCGGTAATATTCCGGATGGCTTTCACAGGATAGGTCTTTCCGGCAACCTCAACCTCGTAGCTTTCCATGACTTCCTGGATCGCCGCGCCGATTTCACTCACTCGGGCGTCAATGCCAGCATGCTGTTGAAGTTAGCTATGTATCTAGAATTGCGCCATGGAAGGTAGACGTACCATGATGCCGGTATTAGTCGCCTCCTTCACAGCCGTCAGGAGGTTGTCGTACGTGTGGTCGAAAGCCACAGTGAAGGCCGAGTCGACGATACGGCCGTTGACATGAACGCCAAAGTCAACTTTCAGCACATCACTCTCATCCAGAAATACATCCTTGGCACCAGGATTTGGCGTCCAATGGGCTGCAACATTGTTCAAGCACAACCCAGTAGGAAACCCCATTCCCGCCTTGAAACCGTCTCCGGGTTCAAGTCCCTGGTGGCCAGACAAGGCGCGGACCCCGTCCTCAATGCCCTCAGCAATTGTAGTGAGACTCGCGCCGGGTTTGATGAGCTCATTCTGGGCGTACTGGCGAACCTGACGATGAATCTCGGCGGCTTGACGGTACTCGTCGAGGAATCCATTATCCCAAAGACGTGAGTTATAACGCAATTCTTCGTCCGTAGTGCGAGAGGTATTATTGTCCTTGTAAGGCACGCACTCCCCAATGGGATATCCCGATGGGAAGAGAGTCGAAACCAGCACACGGGGAGGATTCGATTGCTTGAGTGGCAGGGTTGCTTTCTTGGTCTTCTTCTTGGACCTCTTGCGTTTCTTTTTCTTGTCTATAAGTAGTATATTGTCAGGAATGCAGATGTTAACATGATTGGGGTGGAATCTGAACGTACCAGCATTCGCAGCGGAGGTCTTCACTTCCACTTCTTCGTTCGCTTCACCGTCATCGTCATCGTCATCGCCGAGATTTCCGCCATCCAAATCGGCCGACTGGGAGCCATTGCGGGAAGGCTTAGGGTTGGGATTGGCAGGCTTGAGCTTGGAGGAGTTGGAGCCTAAATGACGCAGACAGATCAGAAGGGGGCTTCTTTAAGCTTCGCAGGTGTCATACCATCAGGAGTCTGCTGGTGGCCTTCGGGGCTTTTCGATCCCATGTTGCAATTTCAAGGCGCGATACTGACATCAACTGTGAAACGATAATATTGGTCTGATGGTGGAAAAGAAGGAAGAAAGACAATGCTGACATTTTATTTCTTTGTCTTGAGTCTAGTCATCCCCGCTCTACTTTAGGATTAGCGCCGCCCCACTCGCCGTAAATACAACCACGGGACCACACTGCGGATTAACAATCTATCCGGGGGATCGGAGCCCTAGGCCATCCATCGATATGGCCCGAGAAGATCATTTCTCAGAACGGAGTTATGCTGGAAACCAAATGCATAATGAAACTGGTGTAGGATTTGGTCCATATTACAGCCGGATGTTGTAATCTATCTTCCAGCCAATGGACTCACTAACAAAAGCGGAGTTTAGTCGCGCCGGACATCCGTCGGAGGTGGCACAGCACACTATATTAGTCGACCTCAACAATGTACTTTCTCTGTCCATCAGGATTGATAGCGGTAATACTAGCTTAATTGCCTGGTACTAGTAGTTTGGGGGTCGTTTCGGTGTCCCGAAGTCGGCTTCTGCTGGGCAGTCTGTCCGTCTCTATTAGGCAACCCAACATGGCAGGGAGTATATCTAGGAACAACGTGCGGGGAAGCCGTCAAAACTACGAATACAATAATTTATTGGACAACCTCCAACATTGTTAACTTACACAGACAAAACAAATACTCAAGAGCGACTTTGTGCTACACACAACCGCAGCAGCGTCTACCTAAACACCATGACCTCCAAGTTTGTCGCAAAACGCAGATGTCTAGGTGACGGGTGTGACAATGAATGTAGTACGCTGCAATGTCCCACCTGTCTCAAACTAGAGATTAGAGGAAGCTTCTTCTGCTCACAAGATTGTTTTCAGCGTAGCTGGGTAAGTAATTACGCCGTATACCCAACGAGGAAAACAAGTTAACAACAACCAAGAAAATACACAAAGCCATCCACCGCGCAAAGCGTAAGTCATCAACGGTATCCGAATCATCAATCTGGGACTGAGAAATATAAGAAACTATTCTGTACAACCCCTTTCCATCATTCAACTTCACCGGCTCGCTCCGACCCGTCTACCCACTATCCGAGCGTCGCGCAGTCCCCAACACCATTCAACATCCAGATTACTGGCAAGGTGGCATTCCACAAAGTGCACAGTCTTTCTATGATCGGAGAGCCAAATTCACCGTCCTAGATAAGGCAGGTCAGGATGCCATGCGGAAGGTGTGTCGACTCGCTCGCGAAGTCCTAGACATTGCAGCAGCTGCCATCAAGCCTGGGGTGACAACGGATTACATTGATGAGATTGTGCACAAGGCCTGTATAGAGCGTGATGTATTCCCACCTCCCCTTTCTCAGAATCCCATAAAAGTCTCACAGAGGTGCTAATGCAGAAGAAATGCAGTCCTACCCCTCCCCACTAAATTACAACTTCTTCCCCAAATCTGTCTGCACCTCCCTCAACGAAGTCATCTGCCACGGTATCCCCGACCAGCGTGTCCTGGTGGACGGTGACATCCTCAATATCGACGTCACGCTTTACCACGGCGGGTACCACGGCGATCTTAATGAGACGTACTACGTCGGGGACAAGGCGAAGGCGGATCCCGATTCTGTCCGGGTTGTCGAAACAGCGCGGGAGTGTCTGGACCTGGCGATTGAGCTTGTCAAGCCTGGGGCGTTGTTCCGGGCTTATGGGGATGTGATTGAAGAGCATGCGCAGAAGAGAGATTGCAGTGTGATTCGATCGTTTTGTGGACACGGTATCAACACAGTGTTTCATTGTTTGCCAAGTGTGCCGCATTACGCTGGAAATAAGGCCGTCGGAGCAGCGAAGGAGGGGATGTGCTTTACTATTGAGCCGATGGTGGCACTGGGAACGTATAGAGATATGATCTGGCCGGATAATTGGACGGCGGTGACGATGGATGGGAAGAGGACAGCGCAGTTTGGTGAGTATATCATGCCTACAAGGATACAACATTATGTGTACTGACACTTTCGCAGAGCATACGCTCCTAGTAACAGCAGACGGAGTTGAGGTTCTGACAGCCAGACTACCAACTTCTCCAGGCGGACCTGTTCCATACCCAGTTGCAGAGTGACAACCAGCAAATAGTATATAGTATCAACCCCATAGATAGCAATACAATACAATCACCCTATCCCCCCCACCACAACCTACGTATCCAACGCCACCCTCGCCTCGGTTCCCCAACTATCCTCCAACACAACCCCAATACAATGCTTAATATGCTCCTCGTGATCAAAGCTAGGCTCCACAATCACACCTTCCAAGTCTCTAACGCGGAACATCTTCCTCCAATAAAACAAACAATGCACGACATGCCAGTCCCTCGTCATTTGCACTCTGGCAGACTGATTATCCGCCAGAGCCGCAACCTCCTCAATAGCCATGGGCACAGTGTGGTAATCGTCTGCGTAGTACGTCCAACTCCCGTCGGGATTGGGCCCAGCGCGCTCGAACTCCGCGGTGAGCTCGTCGTCGCGGCAGTGTGGTGGAAGCCAGGCTGCGGCTAGAGAGTCAAATTTGCACCCTAGGGTGAGGGCTTCGGTAGTGGAGTTGCCGCAGTGACAGGTCTTTGGGGTGGGAGGGTGCGTATTTGTGGGGATGATGGAGAGAATGAGGGTGTGGGCGAGGCTGATGAGGCCCCAGATGGCGAGAAAAAAGATGAGGGTGTTTCGGAGGAGGACAGACTTTGGGGTTGAGAGGAGGAGGGCTTTTATGTGGTTGGAAAAATGGGAGGGGTGGTAGTATTTGGGAGACAAGTTGTTGGTGTTGGTTGTGTTGGGTTGTAGGAGAGCCTCGCCTTCTTCATCGCCTGCGTCTTTGGGAGTTGCCAGCTCAGGATCGGAGCGGGCGTTGGTTACCCTTCGTGCGTTCCTGTGCATTAGTCTCTGTGTATGTAGTGTGGATTGTAGGGAGAGAAGTAATTACCGTTCGTACTCGAAGCCCATGATGGCTAATGGATCGCCAGGATTTTGTGGGTGTGACGAAGGGGATGTAGAATGCAGAGTGCTTCCAAAGGCTCACAAGATAAGTTACTGCGGCACAGCACATACTGCGCCAGTTAAAGAGACCTTATCAAAGTAATATGAAGCTAAGCTATGCCACTACTAGCCTCAATATGGGCCGATATCACCCTCCGAACATCGGATAACCGCGATTGTATCCAGACCTACCTAATCCACCAATCAACCCAAACAATACCATTTACCCTCCCAACCAGTAATCAAAACTTCCTACTCCAAAATAAACGTGACATCCCATTCGCATACATCCCCGAATCCTCATCCGTAGTAGCAATCAGCCTAATTGAAGCTATCACACTCAGCCCCGACAGCCCCACCAGACTAGCATATTAAATGAGGGGTTCGAACCAGTTCGGCGCGATCTGGCCTCCCTTTACCATTTATCGACCTTCCTAATTCATAAAAATGCATGTATCTCCTCTCATGTGGCTGCATGCGTTCCTGTTCGAGTATATGCGCGTTTCGCATGAGTCCATGTGCGTATCCTATCTATGGCACGTGGTTGGTTTATTCGCAGCGGCGAACATGGTGCCCTAAGCCGCTTTGGGTGAATTGTCTCATTATGGAGGCTGTTTCTTTCTGGGCAATATTTCCTCTTTAGAAGGAAGAGTGGAGGTGCTTCGCAATGTTCGCTGTGGTTGGACCTTCTGTTGCTCTTTCGGAGTTACAGAGGGGATTCCGAAAATGGTGCGGTTGTATGGCTACTACTACTAGTTGTAGAGGTTTGGGACTATTGGGCGACAGGGATAAGAAAGTAAGCTAGGGGATATTCATAAGCAAGCGGTATCGCTCAGACTTCGCCGTACTTAGTTCGCTCTATAACTCCCAACACAGGAAACTTCTACTGTTATTTTGGTACTACAATCGTTGCCCAACTCAAGATCCAACCATGAAGCTCTCGGCCATCTTCCTCCAGGCAAGCGCCCTTCTCATCGCTACCACTTTAGCAAGCCCACTTCCGGTACCCGAGGATGGCTCTATCAGAATCCCCGTCAAGGGCGCCCCGGCTGAACGTAACGACGGCTCCATCCGCATCCCTGTGAAGGGTGCTCCTGCTAAGCGGGACGACGGTGTGAGCAGGATTCCAGTCAAGGGCGCCCCGGAGAAGGAAACCTACGGCGTCATCCGGATCCCTGTCAAGGGCGCCCCAGCCAAGCGTGAGGACGGCTCGATCAGAATTCCGGTTAAGGGTGCCCCGAACAAGCCAACTCAGGAGTAGGGACGGGTTGTTGGATGCGTTGCTTATGTACGATGCGTAATGTAGAATGTAAGTGATTTGATATCGTTGAAAAAAATTGCTATGAACAAGGCTTGTATTAACAATCAAAACGCTCAGTCAAACTCTGTTTCCCGACGAACTCCCAAACTCCGAGAATGCGCAATCTGTCCCATAGTGTTTGCCAGGAGGAATTTGAAACTGGCGGTAGCCAAACCAAGCGGAGTTGGTGACTGGAGAAGAAACGGGATGATCTAAACATGAAAACGGGTCATTAGAAGAATGCTATGCGCAATCAGAGGAATGATCTTAGCTCACCTTGCATAAATGTAACAAGCAATTCCTCAAGGACCTCTCTCCGTAATCAAGCCGTATAACTCGTGATTCTTTGCCTTCTCAGCAGCACGCTTGACTAGAATCCCTTCAAGAATGTGAGAAGCCTTCTCAGAAGTTTCAGTGGCCTCAGTAAGCATCTTATTCGCCCTTGGCTTCGTTCCAATCAGATCAGGCAGACGAGCTAGTAAGCGACGAAGGTCTCTGAAGTGGATGTTTGCCAAAGTGTGGACCAGCTCCCGACATACAGCCTCAATTTGAATTTGATACCGTCCTATAAAGACGCTAGCTTCGGGTTGGAGATCTGCAGGGTCGTCTGGCAAGGTCCTCTGTGGCTTGTCCTGGAGCGATAGTAGTAGATCGCAGAGGTCTCTCGACCTTATGGCAAGCTGCTGGATCAAAGCCATGAAGATCATCGAGTTTGTGGCACAGATGTCACAGCTGCCGCAGTCGAGTACCCGAGTACATGTATCGACACCGGTGTGCAAAGACGTCAGCAAGTAATCGAGACGCTCACTGTGGTCGATATTACTCCTTTGGTCGTTGTCGCCTCCAACCCTCTCCAGTGTGTCGGCAAGGGACTGGATACACTTGCAACTCTGGCCCTGATTCTTAGATGGGTCCTGTGATGTGACAGGGGTATGAGGATTCCGAACAAAGACGCTGGGACCGACTCCACTCGAATACGATGTAGCTGGTGACACCAAATGTGAGGGCTTCAGATGTGCCTCTGAGATCAAAGGCGCCGTTGGGTAACAGGGCAAATTATCTTCTAGGGTTAGGTTCAGCCCTGGGTGTTCCGTCGTATTCATGTTGCAAAATTGACCCCAGTCTTGGTAGGAATTGACCAAGACGGGCTCGGGCCGTACGAGTGGTGACTGTATTCTGGGGGTTGGTCCAACTGGCGACGGGCAATGTATACGCAGTGCTCCCACACCATTGGTCCGCCGCCGCTTCAAGGGAAGTGCCGGGAGATCTGAGTTGGAATGTTTCAAGCTTAACGGCGTGGAGGATGCGGGCGTAGGGGTGCGGTACGTGCAATCTGTGGATGATTCTTGGCATCTTTCGCAGCCATACAGATCACCATTGCATTTGAGCTTTACAAGTATTAGTCCCTATCGGAGGTTTGATCGCTATCTGACTGACCTTTTGAGCCCGGCACGGTTCACATGCCTGATGACAACATGTCAGCATCGCCAATCTATGTCGCCCAGACGATTATGGATAGATCACCTACCAGTACAGCAGAATTGCGAGAATCCATACCGACCTTTCTCGATAAAGCAATGAACTCCAGATTCTTAGACGTACTGTTGTTGCAGCGAAATGCACCGAACATTACGTGAATTTCCTTTCAAATATTCTTGAAAGCACTGGTTGAAAGATGGCTGTAGATTTTGTGTTCGAAATAGAAAAGATTCTCATCCAGACCTGAATCCTGAGATAATGTCAATGAAGGGCGGAGCCATCTCCCCTTAAATGTCATCAAGAACGCAATAGTATAGATGCTCTCTCATGCCGCCAGATGATACCAAGTAGGGTGGGTCTAGAATCACAACTTGTCCTGGGGATGATATCGCGCCTTGTTTCCCGCCTGCGAGTTCACTGTGCCGCATACTGCTTGGTGTCTGCCGCTAAGCTAACCGCTAAGAAGTAGAAGCCGCTACTGCAGCTAAGGTTGACCTTCGGAACACCGTCGATAAATTGGACCATTCTGATTGATGGCCTTACGCATGGTGACTCAGGTTAGCCGCCCCGATCCCTGTAGCAGCTGATTGGGAAGTTAAGGCGTCACGCCCACTTGCGTTATCTCGCTACATTGACGGACTCACATTCCCTCGATCGGAGGAGCGGGGTATCCCACAACAATCCTTGGCTCAGCCGTCCGAAGATCCTTTTTCGCCAATTAGGCTCTGCAAATTCCGCTAAGTTGCGTTTGGATGCGGCCCGGAAGCTAATGCACTGTATCCGTTCCACACACCACGCTGAATTTAACGAGATCCTGCCGGACGGCGCTTATGCTTCGCTTTTTGGCTACCCAAGCCTGCTGGCGGCTGAGTTGGTTAAGTGAATGAGAGCGGAAATAGACGCCAATCTCACAATGGTGACATGAATGTGTGGCCATCGGCTGACCCAGACGGTATCAGTGGGCGGTGCTAGGCTGAATGCACCTATGAATCATGGATATGTCTCCGCTCTTCCAAGAACCATCACACCTGTGATTGTGGGATACATCGCACTAAGCGCGCGTAATGGGGACACCTATTGGAATCCAACCCCGACACTTCGTTCCCTCCTAAATTGGATGCACTCCCAAACCTGAAGCGGGGTTTCTATCGCCACCCATCTTGATGGGCTCTGGATGATCAAATGCGGTGTTTTCTTCAATGGACCAAGTAGGACAAGAGTTGCTGCTCTAGCCTAGGATTCCCGAACCAACCCAGGCGTCCCCCGCACATTCTTGCGCGCTCAAGATTGGTTCGAAATGACTCGTCACTCCCTAGACCGGTGTTAGGTGTGTTGGAGAGTTCCTCAAATCATCGCTCAAATTTCCACTAGCAGGCAGTCGGGATGGGATGGGTATCCTGTAACCCAGAACCTATCAGCGTCGTCGAATGAGTCAACTCTTGCAAGATACACGAGGGTCACACTCCCAGCCAACATTAATCTCCGGTTCTCAGTCGGTAACTGACAGCGCTTAGTATTTTGCCCGAGAGCTAAGTCATTTACACTCAGGTCGCTCTCCAGCCAAGAAAGGTGAGGACGATTAGTTCTAAAGTTAGAGAATAAGGGCACATTAATTGTTACTGTCGTCACGTCGAAGCGTTCTGCGCGCGACAGTTGACATGGGAGAGGGGTTACGCTGAAGGTATGTTGTGGCACAGGTAAGCAAACAGCGCGACTATCTATCACCTGACCCATATCAATGTTACGCGTGATCAGAAGCTAATAATTAGGTGTTGATTAATTGCAGTGACTATGCTTTAGATCTTACTGATCACAACTTGTGAATAAAGTATTCGAATAGTCCTTATCATAGAGTGATGGTAAAAGCTTCTAAGTCGACACTGTATTTATAGCATAAATAGCTAGGTGAGACGCTGATGTCTGCTTAGACGGACACTTCTATGTAGATATCATCTTAGATCAAAACCCTAGCTGATCGATGCGTATCACGTTCGATATGGGTAAGAAGCTCTCTCTTTTTCTCCAAATTCTTCTAGGTGTCACTCAGCATGTCTCCGATGGCTGCCTCTTGCTATCACTACTCCCTGATGCATCATCACCATTCTCAATACCTTTAGCTACCCTCTTTACATTCTTCCACTCCATAGCAAGTGTCGGGAACAGGGCCAAACAGGACATGGCTAACGCCAGGACGAATGTCTTCATGATGGCGTCGCTGTACGCTTTAAGAACCACTGGCAGCTTTGCAGGTGGCACCAATTTTCGTATGGTAGTCGCACCACTTGCAATGACCCATGTGGCATAGATGCCCTCGATATCATCCAAGTTTGCTGTAAGGAAGTTTGTGAAAAGGTTCTGCGCAACCGCTAGAAACACTGCCCCATTTAACTGTTGCGAAAACATGAGAAGCGATGCACCGACCGGAATGTCGACAGGATCTAGGCACGTCTGCACAGCGACATTCGCTTGTTGAACACCAAGACCTAGGCCAAAACCGAAGATAACTTGATACCCAATCCATTTGGGGTGGTCGGTATCCGGTTGGAATGTACTGAGTAATCCAGCTCCAATAGACATGAAAATAACGCCTGCAAACATGAAGGGGTTGTAGTAACCCAGAAGGCTGACGAGGGAGCCAGAACCAATGGAGCCTACCACCATGGCGAGCACGAGAGGGAGATTCATAATGCCCGACTTCTCGGCATCGACGTTCTTGATGGCTTGGAACCAGATCGGAAGGTAGTAAAGCATGACCATAGTGCTTGCACTAGTACACATGGTGAACACAATTCCTGCAAGGACTGAACGTTGCTTGAAGATGCGAGGGGGGACCATTGCTTTCTCTCCGAGACGGTACTCTGCAAATGCGAAGATGCTGAATAACGTCCCGAACATAACAAAGAGAAAGATAATGCGCCAGTTGCTCCAGTTGTACGTGGTACCGCCCCATTGAAGTGCAAGAAGGAGACAGGTTACAGCAGGAGCCATTAGCAGGTTCCCGATAGGGTCGAGTTGATTGAACTTCTCTCTGAGACTCCAGTCCCCCTTTTCAGGTGGTGGAACGTCTAGCAGAAAGAATATGGCTATAACCGCAAGGCCTCCTAGGGGCAAGTTGATATAGAAACACCACCTCCAGCTGACCTCCGTGGTAAATACTCCACCAAGAATTGGGCCCAACACTGATGATATGCCGATGATAGCACCAACGGCTCCTTGAAACACCGGTCGCAAGCGGAGGGGCACAGTAAGAGCGATGATAATAACAGCCCCGGAGTATATGCCTGCTGTTCCGAGTCCTGCTATCGCGCGGCCCAGGATGAGTATGAAGGAGGAGGGTGCAGCACCGCAGATAGCGGAGCCGACCTCGAAAATAAAGATGGAGAGAAGGAAAACCCATTTAATCGGATAGAAGGTGTAGATGCGACCGTATGTAAGCTGAGATGCAGACGCTGCTAACATATACGAGCTTCCATACCAGCCAATATCGGCAATACTATGGAAATGATCTGTGATCTTCGGAGTTGCCGTAGCCACGATCAAGCGGTCCTGCGCATGCCCGGTTATAGGGTAAGTTATTGAGAAGATATAAATTGTGACTTTTCAGGCTTACCAGAGAGACGAGAAATACAGCAATGTACAAAGCGAGGGCGACAAGGATGGTTTTGGCAAGTGGGGGATATGTCGGTGAGCCGACAGTTTCTATCTGCTGTGGCACATCTATACCACTAGATGAGGTAGAGCCAGACAAGACTTCTTCCACAACAGTCTCCTTCTCACATACTGCTCCACTGCTATCTTGAATAGGTGATAGACCAGACATCGGAACTGGCTGGCTGATATTGAAGGTGAGAGGTGAACACAAGGTCACAGATGAGCAGTTGAGGGCAGGAAAAGTGAATTGGATGCTCTAATAGAAGCTGGGGTCTCACAGCAGTGCTACGAGCTTTGTAGGATGTTTTTGTGCTTGATTTGTGTTGCGTCCGGAGAGTGATGAGGCCGAGGTTGGAAATACAAGAAACAAACCATAAAGGTTGCTTTTAGTGGCGCTTTGTGTTCCTCTACAAGGATCCATACGATGCGTGATGTGGTTGTTCAGACACAGCATACGCGGTCTTCCATAAAATGTCTCAGGAACCGGCAATATCAAAATATCCTCTATTGGCCTGTTTCGGATTATGCAATAGTGTTGATTAAGCCCCTGATGAACCGGTGAGAAGCACTCCAGGTGCGGATGTCATTTATATCGCTGGAAGCCGACTCGTCTCGTCCTGATCGCCGGTGAATAGGACTCCGAAGTAGCTGGCGGCATCTAAAGCATCAGATATTAAACATCACATTCGAGTTTCGTTTCTGAGTTTTCTGCTCTCTGACAATGGTTTTCATAGAACTAGGGACAACGCGATGTTGGGTATGAATCTTATTGACCCCAAGGGCCGATGCGACCAGTCAAAAGTTGTTTATGCAACTAACCTTGTCCATAATTCCTGACATGAAACAGTACTAGAATACATATGATGTTATGGGGTTCTTAAGATATCGTACGTACAATCTAGGAAAGCTAATTGAGGAATGTCTAAGCACCCGGGACGTACCCGAGGCTCCTGGCTATGCTGCCGGAGGGTTCCGTGGAGAATCCGGATATGCGGCACTGCTAATCGGTTAAATCCCTGGATGATTTGCATAATATTCAAAATCGATGCATGCACGACGAGCCAGGATAATCGACTCCGAGAACTGCTACTAAGGTGCTTTTATTGCGCCTATCGTTCAGGGTGGTGAATAATCCAAATGAGGAAGAAGAGTACTGTTTCCGATCTAGCTAGGAGGTTCCGCATCGGTTTCCAGTCTATGGCCGTGTAGACCCACGAACACGTCAACACAATATTTCAATAGTCGCCTATGTTATATCTACCGAATGACAGCGAACCTAGACATGCTAAAAGAGGCGGGTAAGTTCGTGGGGGAAAAGGGTCCAGTTGCATTCGAAACACGACTCACCTAGTTTTTTCTGTATTGGATAAGATCTAAGGATACCTAAATTTACGTAAATAGCACGTAGCTCATCTAATGCAAGCAGATACGCACTTTTGAGTACAGCTAAGATACATGAGATTGAATAAGAGCTTACAAGCAATGGTATATGAGCGCTGGTTGAAGGTGGAAGACCCAAGATCCCTGCAGCTTCTACCTGTAAGGCTCTGTAACATTAACCCAATTGGAAAGGATCCCTGTCACATAATTAGGTGGCGTTGAGGGCAACATTGGCCTCATTTTAAATATACCATAATCTCATGCGACCCCAGCCATGCTTCACAAGAGAACTTACCCGCCTGGTCTCGCTGAACTTCGAGGTCAGTCACTGGTTGTGATCAGACTCTCGTACACAAAAGGACTAGGTCTCCCAGCAGAGAACCAGGCCTCTGAGGCCAGATGGGTCTTATTTCAAGTCTCTTCTTGTTCGTTTGCATGGCTGTGGTCTACTTCGTACTTTTTGACCTTATGGCGCGCCGGTATCACGTTCTTAAAAGTTTCAACGGTAATGTCTGGCACCAATAATTACTTTCTGGGAATACTGGTCTGAGAGAGCCCAGATGTTATTGTAAGGTGACTGTTGTCAATGTAGCCATGGTGTGCGAATGAACTGGTACTGATGGGGATTCCTAGCCGAACAGAGAAAAACTATAATCAGGCTACCTGCCTGTGAAGGTGAGCTTGGGATACATGCAATTCTTCTACAAGAGTTTTGCTTGATTATGTTATTACTTTAAGCCACCAAACAAGGATGTGTTTCTGAATATACCAGAGGGCGATTGGCTTTTGTTAGCATTTTATGTACTATAAAGAACGTAAGGATATATACAAGGATTTCACGCATTTCGCGAATCCCAGAAACTGTGTCACCGTATCGCTCAGTGACGAGCGAGAAGTTTCTGGGCATTTGCGTAGTATATTCGGTCCCTCAAGTCTTGGTCTAGAGGGTACTCATCCAGAGCCTCCTTGAACCCAGCAATTTTGTTGTTATTGGCGTAAGGAAAATCGGAACCTGCAGCTGTTAGCATCAGATCACAGTATGTATGCGATAGGTCTTGGGAAAGGGGCGGCGTCCTTACCATATACAATGTGATCATGAGGCACGAGGCTCAGTAGAAGAGTCAGCACAGCCGGTGAGCTGGAAAGAGCCAAGTCAAAATAGAATGATTTGAAGTCTTCTACCATCTCATCAGGACCGCGACCATAGGGTTTGTACTCCACCTCTGGGGACTTGGTGACAGTGGTCAGGCGGGAAATCAGGTAAGGGAGAGTGCCACCTGCGTGAGAGAGGATGACTTTGCAGTCAGGAAAAGCCGCCTTTGTTCCTGTAGTAAGGAGGTCCACAGCAGTGCGAGTGGTCTCATGGGGATAATCAATGGCTGGTTGAGGCAGCTGAGGGTTAACACGGTTGGTATCAGCCGGGTGGGTAGGGTGGATGAACACAACGGCTCTGCGACGGTTGAGCTCCTCCCAGATGGGGCGGAAGTCCGGATGACCTAGATAGTGATTTCCGGTGCCGTATCTGGTGAATAGGGTTACACCTTCAGCCTTGAGTACATCTAGACTGTACCGAATTTCTTCGAGTGTGCCCTCGATGTCTAGCAGGCATGGCAATGCCGCAAAGAACCCGAATCTCTCTGGTTGCTTGTCCCTCAATTGGGCCGTATATTCGTTTGCCTGTCGGGCCAAGGCGCGCCGGCTGTTGTCGTTTGGAGCGATGACAGCTCCAGGGGCTGTTAAAGACAAGATCGCTTTCTGGGTTCCATTCTTATTCATAGAAGCCAGTGATGCTTCAGCGCTCCATTCCGGAGTTGGCCAGCCGGAGGGGTCACCTCCTGCATGTTCGACCGCTACGTACATGAAAAAGGTTAAGTCAGTATGGATGTAGGATCATATATAGTCTGAGCGAACGTGGGTTGGGCGTACCTTCGGCATAGAACTGCGGCACAAAGTGATGATGGGTATCGATCTTCGACATTGTTCTTTAAGGCAAGCAAGGTTCAGAAAGTGTACTCTATGTACTGATAGGATGGGAACGATTTGACAGAAAATCAATGGTTTATATACAGAAAGTGCATCATCCAAGTTGAGCCACTGCGTCACGTCTCGGGTGCATCCCGAGCAGAAGGTTTACCAGGTTTGCCGAGATATCCGGCCAGCTGTCGGACTCGGCCACAACTACTCGCTATTTCGCAGTGTAAAGAAGACATTGCAAGAAGTCGTGATGATAAAGCCTCAATAGTCTCTAAACATGGCGTATCTTAAGTAGACAATTGTCTCTCTGTACACAAGAAGTCACAAAAGAAAGGGATTGTCTCAACTGCAGATGTTCGGATCGTTCCGGAGCCCGTCCACGATCAGCTGACCGGTGCCACAACGACCAGCTGGCTGGCTCCTGAATAACATCAATATGCAATATCCTGTGACATCAAAGCAAATGTTCTAGTTAGGCTCAGAAAGGGACAAGATGCCCCCAAAATCTAGCGGTGTTGCCAAGCAGCGTACCATGCGTCGGAAAGTCGCATTGGCGTGCGATCCATGCCGGGAGAAAAAGATCCGCTGTGATGGAGGCAAACCGATCTGTGGGTCATGCGACCGAAAGTCCTATGGAATTGCCCAATGCTCATACAGCATGGATAACCCCAGGACCGCTAGTCAAGATGAGTGAGTTATTTCTAATAAAGTAGTCAGTACTTTCGCTGACAGAACAGGTACATCCGGGTCCTACGGTCGCGCATCACTGAACTCGAGGATCTATGTCTACGGGCTGGGGTGTCAGCACCGGATCTACACAGGGACTCACCACACCAGAAAGGCTCACCTTCACATGAACCTCAGTATTCAAATCGGAATCGGCAGTCGACCTCTTCAGGGGTTACCCAAGGTAGTCTAGTGTGTCAAGAGAATGACAGTTCTCTCCACGATGAGCGGCTTTCGGATGGCCGGAGCCTGCATACTTCAAGAACAATCCCAAGAGATCATCCGGCCCAGAATCCTCTATCTTCTCTTCAAGAAGCAGAAGAAGCATCTCAAAGGATGTACAACCACCCTCGGAACGATCCGAACCGCAATACCCTCCGTGGGGAGCAGACCTCCGCATCTCCACACTTTGACACCCCTGGTCGTGTCACCGCAATGGGCCAAATCTCGACGCCAGATGATACTTTGGCATCTCCAGCTCCACCTCGGGAATTCTATGGATCTTCCTCCATTGCATCATTGATGAGATTTGCACGGTTGTCTGTCCCGTTGCAATCTTCGCCCCGGGCCAAAGGTGGTACCAATACCTCAATGGATTACCAGTATCACGAGTCACCTAACACACAGTACCGACTCAATGACTTCACACTCCCACCCCGCTCACTAGCAGATCACCTTCTGAATTGCTTTTTTGACCGCGTGGCCTGCATCTACCCATTCTTCGATCGACCTAGCTTCGAGAAAGCGTACGATAACCTGTGGAAGTCGGAAAGGGATGGTATGAACAAGCTACCAGACATGCATATCGGCCTCGGAGGAAGGTCTGACTCGTCCCCCAAATCGATCGTGCTCCATTGTGCTCTAAATGGGATGTTTGCGCTTGGATGCCATTTCTCAGACCTTCCGCTGCAGGAGCGAGAGGCAACAGCCCACTCCTTCTTCCTCCGCTGCAAACGCTTCGTAGGACTTGATCTCCTCGAGATCCATACAGTCGGAGTAGTTCAGACTCTTCTTATTGTAGCTCTATACTTGCAGAGCAGCCCGTACCCTAGTAGATGCTGGAATGCCATTGGGTTGGCATGCCGCCTCGCCCAGGGCCTGGGCTTACATGAAACTAACAGAGGGTCCTCGATGACAGTATTAGAAACGGAAGTACGGCGCAGAACATGGCATGGATGTGTTATGCTAGATGTGTAAGTGCTCTACTGTGAACGGCTCTATTCAACTGACTGACTCACTGTCTAGGTTCGTGAGCATGACACACGGTCGGCCAAGCATGACCAGCCATCTCGCCCCGATTCCATTGCCTTTTGCCACAGGAAAGGACGTTCCTCTTACTATGGGATTCTACGTGGCAACTATCAAGCTCTATCGAATCCTGGATAGGATTCTTTCAGATGTGTATAACATGTGGCGAGGCCGTTTCAACGAGGAATCAAAACGATCGACACCATGGTCCGAAGGAAACTTCGATTCTCTTTTAGAACTGGAACGGCAGCTACAGTCCTTCAAGGACACCCTACCGTCCTATCTAAGCTGGGGCGCTTCTGGTCGCCCAGAGTGCCACATTGAGGAATCGGATATTGTAGAGCGTCAACGAAACATCCTTCGGTCACGGTAAGCAATCTCACCCTAGCCCAATATTAAAGTATCACATATACTTAGTGTCTCAGGTACTACTACATCCGGCTACTACTCTACCGACCAATCTTTACCCGGGTGTGCTCGGATTATACTTCGCCCCAGCACTCACATGAATCCCGAAAAGACAAACATCCGGCCTGGAAAGATGCCGAGAGCACCCTACAATCCTGCATAGTAGATAAATGTGCAGCTACCTGTGTGTCCACTGCAACTGAGCTTATTCACTTAATCTATGAGACATACTCAACACCATACACTGATTCTTGGTGGTATAATGGCTTTTGTAAGTAGTCATCCATTCTCTCTTTCCTCTTGTTGTGGTAATACGTGCTTCTCTCTCCTCAAGCCTTTATCAGAATATCACACGGTACAAGCCAAAACAGCGAACTGACTATCGGAAACAGACACATCTACATGCGCCCTCGTCCTCATAATGGCCCACTCAGTACCTTCACTATCCGACTCGATCGATATTGTCAGAGTTCAAGAAGCTTGGGAGAAATGCGAGAAGATCCTCGCACACATGGGTACATTCAGCCAATCTGCACGGACATCGCTTCGCTTCTTACAGGCGGCTTTCAGTCAATATGTCCATGGTCGCTCCTCATCTATGCCCATTTCTAATGTGGAATTGAACCCCGATCGGAATCTCACAGGCGAAGCCGATACACACTACCCTGCCCCCGATGGCCCGAGCACTTCATCCTTCCAAGATACCCCTGGCCTGGACTCATCAAACTGGACAGATTCCGGTATCGGCCCCAACACGTTTGAGGATGACCTTGGTCTTCTCTCGTGGATAGATGTTCCAGATATGTGGCACTGGCATCGTGTTGATTCGTGAGCTGTCGGAAGGTGATAAATCATTGATAACGCAAAGTTTCGCTGATGGAAGACATGAAGAAGGATCAAGGCTATCTAAGATTTAAAAACTATGTTAGGCAATCATATATTACGTGCTGTAAATTTCTCCCTGCTAAAGCTATTCCCCCAATAAGCAACTCGTGAGACACCTAGGCAGTGTCAACTAACAGTATTAAGCCATGAATCAACAAACTCCCCAGACTTGACGACCGGTTCCGGTACCTCTCCATCATCAAACTCACCGCCGCCAAACTCACTCATATTATTTTCCCATATCTCCTTAAGCCATTCTTCCTGATAAATGCTTTCCGAGGGTAGTCCTTCTCCACCGAAAAAGTACCACAAGAACACTTGCCCTGAGGCTTCCCTTGAAGCTTCCTGATCAAGCTGTGTTCGTTTAAATTCCCTGCGTGTCTTTAACTGGATATTGTCGAAATGACTCTCTGATACAGCTGGCGTTACTTGTTCCGAGAACCCACTGTCCTGCATGAGAGTACCATCCGGCAAGTACCACACCCAATGATCATACTCATATCCATGCCGGGGGCAGTCCAAGTGTGCCGTGACATAGAGAGCACAGTCCCTTGTGAGAGATGCTCCGCACGGTGCCCAAGGTACTCTAGGTCCATGTTGATAGCTTTCATTGTCCCCGTCGGTCGAAGGGTAATTCGTTAACCGCCAGACATCTTCTCTCAGAATGTAATTTGGATCTTTGCAAGTGTACGGGCCCGATCCTGCAACGTCCATGAAGCTCTGTGGACACCCCGTCCAGGGAAAGGCGACCCGGTCAAGAGGTGGATGACCTCTTCTTACTCTGTGGAGAATTTCTGGGCCTAGGCCACTGGCAATAGCCCCGATCCAGAATGTGGTGAAACGTGGCTGGCGGATTGTACCTATGAATGCAAGGACTTCTAGTCCATTTTCTGGCAAACCACCTAAAACTTCATTGATGATCGGATGTAGCCATGGGCTGACGAGATTGCAGGGGACATCTTGCTCCCAGAATGCTCCACAGAAGGTCGACATCATTACTTCCGGGCTGCAACTCAGAGTCATGTAATAGGGCAAGTCTTCTTTCAAGTTCATCCATTCAGCATCTACGGGTGTTTCAACTGGTTTAGAACCAGTATCTCGGGGAAGAGGCAGTTTGGCAGACAACCCATAATACTTATGTGTGGGGATTGTCAGAGCCATCGTAAGAGCAATGGAGAACTGGCTTTGCAATTCATGCAGACGTGCGAATTCAACAAGTGCCTCAACAGCTCTCTCTGAAGATAAGGGCGTTGGGTCAGGGTCTGGAGAGAGGGCCCCCTTATATTTAATCGAGAAATGCGTTTCGCAGGCACGCGAAACTGACCACGGGGCTAGGAACTCCCCTTGGGGCGTTTGCTTCACTGTAGCTTTCCATCCTTCATTCGGTGCGAGTATTGCAGACCACCAGCGAGCTACGCTCGCGTCCACCTCCCCAACATCGATGACGTGGGCTTGTGAGGAATCGGGTAAACTCTCATTGCTGTATCCTGTCTGGCAGAGAGTGTACTGCATAGAAGAGTCTTCACCTCGCATCTCAACAAGCTGTGCAGATAGTACATAGCACCATCCAAGGGCGAGAATTCCAAGATGGTTTGATCCAATGGCATTTCCTCCGCTCATGCCGTCCCATGAACTGAACGCGTCCTCGATGAAGCTAAAAGATGTAGCAGCAGCAGTGCCAACTTGGACGAAAGTGAGGTGTGATATCTGCTTCTTGAGTTTGCCGCAATCCTGATCTGTAGACAGAGTCCAGATTGAAGAAGCTTCACAGCAAAGACTGCGTATATGAGTCATTCCATAGGGGCGAACGTGAAGCCGTCCAGAACGAACTTGAAGTTTCGGGATTCTGTGTAGAGCGAGACGAGGATTTGTGAACTCCGAACTAAAGCCTGCTTCCCGCAGGTGAAAGGCCAAATTTGCAATTTGATACCAATATTCTCGACTCTGCTCGAGTGCATCTTGAAGTTGTTGCTCCTCCAGTTGGAGAACATTGTTATCGCGAAGGATCTAGTACTAGGATGTTAGCGCAATCGGTCTATCATGTCATTATACACTGACCAAGGATAGTTGCGGTGGCCGTATTTGACGGTCACACTTTTCTCTTAGTGTATCATGCATGGGTGTTTTTATGTAAACAGAGACTTCGATATCAAGGTGTAAGTGTAATCGATGATGCGAAGGAGGGAAACAGAAAGGGGCGGAGGTATGCGGTCAATATGCACGGTGGCCACCGCCTTGGTATCCATGGCTTACAGTACTGCGGCATTTAAGAAGTCCACCACTTTCAAATAACACAAAGCTTCACCTCAACTGAAATGCTGTTTATTATTAGAAAGGCAAAGAAGCTACATGAGAGCAGACGCTGTACATTATATGCATATCGAAAAAGGAAATCAACAGATCGGAGACGGCGAATATATATAGTTTAAAGGGGACTAGTACATGTCCTCTCAAACACACCATGCCCTAATGATGAAAGCTTCAGTCTTCTACTCAGGACTGTGTTGAATATCGTTTGACTACAAACTGACTCCTACGCAGATGTTGTTACACTCCCCGCATATGGCAGACAGCCTGGCTTCACAATGAGCACCTCAAGCCACAACACCTTAGGGGAGTTTCTATATGCATTGACAGCATTATTCAAGATACATAAGATCCAATCCCTCAATTGTAAGCTGATCTGAAAGCACAATGATACTCACAACCACAAACAGAACCCCACCCTCACTCCAAAACACCGTCCCCCTCACACCTCTTCAACGGATACCCATCCCCCAAGCAAGTCGTAACCACCCCCTTGACCCACTCCAGCTTCCCCTCACCGTATGTATAGCTACTATCTTCATAGCTATCCGCCTGATAATACTCAAATGTGCCCCCGTTGCCCGGCTCCCCATTGAACACATACCCACGAGTCCGATGCGTTAGCGGATTACTCACAATCGCGCCCCATTTACCCTTGGGGATCGTCATCGTCACGGTGCCAGTGATCGTGCTCGTCGTGGTCTGCTGGTAGCTGATACTGGTGGTCAGAGAGAGAAAGTCCTCGATGAGACTAAAGTCGGCCGAGGCGCCGGTCGTAATGCTGTTGGCGATGGATTGGCCGGATTGGATGGCGAGGGTGACGGGGGCCTGGTTGGCGTGCGTGATGGTCGACATGGCGATGTCCCAGCCGAGGAAAGTCTGCGGTTCCAGAGGAATTATCAGGTTTGTGGAGCTTCCGCGCTTGGTGGTGGTGTTGTTCCTGTGGCTGGAGGCGCTGGTGATGAGCAGGGGTGGTGTGCTGTCATTGTTGGTGGATGGCAGGTAGGTGAGGTTTGGGATCTGGGACTTGAGGTCGGCTTTCTTGATGGTCTTAGTGGTGTTGTTGCTTAGGAGGATGATGATTGCTTCGTCGGGACCGCAGATGGTGGTTGTATTGGCGATTGGTACAGCGGAGGAAAGGGTTGCGGAAAGAATGGTCACGAGGAATGGGAGCTTCATGGTGTGCGGGTGCTTGATCGGGTTCTTTTTCTGATAGTTATACGGGGCCCCGAACTTGCTGAGTCTGGTCTCGTGTCTTCTATTGAGAATAGTATGGACTTATATATTATATATCCCCAGGCATCTTAAAAGTGCCTGTTATCACCTCTCTACACAACTACTCCTACTACATCATCCAACTCGGCCAAGAAGTATAGACATCGCCAAGATCACGACATACAACATCGATCAACGATGTCCGAAACTCTCACGCAGATCCCCCAGAGTCCCCGAGGAACTCCCGAAGAAACACAAGATCGACAATCACAAGTCGCACAAGACTAGTTATGCAGCCACATTCTACCAAATTGAGTAAACTACACGATCCGCTTCTTGCCCGTAGCCCTAACCAAGACAACCGGTTGTCAATCTCAGCCACGGATCGAGCCGCTATCTATCCAGTCAAGGCTCCAAGTGGGTCCACCCGTTTCACGCCCCAAAACCTTAATAGATGATTTTGTCTCCCGCTGCTCCATTTGATTTAGCTCAGGGGGTTGTGCCATGTGCGTTCCGCCCGTTGAGATAGGAAGAACTCACTGATCGACTACTTGGCAAAGGATGAGACATGCATGTGGATCTGCGGTCAGTCGCTGCTCAGGTGATGTGCTCTGGGATGTGATAGTATTATAGATATAGCTTGAGAGTTGTGGTTGAGTTATATGTTGTCTGAGGATGTCTCGCTTCAGGTTATTGTGATCTTCGTTGCTGGTCTTGGTTTGCTTGAAGGATGGCATGTCGGTGAGATGTATATTAATGATATGACGGTGGCGATATCATGGCGGAAGATACTCGGAATTACTGTTCCTTCGACGTGGTAGGAGAGTCGGAGAGGAATGATGTTCTAGCAGATGCTGAGAGACTTGGCTAGAGACATCATATATTGCGGGTTTTCCTGAGCTGTAGTCAGTCAATTTCGACAAGATATTAAGGACTACCCTGAACCAGATTTCAACGACACGCACTCCTCTTTCTTCAGAGTTCACAAGCACAATGAAGCATTTTGCAGCTCTCTTTGTCACAGTCTTCGCTACTGGGTAGGCATCAGGTTCCATTCTTCGAGATGCAACTCAGCCACTAACATAGTGCAGTGCGCTAGCAGACCTCCATTACACAGGACTCTGCTATGACTCGCCTGGTAAGGACGTGGTTAGTTATCCCATTCCATAATTCTCATGGGAATTCTGTTTATTGAACGGAAACTTGTACAGAAAGTCTTCAACAAGGCAGCAACGGAGAAGGCCTGCGCTTCTTACAAGAACCGCAACACAGGCAGCCAACAGTGGGACCAATGTCCGGATTGCACAGTACTAAGTGACCAAGAACTTTTGTACTACTGCAAGTCCGAGGGTCAACACATCGGAGGAGACGAACTATCATATTACTGTGGACAGGCGGGTGCGGATGGAAGTTTGGCGTGGTGATGTTACAGTCTCGAGTTCAGGCAGTTACTCAATCTACAGATAGCATAACAACCAAGCATAAAGAGTTTTCCCCACTATTTAGCTGTCACTTATGCAAAGTGGGTGCACAGTACTTTTGATCAGAAGTATCGGAATGTGGCCGCGATCGCCCCTCATAGTTCCAATAAAAGCTAAGACATCAGACTAGGCCAACCTCACTCACCTAACCAGATCCTTCGTCCCTTCGCTTTCTTCACACTAAGCAACAAAACCAACCAGGTTTCCCATCCTTCTGTACCTATAGTGTTCAATTTACATTCGGCTGCCGAAGTTCTTCCATGCCCAGCACAAATAGATGAATTTCTCATCTGCCGAGTCAAGCCTGCCATAACCCTCCTGCAGATCAGCTTGAGACGCTCAGTTCGCTTGCACACTAAGTCAAATAGACTGTGCTTCCTATTGGATACTATTATCAAGACTTATCAGGCTAGAGCAGGGGCTGAATGACTAACCTATTTCCAGCTACCGGTCCTGACGACTCTCGGACGCGAACGGACGGAATCCTTCCGATCAGGAAAGTTCACATG
Source organism: Aspergillus piperis CBS 112811 (assembly GCF_003184755.1). Taxonomy (NCBI): domain Eukaryota; kingdom Fungi; phylum Ascomycota; class Eurotiomycetes; order Eurotiales; family Aspergillaceae; genus Aspergillus; species Aspergillus piperis. Next base: position 466,477 of record NW_020291594.1, read on the forward strand.
TGTACCTAACCCCTGCCCTTTTAATCTGCTTTATGTGCCTGGGACCTATATGAGAGGAGAGTAAAAAAACTTTGTTTCTCTTCTCCGTTGTTGGATAATGTTTGTGTGCCGCTGCTATGAGCGCCACCAGCACCGCTGTCTTGACAGGGACAGGCACGGGCGTTATCCCTGCACCTGTGGGTGTAACGCCTGATTTAGACAGTCCAGAGAAGCACTATTATACTGCGAACCTGGTTGTGGTCATTATAGGTGTAACAATCAGTACGTTAGGTCTCCTGGTGAGACTATATACGCGGGTGGTTATTGTGCGGAAGTGGCTCCTTGATGACGGTGAGTGTGCCCGATGTACCTTTAATGATTGATGTATGCAAATATGTCCTCGAGGATTTCCAGTCACATGAATTGCTGACAGGAGATTTCATGTAGTCGTCATTGTATTATCATGGGTCAGTAAACCACCCTCTCAACACCAATACGATGACTGATCATGATGAATTCAAAGATTTTCGCAATATTAACTCAATCCCTACTCCAATGTACGCACCATCACTTACATTTCAACCGAGCCCAGCTCAATCCTAACTCAAACACGTCCATACAACAGGGGGCTACACCAACGCCGGCCTAGGCGTCCACGAATGGGACCTCACCCCTACCGTATACAACCGAACCCTCCGAGTACACACCCCATCCCCGACCCAACATTCTCCCTCATCCACCCCCTAACAACGTCTCAAAAACAACTAGGTCATCCTCCTCGGCGCAATAATGTATATTCCCGCCCTCGGTCTATCCAAAATCTCCCTCATTATTCTCTACTACCGGCTCTCCGATATGCAACGAAATTGGCGCATAACCCTATGGGGCATGACCGCCTTCGTCGTCGCCTACATGATTGTCCTTGAATGTTTATTTCTGTTTACTTGCGAGCCAGTACATAAGTCTTGGTACCCTGACATAGACGGACGCTGCTGGAGTAAAGCCCCGATCTTCATGGCGGGCGTGGTGGCAAGTATGTTTATTGATTTGGTATTGCTGGTCATGCCGCTACCTATTGTTCTGAAGTTGCAAATGACCTCAAAGAAGAGGTTTGGGCTGATTCTTATGTTTGGGTTGGGAGGTTTGTACGTTTGATCTTTCTCTTTGGACTTGTTTGGACTGGGTTGTAAGTCGTGGCTAATTTTTTATGGTTGTGTTCAGGTCACTAGTTACGAGTACATTGCGATTGGCGGCTACGGTGCCGATGTTGACGCAGCAAGACCAGACATATCTGTTGGGTGGGGTGGCTCTTTGGATGTATGTGATCCCTTTTCCTCTTTTGTTCGTACACTTGAGTGTCCGTTGCTAACATGGTTGCTGGTTCGATAGTAATGTCGAGGCAAGTCTCGTCATCGTCACAGCTTGTGTACCATCATTCCGACAAGTCTTGAGGTTCCATGTGTCTGGATGGCGGAGTGATAGTGGCGGAAGGCTTGATAGGATGTCCAGCACTTGCAATCTTCGCAGTGTGCAGCGGAGACAGGAAGGGTTCACGAATTTGAGTTTTGATCTGGAGATGGATCAAACTGACTCGCGTGGACATGATTCGGCTGGGGCACGGACCTAGAGGGGAAGTCATAGGTGTATTGGGTGGGCTTTTGTGGGCTAAGAGTGTAGGATATAGACCCTCAGATCATTAACGTCACATAAAAGTATATTATTTCCAGTTATTAAGGTTGTCTCGATCGCCGACACAGTCTAGCATGTGGACTACATGAAGCCGTCCTTTTCCGCTTCAATGTTATCTGTCAAAGAACTCTATTGCGGTAAGACATTCGCTTTCTGTACTCCAACCCGGCATGCAAACCCGCGACCTTATTACTATTAGACGATGACACTTCCCACCGATACCGATCATAACAACTGGACTATACTGCACCAAGAAGGCGGCACATAAAGTGCCTTAAAACTGGCTGAATGCTTAATGATGGACTGTTGCTCGCCTGATTCTTGTGGATAGAGGGTATAACACTATTATGAACATCCAGTTAATCCCGGAATTGGCTAATTCAATAACTAAGGGATGCGCTTTCTGACTGTGTTAACTCAGAACCCTAGTCTGTTACCAGATGGCCTAGAGGTTCAAGTTCGGAGAACTAACTGCCTGAAACGCACCAGATTAAAGCCTGACAGTATGATAGACTTAGGCATCAGTAAACTTCTGATTGAATGAAGTAATATTGTAAGTTACTAACACCAAGGCGGTGGAGTACTGCATATATAGCGGGTGCCTTCTTTGTTCGCCTCTTCCTCTTCTACCCCCCCCCCCCCCCCTCTCCTCATTCGGCATATTCACATCGCGAATCACGAATGGTACGATGTATGGCAAAGTTTGGTATCTACACCTTGCAACTGCACGAACGACATCACTTTCTACGAGCGGCGAAAGTTGAGGGAACTTACGCCCCATCCTTCACGGAAAAGTTCTCATCTGATGTGAGGGGTCTTGAATCGATACCTTGCAGCCGGCAACTAGCTGGATTGGTAGGCAATGTACAGGACAACATATGCAAGGTGCTACGGAGCAATGGTTACTAGCCTACGTCATACTTGCCATAACATCCACCTTGCTTTGACGCACGGCTACGGAAAGCTGAAGAGTAGGTAGCTGATTCATCATTCTGCTTACCTGAAGAAGGCGGCAACAACGTACTTATTCCCCGGGGCATCGGCACTGGCACAAGCGCAGGCACCACCGTCAAGACTACTGTACACCAAGTATATGACGTGTTCGGCCATCGACCATGCCAGTTTCCTCGCTACATATTCTGGATTTCAGCTTTTCAAACCCTTATACACTAACATTTGATCCGTATGGCCCATTTGCTGTTCTATATCGACTCTTGTTTTCAAGATGCGGGTCAGTATCAGAGAAAGACCTCTCGAATTACGCCAACAAGAGAGTCCTTATTACTGGCGGAACCAGTGGGTGTGGGTTGGAGTGCACAAAGGCATTTGCTCGTGCCGGTGCCCATGTAATCGTGACAGCAAGGAATAATGAGAAGGGCGAAGTTCTGAGAGACGAAATCATGAAAGAAACAGAGCCTCTCCATATTACACCCAAAGTCGACGTCTTGGAATTGGAAATGGGTTCCGAAGATTCTATTACGGCTTTCAATGCTCGCCTGCAAGAGTACCCGTCTCTAGACTTAGTGATCCTGAACGCAGGCATCTACCAAACCGAATTTGTCGTATGCGAAAACACAGGAAGGGAACAGACACTACAGGTAAGGAGGGGAGACCTATCTGTTATAAGCAATATTCAAGACAACGTACCACCACTTCTTCACTACCACAGTCGCTTACTCGACTTCATGAGATATAGGTCAATCTTCTAAGTAACTGCGCTACAGCACTGCTCGCCATCCAGCTGTTACTGCGCCAACCAACGCAAGGTCGTTTATTGATTATCTCATCCGAGGCGCATGCATGGGCAAATCCTCAGCAAAAGTCTTTCACCGCCTTGATGGAAATGCTCAACCAGTCAGATACATATCCCTGTTATGCAAGATACCACATCAGTAAGTTACTGGTCATCCTATGGATGCAGGAGCTGGCACGCAGAATAGATCCAGCACGTGTGCTCATAGCGTCCGCCACACCCGGATTCTGCCGCAGCGGACCTTTCCGTTCGTTTAATGGTAAGACTATCGCCAATTATTTGGAGAGGCTACTTTGCCGGACCCCTGATCAGGGTGCATGGCAGTATCTCACGGCGATCGAAGGCATGAACACAGCAGTGCATGGCTGCTTCTTCGCAGATGGAAAATTTAGGCCGTAAGTCTCCAAGCTAGTCAGTAATATTGGCTGACATGATAACATTTTCATTCAGGTCATCGACCGCGGCAACACTGGCTAGGGAAGAAGGGCTACATGATTCTATGTGGGATAATGTCCTTAAAATGTTGCCTGAATGTGCGCAACATGTAGCACGTGACTTGTCTGGCTAACCAATACTACATTTCGATATCAAATAGACTGTATGTTTGAAAGCTGTTGAGACATGTTGCTTTTGATAATATCTTCGTAACGATAACAAACATAGGGTATTGGCATTATTGACTTGTGGACAAGTGAATTAGGCAAGGTTTCGGTAATGCTGACGCTTGATTATGCGAGAGAGTAACTTATAACGAAGCTAGACTGCGCTGATGAATATATCTTGCAACCATGCAACAGTCTCTGTATAGCTCAATCGAAGACAGGGTTGCACAATCATAGTAGCAGTGCAACGCCCACCCGTGACGCACCTAAGGTATAGACGTGTTGAGATTGTTAGCAAATAACTACTGTGCAAATGAGCAAATAGAGGCCAGAAAGGCGTACGACGCTAGGGTCGATTGAACACCTTTGCGCATTTATGTATGTATACAATCCACACCATGCTATATACTGACTATGTTCACCAGACAACACCCAGTGGTGTACAAATTCAACCCCAACAGACATCCACCTGAGCTAATTAGCCATGGTAAGATAGCCAATAGATCAGACAAAGCATGCTAATGCTGAGAGACAACAGGGTTGTATGAGCCGGGGCTTTTGGGTCGTGAGTGACATGATTGAAGAAAATCCTGCTGATAGAACAGCTATGCCTTGAAGTATCCATTACCTACCATCACAAACAACATCACCACCCTTGGGCTATCCTGGTATATGCGACTAAACATATAAAACCTGTTTTAGAAATGGCAATATCTGGAATGTTACGACACACACTGCTTGCACCATACATCATACCATAATCAAGGAAGGAAATGGGGCGTCGTAAAATGATGCGAGTCATTGCTATTTCCAGATATTTGAACGTCGCCTTGTAGCGAGGAGGTCAAGAGAGGCTGGACTAACTCAGCGGTGCGATAAGTGGAACAACTCCTTGGGTGAGAGGTAAGCTTTGGACAGAAGAATGTATTGTTACACATGACCATGCTTGTAGATCGGACGAGATAAGAAAATGCCTTGTACTACTATGTTCCTCCAGCTGCGTGCCCATTGTGCAACAATCTCAGTAAGTAGTGGAGGAAGGCGTGAGATAATTGGATGGCTCACCTTCCGCAAGCCATAAAGTGATCAGTCTCATGGCAGTTCACTCTTTCACTGCACCTCAACCCTTGCTGAATACTCGATGAATGCTCGACTATGTTTGAAGATCCATTGAGGGTCTTTACGAACGAACTTTGACTTCTTCTTAGGTGTTACTGGTATTGTGAACGTATTTTACATTACGCGCATATTACAAAGTGGGTAACACGCAGTAAAAACAAGATGAGAAAAGCCCTAATTTACTGGAGCAGGAATGCAAGTGTCTTTTATCGGATTTAGAAGCTGAGTCTTGTGGAGCAAGGTGCTCGGTAAGACCGATATGTAAGTATGTACTACAGAGTATTCCTGGCCCGATTAGTTGGATACGATTTCCGGTAAATCAGTCAAGTGGGATATCTACTAATGAACATAGCAGGGCTTCGGCAGATCCCCTCGCGAGGGGGGATTTGATACGTGGTTTGGGCTGCCCTTTGCATGGCAAGGTGGTCTGTCTTCATGGCGTTCTCTGGTGTACTATCGGTGGTGGGGGGCTTTAAATAATACATTTGCCGTGATCTTCTGATGTCGGTGTTGTTGTCATTAATTTAACTACTTTTGCGTGAAGGCTACTTATACCAATTTCATGATGCCCAAAGTTATTGTAGTCGGTACGTATATCTAAATCCATCTGAACGTGGCCTAAAGGTATATAGGAGCTGGTGCTGGAGGCGTAGCCACTGCTGCTCGTTTGGCAAAACAATGCTTCGAAGTCACTGTCGTTGAGAAGAACGACTTCGTTGGCGGTCGATGCTCTCTCATCCATCATAACGGCTATGTTCGTTATTGCTCATTTCTCTATTTCAAGAGTCTTCTTGCTAACAATAGACAGAGATACGACCAAGGTCCTTCTCTTTTATTGATGCCAGAAGTGTTCCACGAGACGTTCCATGATCTAGGAACCTCTATTGAAGGCGAAGGAATCTCTTTGCTAAAATGCGAGCCAAACTATCGGGTCTGGTTCTCTGACCACGACAGCTTCGATCTAACAACAGATGTGGCAAGACTGAAGCCACGAATAGAGCATCATGAGGGAGAAAACAGCTTTCATAGCTTTCTCGGCTTCATGCAAGAGTCTGGTCGTCATTACGATTTGTCAATGATTCATGTTTTGCGCAGAAATTTCCCTGGCTTATTAAGTATGATGCGACTTGGATTGCTGCATTCCCTGTTTACGATGCATCCCTTCCAAAGTATTCATAGTCGTGTCAGTCGATACTTCACGTCTGACAAGATGAGACGGATATTTACCTTTGGAAGTATGTATCTAGGTATGAGTCCGTATGATGCACCAGGGACCTATTCTCTTCTACAGTATGCAGAATTGGCAGGGGGGGTTTGGTATCCCGCTGGGGGTTTTGAAAAGGTTGGTAGATTTTGAATTGATCAACACAGGCCATGCTAATGAACTAGATACTGGAAGGTATAGAGAAAATTGGAAAACGCCTTGGAGTCGAATATCGCCTCAAATCTCCTGTATCCTCGATCATTATCTCAGAAGACCAATCAGCAAAAGGCGTTCTTCTCTCATCTGGTGAGAAACTCGAGGCAGATCTTGTGGTGGTCAACGCAGACCTGGTCTATGCATACAACCATCTCCTTCCTGCATCCAAAGAAGCACGCCGTCTAAGCAACCGCGAAGCATCTTGCAGCAGCATCTCCTTCTTCTGGTCTTTTGACCGTGTGATCAGCGAGTTAAAAGTACATAATATATTCCTTGCTGAGGAATACAAGAACAGCTTTGACTCCATCTTCAAGGATCACCAATTACCAGACGAACCGTCCTTCTACGTGAATGTCCCAAGCCGAATTGATCCTACAGCTGCCCCGAAGGGTAAGGATGCAGTGGTTGTACTGGTGCCTACTGGCCATATGATGGACAGCACTGAACCCCAAGACTGGGACACCCTCGTCAGCAAAGCAAGAGACACTGTATTTGATACAATCGAAACACGAACCGGAGCTCGAGCACTTCGAGGAAGCCTAATCCACGAGTACGTTGAGACACCGGCAAGCTGGAAGGAAAAGTTCAACCTCGATCGAGGCTCTATTCTAGGGCTTTCATATTCATTCTTCAATGTGTTGAGTCTCCGTCCAAAGAGTAAGCATTCTTCCATCAAGGGACTTTACTTTGTTGGGGCAAGCACGCATCCTGGCACAGGAGTTCCAGTGTGTCTTGCGGGGAGTAAATTGGTAAGCGATCAGATCATGGAGGATTGTGGTGGGAAACCCAAGGGGGGAATCTTTGTTGAATCCATGGCTATCAATTTACTATTCCTTTTATCGCTCTCTCTTATAACCTTAGGTGTGTGTTTTCTATAGAGAAATGCCACAATTGATGCCCTACGGAGTAGCGTCCCTCTGAACGATAAACATAATTTCCTATTCAAGGTGTAGTATGAAAGTGCCGCAAGGCTACATGTATGAGTACCTACTACTTCTTCTTGATCTCCTATCTAGCCCATACCAACCTACTAGACCTCACTGGTACCCTCAGCTGGAGGCCCGAAAGTTTAATTATAGACAATTCATTAAGGGGCAGCAGCGATGTGAACAGGTCCATTAGTTCATCTATTTCATTTCCCCTGATAAAATTTGTTTTCTGATCCTTGCATGTAGATCGATGCAATATGAGCCTTGCAGTAATTTACATACCGCCGGCCAATGCACCATAGGCCACTTTCAGTCGCCTCCACAGCGGGACTTCCATCTTTCCTTTTGTCCGCAGATCGTTCAACTGCCGCAACGATCTCCCAATTTCCATATAACTCTCCACCGTGACGCGAATGGGGCCTTGGGCCTCCAATGGAAGCCTCCCAATTGCCGCTTCTGTCATTCTATACCACTCATCCGCTTGATCGAGCAGTCTCATCCTCAGGCTCTGTATTTGTGGATCAGTGGGACAATCCAGAACCTTGGCTGGTGTGAGCCCTTTCGCCTCTAACCAGGTTGTGGGTATATACACGCGCCCGATTTCTGCATCGCGTTGAATGTCTCGGGCGATATTGATGTATTGGAGTGCTTGGCCCATGAGTGCGCCTGCGGTGATCGTCTGTTGGTGCGTGTGTTTATCAAGATTTTGTGGGCGGTCGTGGGCGATGGTTAGCTGGATGACGGATTCGGCAACCGTTCCTGCGACACGGTAGGCGTATCTCTCCAGATCTGTTTCGGTTAAGATTGGAGATTTGGTATGGCTGGTGTTAAATTCGAGATCTGTTTCGAAGCCCTTCAGCAGGTTTTGAAGAGGTTCGATCGACAGCCTTTCAACAGGAAGATGCTCGATGGACGATAGCAGGACTGGGTCAGAGCGTATGCTTTTCTCCATGTCCTTTCCTGCGAATCTCTGCTCAAGAAGCAGTGCACACTCTTGAATTACAGACCGTGCCGTACTGCTGTCTGGTGCTTCATCCACTAAATCATCTATCACTCGGCAGAATGAATACCTATACACATTAGTATGCGGCACGACAACATTCTGAAGCACTTACAAATAGATCAAGTCAATGCGAAGTTGACCTTCGAACATGGCACTACCCATGTACATACTCTGGCTGCGCTGTTTGAGCCTCATCACTGCATCGCGTAGATCATGTATATACTTCATGTTGAGCTCTTCATTCCGTCTGGTAATAAACTGCGTGAAGAGCTGTCCATAAGATGGAAATTCCGTCTCTGAAGTGATACCCATGTTATATATGCCCAATGCAATCGCATTGTCAATGGCCATCTGACCAAGCACAATCATGATATTCGTTACAACGAAGAATATCGCTTCCCTAAGACACATTAACTCAGATAAGCTTGCTCTCTCATAGGCACCTACTCGACGTCCGACTCCCCCAGAGTTGAATATCTAACTTAGTGGCTGACTCGATCACCCATGTCCCCTTTCCCAAGGCGATTGTGTCTACAACCCATAGAAGAAGAGTGGGTATACAGACCGCCAGAGATACCTCTCGAAGTGGAAGTCGTACAATAAATCGATAGGCCACCAGCCTAATAGAATTAGCGTGCACCATTCATCGATCGTGTATGCTTACCATTGCATCATCATGAATGGGCAGATCCAAGCTAGAATGAGCCCTAGGTAGGTATACCGTCCACCTTGAAATATACTAGCCAGTCCCAAAAATTGACACGAGCCGATAATGACAATTCCTAGATTTCTTTTCAGTGCATCTTGCGGTCCAAGATACATAGGCATAACAAAGCGCTTTGTTAGAATAATGTACGCCAGGCTTGTATTGTACGTCTGAATGACGAAGAAGAAAACCTCCTCGATGGGGATCAAGCATATTCTCGGTCCTAGTATCGCATATGGTGGGTATGTCCAGATCCGAGCCCTGATAAGATAGGAGTCCCAGGGAATGGTTGATATGACCGCAATCTGGATGTATCAGCAGGTGTCGTACATTGGATTGAGAGGGCATACCGTAATAAGCGTTGCTATTCTGTATAGTTCCAGCTTTGTAAAGAAAGGCCAGTAAGCCAATGTCATCACCACTGCGAGTGGGATGTTGTATGTCAAATGCCTAGATAATAAGCATGGCTAGCATAACATGTTACTTCGTATACTTACACCATAAGATAGTCTAGGCCCATTTTGAAGTGTCTTGGATGATGTCAATATGTGAACTGCAGAGACCGAGAAATCGACGGATTCAAAAACTCCCAGCGTCTATTGCAACAAATGTGTGGTGGAAATACTATTGCCGTTTCCACTCTGGACGTAGCATTGCTTTATAGATCTTGGATCGTGCAGATCATTGAATGTCGTCAATCACCCCTCGGTGGCCAGTGTGGCTACTAAAGTTTGACACGCATAGTGAACTTTATTGGTATGCCTATTTAGGCATATGGTGCGTCTGAGACTTAATATCGAAATCGAAAGATACAGGACCACATATTACACTGTTACCGTTACCGATACAGGCTTAATACACATGACGTAGGTAACCCTGGTTCGGGGGCTCACAATTTGAAGATAAACTTGGAGCTTCGTCAAGGTCTGTCTTGACCCAACTGTCGTTCACCCTATTAGGCTGCCATTGGAGCGCGAATCTGTATCCACTGTGACATCTTACTGAAGTCTAGCAAGGCCTTGACCGTCGTAGCCTACATAAAAAATTGTTTCATCTTTCTTTGGGGTGAGACTTCCGGCAGAACTGAATTACCATTATAGCATTCAGACATTTTTCATTGGTAGCGCTATAAAAAGGTAAGATTTCGGGAATTCTCAAGTTTCTAACGATGTCTAACCTTTAAGTGGCTGACAGCCTACATGAAGCATAACAACGCTACTGAATCCCCTTCGGCATGACCACCGTCTATGGCAGTTATAGACTCTTCTACGCTTCTTTATGGCACACGCTCCGTTTACACCAATCGACATGATGATATGAAGAGAAGAAAATTCCGCGACCTTGTGATCAGCGACAACAAAACAGTTCCCGGTGATGCAATCGTAGCGAAAAGGTCCGTCAACGCCATGCCATCTGCCGACGATGCGCCACAGAAAGATGCCTCGTGCGAGCCTAATATCTAATACTAACATTTTGTACATAGTATGAGATTGGTATGTTTTCACCTACTCTCATAATAGAGACTTTCCTCGGCGGTAAGCCGGGGGTGGGGAGAATACGAAGTACCTACCAGGCTAGGGGGGCTTGTGAAAAGCTATCAGAATGATGTCCACGGTGACGTGGCGCATGCAATCATGAACTCAGTCCAAAGTCTAGTTGTATTGTTTGCATACATAAACGGACCCAACTGTACATGCCATTCGAAATGACAATTGCGCTAACGTCTGAACCGGCTGTTTGATGCCACCGTCGAACTGTCCACCAGCAAGCGCTCGCAGAAAATAAAGTAATCGTTTGCTTGGGTTGAAGAAAAGGATGCGCGGCTAGTTCGCCTGCCGTTCTTCTCTTATTCGGGTGCCAAACCAGAATTTTCTTGACAAGGTCAACGAAGTTATCTCTCTCTTCTTCATCGAGAAAGGAAACCGCGTCGTCTAATGTTCGGTTGGGAATCAAGTCTTCGTATATAAAGCGACCTAAAATAAGTAAGAAATCTGGAAATCTCCAGATAAGGACACACATAATACCGTTGTTGTCAAAGAATGGCCCATCGAAGTACTCCTCCGCGGTCTCACATAGTCTGTCATCTTCTCGTCTAACAGGTTCCGGCCACGGGTATTCTCGCATGTCTTGATACCTTTGCATGATCTCTGGAGGGGGTGGGCCGAGTAAGGCCACCATTTCAGCCATGTGTAGTTTAGCATCGTAGCGCCCTTGTTCATCATGGATATGCTGAAATAGCTCTTTGCCTTCAATCAAATCCCATAGCTTGTCCCAAGTTAGTGAATGCAACAGACTTATGGAATAACGGAACGTACCAGAACACCAAGGTTCCAGATATCTGCAGGCATTTGCCACCCAATACCCAATATCACCTCTGGTGCGCGATAGTGGTCCGGCTGAATAGGCCAGACACCCCAGTCATCGTCTTCTTCGAGTCTCGTTGCCAAGCCAAAGTCAACAAGCTGTGGTATACTTCTCAAGCTTTTGAGTGGCCCGAAGTCACTGCGAGACTGATACACTGGTCGCCCTGTCGAATCGACCTTAAAGGCCATTGGCTTTTCAAGCTGGGATTCAATAAATTCAGCAAGAACAGTTGGGTCCTCAAATGAGACCATGTTGTTTTCGAGCTTTATATCTACACAGTCACCTGAGTTCAGTACCACCGAGAAGCCTTGAAAGGGGCGTGATGGACTTACCTGTATGAACAGTCCTGCAATCTTTGTGAAGATAATCGAGGCCCGTAAGAAGGGCACGGATGTATGTTTTGACGAGTGGCAATGGCATCTTTTTCTCATCAAAACGCCGTTGATACATCGATAGTGGCTCCCTCATTGGCGGATACACAAGACATGAATGAGAACCTTCTGGACCTTCAATTTGAAAGGAGTCCAGTAATGTTCGGATGATTGAGCGGCCGCGATGCGATGGGTCTGCCGTAGAGATGTGCTCTTCAACTTCGCACTCATGACCAGCAAAGCTTGCGTTGTTATTGGCAATCTTTAGTGCCACAACACTCCCGGGCTCCTCAATCTGCCTGTATGTTGGTCAGCGACAGCAAGTCTCGAATGGCGGAGATTTTATTGAAGGCTACCTTTGCAAATCACACGCAAGCCATACCGTTGAAGACACGCCCCAGCCAACCTTTACCAGAGTCTGGTAACGGTCGCCGAGTACCTCTCCCGGCTTCGCTGGATAGAAGTACTTGGGATTGTATACTGGCGAGATCTCCTCATCAACGAGTATGCCGGGCGGTAAAGGTGGCCCGGCAGAAGGCATGGGGAACGGTTTCTTGCGAAGCAAGGCAGTCAAATGAGGAACGGCTAACCTCAAAGGATTCATTACAGAGAACTTGCCTTCAAGCCAAATGGCACTTGTGTTATTTATGGGTTGTTGTTCAAGAAGTTGACAATCATTGGTGGCACAATACAGGTCGCGACGTGACTAATCCTGATACGGGTTGGGGGAAACAACCTTTCAGCCAATAATATCATCCAACGCTCCCGAGCTCAAGCGAAGTCAGCCCTGTGACCACTTGATAATGATTATGGTAAGTACCATATGGCATCTTGACGTCAAGCAAAGTCACGTATAGTAAGGTATAAGTTAGATCTGGGCTACAAAAACCCGCGTATTGTAATTTCACGTGATTACAATGGCCATGAAGAGTGTTTGTATTGCAGCTAGTGCTTAATGAAAGCACTAGGTCAAGATCTAGGTAGGTGATATCAGCGTTAAATTCCCTATCACTTTGACTCATCATGGTACTTTACTACCATTAAGATAAAATGAACAGCATCAAATAAAACTGATGCTCAAGACATGTACTAATTACCACCAGGTACCAATCAATATCAAAGTATACCCCAAAGGTTTCGACAGGGTCCTGTCCAGTCGGCAGAAATTCCTGGGTTGGCTTTCCATGACTGACCGTTGATAGCACGTGTACCAGACAGCTTAGGAGCAACTGTGCGAGCTGCTTTGAAAGGAACAAGGGATAATGTATATAGTTAATATAGGATGTGTAGGATGTGTAGATAGGCGCTACCGCCATGTTGTCCAGGCTTCCTCACATAGTCATACTTGGTTCCGCTTATAACATAGCACTATATTCTCCAGCGCACGCTGGCTCTCGCAACGTCTACTATAAAGAGCCTTCGTGGGGTGTCACAAAAAAACAATCCTGTAGAACCTGTAGGTCCATTTACTGCCTCTCTTTAAGGGCTGCTTCGCAATATGGTTGCGGAGGTTTTACGCAACCCCCTGGTTCACTTAAGGGGCCTCAGGCAGTATATTCAGGCTCTGTGCAATAGTGGCCTATGTTACAGGCTCTAGCATGTAAAGAACCATTTAATAAATATTCTGCCGGTAGAATCGCTCCTACTACTCGGAAGAGAGGAATACGGGTTTGTTGTTATGGTAGGGAAGATGGCCTGAGGAGTGGCTGTCCATCGGCTGTTTGGAACAGTAAAGCCGACCGGAACCCGGATGCTCACTGATTTCTTTGCTCACGCCTAGTTTGGCCTAGCTAGTTATGCAAAATGTACGTAGTAAATGGTTAGTTAGTGGCAGCGAAAGCAGGTCTAGACTAGACTAGTCAGCGGGAATGATAAAACCGCACCGTCTGACGGCCGGTCGATTTAGCGTCTGTGCCGGTGGCATTAGTGAAGCTGTGCTTATTTGACAGCGGCCCCTCCCCCTTAGCAGCAACGGTTCGTGTGCATTTCTACCGCTGCTGCATGGGTGAGCGAAGGTGATTGCATTTGAGATTGATCATAGTACAAAGTCACATATCTTTATCCTGAGCGAAGATAGAGTCTAACGGCTAAGCTTCCGATTGGAGAACGCATTAGTGGTGGTGCATAATTCACCCTGACCGTAAATCGGGGCGATGTGCTCCTGGCTGCTGTCTACGATCTCAAAAACCCTGTTGATCTCCGTTTTCTTGCTTATACCCCTACCCCAGCCCTTATATCTCCCTAATTCGGCGTTGTTGGGCCGACTTCCGGTGAAAGAAGAGGTTTGGCGCGACCCGAAAGGCGATCGAAGCTTAATGAGTTTGCGCAGGGACGAAAGGGAGCCGGACATGAGACCAAGGTTGAACTCGAGTTCCATCCAGATGAGTGAATTAGCCGCCGTGTCTGTTGGTGGTAAATATATGTAAGCAATCTGGATATCCTCATCAGACCACTGATACCATTATACTTACAGGTGTAGTCTGTTTCGTCCCTGGCATAGGTCAAAGTGCTGAAGCGAACCAGTGCGGCGATGCACGCTGTGAATCCTGAGTGTACATAACAGTCAGTTACTATTTGGTTCAGGTGAGGCTTTCGCATACCAAGACAAAACAGTCCAAGTACCAAGACCCTTCGTCCAAGTGGCATCTGAAGCTGCCACACGCGACGGATCGGTAGTACGAGGATGGTCAGATCCATCACAAACATGATAACGCCCTGCGCCATGAGGATGGCAAAGGAAGTGTCAACACTGTAGCATTTAGCATCAAGGATGGTTTTGTCGAATCCAGCGCGAACGGGTCGACATTGGAATGCGAGAGCCGAAGTTCCTGCGAGTGTGAAGGCCGCTAGGAATCCCAATATGCATCTGCCAGCGATGCTAATGCTGCGGGTGGGAAAAAGCCGCATTATAAAGACAGTTAAACTTGTCTTGACCGATGCAGCAACAAGCAAATAGCTGCAGAGCGCAGCATAGTAGATCTAAGTATTGCCTGTGACCTCAGCCGCTGTCCAATCTAGAGGGTGCGTTAGTTCAGCGTACCTTCCACCAAACCAGCAGGTCCGCATCTGAAACATCCTTGGTCTTTTTTCCGAGACCATAGTAGGTGATGGTATATGCAAGCGCCGAAAATCCGTTCACCATGATCTGTTGTCGCTTCAGTCATTTGTCTCACACCGCTCGAGCATTCAGAGAGACTAACAAGAGCGACCATTACCATCCAGTCATCCAGTCCCCATGAGTTTAGAACCGTTTTTCGTAGGTAGAGCTATGAGACATGTCATTGCATGAGTTGTGCTTTTCATCCTTATAAGGCGTCAGGTACATACCCGGAGACCGCAAACCAGGGTAGTTGGAATAGCAAGGACGAGGACTATGATACGGACAGTAGTAGTCATCGCAGGCAGACCACCAACTCGTGGTATGACCATCCAGTCCATCCTGCAATTAATCTAACCTCCCACACCGGTCATTACTCGTGTGGCAAGGTAGAAATGTCGAATCCTATGGGGGAGCATGTCGAGGATAAAGTCCTCCGTTTCGGCATTTAGCCAAGATTAAGTTGAAAATCTCTGATAAAGGAGGAATCAAATCCCTGTACTATAATGGACAACGCGAAAGGCAAGAAAAAAGTTGGCGTAGGATAGCGTGTGTGACTATCAGACTAGGGCTGTTCTAGCCCCGCAAATCCTGGGCTTTGTTCCGCGTGCCGGCTCCATGTCCGTTGCCAATGAGTCCTATTTAATGAGAACGGTGGATACCGGTCGTAGTTTCTCCTTTTCGTGAACATCCTCATTTCTTTTTCTTTATTGAGCGGGGTATCTGGTAAGCAACCCTGTCATTGCAGCCTCTCGCACTAATAAGCCATAATGAGCTGTGAAGCAATCATTGCAACGATTGTTCAGGGGGCGAGCGTTGACGCTTCCACAACCCCAACAATCAAGGACCTACTGTCCAAGTATGCAGCACTTTCAGATGATGAGAAGAACTCCGTACGGGCATCCTATCTTGCCCAAGTTTTTCCTTTGCTTTTTGGCGAGAATGCTATCTTCCGGGAATCGGACGGGTATGATGCTCAACGTCAAGTACCCTGGTATGACGATGACACACCCTCGAAGCACATGTGCAATTAGACTAATCCTGTTACACAGGTCAATCAATTGCTGGCTCCAGCCATTATTCGTGGTCACAGCAACGTCAGCACAGGAAGTCGCAAGTGCTCTTTCTCTCTGTCGTTTCTTCAACATTAACTTCTCTGTCCGAGGCGGCGGCCACCTACAGAACCCGGGGTTCACCAGCAATGATGGCGGAGTAGTCATCTCCTTTAGCAAGTTCAATCATGTCAAGCTGTCGGAAGACAAGTCTACCGCTGATGTAGGACTTGGACTGAGGTGGCTTGACGTCTATAAGGCTCTCGATCCTTATGGTCTTGCAGTGGCAGGAGGTCGGATTCCGACTGTCGGCGTTCCTGGTCTTCTCCTGGGAGGAGGGATCTCCTTTCAAAACAGTCAGTATGGAGTGGGTGCAATGGGCGTAACTAATTATGAAGTAATAAGATATGTACTGCACTGTCTTCCGACTGCTCGCTAATTGGACCGCAGGTTGTCCTCGCAGACTCAAGAATTGTCAATGCCAATGCCCAAGAAAATGCAGACTTATTCTGGGCCCTCAAGGGAGGCGGTCCTAACTTTGGTAAGCACTTTTCTCAGGGGTATAACGGCTTGAGTACTAACCAAAGCCGAAGGCATCGTAACCAAGATGGACCTAGTGACAGTGCCTACCGAGTCTTGGGCTGAAGCTCGTGTATACCCTCCAACGGCTTACCCCGAGCTCGCCAAGGGCCTTATGAAGTACCATGAAGCAATTGAAGTCGATAACAAGGCATCTCTCGTCTGGCATGCTACCAGCCAGGCAATTCTTCTCGTCTTCTTCTACTGTGCACCTGTCGAGAAGCCTGCTGCATTCCAGTCATTCTATGATATCCCCTTCTTGATGAACTTTGTGCCGCCCGGCACTCGCTCGATCTATGAGCTTGTTCAGGCAGTTGCCTCGGTTATCTCACCGGAGGTTTTGCAGTAGGTTATAACGATACTTCAAGATGTGTGGGATGCTAACAGACCCTTAGTCATGAGTTCCGAACAATGTCCAGTCAGCCGTGTTTAGAGTTGTACGAAGCAACCGAGAAGGTCCGCCGAGAGCAACAGGAGGCCTTGAGTGATGTTGAAGGCCTTGTCCTGACCAACGTATTCCAGCCCATGTCTTCCTTGGCCATGAAACAGAGTCAGAAGGATGGCGGAACGCCTCTTGGGCTAGAAGCAGTAGGCCAGCAATGTATGTTGCCCTCCTTATGGTATGCTCGCGAAACTAACAAGGTAGGGTTTTTGTCAATGGCCGACTGGAAACATGCGAAAGACGAGAATCGCGTCCGAGAAGCAGTCCGCAAGATTGTGGATGTTGCCGAAGCGACAGCAAAGCAGGCTGGCGCGTATCTTCCGTACCGGTATTCCAACTATGCGTCTCGCGATCAAGATCCACTATCCAGCTATGGTGCTGAGAATGTAGCAAAGCTTAAGAGCATTGCTGCGAAGTATGACCCTGACGGGGTGTTTCAGAAGTTGCAGAACGGTGGATGGCTGCTTTCGAAGGTAGGGTCGCAGGCAAGGTCTGTGAAGTTGGTATGAGTATTACATATCTCGGATAAACTTGATGAATCCTGTTCTTGGGAACTCAAGAAAAGTTGTCCGTCGAAACTGTAGATTGAGAAATATACGTGGTTATGTGATAAGTGATCTCCATCAGCAATTCATGCAAGTTAATGCTCCCATCTTTGAACAACTACAGCCCGAATCAAACCGAGTATAATTTATACTATTTGGAGACTTTTGCTATATACTATTGCCTTCCAAACAGACCCTACGTCTTCATATGGATGACCTAGCAAATATCCACATGCTATATTTAGGCCCTGAGGACTTTGACAAACGAGTCTAAAAGCTTGAGTCCTGCCAGAGCAAGATATTTCATTGTAGCTCATCTAGGTACAACAAAGACCTGGTCTCGTCATTTTGCTATAGAAAACCAAATGCTCATGACTAGTATAGCCCTAGTGCTGCGCATGGCAAGAAAGCTAGATACAATTGAAGCATAAATCATATAAGTAGCATGTATACCATGAACAAAGAGTCATTTTTATTCCATCAACGTTGGGTAACTGGAGAAGCAATAATCAGTGATTTGAAACCCACCAAGTTAAGTAATACACACTCACCATCACTTCAGCTTGCCTTCGGGTATACCTGGAAAGACTTGAATCCCTGACCCTGACCCTGAGTCCAGCATCCTGAGCCCCCGAAAGTGTGAAAATTATTGCAAGCGCCGCCACTTGCTCCATCGAAAACCCAGTCCTCGGGGATCTCAGCCCTGATAGACTGAATGGTTGGGTTGTATGTCTCAAGCGAGTAACACCCGTAACTCTGGTTTCCGGCGTATGACCACTTGTATTCGGTGCACTCGGTGTCGGTGTAGAGGGTCACATTCCAGTGTACTGCGATGGAAGTACCAGCCAAGGCTGCGATGGGGAGGATGGAGAGAAGCTGCATGGTGATGATACTCTTTGGTTTGAAGAGGAAGGTGTGGAGTCCGAAGGTGAGTGGAATTGGGCTTGAAAATTTTCCGTTGGTTGTCTGTGTGTCTATGGGGTAAAACAAGGGGCATATCTACAAATTATATATTGTCCTCCAACTCCTCCACGGTAGCTGTAGCTGAAGACAGGCTTACTAGATGATCGACATTTAGGCCCGTAAGGCGTCCAGTCAGTTAGCCAACGAAGTAAGTCGGTAAGTCCAAAATAGACATGTTCCAGATGTCTGACGCCTAAGCTGAAAACAACTACATTGTCCACCCATTAAAGTTAATGATAGACAGAGATATACGAAGTCTGCTGCGCTGTTCATGTGTCGATTGGTGAGTGTGGATAAGCGTGGGTAGATCGATCTGCAATGTGGACAAGGCTGAGTAGACCCTTGGAGGCCTAATCCATAGGATTTCTTGGCTTTTATGAACAACCCATTGTGGACTTCAGCTGCCAAGGGATTATGGTTGACAAGAGAGCATGAGATCGACGATTCAACTCTACTAATAGAAGTGGTCATGCACGTAAATGACACCTCATTATTCAGGCTACAACATGCAATGCAGTTGTTTAGATTTGGACCGAGGATGTTTGCACATGTGTACTGTTTGCATCATCACCAAACAACAGCTCCAAAGGTATCCACCATCACATCACATCACATCCTGCCCACCAGTACAGCATAGACATCATACCCCGTCGCTATACTCCTCCCTGCTGCATTATATACTATATATAACCCCTCTTGCGCAGCGTATCTCATCCCAAAACACACACCATGGCCGACGGCGGAGGCTGGAGCACAATCGAGTCCGACGAGGTACGCAACCAAGCACATCGCAGCATACATTAGCAGCAAACCTAACAAGCAAACCATCAATCAGGGCGTTTTCACCTCCCTCATCGAGAACCTCGGCGTCAAGGACGTCCAATTCGAAGAACTGATTTCTCTAGACGCAGACACAATCCGCTCACTAAGGTAACCCCCATACCACCTTCCACCAACACCAACACCCAACCCACTAACACCTACCTCTCACCCAAACCCAGCCCCGTCTACGGCGTAATCTTCCTCTTCAAATGGACCCGCGAAACGCAACAACCATCCACCTCGACATCCTCAACGACCTCACCCCCATCCGGCACCTACGACACCGACCCATCGCCTAACCTCTTCTTCGCGAACCAAACGATCCAAAACGCCTGCGGCACACAAGCCATCCTCTCCGTGATCCTGAACAACGACTCCTCCTCCTCATCCTCCTCCTCCAGCAACCCCTACCCCATCAACATCGGCCCGGAACTCCACTCCTTCAAGGACTTCACAGCGGGATTCCCACCGGACCTACGCGGCGAAGCGCTCTCCAACTCCGAACTGATCCGGAGCGCACACAACGCGTTCGCGCGCGCCTCGCCATTTGTCGACGAGACCGTGCGGAATAATCAGGACGAGGAAGGGGATGTATACCATTTCATTGCGTACACGCCTGTTGATGGGAAGTTGTATGAGTTGGATGGGTTGCAGCCGCATCCGATTTCGCATGGGGGGTGTACGGCGGAGGAGTTCCCGGAGAAGGTGATTGAGGTGTTGAGGCAGAGGATTGCGCGGTATCCGGAGGGGGAGACGAGGTTTAATTTGATGGCTGTGGTGAGGGATTTGAGGGTCACGGCGAAGGAGATTGGGGATGTGGAGGCGTTGGAGAGGGAGGAGAGGAAGAGGAGGGCGTGGGCTTGGGAGAATACGTTGAGACGGTCGAATTTTGTGGGGTTTATCGGGGAGGTGTTGAAGGGGGTGGTGGGGATGAAGGAGAAGCAGGGGGAGGGGAAGTATGAGGAGTGGGTGGAGAAGGCGAAGGGGGAGACGCAGAGGAAGTTGATGAGGAGGTAAATTATGCCTACTATTCTTATACTGTCTACATAACTCCGGCCGGACATCAAGATTCTACCTAGTAAATCCGTTGAGATTCATAACTATGACATATCTATGTACAGTGGCAAGGCCGATGTCTGTTGAAGAATCGCTTCGTCATTCATGTCATCCGACTCATAATCGTAAAAGGCAAGATATTATTAAGATAGGCTTAGTAGTCGATCATGCGAGATTTGATCACTTGTACCAAAGATTCGGGCAGCTCATCTTCCCGGATGATTTTCAGCGCCAGCAAATCGGACCAGAAGAACATCGCGCGGTCCTGCGCATAGCCAAGGTAGTCGAACTCTTCGGCTTCGTCCACATCGGCATCGACTGGTGGAGTTCCGGTGGAGTGGTTCGCTTCAGCTGTCACGTCTGAATGCACACCGTTGCCATTGGTACCATGGTGACCGTTTTTGGCTTTAGCTGCGGCTTCATCTGCTGCGATACCCTCCTCCATGCCAGGCACCTTGGCCTGCACGATTCCCCAGGCTACCCACTGCGCGGAGTTGAGTACTCGCCACAGCCTGGTTTGTCGCGCGTAAAACTGGATCTTAGCGCTGGTGCTGTCCTCGTGCGCTTTCTCGATATCGAACCGAGAAGACACGTCCACATCCGGACCGTCATCCAGGCTCAATGGAGCTAGTGATGAGGTGTTGGTGGAGAGGCCTCGCATCAAAGGGGTGATGGACGGGGAGGCTTGCTCGCGCAATCCGGGTCGATGGCTCAGATACGCTTCAATGAACTGATGCTGTTGCTCTGGAGTCGGATAGCGGCTGGTGTCGCATGCCCACGGCCGCTCCGGATCATGATAGTTGTAACACCATTCAGTCTATTTGGGTCAGCAAGAGACTTTCAGTCATTGAGAAACATTTGACTTACGAAATGGTTGGCAAACTCGATTCCTGGAGTGTTAGCTGACGCATACTCGAAGTCGATAACAACTAGCTGCTTATGCACGTTCTCAGGCCGAAGCAGCGGTGATTCGTGGCTGGGCTCCATCCGAAGCAGATTGCCATATTGAGTCTGAATCATTAGCGCAGTCCCTGAGGATTGGAATGAGGCACCTACATCATTGTGCGCGAACACCAACTGTCGCTTTATTCCGTCCATGCCTCCACAGCTGGACAAAAGCCACTTACGGTATCCTTCAACTGCTTTCCTGAAGGAGGGCCAGGGAACACCGCAGACAAAGCCTCGCCGGCGCCAAGCTTCGGATGCTGCTTTGCTCTTGTTGTGCTCAGATCGGATCTCCTTGTCCAGCCAATTGATTACTTGCTCGCAGCGGTCTACCCACTTATCCCAGTTCTTGAAGACCATGGGCCCCCCTTCCCTCTCATCTACAAGGAGATCGATTCCATCGTGCAGTTCCCTCATTCGCTTCGCGATTTGTTTCATAGTCGGAGGATCGCGGAGCTCCTTGGGTGTGAGTGGGCGAGCTTCGAAGTACTCTTCAAACCTCCCGTTTTTGAATGTACCCAACACCTTCGGGCCAATATTCTTTCGGCCTAGACGGCGGAGGATTTGAAGCTCGTTATCTCGGTCAATCAAGTGATCTACTTGTGGCCCATAGATACGCAGCAGTAGCTTCCTACGAAGAGTTAGCTTCTGGGTTATGTGTCTGATCCAGGTAAGGAAACTTACGGTGGAGGTTTTCTGGGTACCAGTGAGTATGATCCATCTTCCGCCTTGGGGACGGGGATATTCTGTGGCGGTGTAACTACATATACGGCATTGGTTAAGGCACCACTAAGTCGAACGACGCCCATATCAACTGCAAGTTCCATGGGAAGCTTTCGCCATCCTTTCAGCTGCATGGTGTGAGTGAGCCGAAGGATTTCACTCTTGAACAGCGCCCAGGCTTCTTTATCCTTCGCACGTCTCGCATTAACACTGTTCTCATTGTCGTCATCTTCTGTACCACCACCGCCGCTATAAGCGAGGGTTTTTGAGTTGTCCAGCACAGCATCCACGCTAGGGGCGGCTGCCTCGTGGTCCGAAAAGTCGGATTCGGACGCAGAACCCCTACGCAACCCCTTGGAGTATTGACGCCGACGACCAGATCGTCGAGCGAGGTGTACAGAGTCTGTTCCTTGCCGTGAAGTGGCGTACTGAATGAGAATCTTCTCCAGCTTGTCGAGTGCCATTGCGGCGTCAGCACCAGAAGGTAGAGGTCTTTCCACGAGGACGCTAGCACCGTCATCATCATCGTCGTCACCATCACTGGCGACACCATCCATGGCTAAATCTGTAGCCTTGTGAGACCTCCGTTTGGATTTTTCGCGCTGAAGCCATTCGTAGACTTGTGCGAAAAGGCTATTCTGCGGGTCTTCCTCGCCAGTTTTCGACACGCCATCTTTTTCAAGGCGATGTGCGGGTTCAGTAATAACGCTGGATGTTTGACTACTTAGAGAAGCCGGCTGGTGAGTAGGCAACCTGGCTGCCGATTTCTTGGGTGCGGGCACACGATGTCTGAAGCCATTCCCGTCTGACCCAATTGCAGAAGACTCGTGTCCATTTGCGTGGTGATGTCTCTGGGGGGAGACGTTCAAACCAGTCCCCAGGATAGGTTGTGGTCCTTTAGATGACAGGTCAGAATCCATCAACACTTTAGGGGGGTAGTCCAGACAGGGAAGGTTAAGAGACCGCAAAAGGGAGGGGTTAAGGACGGTTGATCGAATACCAGCAGTCGCAGTGGGCTATGAGATCATATGGCCCGGAAGCAGAGCCTCGGAGAACCTACGACTACGGGGTTGTGGGCGCCCAAGGAAAGGGGGAATGGGTTGACGGGAAGTTAACCAAGAAAACAACCTACCATCAAATTCAAGACCAGAAAGACCGGTCTGGTCGGTGACTGAGGGCATGTCCAGACAATGGCGAAGAGTACGTCGGATTGGCAGAAAGGGTGATCTGGTAACCCATCCAAGGCCGTAAGTGCGGGAAGCAGATCACTTTGCGACTGGACGTGGCGTAATCGGCACCTGGAAAATGGCGGAGAATTTGGAGCTGGGGATCCTCCGTACTATATGCCAAGTCCGTGCGGGTACACTGGGAGAAGAACGGATCGCAGGAGTTGGAACACTCAGGGACGGCCCAGGGTGGTCTTTGAGAGAATAACTGGATAGTGGATGGATTGATGGAGTTGACACTGGCGAACGGAACTGGAGGGGATAATGGATTTGGGGCACACAGGGGAGGAAAAAATGCGACCAAGTGGGGACAGAGATAAGTAGCGGTCCAGCAGAGGGAAAATACGGTCGGAATCCGATCCCGTTCGTCACTTTTCTTTTAAGAAGCAATGCTTGAGAGATTCGCAATGAAAAGGACGTTGAAGCCAAACAAATTCAGACCACACCTGGAATGGACCACAAACGTGGTGACGGCCAAGGCGGACAAAAAATTGACGACAGATGGCTGAGTGGCGAAGGACGGTGCGGTGTGGCTTGTCGAAGGAAAAAGAACGATCGTAGAGGTTGAGCCGCGAAGGTAGAAAATGATGGAGCATCGAGGAACGGGGAATCAACGTGTGTCTCAGGTGACTTGGCAGTTTCCGCCCGTCAAACCCACAATAATCCAGGGTCTGCTGCTATGATTCAATCGTTCAACAAAAAGGTACCATGTTGCCTCAGCCATGCTCAGCTAGAAACGCCACAGACGCAGCCTGCTAAGGGGACACCTCTCGTATGTGGACGGTGAATATTGTAGCTAGTCTGGTGGCACACGACACACTGTTGTTTGCCCACCTCCTGGTCTTACTCGACTAGGACCAATCCCGAGGCATTGTTTGGACCAAAGTATGGGTCGCGACCGGGGACCGAAACGTTGTTGTCATTCACTCGCACACCGGGGAGAGATAAGCAGCAAGCTACCTGACCGCAACCTCGGGATGATGAGCGTGAACATCATATGTAGACGCCCGTGCTTATACTCCGTAGAAGAGACTGGCATCGTTCCATCAATCTGGGTGTAGATCAGGCATACTGCATTGAGTCGCATTGGGGGAAAAGCCTTGAGTGTGCCACTTAGATTAGAAGATAGATAGTCCATCTTGACACAGGAAGAAGCATTTGTTTGCTTTACTCCGTACAAACGGTCAACGGTAGAGGCCCACATGGTGGTGTCTCCATCGATAATCCTCAATTGTTGTCACCGTTATTGGGCCGGGATGAGATTTTGTCGCACAGGGTCTCTCTATGAATTTCATACTTGAAAAGCAGTCGCAACGGGCATTCTTTGCTTCACTTGGCATGGTTTTGTTCACTCTTATTGTCTCGGTGGTGGGAAAGTGAGAGAAAAGATGAAGAGAAGAAAGAGGGGTTGGCGAAGAGGGGGAAATAAGCCACATCTCCGGAATGTATTCCTAGCTGCCCGTCTTTTCAGGCATTACTGCAGGCCGGCCTGATTCCAGCGCGATCTCGTCATTTTGGTCCAATGATATCTCACACTTCACAGTGTTCACTACTTATGGTCGGATCAACTTTCATTCTCAATATGATACTATGGTCAAATCTGATCACATTTCCAAGGCGAGAAGCTCAGGACTTACAGTGGGCGTTCTATGAGGATGGCTGATCAGATACTCAGCCAGCTAAACCGACATATGCCTCATCATTCAAATCAAATTTCGTTCTTTGACTAACAATTATAGCCATCGCCAGCTTAGCCCATCAATCCAAATTCTTCGCCATATAAACTCGCTTCCACCCCTTATTATCCGCCCGATGTGTCTCCGCATAGCCCATTCGTGTATATATGGCTATATTCTCAACCATCGTTTCATTCGTATGCAGCTGAAGGGCGCGATAGCCTGCCAACCGAGCCGACTCATCAGCGAACTCCAAAAGCTTGCGACCTAACCCAGTACCCCGTGCAGACTGAGCAACGGCTAGATTATCCACTATCAGGGAGCTCTCCTGGGGGACAAGCATGACGGTGCCCTTTATTTCACCGTCTCGCTCGATCACGTAGACGACTCCGTCTTTGATCAGTGCAGTGTAGTCGTCTAGCATCGGCTGGGGCTTCCTTCCAATGCGAGCGATGTAGATGGAAAAGGCTTCTTGTATGATTGCCTCGATGATGGGTTGATCGTCGGGCGTTGCTTGTCGGATCCTGGTAGACATTCTGTGTCTGGTCCGTCCTCTCCTTCGATTTGATGGATCTTTTGTTCTTGTGGCTTGATTTGGGAGGGTTTGTCTTTGTAGCAAATTAGTTAGAATTTGCTCAATAAGTGAAAGTGAATGTCTCTTTCTTACTCAATGTGGAGATAACTCTGAATGCAGTAAATGTACTGCGATCTGTTCTCGTTGCGGGGATGTCTGTGACTCAACCCAGGTCTGATTCGGAGGAAGCTACGCGCTACTACAAGTGGTCATCCTGAGCTAGTGGTTCATCCGTCCAATGATGAGTATAGTTACATGTAAGCCTCTTGTATTTGTGTCAGCACTTCTATATCGTCTATAATGTCGCTATGCAAATAATGCAGGGATAGTAGACCAGCTACTCTTAGCAGAAATTTAGTTCCAGCCATGGATGATTCTTAACCTTCCGCCTGGTCTCGAGTCCGTAGCCACTTCCTAGTGGTAGGTGACACTCCACACCTTGTAGCCATCTCCGGAGTGTTTGGTAGAGTTCATCTGCAGGCCTCCTTGACCGTCCAGTGTGATAACAGTCGAGTTGACATACTGCAGACCATATCCGTGACCATTGCCCAGGAAGGTAATCTTCACTTCTGCAGCATCGCCCCGGCGACCAGCTGGCAGCAGACTTCCGTGTGGGCCAAGCCACTTGCCATCCAGTGCACTAGAGAGTTTGAAGATCTGGCTCTCTTCGCCGCTGGAATAATGAATCACCCATCTTTGTTTTATGTCACTGTGGTCCGAACGCGCTGCGCTGCTGCTCAATCTGGTTGTGTTTCCGATATTGGTGAGCGCATATCCAGACTTCTCGAAAACGAGGTACCGTCCCTCAGTCAGGTAGCCGACAACCTCTTTGTATCCGTCCTCGAAGAACAATGACTCTGTCACATTCTGTTTCCCATATGGTACAGGAGGACGGGGCTCTGGGAACGTTGCTTCGCAGTTGGATGTGCCGACGTAAGAGCCTGAGGACATTTCAGGCTCTTCAGCCTTTGGCAATTTTGGGAGGCTGGTATCGGGCTATTTCATGGATTAGCTCGATATCAATGTGGTGGACAGAAGGGAATGGTCGTACATGGTCTAAGTCCAGTGCATTGACGAGGTTAGACATATGTTCCCGGCGCCAGTGAACCATTTCTGGCGTCTGCACATTCTCATAGCCCCTCGCCGTAAGCCACTGCTCCAAGAACAGAATTTGAGAATTATGATCCGCCCTCTCAGTGAAGACACGGTTGCCACGGGTCCACGGGGACACCATATAGAAAGGTACCCGAAGGCCTAAGCAGTCAGCATGAATATTATGACATGGGTTGGTGGCGGGACTTACCAGGTCCAACATATAGCTTTCCAAAAACACCATAAGGGTCCTCCATCCACTCACCTGGTGTGCCTTCTGGTGAGTGGAAAGGGATGACATGGTCTCCGTAACCACCAGATTCTACCATATCGTTAGAATCCCTTGATAAAGAGCTGATAAGTTGTAGCTTACCGTCGTAGCTTATCATGAGCAGCGTAGAATTGTATGCGGGGCTACTTGTCACAGCATCCACAACCTTCTTCTGCAGCCAGGCACCGTCCTTGGGCATATAAGGTGGGTGCTCTGACAACTCTGCAGGGCCGACAATAAAGCTGATTTCCGGAAGGGTCCCATTGGCAGCAGCTTCATAGAAGGTTTCTAATCCCAAAAACGCCATGCCTTTCTCTACGAGCGGTGAGGAAGACGAAGCGTTCTGGTACTGCTCAAACCGGGCCAAAGGGTTGTCGTCAAAGTTGTCTTTATCCTGGTAGACCTGCCATGAAACGCCTGCCTCTTCGTAGACTTCAAAAATTGTTTTCCATTTGAGGGGATAGCAGTTGATATTATAGCTATCGCACCCTGAAGTCAACAGTCAGCTAAGTTCCATTGTATGATATAGTATATGAGGAATTGGTGCAGACGTACCAGGTGTTACATTGTTGTCAATATAAACGCCGCCTTGATCAGGCTTTTGAGGACCGCCAGGAACGTTTACAGAGCCACTGACGAGAGTAACACGGTTTGGGTTGGTAGAGGTTACTTGTGACTCCTATAAGGTATTAGACATAGCTTTGACAACGTGATAGCAGAAACATACTTGATACATATCGCCGGTCGTCCAACCCTCAGCGATAGCATAATGAACAGGGATATCGTCTCTCTTGAAATATCCCCAGCTCCAGGGGGTGTTATTGCGGGCCCAGTGGTTGTTCAGTCCTCCGTTGAGCGAGGCATGGCTATCCTCGTAACCGTTATCTCCCGCTGCCATGCACTGGATCGCGTCAGTCGTGTTCCCTCCTTGGTAACCTAGATACCAAGGGAGGAGAGTTGTCGTAGCATTGGACATGTCAGGATCGACTTGTCTAATACTATTATCAGCACAAGACCTCGAAAACATAGGAAAGCACACTGACTGGTACCAAACAGGTAATCCATCTGGATTGACCTGCACGTTTGGGTCGTTGAATCCTCGGACGCCTGCCATTGTGCCAAAGTACTGTACACAGTCATTAGTTTTGCTTAAGTTTGCTGAGCTCAGGTAGACTTACACTATTCCATGATCGATTCTCCTGCATGAAGATTACAACATGCTTGATGTCCTTCAGTGAACCGGCAGAAACTGACCTGCTCCCGAGGAGCAAAACCAAGGCAGTAGAACCAAGCAGTAACATTTTGAAGCGGCTAGTTCTCTTGATAGTGTTGTATGATGTGGCTTCAGGTGCATTCCACCTGCTTTATATATCTCGAAGAACTTGAGCGAAAGTGGGGACTCTGCGTGGTCTAGGTCCAGACAAGACCGCAACACCGGAGAGTTGATAACCCATGATTTCCGTCGCATCCATACTATTCCAACTGTCTGGGTCGTAAATACATCTACCAAAGTGGGACGTAACATGGGATAGTGTTTGTTATTGCAGATCGGATTCGACGAGCCATTATTTAGGCCGTGCTAGAGCGAAGAGCGATCGTCCTCTATGGTGGGTAAAGTCTGATCCACTTTGGATGGAGATGGATGTTTCAAGAGTTTTATGACATCTGCTTACAAGAATACATCAAGAGACAGAGGACTAAGCGGAAGATGAGTCTCTATGGAAGGGAATCTGGTTGGCCGGTATCCGGGCACGTGTAGCGAACGGCAATCTGTCCGACTGGCTTTTCTGCTCAGGAACAATTTTTCTGGCTTCCCATCCTTCTCTCTCCCCTTCTGGACCTTCAGCAACTAAGTTTTCCATCGATAATCAGTCAGAGGTGGTTTAAAGGTGGCGGTCTTCACGGTGGACCTTTTTGATATATCCACAACGGCAACAGTCTCTCTATCGGCTAATATCAACACCGCCATGGCCCTGGATATCGGCATTGTACCTGAACCCATTGACCAGGAACCAACTTTGAGGCCAATTTGAGTTTGAAAAGCTGGCAGCAGGCAGGGTGGCAGTCCATACAAAAGCCACCTGTTTGGCCGAACCTTGGTTGAATCTTGTTTCAAAACATCGGTCAGTGGCGGACCTGAACATCACTTACTCAATCTGTTCATACTGACAGGTACATGTATTCTGCAGTTTAGCCACTGTTTTGTTTCTGGCCCCACATGTATTCAAAATGGCTCATAGTCATGATCCGGGTTTAAAGACACATGGGGCTCGAAGAAGCGTGCTGGGTCTGATGGAGGATGTGGAAGAACGCAGAACAACCTACCAGACTGTCAAGAGATGAAAGAACAGGGAAGTATTCTGTTAAACTCGCAGCAGTCATCGTCGTTGCGATTACGACGATTGCCATGGGGTATTGTATTGTATCCGGCTACTATTTGTGGCCTGATTCTTCTGCTATTCGTGGCACAGATTTCGCAGCCAAGCCCTCTACAACTCTTGATTCCATCGAGAATCTCGAATAGCCAGATACATCCAACGGTACATGGGCCCGATGTATCGCGCCCTTTGATCGAGCTCCATCCGGAGGATCACATATACCGCAATCCTTCAACGCAACATCATGACTGGGTAGTGACTGCCGACCATCGACGCCCGGATGGAGTGCTGAAAAGGGTTTATTTGATTAATGGTAATTCTTATTCTCTTTATTACGTCAAGCCACATACTTATGTACAACTTAGATCTTTTTCCTGGACCGACGGTTGAAGCACGATCTGGTGACCGCTTGATAGTAAGCGTGACCAATCATTTGGAGGAAGAACCAATCTCCATCCATTGGCATGGAGCACATATTGAGAGTAAGTCAAGTGCTTGGGCATAGGCTGGTCTGCTTGACTAACAAGTCAGTTAGATGCTATGGATGGAGCCGTTGGTGTGACACAACGTCCTATCCCTCCGGGGTCCACGTTTACCTACAACTTCACGATTCCCGCAGATCAAAGCGGTACATTCTGGTACCACGCTCACTCTGGCCTTCTCAGGGCCGATGGCCTATATGGGGGGCTCATCGTGCATGAACCCTCTCCTAAGCCAACAGTCCGGGGACTGTTGGCTCGTGCAGATCAGCAGGAACTTGGCAGCTATGATAAGGACATCCTACTCTTAGTTGGGGATTGGTATCATCGATCGGCAGATCAGGTCTATTCCTGGTATATGCGTGCCGGGTCGTTTGGGAACGAGGTTAGTCTTGCCATATTGTCTTGTTGAGTACGACAATTAACCCGAAACAGCCCGTCCCAGATTCGCTACTTATCAATGGAGTGGGTCACTTTGATTGCTCTATGGCTGTCCCTGCACGGCCAGTGGACTGTATCCTTCGACAAACGGATGTCTCATACCTGGATGCGAAGGGAGATGCAACGTATAGAGTCCGAGTGGTAAATACGGGGTAAGCTGTACGCCTACCAATAATCAGAAATAATAGCTGACAGGCAAATAGCTCCGTTGCAGGAGTCACGCTAGGTTTTCAGAACCGAGAATTTACGCTCATTCAAGTGGACAACATTGATGTCGAACAACAAGATTCCAATTCAGCCGGCGTACTCTACCCGGGCCAGCGTATGGACATTCTACTACGTCCGAGTCCAGACGAAACTCCAAGCTCGTTGACGATTGATCTAGATAAAGAGTACGTCTTGGCCGGTACCATGGTTCGAATTGCGCTAACAGACGGTTAGGTGCTTCAGGTACCCCAACCCAGCTCTGGCATCTGTCCAGACTTTCGATATAACGAATTCACCAAACAATCTGTCGTCAAGTATATCTTCATCAAACAATACGATCTCACTCTCCGAAGTCGCCACGAGAAAGTCACTTCTCTCCGGCCTCCCCGCAAAGCCCCATCAAACCCACGTGGTGTACACTAAGATCGAAAAGCTCTCCATAAACCACAACGTACCCTATGGATTCTTCAATCGAACTTCATGGAGGCCTCAGATTGACACACCACTCATTGACATTCCCCGCGAGAAGTGGGATAAAAATCAGCTCGTGCTATCAACAGGGCCAACTACTTCCCGTCGCCTGTCCTCTGGTCAAGACAAAGACTTATGGATCGACCTAGTAGTCAATAATCTAGACGATAGTGGCCACCCATTTCACATGGTATGTTTCCTCCTCGCTGTCGAGTTGGTCTTTTCAACCAAGCTAACATCAAACAGCACGGCCACCACTTCTACATCCTAAGGACCTACCAAGCACCCGTAGGTTGGGGCGCCTACAACCCTTTCACAGATGCCCATCCACCTGGTCTAGCTCCACATCCCGCTAGCTCATCAAGAACAGATTCTCCCTATGACCTCTCCCGCGCGCAGCTACGAGATACGGTCTATATTCCCAGCCGCGGGCACGCAGTCTTGCGCTTCCGAGCAGATAACCCAGGGATTTGGTTATTCCATTGCCATATTATCTGGCACCAAGCGAGTGGGATGGCCATGCTGTTGCAGATAGAGTGAGGCAGTTGTAAATACCTGTATATAAAAAATATAATGGAATCAATGAGAGACGCCATTTACCTAAAAGGGCACATTGTTGCATGGAAGACCATTTCTATTCTGTGATTGCTTTATTTAGCCAAATAAGGTTGCCTCTTTCAACAAATACGGTTGTGTAGTGTAATGGTTATCACTCTGGATTCTGATTCCAGCAATCCCGGTTCGATCCCGGGCACGACCTTTTTTGCATTTCTTTTTTTCCACAACACCATATGTATCCTTACCACACCAATGTTTCTTTTCGTCTTCTCTATCCTCAGCAGGTTTTCACTCTCATCTAGATAGCATAACCTGTTCCCTGGACGCCACCGTCGACCAAACACTCTTTTGCCACTATGATATAAAAGGCGCACAGGATGATGGACCCGTAGATCAGTACATTATTACTTAGTTGTTATATTAGCAGCTAAAACGAGCAATAATAATATTACTACTGGTATCATAATATATATATTCCCAATAAATATACTAGCACATATACCCCCATGATCAACAATGAACACACAACACAACACAACACCCCAACTACTTTCTCACACGACCTCACCATAACCTGATTCAACATTACCATGATATCATACCGCCACAGTATCACAAAATAGTTATATTGTATAACCATCATCCCCGACTATATCAAAGTGAACTAATCGCAAGTATCAAGTATAGTACTACCAAAAGTACTTACCAAAAGAACCACCAACGCTACACAGCATATCGCTATATCCAGAAATGCAAAGCAACTACGTAATACATCCATCAACCAATAAGCATACTACTTCATACTGAATCCTCGGGCTTCCCAATAGCGGGAAAGCCGGTAAGCACCAACTCCCCCCCAAAGAGTCACGCTGCATGCTACCCGTGAACTTTATTCCTGGGCAGGTGATATCCCTTTATTGTACTTTGTTTTTGTAGTTGGGGAATCATAGGTGTTTGGATGAAATGCCCCGCGCTTTCTTACTGCATTTGTCTTGATTATGGACCCCTTGCTTTAGGATTCTGTGAGGGGTGGGGGAGGGGTAGATAAGGTGGTTGTTGTGGCGCTTTTGCTTTGCGGTTTGGTTCTTAACCAGTCAGGGGGTGGTGGTCGTTGGTGTTTGACCATATCGCTCCTTTGCTCTTCAGAATCTGGGGGCTTTCCCCGAGATTCTACTATGTAGTAGCGGGATTAGGTATGTGCTAGGTATCTCGAAATCATCATTGTTAGGCTAACATATCGGGTACAGCCACCTAGGCCGCTCCAATCTGGTATCTTTCCCATCCATGCCAATCCATACTGCTGTCAATAATACAGTGAACAAGGAAATAAAAAAATAGAAAAAGAACACTCAAACGCCGGATCACCCTAATAATATAGATCGATGCAGTCGAACAAAATAAGCTTCATATCTCAGGAGGCAGACGCCCATTCGACAACCTCCAAGGCGCACATTACGAGGATAAGGGTTGAAGGGAGGATCCTATAATTCATCATTAGTGGTTGATTTGTGGATACGAGCTTGATGTTACTTACCACACCACATAGCTCTGGAACAAGAGCTTCGACATGGCGCTAACGTAAACATTGTTGATCTGGCAAATCTGCGCCAGCTGAAGGGCCGACGGAGCTCCAGTCAGGAGGAAGCAGACGATGATAAAGATCGGATCGTCCAAAATGCTGATCGGCACATACTTGGCCAGCAACGCAAGGATAGGGGCCATGATGATTGTGGGAAGAAGCATGCGGGCCACCAGAGAAGCAAAAATCAACTTCTTCTCTTCCTTGGGGTGCTCCACATCTTCCAGCGCCTCCTTAGGAAGCGTGTTGCGTTCAAGGTTGGCTCCCAGAACAACGAGGATCAACGGCACAGCAACCTGACCGTTCTGGTTGATCGCGCGGGTCACAGAATTGCTCACAAAGGTGCCCTCGTCGAAGAACAAGCTCTGGAGCGACGGTACCGAGGCGACCACGATCGAGACAAGCATGGCCCACAGGGGCGGGTTCATGAACTCCCACAACCCATGAAAGAACCTTCCGATCCAGCCTGTGCACACGGCTAGCACCTTCTGCATCCTCGTTGGCAAACGTCGGAATATGGCCCCAGTCCCTTTTGCCCATCCGCTGGCGATGCGGCTACGGAGTCGATGAAGGGACGCCTTGACGCGGGCAACCAGACCCTTCTTCTCGTAGCTCTCTTGTACAGCAGGGAATGAAAGCATATCACCGGCGGAGCTTTGTCGGGGCATGAACGGCGCAGGGGGATCATCAAGCAGGGGCGGGCGGTCGGGATCTTCCTCGCCACCGCTACGGGACGACACCTTGGAGTACGGATAGTCTCGTGCGGTCACGGGTGTTTCTTGACCAGATGCGAACGCATCCGAGTCCTCGTGCGAAGCTCCGGATGCTTGAGTCTGTTCATCGAAGCTTCGAGTCCTCACCAACGGCTCATCTGGATCAACTTGCTCCGGGTTGTCCGTGTATCGCTCCTGGCCCTGTCCAATGAGGGTGGTATTCGGGTCCGGTTCTGCCTCTTCCAAGTAACGTTCCCGGGGGGCAAGAAGCACATGGTAGCCCCAGCTCCACCGCACAAGCTGTCCGAGCTGCTGGAAGATGAGCAGATATAGAATACCGCGAGCGGCTACTTCGTCATCGTTATCGTTCGGGACGCGATCCCAGTGAAGACCCTTGAGAGTTTGCGACAGGGACATGACAAGGGAGATAGGGAGCGAGTTCGAGTTTCCGAAAACCTAGGAGGATTGCCACGGGTCAGCGAAAAGACAGGGAAGAAGTAAAATGTGGAAAGCACTGGACATTGCACTTACGGCCATGGCGGCGACAAAGTTGGAAGGGCGTTTCTTGAGCCGGAGACATCGCGAAACAATGAAGGCGCAGGAATAAGAGACCAGAGTTTGGATAACGAAGATGGCCGGGATGATAGCCAGATCAGTGAGCTTCTCTGCTGTGAGCTGGGACCCAAGCTTTGTGAAGACTAACAGTTGTGGTCAGCTGAAACTTGAAAAGAACCGCCAAAGAGACCCGGCAACTTACTCAGGCAGGGCGTGAATAAAGTGACGTTGAGGTTTGCTACCAGCTTCTGGGCGTCCGCATCGAACATGCCCTGTTTGGCAGCAAAGTAGCCCGGCAAACTCACACAGATGACCTCGAGGACAGCTTCGAAAACCAAAAGGACAAGGTTGAGGAACGAGGGGTGGCTGGAGTGGGCGT
Organism: Aspergillus piperis CBS 112811; assembly: GCF_003184755.1. Lineage (NCBI taxonomy): Eukaryota > Fungi > Ascomycota > Eurotiomycetes > Eurotiales > Aspergillaceae > Aspergillus > Aspergillus piperis. Next base: position 501,235 of record NW_020291594.1, read on the forward strand.
TGCCATCTTGAAGGAGGGCGGGATTGGCGCCCATCTGGGTCATGAACTGAGAGGAGATTGACGGGTAGGCATTTTGAAGAGATCTAGGGGCAGTAAAAATGGCCATCGACAAGAGGGCGGAAGCACGAGGCAGCCAGGGTGGCAGGGAGAGAACAGGCAACTAACTCTTAGGGAAAAATCCGGGGAAGGAAAGATGAAAGGGAAGTGAAAGGGGAAGTTTGGATGATGGGGGATGACGACGCGAACGGGAAGCAACCACAAGGTAGTCCTGTGGGCAGAAACAGAGAGAGACGATGGCGATAATGCCGTCGAAGATGATGACGCCGATAGATAACAAAGGTAGGCAGGCGGTAGGCGAATAGGATTAGAGTTGGCACTGCACGGAAGCACGATTGGATTCAAACAGTTCAACCTAATGCGTAGGTACAGGACTAAGGGCCAGAACAGACCCTTTTAAAAGCCACTAACAGTATACACACCAAGATAGTCTAGATAGATAACTAAAGTTAGATTCCAATGAATGAAGCGGGACGCCGACGGGTTTAATACCAAAGCCGATCGTGTCGGTGAGTCTTTGACTGTCTGTCTGTCTTGCCTTCTCTGTCTCTGTTGAAATCTTCTACAAGGAATTCCCAAAAACATCATCGTCAGGCTTTCCCGGACTCTCTGGACCCGGGAGGGTCCCAAATGGCCAATCAGAATCATTTGTAGGCGAACGCCCAGCCCAGTTTCGCGCTGCGCCCAGACCTGCCAAGGCTTGGGGCCTTCCACTAGATACCTTTTTAGTACGGGCAAAATACATAGTAAGTCAAGTATGGGAAAGTAGTAGTAGTACTACTGCTCTAGTTCTATGAGGATTCATGACGAGAGCTCATTTAGATAAAGGTGACTGTCGTGGAGAGCGGGAATAAGTAAATATGAAGCCATCGAAAAGCACGCTCTTGAAGGACGGGCTAGTACTTTTGTCCCTCCCGACGGATGACGGCAGAATATCCACCAGGTAGGAGAGAGCTTCCCAGCTCCCCCTGCCCTTCGAGATGCTTGGCAGTGTGACACAAGTATCGACCATCGGAACCCCTTCAGCGGAAGACTAAACGCGAGATAAGACATTCTCTTGGCGAGAATTCTACTAGAAGCTGAATGAAACCCTTCTCAGTAAGGAGAAGGAACGTGTTGTTAACTTTCCTGCGAGTTGAGTGGCCATAGTGGGAATAGCCGGGAGGAGTGGTGTAACTACTACACCAGAGTACAGCCAAAAAGCCTCATAAAGACAAAAAGAGTTACTATGTGGTGATATTGCTTTTACTATATCACCACAAACCCCTCTATTCTAAACATGACTGGTCTATTTGGTATATCCCTTCTTGTTCATTACTCTGCCACATAGTTAATATCCGACGCGACACTTTCAAGCAAAGCAACTCATGATGATGAAACTTTCCACAGCGGTTATGTCATGATCGGCGGCCAATGATAATGCGAGCTGATATCACACCCGGTCTTCTCTGGTCATCCTTCTCTTTTCCTTCCAGCTCACATTTCCGCTTCCATTCAAGTCAAATGGAAACCTTATCTGTTTCGCAATCGTCTTTTTCGAAAACCTGAAACAAGTGGTTCGATCTCCACGAAACCTTGCCACTTTCCCCAGATGTCCGGAACCACAAGGGATGGAAGTGGTGTGAGTCTCATTCCTCCAATGCGGCATTGCGCAACTCTCTCCCTCCCCCACTTGGACACTGCCCGCCGCTGCCGAGGATCGACACCGCTAGCTGCTGCATTGGCTTCGGACTCAGAGGTCGATGTTGGGGCCTATCTTGCTTAAACTCTACAGTAGTCCAGATAAGTTATTAATAGACTCTGGGGCAGATTTACTACTTCTTTTTTCTACCATCATATTGCAGCATGAATAGCACTACTACTGTACCAAACCATCATGATGAAACGGTACCTTCTTCGTCTTTGGTTGGCCTACCATCCGTACACGGAAAGACCTGGCTTAAAGCCGACCACCCAATATACAGAGTGCCAATAAGATAGTCTTTTGAGTTCTTCGCAGTATGGCCCGCATTCAATCCCAGGACAGCAGATCCACTCCAGTAGTTGCACTGATAGCGCCCTCTTGGCATCAACAACATATTGAAACTGCGCAGTGGGATAGAAGCAAGGATCCACTCCTAGAGTTTGGGATGCTTCGGGGCATTGATTCATCACAAGGTTGTCGGGGCTGTGTACAGGGAAGGAAGCCGGGTGCGAGCCCGACAATGAGAACCGTTTATATGTCGCCAAGACTGGGGAAACCCTGATAAGACAGAGGCAAAAATAAAAACGCCCAGGGCCGGGGAATAAGAAAAATGGTTGACTGATCAACTGGTGGCTATTACTCAGGATATTGCTGCAATCATCGCGGTGACACAATCATGCCAGTTATTGCGAGTGGCTCCCGCCGAGGACAAGCCCCATCTGATCCTCAGCTGAAGATTGGGAACCCCTCCGATAGGGCGTTGCACACCCACTGATGATGTCTACTACTGCCGACCAACCCCGTTATCCCCATGGATCTCGGGCTTCTATCACCGACCGTTGGCCATAATTTGGTCGACGAAAACGATTTCGGGCTTTGAACTGACGGGTGCTCAAATCCCTGTGCCAGAGGGAGCTACTGCCTTGAAGGAGGCAAAGATTCTCGCGATCCTCGGTGGTAGCTATGATAAGAGGGAGAGGGGACCACTGTTACACAGGGGGTGGTGGTAAACGAGCTGCTTCATATGTCATAAGCCACAATATCTGATCCTGGGCATCCCGGGCTAATCATGTAGAGTAGTAGTAATGCTACTATTTGTTAATATCTCCGGGATGGAATGATCAGCTTACATGAATGATTTCTCTTTGGACTGCAACCCGTGGAATGGGACCCGTACTTTGGTTAGGTTCACCCCGGCCTAAGGTAAGAAAGATCGGGGATCCATCGGCCGACGGGGGGTGGCGATATTCAGGCAGAAACGATGTTGGTTGCCACGTTCAAAATTCAGGAATACCACGGATGCTTGCGTGAGCCAATTTACACTCCGCAGCTGAACGGCAGGGTTGAGTAGCGTAGACGAGATGTAAAAGGGCGAGATTAAATAAAGTATTGCGTAGACATTGACTTTGTGCCTGAGGTGCCGGTGTTGGCACGTGTGATTGGGCGGTCGGGGACTGGACAGCCTGAGGCGACCGGGAGGCAAGCCTGGCAGATTTGCTGGGCCCCATCTGCCTCGACTAATCACAATCTCTCTTTCACTCTCTTTCCCATCTTATAACCTTCTGTTAACTTATCCTTCCCTATCCTCACCTTTCCCTCCCTCCCGAGGCTTGTCGGCCGTTGCTCGCTTTCTCTCTCTCTCTCTGCCGCTATCTGAATCTTGCTTCTCCTTTCTTTTGAGCCTGCATCATATCTATCCTTCCTCTCCCCCCCTTTCCATCCATCCCCACCGGTTTCGCCTCCAAACGATTCCTTTAACAGCTCGTTCATCCATCTCTTTCTCTCTGCACGGTTATTTTTATTGCCTGTCATTCCCACCCCCCACTAAGTACCGTCATCGACCCTCTGCCCCCCCCCTCTCTCTCTTGTCTGTTTCATGTTCCTCTTCCTCTACCACTGTACTAAGTCCTGACCTCTTCTCTACTTGCCTTTCTTTGCCTTCTTATTGGTCACGGAGTTCAAGCCGCCCGACCAATATTTTTGCGAGGGATCGCACCATCTGTTCTCCATCCTCCCCGTCCCTGTTGTGCCTTGTTATCAGCTTGCTTGAGAACAGCCTGAGGCGTGCCCCGCGTCGACGAAACCTGATTTCCTTTCCTCCACTTCCCCCCTCTGGAAAAGCGTTCTGGCTCCACCAACATTGAACTTCCTCTCTACTGGCAATTTTATCACCATTTATCCTCACACATCTTGATAGCTTCATTTTTCCGCTCTTTCCGATCTTTCGTTCCCTCTCTTCAATCCCCTTCTCCGTTCATGCACCAAGTGCCCCGACCTCCGTGAGACTGTTTTGACGGCACTCTCGGACCACTGCGCTCCAGCTCCCGATACCAATTGTGCTGTTCGAATACCTCCTCCAAAATGGCAACAGAAGGGGAGCCTATCACGGACATCTCGTCCAGACCCCTGTCAGATATGGATAACCGCTCCGACACCACCGACGACGACCTCTCACCCTCCCTCGCCACGACACAATCGTACGCTTCAGTACCCTCCCTCCGCCCGACTCTCGATAAACCCTCAATCACCCCGTCGTCGACACATCTAGGTCAACTCAACGCCGCCCGACGCGGTGCTGGGACGCCTCAGAATCGTCCACAAGCTTCAATGAGCGGCGCGCAGCCAGGGGGATTGAATCAGGATATATTAGCGAAGATGAAGGCTTTCTCATTGTCTCGACAGGGCGCCCCGCCCTCTTTGGCGCATGCCAATACGACTGGCTTGGTGCCCCGGGCTTCTCCGGCGGCATCGGGTGGCAGTCCAGTATCAGTACAGCCTTCACCAGGCGCAAATGGCCCCTTGGCAGGTGCTTTTGCAGGCCGGATACCTCCCACCGCTGTTCGTCCTGGTACCAAAAACTGGGTCTCTTCGCCTTCTGTGCCTCATGGGTCCCCCGGTGGCAGCTCTCCTAAGCCCGGTGGTCTGGCTGCGAAACGTATGAAGCCGGGGTTGAAGTTATCGGACGCTACGGGTCTAAACGGCTCGCCGTCGCCTGGGCAGCCTGCCAACGGCGGGCCTGCTCCCACCGAAACCGCATTCAGCAAATATTCAGATTTCATTGATACGAAATCGGGGACGCTCAATTTCAAAAACAAGGCTATCCTCCATGGCGGCGGTATCGAATTCTCATCAGGTCAGAGTTTCAGCATCTCCTTAGACGAGGTCGATCGTCTGGATGAGCTAGGCAAGGGTAACTACGGAACGGTGTACAAGGTTCGCCATAGCCGTCCGCACATGCGCAAACCTGGGATGGGATTGCGGGGGATAATAAGTCGCAATGAGGATGGCGACTCCACTACGACGTCCGGAGGGAAGACGGAAGGTAATCTTTCTGGAGTTGTCATGGCGATGAAGGAGATTCGCCTGGAGTTGGACGAGAGCAAGTTCGCTCAGATTATCATGGAGTTGGAGATTCTCCACCGCTGTGTGTCCCCATTCATTATTGACTTCTACGGCGCTTTCTTCCAAGAAGGCGCGGTCTACATTTGCGTTGAATACATGGATGGTGGCTCGATCGACAAACTATACAAGGAGGGAATTCCCGAAAACATCCTTCGCAAGGTAGCATTATCCACTGTCATGGGCTTGAGGACCCTTAAGGACGACCACAACATCATACATCGCGATGTCAAGCCCACGAACATCCTCGTCAATTCTCGCGGACAGGTCAAGATCTGCGATTTCGGTGTGAGCGGCAACCTGGTTGCCAGTATTGCCAAGACAAACATTGGTTGTCAGAGCTACATGGCCCCCGAGCGCATTGCAGGTGGGGGTGTGCAGCAGTCTGGAGCAAGTGGAGGCGGAACCTACAGTGTCCAGAGCGATGTCTGGAGCTTGGGCTTGTCCATCATCGAGTGTGCCATTGGCCGGTATCCATACCCGCCCGAAACCTTCAATAACATCTTCAGCCAGTTGCACGTAAGTCATTGCTTCCCTGGTATCTTACCTCGTCTTTCAGGATACTGACAATCTGTAAAGGCCATCGTTCATGGTGACGCGCCAACACTCCCTGAAACGGGCTACTCTGAAGAAGCACACTCGTTTGTCCGCGCGTGCTTGGACAAGAACCCGAACAACCGCCCATCGTACAGCATGCTCCTTCGCCATCCCTGGCTGTCGTCGCTTATGCAGCCCCCCACGAACACCGATGCCGATGATGCACCAAACGGCTCGACGAAGGAGGGTGGGTCCAATGTAACGGAAGACGAGGAAGTGGCGGCCTGGGTCAAGGAACAGCTAGATCGTCGCCAGCGTGGCTTGATCCAAGACGCAAGCAAGCCTGCATTACACGCCGTCGCCCTGGATGCCGTTCCTGGAAGCCCTCTCCTTGATGACCCCTCCGCTATTTCCGCTCAATGTTAAAATGTCTCTTGGTCCCTTGGCCTCTCACAAGATTCGGCCTTCATTCTGTGCTATCATCCTGTTTTCAACATGCATGCGTCTGCGTGAGGAGAATGGCACTCGCTGGCGCTGGCGCCGTCTAGCCAAGCTGTCGCATGAGGCTCACACGTTAGGGTGTGTCTGACAGCTTGTTTATCTCCCGGGTTTGAGTCCTGTTTTCGGAGGGTAGCGATGAAATGCAGCTGCTTACGTCGTTCATGCTCCTTACTATTGATGTATAACGAATGTAGAGACATAATACGCTAGCTAGCTAGAAATGTTATGATCGCAATGGTGGAACATTGCATGCGCATAAGTTCGATTCCCATGGCGGCTCCGCTGCCTCGTAATCTTAGATAGGTATTTATGTCGCATCACGTCCTCTCTAGTGGGCAAACGGCCATCAATGCTATAGATATTCTTCTCGAAGGCTCAGGGAAAATGCCATTCTGCTGGCTGACAAATGACACTCCGAGACTCCGACCCCTTTAGTCAATCCCATTGGAATTGCTTATCACCTTACTGTGGATATGCAGATGCAGTGCAGTAACTGAGCCCAAATCGGGGTTGAGATCAACCCTGAAGTCGGCGTGTCGGCACATCGGAACGCCGACTTGGGACTATCGCCGTTGAAGACGATCACCATAGGAATTATATAGTATGAGGAGTGAAATCAGTTTTGGTGGTAGAGATATATGTAGTACTATTTGCAGTATCTTCCCAATACTGTGATGTTTTTCTGGATTGATCAAGCTGGTCTCCTCTGAGCATTTGCTTATTTCTCTTCGGTCAAAATGACTACGATCAGGAAGGTTACAGTTCTCGGGGTACGCCGTACACTTACTACTGCTACAAGCATATCAACCCATACAACCATCATATCTAACAGAGTATACCCTACAGGCCACCAGCACCCTCGGATCCCACATTGCAAGCGCTCTCTCAGCAGCCGGCCACGAAGTCACCGCCATCCAGCGCAAGGACTCGGACAAGCCAGGCCCCGCAGGCCTCAAGGTCATCAAAGTCGACTACCAGAACAAAGATGAACTGATCTCGACATTTACCGGCCAGGACGTCGTCATCAGGTGCGTCCATAACTAACCAACACCATATCTATCTACCTTCCCCAAACACTAACTAAACCGCTTCACAGCGCCGTCCCCTCCCCCCAACTCACCTCCGAGAAGATCATCATCGATGCCTGCCTCGCCGCCTCCGTCAAACGCTTCATCCCATCCGAATACACCACAATGATGGAATCCCCCCAAACCATTAACCTTCCCATCACCAAAGAAAAGGTTCTAATCCGCCAGTACCTGAACTCCGTCATTCAAGACACCTCCTCCCCTACGGCCTGGACCTCCCTCAACACCGGCGCTTTCTTCGACATGGCCCTCAAGTACGGCGTCCTAGGCCCTAACCCTATAACCAAGAAAGCTGTCTTCCACGATGGCGGTGATAAGAAAATTGCCGTTTCACTGTTGAGTGATATCGCTACTGCTATTGTTAAGTTGTTGGAGCCTACTCATTTCGAAGCTGCCGCTAACCAGCCAGTTTATGTTTGCTCGGCTGTGGTTACGGAGAGGGGGTTGACGAAGATTGTATCTGAGGTTCTAGGGGTGGATTTTGGGATGCCGGAGGGTGTTGAGGTGAAGAAAATTATTGAGGAGTCGGAGGAGAGGTTGAAGAGGGGGGATATGTCGGCTGTTATTGATTATTATTATCTGATGATGTATGGGGAGGGGTATTGGGGTGGGGAGTTTATGCGCTGGAATTGGAATGAGAGGCTGGGTTTGAGGATTATGGATGAGGGGGAGGTTAGGGGTGCGGTGAGGGAGGTTTTGGGGTGTTAGGGTGTTATATTGTGTGGGTGGGGTGATTGTATAAGAATATAGATGATATTACTATAGAGCTTTTCTGTGTCTATGAGATAGGTTGAGGCATATATGCTATTGGCCTTAGATCTGCTTTCAGCTACTATGTAGTCCTGGGTTGGGTATATATTCAGCGGTAATTAGATATGAGTGATGATGTGGAATGTCATCGGATAGTACCGTCTGCAGACATTGTATTTTTGCAAAAGCAAAGAAATATCACAGTGAGTCGCGGTCGGGAGTAGTACAGGTTATTGATAGTTAGCAATAGTCACTGATAGTCAATATCTGTACTAGGAAGATCGTGTAACCCGAGTTAGTTCCCATCCAATAGAGTCTCTAAATATAGCATCATATGACTATCAGACTTTCGGAAAAGCAACAACCACATATAAAGTTTCCTGCCTATCTATTGCTGTATCACTAAACTTAGTGATTCCTTCGACGGTTCCTCTGGTGCTGCAATCAGAAATATCCAAGGAGATGACCAGCGATGTGAGATCGGCGCCTTGAAGAGGGAGAAGAAGAAGTAATATGACATAAACTGATGCAGCCCTTCATTCAGCTCGCTCTTATAAACATATAAATACCGTCAGGATTTCCATGATATTTCACAACAGTCTACGCAATCTCTCTTCTTTCTCCTCTTGGAGCACTGCGAAAAAAACAGACTCGCTGCTGGCAAAATGAAGACCATCTCTTATGTACTCGCTCTTGGTCTTTTGGGGACTCAGGTCCTTGCTGAACCATCATGTGTATGAACTTGTCTCCTTGCAGTATATGAAATTAGCACGAGGGTCTCTATAGTATATGCTGACACACTTCGCTGGCTCAGCCTGGCGGTAATAGAACATACGGATGCGAACCATATTGCACCAAATCATGTGATGGTGAATGCTACGCGGGCCAATTCGGAGTTGACAGAAAGGAGTGCAATTTAGCGTGTCGATGTATCGAGGGGTATGTTCTGAACGATGTAAGTATAATCGAAAAGTGTTATTGGCATAGAAATAGCTCAGCTAATACTTCTACAGACTGGTCACTGCGTTCGACCGCAGGATTGCCCAGCTATTCAGTGGGATTAACCACTGAGACACTTTGACGGGGTACTCATAGATAACTGTCTGATTGCTTGTGAAATATATATTCTTCATAATCTTGTGATCGTGAACCTCATGTGCCCAGATGTATAGGGATATCAAGCAAAATTCAAAACACCATTTCAACAAAAACGGTTGTGTAGTGTAATGGTTATCACTCTGGATTCTGATTCCAGCAATCCCGGTTCGATCCCGGGCACGACCTTTTTATATTTCTTTTTATTTTTTTTCTCCCCTGTGTCCTCTGCCTGCAAGTTCTCCATAATAGCATGAAGTTATGATTGCAATGCATAAGTGTCTCTATTACCAGTGCACAATCACTAACTGCTCCCCTTCGCATGCCCATTAACTATCCTATGAACCTTTGCACGCCCAACCCAAATTCCAGCAGACTACAAATTGAACCATTGATTCAACCCAACAACCAACCACAAAACACTCCTAACACTGGTACCCCAGTACCCTGGAACACCAGTCCTCGGAAGTCCAAACCCCTCAGCCAACGGCTTTTCTCATACCCGCTAGTTTCACGGCTCACCTACCGAAGATACGTCAACGGCCCTTCCACGAGCTATGGATGGCCATGTGTCTGGCCAGGGCCGTACCCCACATATGAGACAGTTCCACAGTTGACCAGATTATGGGATCTGGTCGAGGCCTCTGATCTAGACCCGTCGAAACTTAAGCCCACACAAAGCAACGGGTTTGCCCTGCATAGACTTGCATGCACACTTTGTTCGGAGACGGTGGAAGGATATGGTTCCACTGCTCGGCTACTTTTACTGATATGTACTCTGGGCCGAGTTGGTGGAAAGTATATGCATATGATCTGATACAGGGCCGGATGCTTTCGGTATCGTGTGGAATAGGTGGACAAAGGGTTGGTGTTTCGTTCAGGTCACCTTATGGGGTGTAGTTGATGGCAATGATGCCGGTGAGTTGATTTACTTGCAGTTGATGTCCTTTTGTTTCGGGACTACTGTAGTGGGCAGTGACCACTGCAGACATCTAGATGATACGGAGGTGCTGGGTGATCTCCTCGAGCTCTAGATAAGTCCTGGCAGGCGGGCACCTCGAGTGATGTCATTCAGTACGCTACTTATATATTTCCCCGTGTGTGACCATAACTACACAACTGATCATGCTACAAACCATCAACATCTTCGCCTCTATCACCCATAAACACACGCCAGGACATTCAACATGCCCACTACACAATGCCCCATCTATACACCCACACAGAAGAGTCCCAAACATAACAACCACCCGTAGGGTACTCCCAACTCTTACACAACGAGCTTCATAATCTCAAGTTTTCTAAATTCGCAAAATTTCGAAACTCCCAGGTCGTATGGGGTAATGGTTATCCCTTCGGATTTTGATTCCGACAATCCCGGTTCGATCCCGGGTACGACCTTTTTGCTTCTCTCTGTCTTGGAGCAGAATAGTCGAGGAAGGAAAGAAAGCTTGTAGGAGACCGTAGTGTGATTTTTTTGGTGGGTGTGTTGGCAGAGCGCGGGTACATGATATCTGCTAAGTCGATAGCAATTGAATCATTGATGAGTTATGTATCATGTGCGGAGTGCTTCAATGACGAAGAAGGATAAGCTATCGCTGCACTACTATCTACCGGATATATACGATGTCAATGGCGTGTCCGGTGCTTGCTGATATGGCTAGACCATAAGTATATCTGACGGTTGACTGCATGTACCTGGGAGTGCCAAGGATCCGAAAGCCAGGAAGGGATCGATGACAGACACAAGGGCTATAGCCTTTGTACCCCTTACTGGCCAGGGATATGCCAGGGCCCAGAAGAACACGATTGGATGAGCACCAGAAATGAAAGTGGAGGGATTGGCAGCATACATAGAGGTACCTTGCATTGGGGAATGTCAGACCGAGCACAAGAGTAAGTATACCGAATGCAAAGAAAGATATAGAATGACAAATGGTAGTTACCGATACTGACAAGCATCAAGGAATCTGCAACTATAGAGATATCGAAAATTTACCAAACACAAAACAGCCTAACATCACAACCCCAAACTTGTCACAGCACCAACCCTTCTCATCAAACAATTGACCCTCCAACAGAACCCGATCACTTCCAAATGCAATTTGGGCTATAATGTCAAAATAATCGCCAATTCAACAACTAAGGTTGTGTAGTGTAATGGTTATCACTCTGGATTCTGATTCCAGCAATCCCGGTTCGATCCCGGGCACGACCTGATCTGATTTCCTTTTTTTGTCCTCCTACATAGCAGCAGACATAGCAATCGATAACAGTTTCGTTTCATTCTCGTCATATCAAACAGATAACCAATGAAGTAAGCCCGTTGCACTAGAACCCCGGGAGAAGTTTCTCAGAATGGAACCATTCCAAGGCTGAGGAACCTACTATGACACCAACCGCTTCGCCAGGTCATACATACATTAATTAACATTAGGCATATCCACATAGCAGTACATTGCTGGTTGCCACTTACTGTGCAGTAGTGTGATTTCTTCGTAACGGAGGGAGGGATAGTAGGAGGTGTGCTTGCTATGGTACTACTATCTATGTGGTTTGTCTTACGTTTCACTTGCGACAACGATATCTATCTCTCTATCTAGTACTGTGTACTAAAAACTCAAACTTCCTCCGACACTAATGAATCTATGTATAGACCTTCAATCTCCGAGTAGAACTACTAGCTAAGACAAAGAAGCACTGCACCGAAATGAATGTCTTGAATTTAAGCTTCCGGGTGGTCCAATTCCCCTTCTCTTTTCCTTCCATTCATCACTGTCATGTTTCATTTGGGGCTTGTTGTTATGCCGGCTATTTTTGGGCGGTTGTCTTATCCATGCTGTGGGGAATTAGGGCACCGCGTGCTATCGGTCCGGTTAAGGATGGCGGCGTTATTCCTGCAGATGTTGCTTTTACTAGTCTAGACTGGAATCTTCTAATGCATGGCTAGTTGGGTGGGTTATTGAATTTTGTTTCGGGCGGGGTTGGGTGACAGGCAAAGTGTGCTCTAAATATTGGGATAGTGATGTATATGGACTATGGAGATAGAATACGAAGGTCTGAAATACGATATTGGTCATATGAGCTAGTTAGAAAGGACTAATGCATAGTAGTGGTGTTATAAGGTTATTTTTAGGCTTTGAGGGTAATAGTAACAATGTGTTATAGCGCAGTAGGTTGAAATTTCTTCACCTTATTGGGTATAGTAGATAACGAAAAGAAAATGATAGCAATTCCACATAGGAAAGAAAAAGAGAGGCTGGTTGCTGGCCTGTTTGTTGTCACCCTTTATGCGGGGCAACTGGCCTAGCACCGAGAGAAGCAAAACACAAACAAGCAATAGTGGCGGTCCAGCGTACGTGGGTACGTAAGTCACTAAGCAGGTGGTTTTCTCTTTAGTGTCGAATACAATGTCTTAACTCCGACATGTTGCGCTGAAGTCGATTTTCTCGTGCTTTGTTCGGAAAATTGCGAGATAGGTGCAGCTGCATATGGCGCGGGTTTGCGAGATGGTTTGGCTGGCACCTGTTATTGATCGCTGTGGCGCGGCCGAGGTCCCGTAAGTGGGATACGTAGTGCCCTCCCGCTTGCGTCGTCGATCGACCGGCCCTTTCCCGTTGCGGTCCCATACGGTGCGATCTTTCTACTCATTTTGCGTGGCTGATGACAATGGTGATAAATGGTGGTTCTGAGCTTTGCGAAAGCGGTACCCAGACTGGCTTTCAAGCGAGTGAAAATTATCGGTCTGGATGGGGCGTTGGGATGCCGAGGCGTTGTTCAGGTGGGGCATGCGGTGTGGGTTATCGTTGATATCATAGGGAGTCAAAAGAGCGTGAACTCGATGGCTCTACGACCTGAGTAGATAGGTTTTATGCCGTGATCTGAGAAGATAGTACGTTCGTTCAAGACCGTGGTAAATGAAATCCCAGTCTCCGATCAGTTGACATAGACCATCACCGCAAAGGAAATCAGACAGAAGCAGAGCGGAATGTAGACTTTCCGGTCCATGTCTGGATCTAGCGGGGAAGAGGAGGATGCAGCACCGGCGATAGAACGAGTCCGATTAGCGCGATGGATAGATTTGCTAGGTTTCTGAACCATATTCTGATGGAGGAAAGACAGAGGCTTGAGCCTTGCAGGACCGGGGGGGTTAGTTGTCCTTGACAAGAAGGTGGGAGGGGAAGAAGATAAGGGGTTTGTGCAAAGAAGAGAGGGGAAACAAGGGTCGGGTGATCAACGTTGCGCTGGATTGGGATTCGCCCAACAAGATGCGCATCCTGAGGCACGCCTTCCCCAACCTTTCGCGGCAGGCAGAAACTAGGCATCTTCAGGCATCAAGGCGGGAGACAATGAGGCACGTGATTATATGATTACATGTGGTGAGATAAGCCTGTATGGTATGGTAACTGCAGAAGTTCAGCCCCCACGGATGGTTTGGATAGATTACGGCAGGTGACCGAAGGGTTCGCGAAACTCGGAAAGGTTGGACAAACCAAGTATCCAACAAGCTGCATCCACTGCATCGTTTAGCTTCATCCGTGAAGGATGAGGGGTTCATGACGGCTCCTGTCGTCCTCCCTCCTTCAGGGGACGGGTTAATTAAATGAATTAAACGACCTCCCCTGTCTGTCTCAGATTGAGGCTGATGTGCCTGACAGACACCCTCTGATTTTGATTACCCTGTCCACTTGTACTTCTGACTCCTGCACGTTATTAGCCCATTCCCTGGTCTAATCTCCAGGAAATTGAGCCAGAAGCGCTCGGTAGTTCGGACCCTCTATCCGAATGCGTCTTCTTATCGCTAATGGGCTGAGCGAGTGGGTAAGTAAGTTCCTGACTCTCTTGATTCCTTCTCAGGGCCAGAAATATGGTCCTTCTCGAGTCGCTTTCAAGCTCTTTGTTATAACATTATCCGGCTGAGACATTCTTCTCTTCCTGACCTCCAAAACATTTGGCCAACCGAGCTGGCGCTTAGACGAAGTTTCTATTTATTCATTTACCAGACTTATAATATTTTCTCCGGAGTGTTGTCTAACGCCGGTAGAAAGTTTTGGAACGGTCCCTCCGAGGGCGAAAGTTGTGCTTATTGCACCTCGAATTACTTAGGGTCCTTAATTTTTAATTTCTAGTTTTTATTTTCGCACTACTTACGGCCAATTGAATGTTAGTGGTATTATGACCATTAGATTGGACAACTGTGTTTACATTTTCAGTCTGTTCTAATGGTTGAACCACAGGTTCAATGTACCTGATCCATGGCTCGCATCGATTGGCCTCAATTGCATCGCAGCGTCAATGCTGCGACACTCCTCTGACAGGATCAGCAAGCGGGATAGCCAACTGTTGGATCACAGGTGCGCGGAAATTATATGTGCACAATTATGCGACCGTGGCAAAATCGTGGTTAAATACTTGGCCCCCTTGGCTCTCGGAGTTATTGCATCGTTGCCTAAAAAGGACCGACACCAACTTGCTCCACGGTGACCCTATCGTTACCACCTTGTAGTAATTATCCACTCCTTCGTCCGACCCTAAGCGAATGACATCTTGGACTCCTTCCAACCCTTGGCTAAACCGTTGATGACCCTCGGTTTCAAGGAGGAAAAGACAGGTGAGAACAAGGGGGATGAGAAAAAAAAAATCCATCTGGAAAGGGAGGATGAAAGCGGCGCAGGGGACCGAGGGAGAAAAACAAGAAAACAGCAAATCAGAGCGTGTGTAAGACACGCGGCAGGCACAAGCTTTTGTTCCTCTCTCGCTCCGCCTTCGTATAGTCTACAGTGTGTACGCACTACGCAGGACACACAGTGCACACGCCCTCGTTGCTTTCCCCGGCCGGTCAGCGCAACGAACGATCCTCCCGACCGAGTCGAAAAGTGGATAATGCCAGCCTCTGCGGATGCGCATGCGCCTATCACAGCTGCCAACACTGGCTTTCTCACTGGGGCCGTCTCCAGTCGAGACTCCACTGGATCGATGTCGTCCTTTGCTCCTCCTTCAGTCACCGTGTCTGACCACCTCAGCCGTGACGCAGACCTTGTCCAGTGCCTGCCCAGAATCCTCGCAAGGCCAAACCAGGGGATACAACCTTTTTGCCCCCAGTTATCATCCTTGGGTCTCGTTGGCTCGACGTGACTACTCCGTAGCGGATGAAGTCTCCCTCAGGGGAAAGTATTAATATCATACAATTTGTCTCCATGGCGGCACCCACTTGGCTAGCATCATTCACTGTGACCTTATTAGTACCATTACTCTGCCCACTTCCCGGTCCATAGTAACGGAAGTCTAATATTCCCCTCCTCTTCCCTTTTCGGTTGCCCGGGTTCCTGGGTCTGTCGTTCGCTTTCTCTGCTAGATTCACTTACTAGTTACTTCACTACTATTTAATACATTGAGCATCCCCCGACTCTAACCCGCCTCTTCGATTTCATACCCCGGACACACACAAGCAGGAGTTTGTTCCTTCGTTTGGTCTCTTGCTCTAACCTTCGTTGTTAGCATAGAAGAACCTTCTAGTCTGTCGCTTCTGGCATTTACCACCCCCACAACTACAACATCATGTACTTCTCCAAAACCGCCGCCGCGCTGGCTGCGCTGCTGCCCTTGGCCACCGCGCAGACCTATTCGGACTGTGACCCTCTTAACAGTACGTTGCTCTTGTTCACACCTACATCTGTCCAAAGCTAACCGAGCAATCAGAGACCTGCCCTGCTGATACGGCCCTGAGCTCCACCACCTTCACCACTGACTTCACCTCTGGCTCATTCGGTGGATGGATTGCTACCGCCAACAATGTCACCTTTACCGATGAGGGTGCCAACTTCATCATCAGCGAGAAGGGTGAAGCTCCTACCATTGAGACCGACTTCTACTTCTTCTTCGGCAAGGCTGAGGTTGTCATGAAGGCTGCCAGCGGTACCGGTATCTGCAGCAGTATCGTCCTTGAGTCGGACGATCTCGACGAGATCGACTGGGTAAGCTCTCAAATCCCTCCCAGTCTCATAATTCATCATTTTACAGCCCCTGTTGCCCCTGCCAACCCTATCATGCACGCTCAGCTGCACCTTTATCACCCAATATGCATGGGGGTAGTAGGCTAACCAAATTGGGATATTCAGGAAGCTCTCGGTGGTGACACCACTCAGATTGAGACCAACTACTTCGGCAAGGGTGACACCTCCTCCTACGACCGTGCTACTTGGGCAACTGTGTCGACCCCCCAGGAGACCTTCCACACTTACACCGTTGAGTGGACTGAATCCGCCACTACCTGGAGCATCGACGGCACTGTCGTGCGCACCCTTGCCTACAGCGATGCTCAGAGCGGTACTCGCTACCCCCAGACTCCCATGCGCCTGAAGCTTGGTATCTGGGCTGCTGGTGACTCCTCCGAGCCCGAGGGCACCATCGAGTGGGCCGGTGGTGAGACTGACTACTCCGACGGTCCCTTCACCATGACTGTCCAGTCGGTCTCCATCACCAACTACAACCCCGGCTCCTCTTACACCTACTCCGACAACTCTGGCGACTACACCAGCATTGTCGTCAACAACGGCACCTCCAGCTCTACCACTGGTTCCACCACCAGCTCTAGCTCCGCCTCCACCTCCACCTCCAGCACCAGCTCTAACACTGGCTCTACCTCCAGCACCAGCTCTAACACTGGCTCCGGCTCCGGCTCCAGCACCAGCGCCTCCAGCGCCGCCGCCGCCGGCTCCTCCTCTGCCCTGATTGGCTCTGGCTCCTCCAGCAGCGGTTCCTCCGCCTCTGCCTCGGGCTCCGCCTCTGCTTCCTCCAGCGCCAGCGCCAGTGCCTCTCCCCTCTACACCGGTGCTGCCACCCAGGTCGGCGCCTCCACCAGCCTTCTCTTCGCTGGTCTCCTCGCCGCCCTCTTGTAAATTGTTCCCCCCTTCATCATCGACGCCCAATCCCTGATGCAACAACCTTTTTTCACTTCTCTTCCTGGGTCGTTTGGAAACTTACACCCACCCAACCACCATTTCCCCTGCTTTCACTGCATAGCTTATTTGGAACCGTTGGAAGTACATATTATCTGAAAGAAGGAGGAGTTGTACCATTTGGTTTTATCTTCCCACCTACCCATACTGGCTATCAGACGGAAAGTTAATTTGCTGTCTTGCTACTGTTTTTTACAATGCTGTCGGTTGTTATCTCGGAATGAATCATCTTTTTTACCTTTTTTTTTTTTTTTTTTTTTTTTTTCTACCTGCCGATATTTTATGAAATGGGTCGTTTCTTTGGTTTTTCTTTGTTGTCTCTTCCCGGACGGACGCTCCTTTGCTGGACAAAATCAAAGACTTAATTTTTAGCTCGGAAACCTAATGATATCAATTTAAATCCAATGCAACCCCAATTCCATGTAACTCATATAATAATACTACGTACGCGCCGTGCTACGCTGTGGTTTCTTGGCCCCGGCCCCCCGGGGTAAACAGTACCTAGACTAGATAACTGTTCCTGACAGGTAGCTGTAAGCCATGTGTAACGTGAGACCCACGTGTGACTGTAACAAAGACAGGTGATCAAAAAAGAAACAGAAAAACAAAGGAAAATAGCGCCGCGCACTGCATCCAAGAATTAAACTAAACGCCGACTTGCATGTTTACCCCAACTTTCTCGTTCTTGGCCAGTCCGAATCATAATCAAAAGTAATATATCCTTCATATGCATGTCTCATATTCACATTATTTAGCTTTTCAATAGTTTGCGCTCAGATAGCAAAATTTCTTCTTTGTTGCAGCATCTGGAGCTGATTCGATAGGTTTCGGACGACCTTGATGACCGGGCGATGATTGGTGGACGCTTCTCGGAAAATGTCAGCTAGTGAGGGATCGGGGCTGGAGAGGGCGCTTTCCGACTCCGTGGTGATTGGACGGAGGATGGCAGGTAAGTTGACGCCCAAGAGGGAGTCAACAAAGGCGCGCAGACGAGGTGGCTGGTCTGATTCTGGTCCTGGCTCGGGCCCTGGATTATTAGGCCCGGGCGCAGGAGTAGATGAGCTTGGCTTGGATTGTTTTGATTCGCGGGCTACAATGCTCCCGATTGATTCGAGGTGGTCGTCAAGCGTGGCGAGGTCGTTGGAGAGGGAATCGGCTTTGGACTGCATGCGCGTGGTGAGCTGGTCGAGGTATTGTTCTCGTCGGGCCATTTGGGTGGCGTGACGCGCGTCCTGACTCAGGTTCTGGATGTTGTCGCCGCTGGCGATCAGACTATCTACCGCTGAGCGGATGTCGGCTCGGAGCGAGTCGAATTTCCCCGCTGCGATGCGGGTGGCTTGAAGACATCCTGTGAACTCGAGGTCTAGTTCGTGTTTGCTGCCTGGGTAGGCGTGCTTGAGGTCGGTGTGGATGTCGCGCAGCTTGGATTCGCTTTGTTTTAGTGTGTTAGCGAGAGGGTCTGTTTCGTTAAGGGTCGAATTGAGCAGGGTCTCGAGCCGCGATTGTGAGTTAGTGACGGGGTCCCGGGGGGCTGGTTGGTGGCGGGGGAGTTGTGGCTGGGGATATGGTGGGATGCAACTAGCTGGGTATAGAGTTGCTATTTTGTCCGAGGAACAAAGCGTCTGGTATTGCTGGACTATCTCGGGAAGAACGAGCATGTGAGCAATGGCGGCGATAAGAGCACAATTGAGCATTAAGCGCAGGAATGACTCCAAGAATTTCCATGCGCGAGGCTGGGTTGCTTTTGGTTGGCGAGATCTTTGTGTTGGCGTTGCCGCCGTGACATCTTGTTTGGGTGGAGGAGACTGCTGTTTTTCTGCTTGCGCCGAATCCTTAGGCGATTTTTGAGGCCTGCGTCTGAGAGAGCGCTGGGAACGAGCAGTGGGCGCAACCCAAGATCCTTCTGATAGAGGCGCTTCGTATATTGACGGCATGATCAGCTCTGGTCCCGAGGCTGATGAAGTGGAGGTAGACATGGACTCAGATCCATAGTTGCGGTTCCTCCTAGCTGGTCGAGGCGTCGGGCTTGAAGGCTCAGATGGCTGACGTTCATCTTGTTGCTCATTCTCCTCATGAGAAGCTACAACCCAGGACTCGCCCAGGAATGAGCTGTCCTGGGGGCGAGGACTTTTGGTAGACATCAAAATCTGTGGTCACAAGATACAGACCGGCTAATAGTCGCTTTATGCGAGCTTTAGTCTCTTTTGAGTCACTACACGGTGTTGGTGAACAGACAACGCGCACGCGAGCCGTTGGAAGCAAGGGTTAATGATATGAGATTCCATATAATGTGACAAATGGCTCATGCGCATGTGAGAAACATCGAATATATAGCGATACTAGCAAGGTCAGTCAATGATTTCTTCTACTGTAGCACCGTGCTATCGTAATAGAGAGAGAATGCGACAGGACTGGGTTACTGGTGTGGTTCACGTGAAGCAAGAGTACTTACATAGAAAAGACAGAATAATGGATGAACTAGTATAGCGATAACGGTGAGTGAGCGGCGGTGAACCAGGACGCCGATCCCAAAGTAAAAGAGCCAGATAGCTGAACTAGTTGACGATAGTATATCTAGATCGGTCTTTCAAACGTCCAGCCACCCGATGAAGTCGGTGGGGGACAATCACGGGAACGCGATTCCCAATCGGGAACTCGCGTTGACAGTCACGGGCGACCGAGGAAAATCCTCCAGTTTCACCATTTGGTCGCTGCCTCTGTCCGCTAAAATCCACTATGCGTCGACTGTCGCCCTTGTTACGGCAGCCTTTGCTTTCTCGAAAACCCCCGGTTAGAGGACGGCTGACCCCTTGGCCATCAGTGAGGGCGCAATGGCTCTCATCGACGTCGTCCCGGCTCTGTTCGTGCTCTGACCCGCAGCCCGGCCAGCCTCAGACTCAGTCTTCCACCCCAGCCGATTATCGCGCCCTGGGAACCTCCCAGGACCTTTTCACAACCTCAGTCTACAGTCCCGGATCGCCTTTATTCCTCCCCAATGGCACCCATATCATCAACAAACTCATCACCTTTCTCCGCACGCAGTACCTCCAATATGGTTTTCGCGAAGTCCTGACCCCGACGATCTACAAACGGTCCCTCTGGGAAGTCTCCGGCCATTGGCAGAACTACAAAGATGACATGTACGAGGTGCGCGGTAGGGGAGCCACTGGAGATACGGACGGAGAAGCGGGAGAGGATGAATCCTACGGCCTGAAGCCGATGAACTGCCCCGGCCACTGCCTGCTATTCAAATCGCAGACGCATTCTTACCGGGAACTGCCCATCCGCTACGCCGATTTCAGCCCGCTTCATCGGAATGAGGTTTCGGGCTCGTTAAGCGGGCTTACTCGTGTGCGCCGTTTCCATCAAGATGATGGGCACATCTTCTGTCGGCCACAGCAGATCAAGGGTGAAATCGCATCGGCCCTTGGATTCGTAGACTTGGTCATGACAACATTCGGACTGGGGCCGTATCGCTTAGTCCTTTCCACAAGGCCAGAGAAGGACTTTATCGGTAGCTTGGAGTTATGGAATAGTGCCGAAGCCCAATTGCGCGAGGCACTCGACAATACGGGCAAAGAATGGGCCATGAACGAAGGTGACGGAGCATTCTACGGCCCCAAGATCGACATTCAGCTCCAAGACAAAGCGGGCAAATACCACCAACTTTCCACCATCCAGCTCGATATGAATCTCCCTCAGCGATTTGGGCTGGAGTACCAGGTCGCTGAAGGCGAGGAGGATTACAACCCGGAGACTCCAGGCAAGGCGACCCCGGTCATGATCCATCGGGCAAACTTCGGCTCTCTGGAGCGGTTTTTGGCGCTGCTCATTGAGGAATACGCTGGTCGCTGGCCGTTCTGGCTTTCTCCACGCCAGGGTATCGTCCTAACCGTGAACCAAGATGAGGCCGTCGTACAACAGGCTCACGAAGCGGCTGCGAAGATCTCTGGATTTCGCGCCCTTCAGCCAGGGCAGATGGGGACCGATGCACCCCAGCCTATCTCCTCGGTTGACTCCACATTCTTGATCGATGTGGACAGCAGTAGCCAATCGCTGAACAAGAAGATTCAACGAGCCAAGCAGATGAAATACAACCTCATCTTCATCCTGGGTCCCAAGGATGTTGCTGCCTCTCGCATCACGGTGGACGTGACAGGTCAGCTACAGAGCAAGCCGGAGCGTGGGGTGCAGAAGCTGCAAGACATCCTGACCCAACGATTGGGCGAGAAGGCATTGAAGAACCCTCGGGCCATTCCCCTTCCCGTAGATGATGTGCACGAACTGCTGGTGCAGCTGGAGAAGCAATTTGTATAATACTATAGCAATGACGTGTAGATATAAACCATGTATAATAGAAACCATTCAGTTTGCATGCAAGGTGTCTGTTGGTGTTGGCCAGGAGATGATAGGCCTCTCACGCGGTCTTTGTATACTTGAGTATGTGTGCCACGTGACTGTTTGATTAAGCTTAAATTGCATGCCTGATCCATCTACCGCTGCCTGAATTCGATGGCCGCAAAGGGTTAGAGCCCCCGGTGTGTGGCCTCCTGATTGGCTGTGTTGCAGTCGCACTCGCCCGAGATATCGTCATGCCGGTTTGCGTTCCAATCTTTCCCAATTGCTCCGGCGCCGCCTCTCCCGCTACAAGATCGGCCCATCGGAGTGCCCGTCGACTGTTACAATGACCCGTGAGGACGCGAATGATTACAGTCGAGATGACTGGAGTGATCTCCTATCAACATACTCTCTGAATGTTTTGTCGCCAAAAGAATCCATCGATAAGGCTTTACACGAGTTCTAAGCTTTTCTCAACGGCCCACCTCTGATCTGATCATCATCGCGCCGCTCTTCTCCCCCCCCCCCACGACCCAGGGAAAGGTTCAAGTCTTTGGCTGGAATTAAGGTGCGCCCCTAAGCTTGTGGTGGCCATCGTCGTCTCACTTTTCTGGTTCCCTTTGACCCCCACTCACCCTCCCTCTCGTCCCTTACCCTTTCTCCTCTCGCCCCCCCTCTCTCCCCCTCTTCCTTTCCCTTTCGCGTGATCGTGATTTTTTCTCCCTTCTCTTCCATGGAGG
Source organism: Aspergillus piperis CBS 112811 (assembly GCF_003184755.1). Classification (NCBI taxonomy): domain Eukaryota; kingdom Fungi; phylum Ascomycota; class Eurotiomycetes; order Eurotiales; family Aspergillaceae; genus Aspergillus; species Aspergillus piperis. Next base: position 523,382 of record NW_020291594.1, read on the forward strand.
CTGCTGCGACGTCTGTCCCGTCCCCCACGGCCATCCTGGATTGTCCAATTCCATGGTCGTAGAATCCAAGCAGTCGGGCATGGCCGACGTGCCTACAAAGTCCAACCTTCCCCGGAAAAGCGCCTTTTCCTGCGAGGCTTGTCGCAAGCGAAAGGTGGGTTCCTTCTTCCCCCTTACGTTCCTGACTCGGATGACTTCCGAGATTAATATGTCGAATCATCATCTTCGCTTCGCTGGCAGTGCTGACTGGGCCGGCTAGGTGAAATGCAACGGAGCCAGTCCGTCATGTTCGCGATGTGCGACACGCGGCGAGGTGTGCGTCTATAGTCTGTGAGTGTGGCTTATTTTTCCTTTTGTTCACCCTCGCTTCTTGGGACTTTTGCTTTCCACCCCCACCAGCCCGACCCGCTTTGTATTGCCCTATCGGCAAAATTGTCGATCACTATTGACTCTTTATTTGCTAGAGCTCCAACCTTATCTTATACGAAGCAGCTGGAAGCTCGCGTCGCCCAGCTGGAAGATGCTCTTTCCAAGCTCCGAAGCCAACAACCCCCGGAACCCGTGTCGCGGAAGGGCGCCTCCCCTGCATCGCCCGGCGAGTCTAGCGCCAGCCCGGGTATCCGAACCCGCATCAAAGAAGAAGACGAAAATGAAGAAGAGCTCGCCAGAGACTTCGAGGGTCTCAAGGTCGAACACGATGGTCGAATATCGTTCCACGGCCCGACCAGCTTATTCCAGCTACCAAGTGGCGTCTTGAACGAAACTTCCTCGACGTCCCGGTTGGCTATGCAACTGGAGGGACGGAAAGAGCGGCTTATCAACAATGCATGGCGGGAACGGGCCTTTGAGCAGATGGCCACCATGCCCGTAAGTCTATTCCGGCCCAACCATCAGATATAGAGGATAAGGGTCAATGTTGATTTTCTCGCTGTGACAGGAACCATTTCAGTATCTCCTCGATTCACATTGGTGTTGGATACAACCGCTCTTTGGCTTCGTTTATCGACCTACATTCACTCGTTAGTTGCCCTTTTGCTAGAGATGCTGGCGATGCTCTAACTTTTTGTAGGTGATATGAAAGTCAACGGTCCCTATTACACCGACGCCCTGTTGAACGCTCTCCTTTCCCACTCAGTACGATGGTGCAAACTGGAGCCTAAAATCGGACCAATCTTGGACTCTTTCGAAGGCGGAGCGCAGTTCTTTCATCGCGCTGTATCAGGTCTCCATGATTCGCTCAAAGCCGGCTATGTCGGCATTCCAACAATTCAGACCTTACTTCTCCTGAGCGCGCAGGAGTTCGGGCGAGGCAACCGAAGTCAGGCGTGGTTATACAGTGGAATGGCTTTCAGGATTCTGGACGACCTTGGCATAAACATCGACAGTCGCAAGTACTCTGATAGCGCTCACCTGACCGATGAGGATATCGAGCTCAGAAACCGTCTCTTCTGGAGCTGTTATTTCTGGGATAAACTGATTTCATTGTACTTCGGCCGTGCCCCAACTATGCAACACTCCCGGGTCAGCCCTCCCCGGATGATTTTGGATGACACAGCCGAGGTCGAGCTTTGGACGCCTCATGGCGTCGAATTCCCTGATGGCACTCACTATCCGCCCACCCAGGCTCACTCTACTTCGTGCTTCATGAAGATGTGCGGCCTGGCAGAAATCCTTAACCAAATATTAATCCATATCTATGATCCTCTCCGACAGGTTTCGGAAGTAGAATATTATAACTGCATCCAGGAACAAGCCGCTAATCTGGCTGACTGGTGGGAGGAGCTTCCCGATTATTTGAAGCTACTGCCCATGGACCTTCCTCCATATTCCCCGCCAAGTCATATTGTGACCCTGAAGTACGTACCCTTTTCCTGCCTGTTTTGTCGCCACCCCCGACCATTCTAACGCTGCTGTAGCTGTCTTTACCATACCATCAACATCCTTCTCCATCGTCCCGTCCTTTGCTCCAAATCGAACCGCGAATCTAACGACAAAAGTCATCTGATCCAATGCATGACGTCCGCAACTACGATTCTGACCCTGTTCGATCTATACCGTCGTACTTTTGGTGACAGTCACGTCGTCCTGTCCCTCTCATACAGTGTTTACACTGCAGCATCCATTTTCTTGCTCGAAATCCAGGCTCTGAAGTATGCTGCTCCAGGGACCCTCGACAAGTTGAAGTACTGTATCTATGCATTGGAGCGAGTAAAGGGGACAAGTCCTGGTATGTTTGCCTATGACTGAAAGTAGGAATTGCAGCTAATGAGTACAACAGTGATCAGCACAGCCCTAAGTCTCATCTACCAGGAGCTACAAAAGCTTCAAATCGACATTCATATTGTCCTACCAACAGCCCAAACCCAACAGCATCAACAACAAACTGAAACCCAGACTCAACCACAACTTCATCAGCGACCTCGAACCCATCATAGCCATTCTCCCTCCCAACATCAGACACCACCCCCCTCGAGCATCTCGAGTACTTCTCAACGCGTCTCCCCTGTACAGCAGCAACCACCCCAAGCCGACCACCCTATCACCTCCATGCACACTGCTGGCGTGACCTCCGCACCATCAATGTTACCAGGCTACAATTACCAAACGCCCGTTGCCGACTTCGAGCTGTCGCAAACCAACATGCCACAGGTGACTGCTACACATCTGATAGGCGGCATGCCGAATGCCATGCTGACACTGGATAACCCCGGTGCATACGAGATTACGCCTGAAGTGTTTGAAGCGTTTTCCTATGCGGAGCCTATAACGACGAACATGGCACCTACAGTTGATTATGGGTGGGATAGACCTACTTGATACCAGGAGCAAGACGTAGCTGCAGGCTACGGGGGAACGATGCTTCACTGCAAGTGAGTTGGCTTTATAGTAGTTCGATACATCAATCAAACATCTGTACTTGTCACCTGTATGTAATTCTATCGAGGTTTTTGAATGTGTAGAATTACAATTGAACAGTTGAACAATCAAATGAGTGTATAATAAGCTATCTAGAGTGGCATGAAGGGTAATAACGCTGCATGCTTTTATATCTTGTGTATGTCATCCGTCTCAAACCAACCAGCCCCAGTTTTCATCCGAAAGTAATTATGCAACATCGTCCCCATCAAAAATGCAGAGATGGGAACTCCACGAGTGTAAGAATATATAGGTAATGTAAAAGTGAGGTATCAAAAATGTCGGGTATATATTGAAGATAGAAAATGTTCTTGAGATGTAATGTGCATGGAATGTCTACAGAGGCACACTTTTGCTGTCCACTTGCTTGGCATCGACGCTGCCCTCACCGGCAGTGGAGGCCGAAGAAGACGCGACATCCTTCGGCTTCGCACGCCAGCGAAGGTACCAAGGGCAATCGAAGAGATCGCCCATGCGCTCCATGGGAACACCTTTGGTCTCGGGCATCCAAATACCGAGGATAATGATGCCCAGAAAGCAGATGATGGCCCAGAATAGGTACGCACCCCAGACGTTAAGGGAAACGAACATGTTGGGTGTGACCCGAACGACAGCGAATTGGAAGAACCAATGCAAAGTCATGCTGAGAGCGTAGCTCACGTTACGTATGCGAGTGGGGAAGATTTCTGTACCATACAGGTACGGGATGGTGCAGAGACCGATGGACCAGCCAACGGCGTAGATAAAGACGGATGCAATGGCGGCATTGGAAGCGTTCTCGTTTTTAGCGGCGCCCGGTTGCAGACCCATGTAAGCGCCCATGTAGATGTGAGCAGCCAGCTGGAGACTAAGTCCGGTCAACGCGCAGCGACGTCGGCCCAGGAGATCAATGAAAACCCAAGTAAACGCCAGTGTGAAGACGACCTTGACAATGCCATATGCACCTGAGGAGATGAGAGATTCGGCGTTTCCAGTGATGCCAGCATACTGGAAGATATTAGAGATGTAATAAGTGATACCGTTTCCTCCGGTCCACTGGGCGATGGTTTGCATGGTCATGAGGAGCCAGAACCGCTGCCGATAATTGGGGTTTAACTGGGACTCCTTGAAAGCTTGCCAGTGACTGACAGACGCCAAGTCTGCTGCCTTGGCGCGCACTTGAGCTTCGATTGTACTAAATTCTTCATCAACCTCGGGATCGGAAATGTCTTTCCCACGGAACCGAGCTAGTACAGCTCGCGCCTCCTCGGGCCGCTGCTTGGACACCAAATAACGAGGTGTCTCAGGTACAATGAAGGAGGCAAAGAAAGCCAAGCCCGTAGGGATTAGTGGAATCGACTGGACCAGGCGATATTGTTCCCGGGTAGGGGCCATATGCAGGTCAGCCCCATAGTTGACAAAGAACCCTGTCGGAGACATGTCAGATAACGCCACATGTGAAACTAGCGGTTAACGAGAGCGTTAGCTTACCCACAGTGAGGATGGTGAGCAAGACCACCATATAAACGCTCACTACCAAGCCTCTAGTCCTTGCCGGCGCTATCGTCGATATTAGCACTTTTACAGTCCATGTACATTAATCTCCGAGATTATTTACCGATCTCTGACAGGTACAAGGGCGTAGTCACCGTTAAGGCACCGGCGCCCAAACCACTCCAAATTCTAGCAAACAGTAATAGACCATAGATGCCGGAGGAGAAGACTTGGATGAAAAGGCCCGATCCCCAGACCAGAACAGACAGTTGCCATGTCCGTACTCGACCCAAGCGATCGTTCAGGTCCAGTGAGAACAGCGCACCGAATGCAGCACCCAACACATTGAAGGAGGTTATGTTCGCCTTGCGGTTGGCCAGGCCAGTGGCATCGTTAGTCCAGTTAGAGGACAGGAGGTTGAAGTCGACCATGAACGACTCGAGCTTGACGCTGGCACTGTAGCCACCCTCATCGTAACCTGCAGTCCCATCCCACCAGTCAGAATGCGATCTCTAGTATGAAACACCACAGCGTGAAGATGACGTTACCTTTAGGAATGCTGCCACAGGCTATAATAAAGATCACTAAGGCATAATAGGGATTTGTGGTCCACCGAGACCAGTCAATCGCCTTCCATCCCATGATGGCGAAGCGGGAGGAACCGCGATGGAGCTGGAATCAGCTATTTTGGGGGATATTAGCCGACGAGATAATAGATGTGTATTAAGCACTATGGAGTGAATCTGGGGAAGCTCCAGTTTGAACCGATTGCTGCCTTGTTGGGTACGTATCCGAAGGGGCCGGGGGGAGAATGATTAGGAGGCAAGCCACACGATACGAGTCAGGCCAGACGAGTGGACGGAGAACAAGCGAGGCGAGCAACAAAACTCGGAAAGGAGAGAATATCCACTCGGAAGGAGGAGGGCCGAGAGGGGGTAAACTGGAAGGAGCCAGGGGGGGGGGGGGGGGGGAAATGGGAAGCACGGGATCCAGAGGGGCGTGACTCGCCTCTCGGTCAACTTCCGTAATTCTCTTTTCTCTCTCTCACCCTCTCCTTTTTTACTTTGGTACACACGCTAATGCATCAACTAGACACCGTTCTGGAATAGAACGCCATTTATTCTTGGTATGCACCTATTTCCCGTTTCTGATATTAAACTATCCTAACTACAATCCCGATGCTGACTTCATCTAGTGACAACTATATCTAGATCTAACTCAACTATAATTCTTCTAATTCTAATTCTCAATAGCACCATGCGTGCACACTTCGCCTGCATGTCAGATCGGGCGGGTCGTTCCGCCTGCATCCACTCGGGCCATTACCGTTGCCTGTGAACAACTCCGCTCCCCGTGGCTCTGCAGTTCGCTTAGATACACGTCCGATCTTGCTCGGTTCAAGTAGTCAAACGTTTCCAGTTGTCATTGGTTGCCGATCAGGAAAAGCAAGTGGACATATCCAATGTCGCTCACGTGGAGTGGCTCCCTTGCGGCCACATTCCGACCTCATCATACCGGTTTTCGTAGTACTTCATCGACACCATCCCGCCTTTCGCTGGTGACTGGTGGGTCAGGGACTGTTTCATTCCTCACGTTCACTGGCATCCGTCCGGTAACACAATCGGGAAGCCGATGAGCTGCCGTAATGCCTTTATCCACCGGTTTGACTAGACGGGTCGTCCTTGGCTTTGCACCTAGCCTAATAGAGAGCATGATATCGTTGCAGAAATGTTCCTTAAGAGTAGATGTGGGAACACACCGGCTCAGCTGTCTTGTGAGTTTGTCACACTTGTGTTGGACATCTACACCTACTGCTATCCTCCTGCCACCACTCCTACCGATACCTAGCCTCTTCACCTCGCCCTTGATGACGTCTTGACCATGCTCTCGTCCTCTATGCCCACAATGCTTACCACGTTCCAGCCCAGGACTGGCCTGCTTGAATCTCCGAGGGCCCTGTTCAGCACTACACATCTGAAGGAGGAGCGACAAATATGCAAGGAGGGAACGGCAACTCTCCAGCCTATCCCACTGAAGTATCGGATTCCCCGAGGGACGTGGGATACACATATGCACGTTGTGGAACCAGAGCGCTTTCCAGTTTCCGCGAATGCAGTCTATCAGCCCCCCGAACATACTGTTGACGATGCGATAAGTTTCGAATCTACTCTTGGCATCGAAAAAATTGTACTGGTTCAACCATCCATCTACGGAACCGACAACTCTTGTCTACTTGAAGCGCTCAAAACCCTCGGACCTTCTCGCGGGCGAGGAGTCGTGGTGATTGATCCGACCAACATAGACACCGAGACTCTGGAGGAGTGGCATTCGCTGGGTGTACGCGGCGTGCGGGTGAATCTCAAATCAGTGGGCAAGGTGCTCAGCGAGCATGAGCTTACCGAGACGCTGCTGCAACATGCGCAAATAGTACGGCCCTTTGGGTGGACTATTCAAGTCTACGTGTCGTTGGATATGGTTCCCCTGCTGGAGAAAGTTGTCCCACAGCTCGGAGTCAAGCTGTGTATTGACCATTTTGGAGGGCCGGATCTGGCCGCAGTTGAACACAACGGGGAATCGTTTAACCCCTATACGCTTCCGGGATTTTCCTCTCTAATTTCGCTTCTGCGAGGCGGAGAGACCTACGTGAAGATCTCTGCCCCGTACCGTCTCAGCAAAGACGAGGAGTATCGAGACCTGGAAGCGATGGCCCAGGAGTTCCTTGAAGCCGCTCCGGACCGTGTGATATACGCCACCGACTGGCCACATACGCGGTTCTCTGGCGTGGACATCGAACCATTCACCGAAACATGTCTACGGATATGTGCAAAGGAGCCTGGATTGGCGGAGCGGGTGTTTCGAGACAACGCGGAAGAGATGTTGAGGGGGGTATAGTTCATTTTCTGATTTGATAGCGTCCAGCCAGCCTACATTCGCCCCCCTATTACGAGTTACGACATCGCATAGCATACCATACCAAGAAATGTCATTCAGAATTTTCCAGCCATCAGGAAGCGGCCCTGCAGATCGTGAAACGAGTGAGCTGTCCAATTCGGCCAGGTTCCGAGGAGTATAACTCGAGTGCCTCATGTAATCGGATTTACGGTAGAATTTGCCGAGACGTCGGCAACAGTGGAGACCGGCAAAGTGCACGGAAAGCGAGTCAGGAACACCTTTTCCTTTAAATAACTAGAATCCCCAGATTATAGAATTCATATTGTAAGACTTACTGGAGAAGGATGATAGAAAACCGTAACATCCTCCCCCATAAAAAGTACCCGGGGAAGGAAAAGGCCCGGAGTTCAGGAATAATCCTCATGGTTTGCACGGATAGTACATTAGCCTCGGACAGAATCCGAAATGTACGCCAACAAACACCAACACATACCTGTACGAACTACGTAGCTAGCTAACCCAGGGTGATAACTACCAAGTATGGTTCGTTTGACGGGGAGTTATACTTTTCCTCGGAAAAGTGCAAAAAAAAAATTTTTTTTCCTCTTTTACCCTTCTATCTCGATTTGACTTCTTGGCTGTTCTTATCAGATCCGATAATAGGCGAGCGAGTGAGTACCGAGCCCTAGTTAGTTTACATAAAAGAAGCGAGAACTTAGTAAGAAGAAGAAGAGGAAGAAGGGTTCAACTTTCTCATTTCCCTCCAGGTGGATGAATCTGGGTTGGGATCCACATGCAGGCCGCTCGGGAGGTTCTAGAAGCCTTGGGGTATGAGTCTGGATCTTATCATCTATTCTTGGAGGGGGAATTATTAGCGATGGATACGATGTACTGTTGTAGTAGAACTACATGTAATTAGGGATTGTTTGTATCTGGGGTATTATAGACTAGACTACAAGGTGGATATGTATGTAGCGGCTGACTCGTCCTCTGATTAGGGTAGTGCTGTATGACTCGTGCAGGGTCTGTGCACTTGCATGGCTGCTGCAGCATGCATGCTGTGTGTGTGAGGTGTATATGCCACTGGGTCTTGTGTGAGAGGAGAATACGAGATGCGTGCTGTAGGTAGGTGGTTCTCGTGACTCGGTAAGCTTAGGGGATAGTTGGACCCTTGAAGTGGGGTAGTTGGTTGGTAGGGGGTGCATGGTGTTTCTTCCGTTCTTAATGAGTACTTTCATTCCCTGATTGTTGTTGTTGTGGAATTTTCATTCAGATTGTAGTATTGTAGAAAAATAGGAGCATGGTAAAATGGACATAAGCTGATGTAATTTCATACGATGCTCTTTTGTTTGTTGCATTTATTAGTTTTCATTCACTAAGTGGGAAGAGAATTATTAAGGTAGTAGCTATTGAATGGAGACGCTATTGATCTATACATATTTTCCTGAAAGTCCGGCATCCGAGGTATACAAACCGGAAGCACACCATTCATCCCACTGACTAGACATACACCTTGCAATTCAACACTACCTAACTACTACCCTCTCATACTAATTCTATTTCAGATCTAGATTACTTCACTATCAATTAAATCATAATGAACAACGGAGCCAAAGAAAACACACCAACCCAACAACCTGTTCCACTCCCTACGTCATCGGGATGTCACCACCATCACAACATCAACTATAAACACCATCACCACCACCACAGCTGAAACCTCACATCAACCCCAATTACCAACCACACCACATCAAACACCCAAAGAAACTAAGCAAAATGCCCCCCAAAAAAGTCCTCATAATCCTCAGCGACGCGACCTCCTTCCCCCTGCACAACACCTCCAGCGGCACCCAAGAACAACCAACCGGCTTCTTCCTCCCAGAACTCGCCAAACCGCTCTCCAAACTCCTCTCGGCAGGCCACGAAGTAACCTTCGCCTCACCGAAAGGCCTCACCCCGCAACCCGACCCAAACAGCGAATCCCTCCTCACCTTCGCAGGCAACTTCTACGAACGCCAGCGAGAACAGGACCTCATCGCGCGCATGCGACGCGAAAACGGCTTCTCATCACCCCGCCCCTTCGCCAGCATCTCCGACGACGAACTGAAGACCTTCGCGGCGGTGTTCATCCCCGGGGGCCATGCGCCGCTGGTGGATCTCGGTGGGGATGAGGAGTTAGGACGGATATTGCGGTATTTTCATCAGGAGAATAAGCCCACAGCGGCGATTTGTCATGGCCCGTTGGCGTTGTTGAGTACGAGGAAGGTTGGTGATGGGGAGTTTGCGTATAAGGGGTATGAGATTACGTGTTGGAGTGATGCGGAGGAGAAGGTTATGGAGACGTTGTTGAGGGGGGAGATTGATAAGGTGGAGAGTCAGTTGAGGGATGCTGGGGCTGTGATGGTGGAGGGGGGCAGGGAGAAGTTGGGCAAGACGACTCTTTGTAGGGAGTTGTTGACTGGGGGGAATCCGTTGGCGGCGGAGGAGTTGGGGGAGAGGTTTGTGAGGATGGTTAGTGTTTGACCACTTCCATCTTCTTTTAGGTGATGATTAAGGTGTAGTGGTAGTGTACAATAATTGGATATTTCATTTTGTTGTATATGAGTCATATGGTGCACAGTAGTGTATATCCCTCCCCCTTCAAGTTTCCTTTTCCAATGATCTACAGTAGTAGTTGATTCAATCATCATCCGTGTTCTGCTCTGCTTCTGCCGTGCAGATGAACTCGGGACCCTACATTCATCATCACCAACATTAGCATATCACCCCTACCATAACCATCTTAAAGATCGTGACAGCACTTACAATAGTATAACAACACTTAACAGTCCCACCCTGAGGACACTGATCCACCCACTCATATCCATCCATCGACTGGCCTGCAACAAACATTAGCACCCACCCACCCACCCACTGTATCACAAGGTATTCTGCATCTGAACATACAATTCTCCCCCTGCTGAGCAATCGAATCTCCCGGCGTAGGAGAAAAACTATCACAGCAGTACGGGCTCTGGATCATGCCCGTGCCGTCCTGCGCCATGAGACAATAGTAGTCGCTGCCGGCGGCGACGAGGGTCGTCGATGCGGCGAGTGTAAGGAGGATGGATTTGAGATGCATTTTATCAATTATTAATTCCTTCTTGGTTTAGAAAAATCAAGATGATAGAGAGAAAGATGAAGATGGATTGATGGCGGAATTCTGCTTGTCAGTGAGGTGATCCGGTAGGGTATTTATTTGATATGAATACCCCGGAAATAAGGATTGTCTCGTGTAGTAGTAGGGATAAGTGGATGTGTGCAAGGTACGTGCAATGTGCGTAGTATGTACCAAGACGCGTGTCCTGTCCTTGTTTGATCCCTTGCGTTGCGGGTTCGAGGCATGGCGGCTGGCTGGCACTGGACATGGTATGTATGTATGTATGTAGCAGATTGGGTTGAGGTTGTGTGGATGGGAAACTGTAATTGTTGATTTGAGTGATGGCTTGTTTGTTGATCCCATGTATTATGCGGTTATTTCTTCCTTTGCAGAGGATTGGACAGTATCCTTATGGTGGCGCGGCTTGAATGTTCACTGCCTTGGTGGGTAGTAGTATCCCTATCCCTTATCCCTTGATCCCCTGCCACTGGCTTTTCCTGTCCTGTCCCGTCCCTGGCTAGTGGCTACGTGCTAATGTATGCTGCAACACAGTTTATGCTTATTGTGAGATGTCAATCATCTGATTCAGCTGTAAGGGCACGATGTAAGCGATCTGTCTGAGACACTAATTAACTACTTTTTACCCCCTCTCATCACAACTCCAATTCAACGTGTTGACTACTTCAATTTCAAGTTCACAGGAGCATCGAGTGCAAAGCCCTTGAACGTCCGCGCTGACTTCCCCAGCAAGGTACATTTCTCCACCTTGGGGACGGCCTTCTGTCCAAATGTACCCTGGACGTGCAACTCCCCGTTGCTGTACGTGAACTCGAGCTCCGTCACAGATGACGGGTTCAACGAGTCTCCATCATCCAAATACAGACTGCCGGATGCGGTGTCATCCAAGTCGGGTGCGATGATCAGTTCGAAGCCCTGCTTGCGAACTTCAGTGGTCGTCATGCCGCTGGACGTCCTGACAGGGATGATGTTTCCACCGCGAATGTGCAAAGGGATGTGGGTGATGTTGATGTTGCTGAGCGTGATGTTTTCTCCGTGTCCGCGCACCACTGCTCCTGTGTACCAGTCGTAGAAAATGTCATCCGGGAAGTATGCGTCGACTGAGGTGGATCCCTCATCCAGGACAGGGCTGACCAGAACGGCGTCACCGTAGAAGAACTGTCGGTCGTTCGCAAAGGTGTTTGAATCCTCAGGGTACAGGTAGAATTGAGGCTGCAAGAATGGCTCGCCGGTCTGGCTTTGCCGGTGAAGCGCAGTGTAAATGTAATCGAGGAGCCTGTACCGGATGTCAATGGCCTTGCGGGCGGACTCGGCAACCGTGGGCCAGCGGTAGAACTCTTGCGGTATATCGCCTAGCTCGTTGTGATTGCGGTAGAACGTATAGAAGGCACCAAGTGACGCCCATCGGCCACACAGTTCCTCCGTTGTGTTGCTACCAAATCCACACACGTCAGCTCCAACCATTGGGATCTGGAACATCGATGCGAAGGAGAGGATCTGCGCGATGGAGATCCGGTAGTGAACCCAGTCGCTAAGGTTGTCGCCCAACCTGTACAAATTAGCGATGGACTAGCAAAAACCATGGTAGACCTACCAGTGTCCTACGTGCGCTCCAGCACCCGCAAACGTACTGCGAGTGATGACCAAAGGCCTCACATCGGGACGGCGAGCCTGCATAGCCGTGCGGGAAGCAGAGCTCATCACTAAAACTGTCAATGGCGGATCAGACATACAAATATTCGAAGACTTACTTGTTCCGTAAAGATTGTGCGTATCATACTCGGCATACCCCTCACCTGCATGAATGAGATCCGTCTCGATAGTGCTCATACTGAGTACGCCTGCGGCATTCCGGATTGTGTAGGGCGGGTCAGTGAGGTTGCGATTGGGCAACCCGACCTTCTTCCCTTTATCACCTTGCGCCCTCTTAACAGATCGCTTGGATGAAGGCTGGAAGTCCGCCGGGAACCCAGGTAGTGGAATCGGGCTGCTTGGCCGCACAGGCGGTGCTGCAGGTGGGAGGTCATCGGAGATTGCAAAGGCCGCTGGGTCAAGACAAGGATACGGGCAGAAGTTGGATGCTTCATTCATGTCAATCCACAGGGCGTCGATATCGACTCCTGACTTGGGATCAAAGAACTGCTGGAATTGTGCAGTCCAGTAATCCTGAGTATCCTCATTGAACCAGTCCGGGAAGACCGTCACACCAGGCCAAACAGCACCTGTAGAGTTTAGTTATGCTGCTAGGTATGGCAGATGTGCTTACTTACCCTCATACAGACTACCATTCTGATTGTGAAGGAAAACATTGTCTCTCACACCGGTGAGATACGCCGTGTTATCTAAAAAGCACATGTTAGCCGGATGCGGCAAGGATAGGTGGGTATGATCCAGTTACTCACTGCTCACGCTCACAGCCGGGTCGACCATGACAATGTAATGCTGATCATGATTGTGGAGGTAGGTTACCAGCTCCCGCATCTTTTCGAGCGGGAACCTCTGAGGATCAAGTGTGAATACCCTCCTCTTGTCCATGTAATCGATATCGGTCCACATCGTCTCCAATGGGATTTTCGCCTGGCTGTAGTTGTAGACCACTTCAGCGAGTTCATAGACATCCCGATATCCATAACGGCATTGGTGGAACTGAAGAGTCAGCATACAATTCGAACTATCACAATATTAGGAAGAGAACGTACACCGAAAGTCCAGTAACTTTGCATTGCCGGGAGACCGACAATCTTTGAGTACTCCATGCTCGCTTGCTTAGGATCTTCTCCATAGAAGAAGTAAAAGTCCAGAACACCACCGAGAAGGTTGTATTCCAAGTACTGCTTCCCATCTATGGTCTGATTGATCTTGATATCCATACCATTAGAGTTCAGCAGGAAGACTCCATGAGTTCCGGACTTTCCACGATGATCATAGTACACAGGATGACTGCCGTACAAGTTGGTGTTGTTCGGGGTGCCATACGCGTCGCGGTTCCACAAGGTCCGCGTGTAGTTGTACGTTGGCAAACGCATAGGGTCAGAGTGCTCTCCGAGACCATACACATACGGGTCATCGGGCAGCCAGGTGCGAAGCCTGACATATTGCGACTGAAAAACCAGGGTGGATGCCGAAGAGTCAAACAGGACCTCATCTCCCTTGGAGATAGTGAACGAAAACGGTTCTTCCACATAGTCGAATTCCAAAACACTGTCCTCAGAGTCCTTGTCACTGCCCACGCGCGGAAGGACCGATTCAGGAACTTGATAGACTTCTTCGTCGGCATCATAGATCATAACATGTAGCCGTTCATCTGAGAAAGCCGTCAGTCAAGATCCCTTGATTCATACGAGAACACTCACCGGTCTGATACTCCACAAGCAACTTGAGGTCCTCCAAGTCCTTGCCATAGCTATTACAGGGCGCACCAGCTAGAGTCAGATCCGCAGTCAAAGACCTAGCAGACTTTTGCACATTGGACGCCTTATATCCGGGGCAACTCGGACTGCCTGCCCGGGGACCAATGACAGCAGCGCCCACAAGGGGTAAGAGAAAAAGCAAAGGCCCCAACATTGTGACGTTGGCTCTAGGATTACCCCAGACTACAGCAAGCCTTGAGTTCGTATCCAAACCGGGAGGTCACAGCGGCTTATATGTGTTTGGGCACGGACTGATGACATTGAATGCATGGCGTGTTGGCGGAAGTGCATAATGTGGCGTTGCGCGGTATGACCGGACCCCGCAGATTCAATCAGCGAGGCCAAGGAATGTAACTGACAAAGAGGCGGAATGAGCCGAGCAGTGCGATGAGAAAAAGCAATATTCATAGGGGAGAAGAGCCGAGCAACGTGGAGACGATTGCCTAAAGAAGACAATGTGAGTCTATGGTCGTCCCATCTCGGTCAAATATCGGGGATCTTCGCCGCTATCGGCTTGGGGCTGATGCAGGGACTGAATAATTTCGGGTCACTTACACCGATTCTCGTCCATTGAATCTCGTGCAGCAGCCTAGGCTTTGGACACGTCGGATCGGTATATCACTTGGTAATGCTTTGGATGGTGGGCCTGATTTTCTGCAGGTAAGCATTGGCAGGGAATAGTAGTATGAGAGATGGAACCGCGGAAGTGACGGGGATGGTGGCTCTCCTCATTCTCCCCACCACGTGCCCCGCTTGACGCCCCGCAAACAAACAAACTGAGACAATCAAAGGATCAGGATCAGATCTCGTTCAAAGACCATGGGCAAAAGTGAATATTTCTGCTTACTCCAAAGCCCACCAAGAGTCAGACAAAGCATCGGATGCAACGGATTCGGTCGCCTGATACGTAGTTGTAGCTGATAGGTGGCTCTGACCTGTCAAGAGGCGGTCGCTAATGTAAGTGCTGCAAGCCTTTACAATTGAGGTAGCAGTGGCATAAGATATTGAGCACATAGTACTATTGTGACACTCGAGGGGCAGCTCGCCCATCTAGCATGTCGGGTACCCTGGCAGAAGCTTGAGGACCTGGGGAGTGCGCAAATGAATGTAAGACCAAGTGTTCAGTCAACCTACAGCTCTGGGTTACTCTCCCGCTTCATTCTGTGCGAACGCCTGTCAATGCGATGAGACAGCTACTCTACCTGCAACACATGGCAAATGCAGATGCCGTGAGAATTGAACATGAAGGAATAGAATACTACGTGCATCTCTATGCCTCCAGCCAGCAGGGATCTCTAACAACATCGAAAAAGGAAAACGTTACATGGGATAAACCATCCATCAAGTGTCATCAAAATATGTGTCATGAATGCGAAAGGTATCCGAGGTGACCAGTCACCAAAAATGTGCAGTTGAAGTATGTTCTCAAGTGTGCGACTGTTTAGATCTTCTGACCAGCGGAAGCAGCCTTAACATCGTCTTCGGAGCTCATGATTTGAACCTTGATGGCACCTGTCTTGGGGTTGGCAGCCGTCTCGAAGGCCTTGATCGCATCCTCCAAGAGGAAGCGGTGCGTCACCAGCTTCTTCAAGTCGATAACACCGTTCCTCACCAAGCGGATCGCGCGAGGCCAGGTGTTGCAGTACCGGTACTGGTACTGAAGGTCAATCTCCCAAGTACTGAGACGCATAAAAGGCACGGTCATCTCGTTCTTTCCGACGCCAATGACGAAGACCTTGCCGCCGAACTTGACACTCCAGATGGCCGAAGCCACACTGCTCTCCACACCAGTGCACTCCATCGCAATGCGAGGCCTCAAAGCGCCAGGCCCCGAGCTTTGTCCATCGTTGAAGACGTTGATGATACCTTCGGCATTCTGCTCAGCAGAGAGGCCAGTCTGCACCTTGTAGGTGCGAACGTCAGGGACCAGCGACTTGGCGAATTCCAACCGACCCTCATCAATGTCGGTGATAACGATGGGGCTAGCTCCAGCCGCACGAGCACTCAACAGGGTGATGAGACCAATGGGCCCAGCACCAGTGACCAGGCATGGGTCACCTAAGCGAAGGCCACTACGCTCAATACCCGCCAGAGAAACACTCAGAGGTTCCAAGAGCGCACCATCTTCATAACTCATATCACCAATCTTGTGGCACCAAATAGCGGGGTGGTTGACATAGCGACGCAGCAGTCCGTCGACGGGAGGGGTGGAGAGGAACTGAACATTTTCACAACCGTTGTAGCGACCAGTCAGGCAGGGTTCACAAGCGTTGCAAATGATGTTAGGCTCGACAGCGACACGGTCGCCAGGCTTGAGGGAGGTGACATCGGGCGCAACAGCCACGACTTGCCCCGCGGACTCGTGACCCAGGATGTGGTCTCCTGTGACGATCATAGGCCCAATGCAGCCTGCATGCCAGAAGTGCACGTCGGACCTGGATGTTGATGACCAATGTTTAGCCAGGAAATACGAAGCCAGTCGTGAGAGGGACGGAAGACATACCCGCAGATTCCGGTGCTGCGAACCTCGATTGTAACCTCACCAGGCTGCAATCCTTGGCCGTTCTTGACCTCCTCGAGCGTGGGTTTCGCGTCAGCGACCCACAAGTCATGCTTGGTGTTTGTGAACACGCCAATGTTCGCCTTTTCGAGAACAGTTGCGGTAGCCATGATGACCTAATCTAATGAAGGGGAGATATTAAGGGGGGAGGAGGGAAAAAGTTCGCAAGAGGTGAACGCAAGGGATGAGCAGGATGGGAAAGCAAGCGGAAAGAGGATCTACCGGGCTTAAGTACTTTGTAACAGCGGTCTACCCCTCCATCATTGAAGGAAGGGGAAGAAAGGAGAAAAAAAAGCTCAGGGATGATCTTTTCTTCAATGTGAGAGGCTGCAAGTAGCTGGTTCCTTCGCCACCGATAGGAGCATTGCCAAATAGCAGTAACGCGACGGGTCCATCATGGGCTTACAGATGATGGGTTAGAAAGTGGATAGAAGCTAAGAAGGGCATTTAACCGGTGGCCCCTCGAAGCGCGGGGTTCGGTCTGGGGCATGATTTATGGGATTCTCCCCCATTGGGCCAGACTGCCCGGCGGTCGCATTCCAAAAACACCATCCGTGAGCCAGGATGTCGCACTTGCTACCCTGGATAGTGTGCTTATAAACACGAGCTTGGTGCACAGGTAAGCTTTGGAGAAACAGTGGCTTGCCTAGAGAACTTTCTGGGCAGCCTTCCTTGCAATGGATAGGTTGCTCAAGTCGAAACTTATGCTTTCTGTGGAATCCGACCGGTGGGGGCTCTTATCTCCGTCTTATCGGGGCGTCGGTTCTGTTCCCCCAAGTGCAAAGCCGGGTGTTTAGGGCAACAGGAGTAACTGGTAGTGATGGAACAATATTGAAGAGGTTGTTAGAGAAGAAACACATCAGACGATGATCGTCACCTTCAATATACACAATACAGTCCTCTCTGCTATGATGCTTCTACATGATACAATCGCAGTCATTCTCCGATCCAATCCCGCCCAGGAGGTAGATACGGTAGCATCTACAACATCTACTCGGTTAAATCATCCAGACAAGGTTATTTGATCGGTCTATTCTTAGACCCCCAGACATAATTCCTCTAGCTACTTCATTCTCCCCAATCATTCATCGGAAAGTCACGGCTTCCACCTCGTTTCGGATTGTTGACTCAGAAGAGCACACTTCAACCCACTTATTTACCCGGATAGGCAATTCTCCGGTGGGCGGGACTCGATCCATCCACCCAGTGGTGGAGCATTACAGGAGTCGTATCCACCATCTCTTCTTTTTTATCCCTGTTATGCAAGGTCGTCCAATACTCGGAATTACGGTTATATTGCGGGTATAATGCTGTTGCTGTGAGTATGGCCAAATGGAAGTCTGGTCGAGAGTGATAGCAATCTATGTGAACCAAACGCATGTGCGACAGGATCTTCAAACGAGGAACATAGTATGCATCGACATGCTGTATAGGGCAATCGGTTAAATGCCTTGATGGACGCTTGACTTGGCTCATGGATTTTTTCCAGCTAATGTTTCTAGTTACAGTTCAAGGATCCCTCAAATGCAGCCTTACAGGCTCTTCCTTGAGTCCTTGAATACTGTTTTCACACAGTGAATATCACTCCTGCTGCTGAGAGACAGGCTCGCTTCAGCCGAGAATAGCAATACTGGAAGTAGCATGCTGGCTCATCATTCGTAGGCACAAAATATGGATATCTGACCCAGTTATCAACATAATAACATAGAAACCCATATGACATTTTGATGTAGTTCGAAGCGCAAGAGGGCCCAACTGTGGAGCTTTACAGATCCTTCTGGAAGAAGCTAAATCAATCCCTGTCCTGGAGCTAATGGCAATAGTACGTTGATCACTGATTGGTTTTATGACTCGCATACTCAAGTAAAGGCGAGCTTTGTCTATCATTCAAGCTAGGCGTTTCACATAATTCTATCCAACTTTATCATATCGGGTAATTTCATCAAGAACATAGCCATCACACTTTTATCAATCCAGACTGGAGCTGTTCCAGCTGACTCAAGTTTATCGAACCGGGAATTCAGGGTCAACAGCTTCTGTATCCACACCAACAGTAATATACCCGATCATCCCATTCCTCACATCGACCCCATCCATGGGAACCACCGACACAATCGCATTATACCCATCGGTATTTTCATTGTGGAACGTGTCATCGAGACCATTAACGAGTCGCTGAATCCCTGTCACAGAAGAATACGGCTCCAACGCCATAATCTCCTGCTCAAGTTCTTCATCGAAGAAAACCTGCCCCGTGCTCACGGTATTCCCACTCGCCAGGGTGCCGTTATCTCTCAGCACCCAGTCGGTATGCACTTGAATATGAATGTGGATTGATCTCCCGAAGTAAAAGCCTGCAAGTTTCAAACTCCTCATATCAGCATGTCTATAAATTCCCAGAGAATTGTTGTACAACTGACCTGGGAAAATAGTCTTCATCTCCACCATCCCATTACTATCCGTCGGCCACATGCCCCGCAACCAGGTCTGATTATCCGTATGAATATCCGACTGTCCAGGCTCAAACCAGGTCAGGTTAAGCTCTTGTAGCGTTTCAGATTTGGGGATGTCATTTCGCAGCCCAGTAAAACTTGAATATTTGCCCGTAGCATTGCAGTGCCAAACGTCCACCAGCACCCCTTCCAGTGGTCCACATGTCGCCATATCCATCACCCCGATATCAAGCGACAGCGGCACACCTGGCTGATCTTCCCTAATATCCTGCCGAAGTGTCTGAGACTCTGTCCACCAATAAGGTCCGGAAGTCACGTCGGGCGTGAGCACGCAGGTTTCATTCTGAATCGTCTTATAGTAAGGTGCTTCCGTTGTGGCCTCGATAGTCGTAATATTCTGCCGCTTTTTCAAGCTCCTCTTCCATCTCTTTGCGTTGTATTCGCCGGCATGGTGAGCGCAACGAGAAGACAGTTCCTGTCGACGGGAGATTTCGGCTCTCGTGGCTTTTTTATGAGGGCCCGGGTGTGCGATGGCCAATGAGGCTAAGGTAGCTGCAACGAGGAAGCTGAAGAAATGCATGATTTGGCGAAATACTAAGAAGGATCCCCTATGTAGGCTGTTGTGCACCCGGTCAAATCCTGCTCGCTGCTACTGCTGCTGCAACCTCTTATCATGGCCCTCCCTCGTCGCTATTTATTATTCTCCCGGAGAATCTTCCACTAGTGATCATTATTTGCTCTTGCTTCTTGCGGTGAGATACCGTGAACAGAATCTTATACATCATTGGATGCTGGTTGGTAGAGAGTGGAAGATGATCATTACTTGGGTTGGGCGTGACATGATTGGAATGCTTTATGCTTGATAGGCGGCAAGGGTTAGCAGCTAGCCAGCCACCTATGATATCCGATGTCTTGATAAACGCCCGCGGAATGAAGCAGCAGGTTGCCAAGTAGTACCACTGTTGGATGGATAGTAAATGATCTTCTTCTATTGGTAGATTTCAATTACGTGTTTTGTGTACCTTGCTGTTGTCGTGGACCTTATGGTTTCATTTAACCTGCAAAGACATCATTGAAGAAAGTCAATCAGAAACATGCGTTTGTTAGGCGCTCTCAAGCGCCCGAGAATTCCAGATTCACTATGTCAACCAGAATCTAGCTCTTATCTATTGTCTCACGGGTTCCGACTACTTTGGTAGAACACGATAGCTTTTGACTGGATCACTACAAACCCACTTAGATACTCGAATAAGGTCGATCATGTACCTCGGAATCCAATATATTGCATCTTTTGTAGATAATAGCGAGTCTTTCTACTATGCAGCCCATACTCGGCCTTGTGTTACCGGTCAGCTATGCAGGGTACCTGATCTTGACGAAATGCACGTAAGGCTCACATAGCTGTGCTACTTGGCATAGGCAGGAATATACTTCCACTGTATTCATAGCAAGTCCATTAGTATTCGTGCATTAAGTGCCGCGGATATCCTATCTATGCAAGCCTTGTGATATTTATACCAAGTTTATATAACCAATTAGATCAGGTAATATTGCATTTGGCCGTGTTGTAGACACTTTTGGACTAGAATACAATCTTTATAGTATGAAATTGCACCCCAAGCGGCAACGGCGTCAAAGTATATCCCAAGTGATAGGTGATCGAGTAATTCGATAGTCTTGCATATAACATAACCAATAATAACATAGTATCATACAAAGCAACCATGACACAGAGCTTATCTGCCATTGACAAGGCCTCTGTCCGGCAAACAAGCTCCCGCTCATCCATTGCGCCACAACATCACATTCAGTATAGTGGTATCAAGTTCGAACGTGGCGAGTAAAAACGATAAGAAGGAAAAGAAACATGATCGTAGACGTTGGTATTCTTTACCAACCACCGGGGCCACCAGGACCACCAGGACCTCCCGGACCGCCAGGGCCACCAGGGGGTCCGTCGGGACCACAGCAGTCACCGCAGCAGCAGAAGCAGTCGAGGCAGCAGCAGCAACTATTCAAGACGCATGGTTAGTTCCAGTCTAATGAATGTATTGTAGTTGAGGGTTCAAGTAGTGGTTACTTACTCGTCACCGCCAGGTCCGGGGGGAGGACCACCACCACGAAGGCTCACATCCATGTTGTTGTTGGGCATCTAGTTTGTTCATGTTAGCATCATAAGACAAACAAAGCTTAGGATCAGGATGACACCGTACAGGTTGACCGGTAACGACACCCTCAGTGGTAGGACCGGCAGGGCTCTGAGGCTGGGTCATCGTAACAGTGTTGGGGTCCCAGGTGGCCTCAGGGGCCGACTCCTGTTTGGAGGACTTGAACCAGCTGAAAATACTGTCGCCGAACATTGTGAGGTTGGTCTTTTCTTGTGGATTCTGATTGTTTGAAGTGCAGAAAATGCAATGCAAGAGAAAGACAGCAAACGTAGGGGAAGACCTGGCTTAAGAATCGAAGGACAGCAGGTAGATGGGGCCCAAAGCTATGTAAGGCTATCCATTCAGCATCGTTGTTCATGAAACGAGCCATACTATGAAGAGTTAGAGAGCCCAATCAAGTGAGTTGTCTTCCTCTATTCTGATTCTAGAATTGGACCATGGTCTACGGTGTGGAGACCCACTGATCTTGGCTTCGATGGGCGTTACGTATACACTTGTTAGGCAGACAATTTAGTGTCCAACAGCAAGCATTTGTGATGCGCCTTGTCATTGCTTGTCTATTACGGAGTAGAGAGGGCTGAACTAGGTATGTGTGCAGGATCAAGTAGGGGCGAAACTGAGCCTGTCTGTATGCCTCGCGAGAATTGATATTTTGTTAACATCACGGAGTGGTGCCGACGACGGAACGGATCCAGAATCAATAGAGCAGCTCAATTTTCCGCCGATAAAAAATAGTAGGGCAGATCAACCGGACAATTTTCTGTGGAATGGCGAAGAGATCATCCTATGCTCAGCTGCCAGAACCTTATTGATGTGGCATGGATAAAGCTTAATCCGCCTTTGAAGGCTTGGTTTTGGGTATACACAGCAGATGTTCTGCGCCACGCAGTAAAAATAGCCTCAACTGGGCTTTCCTGCCGGAGATGATGTAGGTGTTACACCAGTCGCACGATCAGGGCGCACTGCTAATGCAAAGCCACCTTTGATTGCGTCGTGGCGCGACACGCAAAAAGGTGAAGAGAAATCTTGAAGTTGGTGGCGCTTCATGACTAAGCGGCATGCGGATCTCCGATATTAGGCTTTTCACGTGGCTATATCAGGAACACCAACCATCCTTCCCAGAACCCTTCCATGGATCGGTCCACCCTTGGCCCTCATCAGCAGATCAGATGCCATGCGTTGAACCCAGAGGGCTGAGATCGACATCAAACAACAAAATCTGACCCCTATAAGTCCACAGTACATTCTGGATTAGACTACTGGTCGGCTAAAGCAATCAGCCACAGTGGAAATGGAATTTGGGACACTAAATAGTCCGACGGTCTAACTTTTCACTTCTCCTGATCTGGAAGTCCTGGCACCAAGGCTGCTTCGATCTGATTCCCATACTAATTGTACAGCGTTTGCCCGTTTGCCCGATTATGATCACTCGTACTTCCTGATATGGGCAAACGTGTGCTTGGCTCCATTGCTAATCGGGGTCCCGTTGCTCGTGAAATTGCACTCGAGCTGATCCTGATAGCCTACCGGAGAGTAATCCAAGTGACTCAATGTACTAGTACTACTTAGCTCTCCGCTTAAAGTAGCAGTCGACGAGAATGCGGTTACTTCTGGGCTGAGATAACGGGCCCTACAGGAGAAGAGCGATTTCCCCATACGTTCAGTAGTCTGGAATCTAACTACATGAGAAGTTTCGTCGACTTAATCATGAAAAGTGTATATTATATTAGTATATTGATTGCTACTTATAAGCCATAGAAGCTATTCACAGAACTCTAATACATCCCTTCATTTAACCCCCCCCCCCCCCCCTCTCTATATAAGTATATATCATCACTGCCTTTATCACCATGAACACCCTCAATGCGACTCCAATTCCTCAGCACACACCTTCGTTCCCTATTTAGATTGATCAATCAAGCCCAGCATCTCCCTCCCTAGCAACGAAAGGTCATTAAGAGAGACGATTACTCTTCTGTCTGTTTGAAGATCGTCGACGAGCCGTTGCCTGACGGCTCCATATGAAAGCTGTGGAGTCCGGCATCTAAACCAAAACCGGGGGCCCTTGCCATTAAAAAAAGAGGCTTGAGTTCTCCTACTCAATACCATTATCCTAGTATCAACTATCCCCATTGAGGTAGCCTGAGAAAAGCCCGTGAATCCAAGCTAGTTTTACAAACCTTTATTATAACGGCAGATTTCATACCATTGATAGCGCATTGGATTATATCTCCTGGCAGAAAGGACTTCAGGGCTTTGCCATATCATCTGATTTGAGTAGCATTATAGAGCTGGTGTGTTGGTGTGCTACTCTGGGTACTTGGGAGAAATCCAGAAGCTGCCCTGATAGGGGGGTTTTGGTGTATGGTATCTCATAAGAACTGGATGTGATTCAGTACATACGTCTCGCCTCGTACTTGTGCTGGGGTTGTCAGCAGTATGTACACCTGTTTCAATCATTTCGTTCAGTCGTCTGCTAGGTTTCTAAGCTAAGGAGGCTTATACGTAGAACAACTAAGAGAAGAAAGCAAACAAATATTATTATATTTGAGAAGGTGTGCTACTAGTGTTTCATAGAGCAGCTGTCAGACTGTATGATCCATGGAATGATTGTTATTTGTTCAGTGACTACCAAGAAGGCTCCTAAGAGATATAAAGCTATCGTGCAACCAATCGAACAATGTGTCTAGCATCGCCAAGGCTTTGTCGGAACAGAAGGCTACTTTCACCTCAGATGACCGGCAGCCGATAATTTGCGCTGATAGGTCAACACGAGGTGCAATACGAAGAGAATCAATAATCTCATAACGATATCCGTTCGAAGATGACCATGTTAGCATAATCACTGCCGAATTTTGTCCATTGTCGAAAAAATATGTGGACACCTATACTCATCAAGATGCCGTTGGCAAATCCGGATGCCGCGCTGTAGGCATAGGTGACGATATCCAAGGTGATTATATGTGCTGGGTTATGTGAAGTGTTTGACATCCAATAGCCTGTCCGCTTAGCCGCGACAGGTGTCTGAAACGAAGACCCCCAAATGGTCCTCTTGAGAGATTGCCAGACAGCCGGTCACGCTATGTACTTTTCCATGTCCTCTAGTTCGTATGATAGCGCTCGGTAGCTGGCTATAGGTGATATGACTGGCTCTCAGTGGCTGTCAAGGCATAGTGTTAGGGAATAGGTTAGATTGGATGCGACGTGACATGAAGCTTGATACTCCTTGTTATCCAGTCAGCCACCCACTGAGAATTCCTATTTGGCATGAAAGTGCTTCCACATGTGGTGGGCACATTATGTCTATCTTTGGATTAGCCAGCTCAAACTGACATGTCGATTGCGAGGTAATTAGCACGGCCATTCGGCAGAACGGAAGCCTCGGATGTTGTAGAGATACACCGGACCACAAAGTTTGCCCTTATTAGTGTAGATGTAGTATCAATGCGCGATTAGCCAAACGGATAATTATAAGAAGCGAAATCGCAAAGTGTGTTGGATTCGCAAAGATCGAGTTGATGTGATGGTTTGATAAACAAGGCATGAGCGCGAGTGCACGTGACACGGAAGTGGAGGCTCTTCCCTGAACTTCCCGAACTTCAAATCTCAATTCTGGTCCTGCAATTGCGCGACGATCCAGTGTCACCGGCTCTTGACCCTACCGCCATTGGACTCTTCTGTCCTCCAC
The DNA here is from genome assembly GCF_003184755.1 of Aspergillus piperis CBS 112811. NCBI lineage: Eukaryota > Fungi > Ascomycota > Eurotiomycetes > Eurotiales > Aspergillaceae > Aspergillus > Aspergillus piperis. Next base: position 548,102 of record NW_020291594.1, read on the forward strand.
CTGCGACTTTTCAGAGTCATTCTTTCCTTTTAGCGTTTTATCTCCCCCAGTGGTCTTCAAGATGCCCGCCACGGCGTCCCGTGCCGTGCTTCGGCAATCGCAGTTCCTGACCCGCAGGTCTGCGGTCAGGTACGCTTCTTCGACCTCCGAAGCCGCTTCCAAGGCTGGTGAGACTGCTTCCTCTGCTGCCTCGAAGGCGTCTGAGGGTCTTTCTCGCGTCTCTTCGACGGCTGGCCCCGCCATCTCGAACGCCGCCCAGGGTCTCGGTAGTGCCCTCAGGAAGGTCGGTGGAAGGACCGGAAAAGTCATCGCTTTTGTCGATTGTAAGCGGACTCTCCATGTTATTTGCAACAAATAACCCCTTCGAATATTCATTGGGATGATACTATGACGGTGGCATTGCTGGAAGCCGTCATGTCGTGATTCACTCCTTGAGTGGAGCCATCCCCGGATTTCTGTCATATCTTTCGGAGCATTGCTAATCATCTGTCGTGTCAATGCAGCCATGATACCCCCTACCGTCTACTACTCGAAGGTCGGAATCGAGCTTGCTAAGCTGGTCTTCCGTGGCCAGAACATGACTCCTCCGTAAGCGCCCACAACTAATCTGAACGAACCGTGACCCTTGCCAACTAATACGGATTATAGCAACATGGCCACCTTCCAGGCTTACTTCCAGCCTCTGACCAACGCCTTCCGTAACCCTGCCGCCTTCAAGAACTCCAGCTTCGCTCCCTCGAACATCATCTCTCGCGTTCGTACCGCCAACAAGAAGGAGATCGCTCTGGCTGGTGTCACCGCTGCGGAGATCGTTGGTTTCTTCACCGTTGGCGAGATCATTGGTCGGATGAACATCGTCGGCTACAAGGGACAGCCTGAGCACCACGGACACCACTAGATAAATACCAAGCACTCGTGACTTAGCCTGTCTTCCTTCCCTTTCCCGTTTTCCTTTGTGTGCTGTACTATTGTATGATAGACGATGGAATAAACTGTTGTCTGAGGTTGTGCGATACGAGCAATTGGGTACGTCTCATTTGTTGTTGTCTTAGATTTAGGTTCATGCATGGGGACGGCTATTTGGTTGAATATTCTGGCTGCTCAAGGGGAGATGTTGTAGACCATGGCAGGCATTCTGCTATCAATGCGGCCCTGCGTTAGGTGACTGATGATCGTATTCCAGAGGTATGACTATCTAAAGGCTGTAGGCATGTTACAAAGTTCAATCGGTCTGTGCTGAGAGTCGGTCGTGGCCACGACACTTGAGCTCGATTTCTGCCTCAGGTGTCAGTGGGATACGATGAAGATTTAGATCTGAAGTAAGCACGAGGACTTCAAAGTCCGTTATTGATATACGTAGCTAATCCCATAAGACCAAGTGCACGAGCGTTAGACCAAGCAACTCAATATCTTGGGACTCGATGACTGAGAGCTTCGAGAATTATCCGTTTGATGGAGGTGAGGGTTGCTTGCCTCTGATTGGCCCGTGCGGTAAAGAATTTCAGCATCGAAACTTTTTCCTCATTAAGTCCGACTACTCGACAACCATCAATATCAAGCTCGCGATCGCTGGGACTCGGACGCTCGTGTCCACCTAATATACCTAGTCGCATGGACTGTTAGTTCATATATAACTAAAAATGGATGCGTTCAAGTTATTGACAAGGTCCACCAAGTTCAAGACTGGTAATACCCTGTCTTCGAACCTGCCTTCCAAAGGCAAGGCCGAGAACCCCCAGCTTTTCCGTGACGAAAAGCTTCTGGAGTCAAATGCTTCCGGGAAAAAGAGGAAGCGCACGCAAGCCGCAGGTGATTCGGATGCAGAAGATGGCAATGCTGGCGATCTAGATTTTTTCGGCTCAGGTAAACGGTCTGCGGCCAGCGCATCGGCGAAAAAGGATGAGGGTGGACCGTCTGAGCAGAAAGATGCATCTGATTCCGAAGGCGATGATTCGATGGATGAAGTCGAGCGCCGGACGATCCTGAACTCTCACAAGATCAAGGTCACTGATATGCGTGACTTTGAGGAAGTCCAACCCACTCAGCCTCAGAAAGAGGAATCTAAGAAGAAAAAGAAGAAGAGAAAGCAGCAGGAAGAGGAACCCGCTCAAACGCTCACTAAGAAAGAGCAGAAGAAAGCCCGGCGGTTGTTTCCGGAGCCCTTGGTTTCCTTCAAACAGCTGCGCACCAAGTACAACATTTCCCGACGACTCGCGGAAAACATTGCTGAGCAAGGCTTTACTGTCCCTACTGAAGTTCAACTAGGAAGTCTTCCTCTTTTGCTCGGAGACCAATCGGTGGCTCAGAAGTCGGGCACTGGGATGAGTATCGAACCTGATCTACTCGTCGTTGCGCCTACAGGAAGTGGCAAGACGCTATCATTCATGATTCCGGTGATCAACAAGATTGTCCGGCACCATCATGAAGAGCCGGAGGAACGGGGTATCTTGTCTGTTGTGATTGCTCCGACAAAGGAGCTTGCTAGCCAAATTGTCAACGAAGGCCGAAAGTTAGCTCTGGGAACCGGCGTGAAGATCACTCTGATGAAGAAGGGCATGCGTGTGGTAGAACGCGATGACGAAGACGATAGCAAAGACGTTCTGGATGAAGATGATTCGGAATCGTCGGGCTCTGAAGATGATGAAAAGGCTACAGCAAAGAACAGCAAAGGGAAGGCGCCCGTCACCAAGAGCGACATCCTCGTAACAACACCATTGCTTCTGGTTAACGCGCTCTCTGCAAACCGGACGAAACCATTGGCGACTCTCCCTCTGGTGAGGAATGTGGTTCTGGATGAGGCGGATGTTCTCCTGGACCCTCTGTTCCGCGACCAAACACTTGACATCTGGCGATCCTGCACGCATCCTGAGCTCCGAGCAAGTCTCTGGTCAGCGACGATGGGGTCGAATGTTGAAGACCTCGCTAAGTCAACGATCAAGGAACGGAAAGACACTCTAAGCGAGACCAAGTCTTATCCCCTGCTTCGTCTGGTGGTTGGCCTCAAGGACTCTGCCATTCCAAATATCAAGCACAAGCTGGTTTATGCTGCCACTGAGCAAGGAAAGCTGCTCGGTCTTCGTCAGCTCCTGCACCCCGCTGCAGCATCATCTACGGACATCCGTTTACGCCCACCTTTCTTGATCTTTACTCAGACAATTCCCAGAGCAGTTGCGTTACACTCAGAACTGCGCTACGATATTCCTCCCGAGGCGGGTGGCTCGTCACGTATAGCTGTTCTCCACTCTGAGCTATCAGACGGCCAACGTTCCGAGATCATGAAGCAGTTCCGAAAGGGTGAAATCTGGATCCTCGTCACCACAGATCTTTTGGCCCGTGGCGTTGACTTCAGAGGTATCAACGGGGTTGTCAACTACGATATCCCGAATTCCGCTGCCGTCTACGTCCATCGTGTTGGACGGACGGGCAGAGCTGGCCGTGAAGGTGGCATTGCAGTCACATACTACACCAAGGAGGACATTCCTTATGTCAAGAGCATCGCCAATGTAATTGACGTCAGCGAGAAGCTACGGGGCACAAATGAAGAGAAGTCGGTACAAAAGTGGCTGCTGGATGCTCTTCCGGACCTCAGCAAGAAGAAGAAGGAGGAGCTCAAGAAGCACGGCGTCAAGGCCAGGCAGACCCAAGGCACGAAGGACGACAAGAAGATGAGGATTAGTACCAAGAGTGGTTACGAGAGACGCCAGGAGAACAAGAAGAAGGCTCTCATCTCAGCCAGCCGCAACAGGAAATCTCAACCACAGTCAGGCGCAGACTCTGGCAGTGACGACGACAACCAGGGCTGGCAAGGACTTGAGGACTAGGCTCCTATGGATGTGGGTTGTGCTTAACCCGTTGGTGTTTCTGTACAAATATGAAAAGTCTACCTTACGATTCCCCAAACCAGCACTTCAATATAGATCACGAATTATCATTTTTTGTTTTTTGTACAGGCTGTTCAATCAAGTTCCGCTTCAATCGCAAGGGTTGGAAGTCATTATCCAATTTGCCCTGTTCCTCCAATACACGCTCCAGATCATCTCCATCGCGATCGTAGTAAAGCGCCCAACAGCCATCGTCTTCTTGCACTGCCACAAATTGTCTGTTCTCCTCCAGTGTCACCGTGGTCTCCTCATCCTCCCAATCCCACGGCCCAACAACATGATCGCAACTCGATGACCGGTTCCCATACTTCATTTCATGTGTGTTACTATCCGCGTATAGCCAACCCAACATCGGCGGGTTATCTGAAATGGTGGTCGCCAATCCAAATCCCCGCTTGAGGTGCTTCATATGGTCTGGCTCTGGGTACTCAATATAAAACGCTGCCGCGGTGTGCGCGGGGACTTTTCGCTTCGAGGGCACAGGATCATCGAGATAAACCTATTAGATTAACCTGAATCAGTCAGCTAATCAGACTCACTTGACATACAAAACAACAAAGAATAAGAACTATATCGCAGCGGAAACACTTGATCGTACCTTGAAGTCCCTCAGCACCACCCGTAACCCTTGAACCTCATCGTCAGGTTCCTCATTTGGTGGTGGTGCGACATCGATATTGAACTTTGCCATGCGTCGCTCATCATTCTTCCTCTCATTTGCTTTGCGCTGTTCACTCACCCCCATGGCCACGCCGGTGACAGTGGGGATGGCGGTAATTGCTAGGAGACCGATAACCATGTTGATTGCTAGGTTCTTTGCGCTTGTTGATTAGAAATTGAAGGTAGACAATTTGACTAATAGAGAAGCAGTATTTTGAGAGAGCTAAGCACTGAGCATCATATTTGTTTGTATTAAGTACAGGCGTAGATTCCAATATCACTTATCGCTGGTGGCGGTGCCGAGCGTCGTCATATGTCATCGGTGGCTGACCGGGTTCGCTGCCTGATTGATGCCTGGCTCATCGAAGGCTCCAGCAACTACTCTTTGTTGTCTCCACCCTCCGATCTATCCGTCTACATCCTATGCGCTTCCCTTTCGCAAGTCAACACGGAGAGATCATGACTCCTTTTCTTTGGAGCATCCTAGGAGAGGATTATAAAGTACGGCATGCGCTCTACCAATGTCTTGGTAGCCAATCATTCATAGGCATTTTCAGTGGCCTCCCAAATATGGACGCTGACTCGTGGGACGTACTGAGCCCGCGTTGTTATTGGCTATGAAGCAGTCCATACCATGTCGCAAGGGTTATGCGGCCGAACAGACCTGCTATTTGAGATTACTGAGTATTTGGTATACGGAGTGGAAGCTTTGAAGGTACTATTATGGAATCCCTTCCATCTCAAGGCCGACATGATTATCCGAATGCTATATTACAATGTTATGATTCGATCGCCATTGTGAATCAGTGTAAGCTCGCAGTTTGGTGTGAAGACTCAACCGTTGAAAGTGGTCGTGCTACCTACCATAGGTATGTGGCATTCAGGGTCGGGAATGCTGCAGAAATCAAGCAATGTCATTGCCTGGAGCTCTGGCGAGTCGGTCGTTGTTGGGCGAGACTTCGTGAGATACAACTAATTAACATTATAGTTTGAGCCAATTCAGCTCAATTACGGGCATGGTTTCGAAGCTATGCATATTTTGACAAGCCGATCCAAATTGCTTCAGGTACCGGCTGTCGCTGATACCGTCGCATGATTCATACGGATGTGATGCAGCAGCAAGGGGCAGCATTTACAAAATTGTCTAAAACAGGAATTAATCACCTCTCATAGTGACAGTCCTGCCATTCTCTCATATAAGTCTAGATAAGCCATCAAATATCCTTGGAATGAAGACCACCACCATGTGCAACTCTTCGCATCCGTCTGCGGCTCAAATGAGGACCTGATTGTGATGCCATCCACGATGGTCGATGAAGGTAGAGGTAAGCTTGAAGATTATACTCCCGCCTAGTGTAATCCTTGTTTATTCGTTTCTGTTGGCGTCTTGCGGTCCGCAACGATTAACATTACCAAGCACTGCACCGTCAGCATCCGTATGCTCTTCCCTCCTGGTTTGTAACTGAGAATGTCAGAACCAAGTCAGAGCATCGGACACCAATCCGTCTACGCCAAAGTAGTAACCTTAACTTCCAAAGAGATAAGGAAGTGGGTCCCTGTACGGATACTAATGGAGACGGTAGAAGCAAGAGTAGGATTGACGAGGACCAAACTGAAACCGCTGATGAGTATGTCTTTCAAAAGAAGCGATACGCAGAACTCTATGATCTTGCTGCTGCTGCTCTACTCAGCAAGACTTCGTTTCCCAAAGTGAAGCGAGGTGGCATATGGCCTTGCATGGCAGTGGAAGTTGAAAGTTCTGCCTGCGCTACAGTCATCATAGAACACCTAGCAGGAGATATGGGTGCATCCTGCATCTCGGCTGGGCCCGAGGATCTGTATAAGCTTGCTCGTGAATTCCATCAGCAAGACCAATCGGCTCAGCATCACGAAGACCGCTTTTTCTGTGCAGATCCTGTGTGTCAGAGAGAAAGTAGGCAATCATTATTCTCTAACGAGATGGTAGAGACTACAGACTCAGCTATCGGTCTCAGTGATGACCATAGCGACACTGATTACGCCATAGTCGAAGATAGAGATCAGATGATCAATTATTATTTCGGAGACGGAAAGAGCCTACGGAGTCAGTGCTCAATAGAGTCTATCTTGAATGCTCATTTGGCGAAGATTGAACGGAAGCCTTCGCCATCTGAGCCCCGGAGCACGGCCCCAAGACAAAGCGATCGAGTTATACTCCACCTTCGCAACTCATACGAGATTGATTGTATATCCTACGATGTCATTCAAAGTTTCAGGAATGCCGTCATGGAACGTTGGAAGAACAATGAGCTTGTATTGCTTATCATGAGCGATATGAACCATGACTCTCGACGGGAACTAAATATCACACCTTCTTTTATTGTTTGGTTCGATGACCCAAAGTCACTAAAACACAAGATCGCATCAGAAACAGAGAAGAAACAGCTCGAAATTGCGAGAAGAGCTAGAAAACTGAAAGGGTCCATACGAGAAAGGCTGCCCATAGGCTTCGCTTCCGAGTTACTCTCCGACGCCGTACACTTGGATATACCGGATACTTTGTTAACTGATTTCCACGATGATATGGACTACACGCTGATTGCTTGTCAAGTCTTGGGGCGGGTTTGCGTCAAAGGGGTACTGGAACTGAGTGACATACTCGAAGTCTTGCAGCGTAATAGTTGTGAGCAACCGCAGCCACCAGAACCCTCAAGAACTGAGCCTATGGAAGTTGAGGAGCCCAGCTTCTCCGAAACGGTTGAAGCAATTAGGAAGAGTTGCAACAAGTTCGAGCTAGGGCTCTCAGAATGCATCATCGACCCAGGTAAGGGCGTCTATGGCCAAAATTTGAACCCAGGCTAACCGGGTAGCAGAAACTCAGAAACACACCTACGACGATATTATTCTGGAGCAAAATGTGAAGGACCACATAAGACAATTGGTGCACTTGTCGAGAACCCAAATTGAGGATTCCTCGAAGACACCTCCGGAACAACCTAGACCTACAGGAGTCTTGATACATGGACCTCCTGGCACTGGGAAGACCCATCTAGCTCATGCAATTGCCAATGAGTCCAGAGCAGCCATGCTCCGGATCAAACCAGCAGACATCGTCAGTGATGTTGAGGGGAACGCAGAAAAAACAATCCATGCCGCATTCACACTAGCCAAAAAGCTATCACCTTGCATTTTGTTCATCGATGAAGCCGATGCCCTGTTTTATCGTCGCTCCGCTGACGACCAATCATGGCGACGAAGGGCCTTGGCCCAGTTCCTCCAGGAAATGGATGCTCTATCCCAGAGTGAAGACACACCCTTCGTCCTCTGCGCTACAAGCCGTCTGACAGATCTAGACGAAGGTTTCCTGCAGCGATTTCCCAACAAGGTTATGATAAAGCCCCCAGGCGAGGAAGAAAGACTCAAGATTTTGCAGACATTCCTCAAGGAATCAGAAATCGACCCTCAAGTCAGCCTAGAGGCCCTCGCACGTCAATCAGCCGGTCTATCTGGCTCAGAATTGCGGTCCCTCTGCGGACAAGCTGCGTTGCACTCTACTATGGATGATACATCCTCGCGGTCACCGGGTAGCGAAATCAAATCCCCGACCAAATCTCATCTTAAAGCCCAGCATTTCGCTGAGGCTCTTCGAGACATCAGACATAGTGTGTCGAGGGGTTCTCAGACCGACATAGAAGCACCCGCTCGGCTCGTCACTCGTAATAGTATGAAGGTATGTCCCGCCTAGCACTGAGATTCTCTGGTTTGATACTTATTTGGATTTATTTGTAGTCTAGTCAGAACGGAAGGAATGCGAGAAAAGCGACAGTTGAACCATGTATTTCAGAGTCCCCTGTATCAGACAACGAGACTGCTTTTCTTTAGCCGTGACAAAATAATGGGGATGCTTATATGTGGCAGGAGCTTGGCTAGATCAAACCATGGCGACTACTTTGGTTATAATCCCCAAATCTGTTCTGGAGACCTGCAAATGCGGGTTGGCACATCATTGAAGATAGGGTAATAGGGCATATTGCCCGAGTTGGCAGCCTCGCTCTGAACAATGCAATCAATCTACTATCTTTTCTATACCATTACTTTGCAAGCATTTCCAATTGAACATTGTTCCATGTATAACGGATCCGTGGCTCTATTCTAGCATGTTGACTATAGTTCTAAGCAATCAATCAGTCTACGTCTAGACTCTATCATCGTGTCTCGTTTTTCATCGTGACGTCGTGGATAATATCTTTCCCCACACTCTTCAGACCTCCCTAGAGCTTCTCGCTCCATCCCCATACCGACCACCAACACTTCACCTCCAACGCTCCCCCATCCGCCGACTCCCAATCGTCATAGCCTATCTCCTCACCCTCATCCACCACCGCCAGCCCCAACCGTCCCATCCGGTCCCGCAGCTCCTGCACCTGAGGCAGATACGCATCCCGGAGTGGCATTTCCAGCACAACACGGGCATCCAGCCCCCTACTCAGCCAATGAGTGATCGTGTCGACCAGCAACTTCGGGTGACTAGGTGAATACAACGGATCCGCAGCAAGGATGAGATCGTACTGCTCCTGTGCAGTGGGCAGCGGGTCCGGGGTATCAGTCCAATCAAGAACACCCGTCGTGACGACACCGCCTGTCCGATTGAGCAATTCAACGTTGAGAGCTGCGTTGTGGGCTAGGTTGGGCACAATGTCCGGGAGATCTGTGAGATGGATTGTGGCTGATGAGCCGCGCAGTGCGGCGAAGGAGAGGCCCACGAGTCCTGTTCCGGCGCCGAGTTCGAGGGCGCAAAGGGTCTTGTTGTTGTCTGGGCGGGGTTGCGGGGTGGTAGATGTGGTAGGGACGAGGTTGGGAGTTGATTCGAGAAGGTTGTGGAGGCGGCGGGAGAGGAGGTATGAGGAGACCCAGGTTTTCATGCCCAGGTTGTCGGCCGTTAAGGAGGGTTCGTGGAGGGTCAGTGTGAATTCTTCGCCTTCGAGTCCATCGGATGTGGTACTAGGGATGCTGAAGACTCGGGACATGGCGGGCATGGCTATTCGCTCGAAGAGCAAGACATCATGTTAGATGCGGCAAGACAATGGCGCGCAATAAGTACTACAAAAATAATATCAGTTCTGCGTACCGGTTCGACCGGAGCGCTCGCTGAGTCGGGCTGCAGCGGCGTCCCAGACGGCCTCCCGGAGCTCGTCAGTGTCGAGCCATGCCAGCGGGCTGGCAATGATAGATGTCAGATAGCGGGTCACTCCGGCTGGCTGCACAGTCCGGCTCTTTGTCGCTTCATGGGCTACGGGCCCGAAACTCCGCGGTTTGAGTGTTAGCAGGTCGAGGGCTTGGATGAGCTCCGTGCCGGAGGGTTTAGTATGGATCTGGGGGAGATCGAACACTGAAGCAGGCTTATCAGTACATTATCGCCCCGAGATGTTAGGGGAAAGTTCCGAGAGAGAAGACGTACCGTGGAGAGGCTCGTTGGGATCGGCGCTTATCATGGTGCAGAAGTTCTGAGGGCTGATTAGTCCGACTACGGGATGGTGGTAAGTCTATGCGGAGAACGAGAAATCGAGGCTCCAGTCTTATATCGGTGTGCCTGTGGCAAAATAAGATTGGGCGATTCTGGATGCAGGGCAGCAAAAAAAAAGTCGTGATTTCCCAAAGAGGAAAAGGCCGGCGGGGACTGTTCCGCGGATCGGATTCGCCGCCCCAAAGATGGGCCGAGATCGAGATAAGAGCATGGATCAATGGCAAACAAGAACAAGCAACTTTCTAAAGCAATAGAACTAATTTCGACTTTGGTATCGCACCCCAGACGCCAGAAACCATTCCCCACTAATACCAATGAATAACTCCTGCGAGGCAAGTTCAACCCAAAGTGGCCTTGAATCCTAGGTATGCTTGCTCAATGTCAAACGCCAACTCCCGGGCCTGGTCTTCACCGAGTTCCTCAGTTGCACGCATCTGATTCAATGTGATCAGCCACTGGATAATCTTGCCCCGGTTCTCGAAGTCGACATCGGTGACTTTATTGACGGACTGGATCACTTCCGACAGAAGCGGGTGCAGTGCGTCCTTGGACACCATGTTCAGCTTCAGTGCATCCAAAAAGGTGATGAAATTCTCGGTAGCCGTCAAAATTAAGCTACCGGATGCTCCTGCAGGTCCTGCTGCTGCTGGAGCCATGTTCGCGGCGGGTGTGCTGTGGGAGGCTTGTTCGACTGTCGCGGGGAGGCCGATACGGAGACGTTCAGTGGCGCGAGGGCATTCCAGCTACACAGGATCAAGCCAAATGGTCAGACTCCATCGTACAATAAGTTCACGATGTTGGTACTCACCTCCCAGGTACGTTTGAAGGTCTCTAGATCGACAAACTCGTTCGCAACAGTCTCATCACCCAAACTGGACTTGTATTGTTTCAAGAGCCGGGTACATGTCTCCGTGTACTCTGCTTCCGTAACCACATCTTTGATATAAGCCTTCTCCAGGCCATCCAAAGTCACGATAATACCGTAGATCTCAGCCAGCGACTCGTAGAGATCCCGCTCCGCCGCGCTGGAAGCTAGTTTTACTTCCTACCGCAACAGTTAGTCGGTGATCTAGGAACCCTCTTCATCCTCCAGGCGACTCACTTCATCAAGGTTGATAGACGCCGCCAACGCCGGGTTTGGCGTATAGCTATACGGCGTAGGGGCGTACGCCAACGGTCGCTGGGTATACATGATGGTGCGATGAGGGGAAGAGATGATTGGCATCATCGCGAGGGGAAGGGAAGGCGGTCACCATGACGGGGACCCACTCACCGCCCCATTCTGCCGCAGGATGTTTTTTTCGTCTCCAGATTTTTCTTGGGCGGAATTTCCGCGTGCTCGAAGTATCTCGACTGCCGTCGTGGTCCTTTATTCTACTTTTCCCACATATTTTATCCTATCCGTTCGGTCGGGTAGGCAAGCACCTCGGGCACAATGGCCGGATCTCAAAAGAAATCCACCAAGAAATTCGAAAAGAAGCACCTGAAGGACGTTCTCGAACGCCGGAAGGCCAATGCGAAGATCAAGCAGCGCAACCACCTCAAGGACAAGCGTAAGGCCGATAATGCCAAAGACCGCGCCAATCGAGAGGAGGCTACCGAGGAGAGCCCCGAGCAAGTTCAGAAGCAAAATGCTTTCGCCGATATGAACGTCGACGACTTCTTCGCGGGCGGATTCGATATCGCTGATTCTGCCGCGGAGTTGAAGAAAGCCCGGAAGAAGGATGTCACACCCAAGATTGGCAAGCGCAAGCGCTCCGATGAGCAGAAGGAGGAGGATGAGGTTTCTGCTGCTTCCAGCGCTGAGGAGGAAGGCGCTAGCGACGACGAGGAGGACGCCGCCTCTCAGTCCAGCGACGCCGATGACTTCGAAGCACACAAGGACCAACTCGAGGCGCTGAAGGAGAAGGACCCTGAATTCTACAAGTACCTAAAGGAAAACGATGCCGAGTTGCTCGAATTCGGTGACCACGGAGACCTTGCGGAAGTGGACGAGCTGAGCGAAGGAGAGGAAGAAGGACCGGCCAAGAAGAAGAAAAAGGCAGCCAAGGAGGAGGAAGAGGAGACGATTGACAATACCCTCACCATTGCGATGGTCAAGAAGTGGCAGAAGTTGATGGAGGAGCAGCACTCGGTCCGCGCGATGAGACAGGCCGTTCTTGCTTTCCGCGCTGCCGCTCATATCAACGACGACGCTCAAGAGCAGAAATACTCGATCTCCGACCCCGACGTGTATCACCAGGTCCTGGTGACAGCCCTCAGCACCATTCCTCGGGTTCTCGCTCACCACCTTCCCGTCAAGGAGACCGCCTCTGGCAAGATCAAGGTGTCTCTTGATTCGAAAAAGTTCAAGACTCTCACGCCGCTTATCAAGTCGCACACATCGTCCGTCCACGAGCTGCTCACCAACCTGTCCGATGAACAAACTCTGAAGCTCACCCTCTCCTCCATCGAGCCTATGCTTCCCTACCTCCTCCAGTTCAGAAAGCTACTCAAGGTTGTTATCAAGACCATTGTCGGCATCTGGGCGGACGTTGCTACTACCGAGGCCACACGCATCACGGCCTTCCTTATCCTCCGCCGTCTCATGGTCATCGGCGATGCCGGTATCAAGGAAACCGTCCTTAAGGCTTCCTACGAAGGTGTCGTCAAGGGTAGCCGCAACACAACCGTGCACACCCTCTCTGGCGTGAACCTCATGAAGAACTCCGCCGCAGAGCTCTGGGGCGTCGACCAGAACGTCTCCTACACAACAGGCTTCAACTTCATTCGTCAACTCGCCATGCACCTTCGCAGCAGTATCACCAACACGTCCAAGGAATCTTACAAGACCGTCTACAACTGGCAATACGTACACAGTCTGGACTTCTGGTCCCGCGTCCTTTCCCAACACTGCGACGGCCTCGCCGAAGCCAAGGCAGGCAAACAATCCGCCATGCGCCCCCTCATCTACCCCGTCGTGCAAATCACCATCGGTGCTATGCGCCTAATCCCCACAGCGCAGTACTTCCCTCTCCGCTTCCAACTCACCCGCTCCCTCCTCCGCCTCTCCCGCAGCACGGGCACCTACATCCCCCTCGCCTCCAGTCTCCTCGAAGTCCTCAACCTCTCTGAGATGCGCAAGCCCCCGAAATCCAGCACTCTGAGGCAACTCGACTTCAACACAGCCATCCGGGCACCGAAATCCTACCTCCGCACACGCGTCTACCAAGACGGCGTGGGCGAGCAAATCGCCGAACTCCTGTCCGAATTCTTCGTCCTCTGGACAAAACACATCGCCTTCCCGGAACTTTCTGTCCCCATTGTCGTCTCGCTGAAGCGCTGGCTGAAGCAGGCTAGCTCCCGGTCGGGAGGTAACAAGAACGCCAAGGTCAATCAGATGATCCTGCTGCTCGTGCAGAAGGTGGAGGCCAATGCACGCTTCATCGAGGAACGCAGATTGAGCGTCACTTACACGCCGAGAAACCGTGCTGAGGTGGAGACGTTCCTGAAGGATCTGGACTGGGAGGCCACGCCGCTGGGAGCTTTCGTTAAGTCTCAGCGGAAGTTGAGGGAGGAGAAGGCTAAGATTCTTGAGCAAGGTAGACGCGAGGACGAGAAGCGGAGGGCCCAGGAGAAGGAGGAAGCTGGGAAGGACGTCATTATGGATGATGTGATTAGTGAGAATGATGACAGTGATGAGGACGATGAGGACGAGGTGGAGGATGAGAGCGAGGCCGGTTCAGGCGATGACGGTAGTGAAGATGAGGAGGAAGAGGAAGAAGAGGAGGAGGATGAAGATGAGGAAGAGGTCGAGTTCGAAGAAGAGGAGGATTAAGCTGTTTAATCAGGCTCCTTTTGTACCCTTTTTTTTCTTTTCTTTTTTCACTGTCTTGTTATATATCAGTCGTAGCTTTATGGGATATATCTTGTCTGGTCTGCTGGTGTCAATATAAAAGTTAGAATACGTGTGTGGTCAAAGCCTTTTTCTTCGTATGTTACGCCGTACTGTATACCACTAACAAAAAACTACCAAGTGGACTGCAAGTGCTAGAACAGTTATATGTGCAGTAACTTTGATTGAACGCATACTGTATACTCTAGAAATCGAATGAAATCACAGAGAATCACAAAACAAAATCACAAACAGGATAATCACAAGAACAAATAACAACTCAGAATAAACAAAAAAGACACATAGCAACCAACCACACCACATCAAACTACACCCCTTTTGTAACATCACCTCCAACATGAATATTCATGAACCAAACCACTCAAAGTGAGCGAGCACTTAAACCGAACCGATAGGCATCTTATCACTCCCCCAAGCACGAGACTGCTCCCGTCTCATAGCAGCATCTTCCTCCTCGGCCCACTCAAGGGACTCATTCGGCAGCATAACAGCGCGATCAATAGCGACCGGAAGACCCCTGTGGCGACCGCGCAGCATAACAGCCGCCAAGATAAGTTTGCTGATGGTATGCCACGAGGAACAGAACGAGGCATTCGAACTCGGGAAGCCCACACTGATGCCGACGCAACCGTAGGCAGAGACGACCTCGAAAATGATGTTCAGGGTCGAATATGCCACGGGCATGCGGCTGTAATTGCCGGATTCTGCGATGGCAATGAGGAAGACCGCGAGGGCGATCCACCAAAGGTCATGGCTCAGTTGGGAGCGCAATTGCTGGTGGACGAAGTAACTGCGGGATGCTTCTGGGGTGGATGCATCTTGGCGTCCGAGCAGGTGGTGTCGGACCAGTTGGATGAACATGTTCGGAGAGGTTTTTTCTTCGGTCTCGTCGTCTGTGTTGTCGTGGGCGTAGATCCCGAGAGAGCGCTCTTCGTATACGTTTGTGTTTCTGTGTATGTTAGTGGTGGATTGGGAAGGAGAGGAACGGTTGTTACTGACCTCATGGTGACTAGCACTGGGTATGCTGATACATACTACACGCGGGGTTAGTCCGGTGATTTCGTTTTGGATACGGAGCAATGATTAACTGACCATCATGAGAACTGTGGGACGTTAGTATAGTTCTGGTCAAAATCTGGAGGAGATGAAATGCTTACCATATAGAACAAGTAGTCCTTGGCGGAGATTCGCAATCGTGACGACGTAGAAGCCGCCCGCTCGTACAGCTAGACAACAAAATGTATCAGATAAAACCATAACACAAAACGAAGTTGGGTTTAATACGAACCACAAGCCTGGAACAGTCCGTCTAGGACCCGATAGCCCGTCGGCAAGCTTTCGATCTCCTTGTTCCCGATTGAGAGGACTTCAAAGCCCGCCCAGTCAATCGCATTCAAGATGATAATGGTACCGAGCAAGTACCACGTATGTCTCCTTGGGAAGAGATTTGTATAAACCTACGCTTGAATTAGCGCGTGAAACAGTGCAGACACTTGATGATCGGTGGCATACTCTTCTGGGATGGTCAAGGATGAAGTCTAGGGTAACCTTCCAGGTCGCCCATGACGGCTTATCGGGGATCACGCATCTCATTGCCCAAATAATAAACCGCAAAAAGCATGGGTAGAGCGTGTTGCCAGATAGAATCAAGAATGCCATGGTAAGCAAAGGGTACGCACTATATAACGATCAGCATACTTTCAATCGTAACACACACACATGGGAGATCATACTTTGTCTGGAATGCAGTCATATTCGCATCCAAGAGCGACATGCCACTGTTCACAAATGCGGACACGGCAAAAAATGCGCCTGTCCAGAAAGGCGATAGGCCGTTTGCTCGAGGTATATCTGGATGACTCACTGCAATCCAGGTACCCATCCCAATGATACCACAAAGGAGGAACAGGACCCAGTAGAGGGCAACAATGACCAGCAGTAAGGAAACAGCTTTATACTCGACACCTCCCAGTCTCTCTCGCTCTTCAGGGGTAAGCCCATGAAACTGGGAGTTTCGTGCGATAGATCCTTTCGATCTGAAATACTTCTGTGTGCCCTTGATAAGGCCTTTGAGCGCAGGTAGGTCTGTTTCTTCATCATTATGAGCCATTATTGGCGCAGCATCTCGGGGGTGGTTATTCAAGTCAAGACGGGCCCCAACGCCTACCATGGGGAAAACGCGGTGGTGGTGATGGTGCTTCTGACGTGCCCTCATATGACTGAGGGTGACTTGATCATCGTCGACCCATTGAATTTGGTCGTCACTTCGTACGCTGTCGCAGTTTCCCGCAGGTGCAGCTCCGGCTGTCACCGCGTGCTTGACGTCAACAGTAGCACCGTCAAGTTTGGCCAGCTGATAGTGTTCCAAGATTGGTTCAAGTGAGGTCGATTGAGGCTGATGATCGTAGGCCTTCGTGTCGTCTCCTACCAGTTGTTGCCCTAAAGCTTCACGGGCACATTGAAGTGAAATGGCTTGATGCTCCACTTTATGGGCACGTCCATGTAGGATGCCTTGTTGCTCGAAAGCTTTACGCGCACGTTCAAGTGAGATGCCCTTGAATTTGGCTTGAAACGCGCCCATCCTGACGAAAAGCACCGTAATCGAGATGAGAATAGCATGGCCCAACAGTAAGAGTGCGAAGAGAATAGACTGTTGGAACGAATTCAGAGAAGAAAGGTCGACCTGTTACGGGTTACTTTACTAGCTCTGTCGGGAGAAGCAAACCGAAGCAACATACGGTATTCAATCCAGCACCCGTCATAGCACTGATACACAGAAATAGAGAGTCTGTGTATGAAACACTGCGCCGCGGGGTCGAGGAACCCCAGAATATGACGCTGCATATCAAGGACGTCGCAATAAAGTACACATAATGAAGTGTGAGAAAATTGAATGGCGGAAGCATGGCAATAATGCTTCGACTCAGAAGCTGCCGCCAGCCTCGAGCTAGGGATCCGTCATGTCAGTAACTGAGGACAACTAGTTTGCGGGATCTAAGATGGTGGATATAGTAGCGCCTCTCCTTTCTTACATGCTTCTGGCTGCTTTCGTAGCCATGATGATATGCAAGGGGTAAAGATCCAGGCCATTTTAGAGGATTACAGCGGGAAAGAAAAGGCACCTAGAAGGCATTCAAGCAAAGACGGACTTACAAGTCATGCTGGCAAGCTGCGACGCGCGCAAGATTTGTCAAGAAGATCAGGCGGCTGTGGGCGCGCACACCGCTAGCCACAAGGGTTTTGCAAAAATTTCTGAAGGGTTCTTAGACGTGTACGATAATTCATGTTTCGATTTCTGATCAGTCGTAGCATAAGCAGTCCAGTCAAGGTCACTGATGGTAAGATGACCTGAATGGTAAACGATATGAGTGGTAGAAGGCTGTGGTGTCGATGCAGTGCTACAGTAGATAGCAGTAAATAGTAGACGCAGGGTTTATCTTCGGCAAGGGTCGCGATAGTAGTAGCTTGGGGGGAAGGCAAAACAAAGTTCGGAATTTCCTAGTTTTTGATCAAATAGTCAAACTTGGAAAGATAAAATCGGCGAAAAAGCGTATGTTATTCCATTGCAGCGAACATTTCGACAATAAGACTCAGGTTGTTCAAAAGTTGTTGTGTTTGTAGGAAGGAAAGAGCGAAAAAGCCTGCGGCAAAGAAAAAACGGCTGGCGGCTTCGTGGGACGGCAACGTGATTAAGCACTGCGGGCCGAGATTGGATCTTCGCCTCCCGCTGGTTTCGGCTTCATTTCCCATCTCCCTGTAGGGCTCTTCTTCCTCCGGCTATCTTCATGGAAACGCTACCATACAAGGAGAAGAATTGACAACCTTACTGCCGTATGAATATATACGTATTCGAATGGTGACTGCTCATGATATTTCCAACACGATTGTTCACCGCTCTTCTCTGAGTTTGTTCATTGTTGCTTGTTTGCCACGGGTGCCAATGTTACCCTTTTTGAAAGCCCGGATAATAGGACTGTTGCAAACAGTGGCCTGGGTAGTTTGTGACATATGCATCATAAGTTCGGGATATCAGTCGTGGCCGGCAAACGAATCGGATTCTATCATCAGATTTTAAGCAGTTTTGGCCACGCCTCCTTTTCTATTGTCCTTGCCAGGGGTACCATGCACTTGATCTTCCGGCTTCTTTCGTCTCTTCAAAGTGTATAAAAACCTATGTTCAAAACATACATTAGTCGTGGGCTCCTTAGATTACATTATGAACATTCCATGCTCCTTCGAACCCAGGAGTTGGTGTAATGCCTTACAAGGCTGGGGATTTCGTGAACAGTGGATCCCACTACATATTTGAACCTAAGGCAGTGCACTCCTCATGTCAGTTCTAATCCTATATGATCGATATACTAACGAGATCCATACCACTTCTGATGCCTGAAGATGGTTATAACCCGGCTTGTTGACAGGTATCATTGTCGACTGGTCACTCATAACTAAAGGCATTTTGCAGAAAACTTGAATAGAGCTCCTGTGTGTACTCAGTAACGAGACCAAGTGCAGCCTCATCTACACGCAATAGATGTAGCTGTATATATACCAGACTCGACATGGTCCTAGCTCTGGAACAACATCTTTGAAAACGACAAATCCGCACGCGAGGGATTGTTGGAAGTGAGGGCTGACTACAGTCGAGAGTCTGTCCCAAACAGGAATAGTCAGCCTGTCACTGTAACATCACGAGATATTATAAATATTAAGTATAACTTGACCATAAACTGACTACAACTCCCTGAGATTATTCCTGAGCAGACTGAGACTTAATCAAGACAAGGAAAAACATTATGGCTTTGAAAAACTGACCCAACCATCAAAATTCTCCAGCATTAGACCAATAATTCACGGGTTCACATATCCCTAAGCATGAAAGGTGCTTCTATGATGTGAGAGTGGATTCAAACATTTATGGTATGTATAGTTCAGGCAGTTTGGTCTTCGCACTGTAATACTAGTGCAGTCATACTGGTTCTTATTCTCAGGCCCAATGTAACCTCACGCCAACCATTCTTATTGCCTTGACTCGGAGGGCAGTTTCCTCCACGTCTAACAAATACTATTATGAAATTGAATCTCTACCTAATGTTCTATAACTCGGACAATCACATGCTGTAGATTGAACTTGAAACTCAAAAGAGAGCCAATCTAGACCTGGAAAGGAAACCAATGCGAGTTTGTTGGGTTGGAAAGCGGTAAGCCGCAACCATTTCTTCAGGTATCCTGTTGATCTCCAGACCCAAACAGTCAATCATCTGTCTCCCTCCAATGTCCCCTTCAACGTTGATTGGCGAACTGCTAAGCGACAGGTACGCGAAGATGCGATCTGCGGGTGATCCTCGGTGCTTTTCCATCTCTCCGAGGCACAGTAATGCGGGGTCTACACGTTCCATGCGTTCAACATGCACTGCCGGGCTTCATGTGCCGAATACTTAGTTTCCCTCCAGGTTTATCTTTTGCTCCTTTAGGTGAAAGAGGCTCCCACCATGATCGATGTCAGGATACCCTTTATGTCCATCTGATATTTTGTTGGGAAAAGTGATCCGCTATGTGATGCTTGGAATTATCAATGGAAGGGAATCCTTCACATGAAGGTAGGTCCTTCGCCCGAGCGTCCGAAAATCCGAAGACTTAGTATAAAACACCATGGCCTCAATTTCTGGGGAAAGGCATCCCATGGTATCCAAAAATAATATACCGCCATCATGACTTCTGCGGGCAACCCAAAAGATTCTATGAAATCCACATGGCGTACCGGCAACCGGGACGAATGGGGCCTCAGCCACTGGCTGCTGGAGCTGCTCAATGTTCATCCCATTGCACTTGATCAAGAAGTGCCGGTCCATTCCAAGCAGGAGAAGCTACCTTATATGCCCCAGTGGTCTCTTAACCTCTGGGTTCTCTTTTATGCGGCTGTTCCGCTCGCCATCAATCAGGCCTACATTTCATATACGGGCCACAACCTCGGCCCATTTGCTCTGTTCAATCTATACTTCTTCTCGTTCAACGCGACAGTCATTCACCAAGTTAAAATGCTTCGTCGTCTCGGACATACCTATGGCTTCCTTGACGGTGACCAGCATGAACGCGACGGTATTCCCGATGTTGGGGTGCGGAAAGTTACCGCCTCGCTCTACAAGACGACCGGCTCACGCTTGGTTATGGCGATCTATCTATCCTACTATAACCAAGCACCCATGGCCATGGACTGGACATGGCTCCCACTGATGATCGGTCTCTATGGCATTGTGCTTGACTTCTGGTTCTACTGGTACCACCGCATTATGCACGACGTTAGCTTCCTCTGGAAGTACCATCGCACTCACCACCTCACGAAACACCCCAACCCCCTCCTCGCCGCTTATGCAGACCACGAGCAAGAGTTCTTCGACATGGTCGGTGTGCCGTTCATGACCTACATGAGCCTTAAATTCATGGGTCTTCCTATGGGCTTTTATGAGTGGTGGATCTGCCATCAATACGTCGCATTTGCGGAGGTCTTTGGACACAGCGGTCTTCGTGTCCACATGACAGTGCCATCGACACTGAGCTGGTTACTGCAGTGGATGAATGCCGAGATTGTCATTGAGGATCATGACCTCCACCACCGCAAAGGATGGAGGAAGAGTCATAACTATGGCAAGCAGACTCGCCTGTGGGACCAGATCTTTGGCACGTGCCATGAGCGTATCGAGTCTGTCGAGAGCAACGTTGACTATACGAAGTCTGTCTATATGCCTTTGTTCTAGACTGCTGCAACTGGAAAACCTTGTATCAGCTCTCCAACAGGTCTCGAACATGCAGTGACTGCTGCCGAGATATTACGACGAAGATGGATGATTTAGATATTATATGACGAGGCCACGACAATGATGAAAAATACCAATGGCAGGTGGTCAGCAAGGACAGAAAGGTACATAGTAGCGCCAGCCATATATATACTCTTAGTACATATTTGTTATTTCGCTCAATCAGAATATACTACAGCTTTCGTATCCTTCCTTCTACATCATCCCCATCCACTCCAATAGTACCACATAAGCCGCAACAAACAATCCCAGCACAACGAGTAGCTAGTAACTACCCACTAAACAACATCATCGATACATCCAGATCAAATCATCCCTAGACACAATCTAGACCGACCCTCAACCCTATCCCTCCCAAACCAAAAGTATCAAACTTACATCAACCCCCAATCGCCACCCACCTCATACCCCATAAACAATGACACCCCATCTACGTAGCTCCCCTACCCCAACAAATCAAGCCAATCCTACCAGCACAGAACATCCCAGCAGCGCATCTAAAACCCGCACCTAAACACAAAAAGTAAACCAATCCGACCTCCACAATTGCGCAATCGCAACCGCAAATTCTAGACTCTCTCCAGAAATAAACGTAGTACGTGACCATGACATGACACCACCAACTCCCCCTATCCCAACAGGGCCGACAACCATTAACACGAGGTTCATGTTCCATGGGAACGACCCCTACCGGGTAGGGTTCACCCCGCGTGGCGAGCAAATATCAGGGAATGGCATTGCTGCATGATGAGCATGGGGAACTTGAATTGACTCTTGATGATGATGTTGATGATGATGGGGAAGGGTTGTGGAAAGTTAATTGCGAATTGCATCAGGTTACGTACTTTACTTCACTTAGGGAAGAGGTTAAGTTGTTGTTGTTGTTGTTGTTGATGTCAAATGGGCGACATTATGACTTCATGGGGTGGTTGGGAATTGGGTATATATACAGTGTTGAGTTTGGAGGTTGTGATGGGATTGGTATCAGAATCAGAATCAGAGGACTAGTATCTATTACTATCTAATTCCAATAGACGATAAACCACTTGATTATACCACACGGACAAAATGGCATCCAACTCCAACCCCGGAAACTTCGCCAACCGGTCCCACGACGAAGTGTCGAATATCGCCAAGAAGGGTGGCCAGTCTAGTCACTCGGGCGGGTTTGCCAGTATGGATCCTGATAAGCAGGTATGTTGTATCAATTCTCTTTTCTTTAGTAGAGAGAGTTTGTCTCAAAGAATTGAGATACTAAAACTATGAACAGCGCGACATCGCATCCCAAGGTGGCCAGGCCTCCAGCGGTAGCTTCCAACCCGGAGACCCTAGAGCCCGTGCTGCTGGCCAGAAGGGCGGATCGAGAACCCAGTACGATCAATATGATGAGGATGAACCTGAGGAGTAAATCATCTCTTATTACTACTCAGAGTGATGATTTAACTCCTTAGTGGAGTGGAGGTAAATGTTTGTTTTGACGATCGTTATGATGAAAGGAATAAGGGCCCTGTTTAGTAATTAGTTTATGAGAAGATGTATGTACTAGCGCCAGTATACATAAGGCGAATATGAAATGTGTGCACACAACAAATTCTGTTCCAATATTCAGTATTCTTGAATTGGGGAGGATAGATAGTATCGATATGAACTGGGTTTGGGGGGTGACATCACAATATTGCCGTTTCCGGTTGGTTCGACTCGACGCATCATGTGAGGTCATAATGTTGCCCCCCTTGACTGTCATGGTGTTGTATATTTCTCATTGATGCCGAGATATTCGGCATGTGGTGGCGATTTGTAGAGTTGCAATGGGTTCATGTGCTACAGTAAGCGGCTGCGTTGATGTTGCTGAAAATAGTAGAGCTGCGAACGATAACTTCTGCCTGAAGTCTAGACAGTGCTGTAGTGGAAAATTGGGTGCATTACTTAAGCGGCACACTCAGATCACTGAACATGGTACAGAGTTGATCTACCAAAGGTTGGATTGGTACTGTGCACTCGGACGTGTAGCTTCAGAAGACTGGTTCAGCGAATAAAAGACCATGAGTGCAGTCTTCAATTCTAGCCTTATGGTCGCTGCCAATTTGCGTCTGCACCAAACAAGGCAGCCTCGAAGAAAGCCTTATAAGGCTCGGCAACTGAAACAAGCATCCAGCGCAAAGATTCAGGAGACCCAAAGACAAGACAAGACTTCGGGCCAAGAAAAAAGCGTTTTTTTTCTTTTCCTTCTCAACTGAGTCGTGTGCAGTCTCAGCCACAGATCTGCAAATAGATATAGAATACTTTTATCCGTAGCATGAGGCAAAGTTTTCGTACGAGGCTATTCGCAGGGGATCTGCCATCGAAAGCGCGCTAGGCAATGGCAACCGTATAGTTTATCGTCTCGGTTTCCTATTAAGGTTATCGTGATGCTGCGGCACCGGCTGCGCCCATCAGGGGTTTCTGGAAACTAGGAAAAGATTTGCTCGGAACTAGTAGAACCTAAGGCCCAACTCAAGCCTCGAGTGCCGCACTACCGAGCCTAGAGAGGAGCAGAATACACTTCAATTCAATAGAACCGTTTTGGTGCTGGACGAAAACTGTGCAGTCTCCCATCTGGGACTGGTGGAACGGTCAGTGATCGGTGGTTCTCCGTTCGGACGAGTTTCATCCATTCTCCTTCCACTGATTCGGATCTGAAGCAGAAGTTGCGACTTTGTCAAGGCCTAGAATTGAACTCGGCGGGTTAAGTTTCGGCCGGATCAGCGAGTCGTGGCCACCTCTGTCAGGCCATAATCATCTCCATCAAATTTTAGTTATCTAATGATCACCCGTCCCGCGATGTTCCTTTTGAGTATGTGCGCCGGGATGATAAGATGCCACTGGCGCTGCTCGGACATGGTCGATACGCCCACTGTATGAGAAAGTACCTTTTGTACAACCGTCTTTGAGGCGTGAAACGGCCCTAATAAGCCTTAAGCCGGGGAAGAATCCTTTGGCCTTCCAGAGGAGAAGTGGATCGGATCTTTTCTCAGCGCTTAGTATCTAAACGTTTAGATAGTAGCCCACCTAGTAGGAGTCTAGAGCCGATAGAAAGGATAGATACACAGACTATCTACTCCATGGATAGCGCTGGGATGAACCACCCAAAAGTTTCAAGACCGAACCACTGGGTGCGAAGCGAGAAAAGCAAAGAGTTGAGAGTGGCTCGTAGTGGGCTCTCTCTCCAGAGCCATCAGTTCACAGTCAAATCAACTGGGTTTTCTGCTGTTTTCTTCCATGGCAGCCCGGCGCCAAGCTTTGCTTCCGGAGCTAACCTTTTGTCGGCCAGGAACCGGGTTTCTTACCCACCAGAATTCCACACCGGCCCATCCACACCAGAGCACCAGCAGTTGAAGAGTCGAGATCGAAGTGGTCAGCACTATTTGCCATTCTAGAACATCTGGATGCATCAGCCAGAGAGCCCTGGAAGTGGACTCGCTCCCCTCGACCGCACAACAATTGTGTTGATACTTTGGTTTTTGTTCGTTGTTCCCCATTGTCCCCTCTAGAGGCCACCCCATCTGTTCCATAGATCGATTTCATCAATCACATTGGTGAAGACCGGATGGCATTCCAGACTCATGCAGTCTCAGCTACATTATCCACCCCCTTTTTATTTTCCAATCAATCATAATGCCGATGTGGATTGGTGGACTCGCGGAAACTGTGATCACAATTGCTGTGAACAGATCGCAGCCGTCGGCTGCATCATGGCGGTCATTGGCTGTGGCTGAGCCACTAACGTCATGAAGTGGTGATACATCGGCCACTCCAGGTGAACAATCTTGCAGGAGACTACTGTGATTGGTGCAAGCACATTGTCAGGAATTGAGATTGTGCTCACCTGTGCCGCCGTTTCATTGCCTCGGAGAAACAGACTTGAAACGGCAAGGTGTCAGAAAGGGAGGCAAGAGGGACGGGAAGACACAATAATTCATGGACGGTCCATTCACAATGGGGGTTGAGAAAAGAGACTTCGGGGCAATCATCTAGGGCGCGGCTCGCGAAGAAAATCTCGCATGCCGGCCTTCACACCTCCCATTCCCGTCCAAAGTCACCCGACAGAGAGTTGTCCGGAAGGAAGGGCTCCATTAGGTTGGCCTACATGCTTCTTGTCTGCACAAGGGATGTGTACTACTGTACAGTGTATGCTGGGTGGTGAGAGTTGGCCATTACGGTCAATCCAACACCTGTCAAGGGGAGTACACAATAAAAGTAAACAAGGCCGGGAGATCTTATCGACGATCTCCTGATTGCACCAACTGTAGAATTCTGTTTTGGTAGCGTTCCTGGTTCACAGTACATATGGAAGAGGAGACGGGCGAAAACCGGTGCGACTAAGACCGAACTACCCAAGTAACTAAGTCAGGGAGGGGAGGGAGAGAGTGGATTCCCTCCCTAACCAGCAGTGGAGTAGGGTGCTGCTCCCCGGAAGCCCTAACCCACTGAACTCGCCTTAGTGTCCAAGGGGCCAGCCAATCCCAGACTGAAAATGGGTGGGGCGGGTCCCAGTAGCCGCTGAGTCAGCCAAAGGACGCGCAAGCCTTTTTAGTTACCTGAAATTCTGGGTGGATTTCTATTCCTGGCGTGGAGAAACGAGTTGCCCATCTGGTCTCTTCGCTCTGCTGTGTTGCTGCTGTTGCTGCTGCTCTGCCCACTCGGTCTTGTAACGTTATCCCTCCCTCATTAACTCCCGTCCGCCAACCTTGGTCGATCCCTCCCTTCCCATTTTACCCATCATCTCTTCCCCTACTCTCTCCATCAATCACTACTACTACTATCACTATCATCCATCTTCACCCATCTAACTCCTCCTTCCTGTTTTTCATTTACCCTCTCCAACGCTATCGTTACGTATATTGTCTTTTCGATATCCCTCATAGACTACTCGCTTCATTGCTTACTAGTAACCCTCTCACCCCTTTCTACCTCGGATCACATCAACCCCCATCGTCTCTCGTTATCAAATCCAACCCACCCCGTTCTCTGTTTCGACCGTGCACTTGACCAAATCGCGCTGGTCTTCGCTCTCGTTTATCAGGTCGCGCTACTCGAACAGCTTTTCATCTACACATCCTCATCACCATGGCTACATTGGCAGAACATCCGGCGGTCGCGCCGTCAACATTCGACCAGGACATCGAGTCTTTCCTCGATCTTGATCAACTAGCATACACCTCCGCAGAGCCCGCCCGCGCAAAGACCGCCCTGGCTGCTCAACCCACCCTACCAAGCACCGAGTTCAACGCTGGCGATGTACGAAGTGCTGGTTTTGCCTCGACAACAAGTCAACAAGCCCCGATTGCTTTCCAGGGTCCCAGTCACCAGTATGATGAACACAAGCAGCAGACCGGTCTGCCTCCAGGCGCTCTGGCTCATGCCATGACTTTCAACAACCACATGAACGGCATGGGATACGGTGCCCCGAGTCCCGGTTTTCCCATGGGCGGAGACCTCTACCCTAGCAGCCAACTGAAGCGCGAGGAGCCTTCCATGGATTTCAACAGCCCCCCAACTCGCAACACCTCGGATATGGACCTGGAGTCCGACAACATGGGATCGGTTCCTGGCTACTTCATCTCCCCGAACCCGAGCACCAAGAGCCAGTTCGTCGACCCCAACGCTTTGGGCGGCCATGAGATGGCCTCCATGGGTCCCTCCACTCAGGTTGGACGCATGTATCCGGGTATGCACCAGCAGCAGGCTGCCATGGCCAAGGCCGCTCAGCAACAGAAGCACAATGAGTACCTTCGCCAGCAACACCTCCAGCAACAGCGCCGCATGGACGAGCACATGCACCACAATGCAGGGCCCCACAGCCAGACCCCTCGCCCATCCAACCCGGCTGTTGAGGAACGCATCTCCCGCCTCTTGCAACAGATGCGCCAGTCTGCCTTGAACTCGCCTGACGACTCCCCTTCTCCTCCTTCCCTCCTGCCTCAGATGGCCAAGGCCAAGAAGGAGGAGCAGGATATGGATGAGGATGAGAGACTCTTGGCCAGCGAAGAAGGAAAGAAGCTCAGCAGCAAGGAACGTCGTCAGCTCCGGAACAAGGTTTCCGCTCGTGCTTTCCGGTCTCGCAGAAAGGGTATGAATTCCCCTGTTGGTGTAATGACCTGAACATAAAAGTGACTAACCCGTTGTTTAGAGTACATTGGTCAGCTCGAGAGCGAGGTTGCCGCCAAGACCAACGAAGCCCACGAATTGCGTCTGCAGAACCGTTCCCTCTTCGAGGAGAACGCCCGTCTCACCGACCTCGCCCGCATGCTCCTGTCGTCCCCTCACTTCTCCTCGTTCCTCGACGAAATGGGCCCCAACGGTCTTCCCCTGCCGAGCCAGGTGCAGTCGCAGCCCCACCCTCAGCACCACCAGCACCCTCAGCACCCGCAACAGGCCCAGCCTCAGCAGCAGCCGCCCCAGCAGCAAGCGCCCGCCATGACGCAACCGCCTATGCAGCAAGCTCCTCCCGTTGGTATGGTCATGGTCCCCAACCAGGGACTCGATGTCTCGGCCATGGGTATGAACAACGGTGGCTGGAACTCCGGTATCGACATGAACTACGGCAACCCCTCCGTGTTCGCCGTCCTGGAAGTCCCTGAGCCCGCTATTGACACCGAGGCCCTCTCTGGAAAGACCTCCAGCATCGTGGACTCTTGCCTTCCCAGCGTTGCCAGCTCCAAGGACGAGGCTCCTGTTCTCACCTCTATGCCAGCTGTTGCCGAAACCGAGCAGAAGTCGGATGTTGGCGTTGAGAACCCTGATGTCGTGATGGACGAGTCGGACCCTGCCTTCGCCCTCTTTGCTGATATGCCTGCCGCCCCTACATCGCAAGGATCGGCTTGTGCTTTCGATGGCATTGCTACCGGAAAGTCGACTTTTGAGCTTGTTGTCGAGGGCGAGGTCAAGGACAGTGCCCAACAATTTGCTCATCTCTGCCACAGCATGGAAGCCGCTTTCGAGCGCGTGTCCATGATGACTGCTCATCTTTCATGATTCCCCATGTCGCGCACTTTCGAGCCTTATAAGTACTGTAAAGCTGCTTCTTCGATTTTGCTATTTTACCTTCTCGCTAGTGGTTCAAAAGACTATTGAACCTGCCATGTAGACACCAACGTCTTTCCTTTGTCAATGATCTTGTGTTTATATACTTCTGCCCCACGACGTGGCTCATTTTTGTCTACGCTTATTCTTTCTATTGCTGCTCGTCTTTTCTTCTACTCTTTTTTCTTTTCATCCTCTTTTTGCAGGGGTTCGACGGAATGGCTTCTGGTGTCTGGAAGAGGGAAGGCTACTTGGGATTGGAATTTGGGAGCTTGGAATTATGGATTGTCCGGACTGGCTATTAGGGAACACATCAAGATACAAATTAACTCCATCTCAAAAGTTGAATCACCTTAGGATCTGCGAGCCTTTTGCATAGATCGTATTAGTAAGTGAGTAGATGACCAGTGGCATGGCAGACTCCTGCTTGGCGTGGAGGAGCTGCATGGCTTAAAAGTGATCGAAAGTGGCGATTGTCAGGCCCGAGAAAAAGTTGCCGGGCGGAGAAGCTCTGCGACTCACTCAACTAACTTAATTGACATCCTCTCGTCGCCCACCATCTCTTTTATCTTGCTTTTTACTTTGATCCTTATGAGATGACGGACCGTTGACACTGCTCACATTTATCTTAGCCCAACTGCGTCTCTCTTTCCCATCAAGTTGGCTTCCCTTTTGCGGTCCGCGGCGCTACTCGCCAGTGTTTTTCGCGGAGTTGCCGTCGCTCCCAGACGTCCCTCGCCAGTCCTCCTCCGAACATCGATCCCTCGAGATTCTCGCGGCTCTCATAAAAAGGCTTTATCCCAGAAGCGCGACTTTGCTCAGAAGCGTGGGCCGTCGGCGTCGTCGAAAAAATCTCAGATTGGCCAGCCAGTGGAACCGGGCACTTATCTACTGCCTGCCCCTCGACTACCTTTCCGACGCGGACAGAATTTCCTCCTCTACAATCCCAAGTCTTTTCAGACATCAGGTTTCGGTCCTCCGCCGACGCCACCGACGGGCAATCCCCCAATGAAGTTCTACTATGAGGTCCTGACCACGCCCACGGCCGATACCCCAGGCACGACGGTCCTTCTTCACTTCCCGGACAAGCGTTATTTCTTCGGTCAACTGTCGGAGGGCACTCAGCGCGCATGTACGGAGCGTGGTATTAAAATAACATATCTGACCGACGTCTTCCTCACCGGACAGATACAATGGGGCAACACTGGAGGACTGATTGGTGTTATCCTTACGTTGGCTGATGGGATAGCCAGCTCGAACAACGCTTTGGAACTTCTTGCGCGGGAGAAAGAGGAACGCATCAAAGAAAGTGGACAGGCCAATGCGGCTGCCAAAAAGGAGCATGGAATGTCATACGCGGTTCACGATGGACAATTGGTACCGCAACGAGGAACTCTGACAATCCACGGAGGTAGAAACCTCACACATACCCTGGCTACCGCACGGAGATTCGTCTTTCGCAAGGGTACACCGGTGTTCACACGCGAATATGATTCGGAGGGCATGTCGAAACCCGATGGCCTCGGAGCGGAGGATCCTTGCGAACAGCCTACATGGTCGGATAGCAACATTAAGGTCTGGGCTATGCCCATCAGGTCTTCCCCCGTCCCGCACCTGCAAGCGACGTCGCAGGTTCGCTCAATGAGCCCTAGGAAGCGGAGCCTCGACGAGTTCGAAGAGAGCAACAATACGTCAGAGCCTATTGATGCGCGAACCAGGGACCAAGTCATTAGGCAGTCTGTGATCACGGACATGTTCAACTCGAACTGGAGACTGGATGCTCTGCACGAGACCAAGTTGGCGGATGTGAAGATGCCGGCCGCGATATTCGTTCGTAACCCCGTCACCAAAGACCTTGAGCAGTACAAGGGACCTGCCCCCGGAAGTAATGAGCCACTCCCTGATATCACGGTCCTCGTACGCCAACCGTGGCCCGGTGCAGCCGTCGAGAAGATCCCTCATACTTCCTGGTGTCAGGAGTCCGTTTCCTATATCATCCGGAACCACGATGTCCGGGGAAAGTTCGACCCGAAGAAGGCTCAGGAGCTGAATGTTCGCAAGGGACCAGACTATGCCAAGTTGACCAAGGGAGAGAGCGTGACGTCGCAAGATGGCAAGACCGTTACTCCTGACATGGTTTTGGGCCCATCCCGACTGGGTAAGGGATTGGCAATTATCGATTTGCCTACCCCAGCACACGTCGATGATCTGGTAAATCGGCCCGAGTGGAATTCCCCCGCCGTTACTACAGGCCTGCAGACCTTCCTGTGGATTCTGGGTCCTGGAGTGGGTGATCATCCACGGCTCCACGAGTTTGTTGCGAGATTCCCCGAGTGCGAACATACCGTGTCCAGTTCGGACTATTGTCCCAACTACCTGTCTATGAAGAGCATCGCAACCTCGACCACACGGATGGGCTTGCTGAGGCCTGACAACTACCCGACCCTTGTTCATGACAATGTGTCCCTCCCGCAGCCCGGCACTAGAACTGCAGAGCCTGCCACAGAACCGAAAGCCGTTGCCCTGAAACCTGTGGCACCCGGTGTCATCATTGACATGGAGCCCAAGTTTGCGCTCAATTTCTCTGAAGTGGAGCCGCATTTCGAGCCCGCACAGGTGCAGCGCCAGATGCCTTGGGCCATCGAACAGCGCTTGAGCACCATCCGCAAGCGTGTCAAGAAGGAGGCCTTCACGAAAAAGCTTGAGAGCTTTCAAAAGGATCTCCCAGGAGCCAATGTAGAGATTATCACCCTGGGCACTGGATCCTCCGCTCCATCCAAGTACCGCAACGTCTCCGCTACTCTTCTCAACGTGCCTGGATACGGATACTACCTGCTCGACTGCGGTGAGAACACCCTTGGTCAGCTGAAGCGTGTCTTCGCACCTGAGAAGCTGCGTGAAGTCTTGCAGAATCTGCGGATGATCTGGATCAGTCACCTTCACGCGGACCACCATCTCGGCACCGCTTCTGTTATCAAAGCCTGGTTCCAGGAGAACTACCCCGACGGAGTCCCGCAGACAGACGAGGTAGAGATGGACATGTCCAAGATCCTGCAGGAAAAGCGACTGTTCGTTGTCTCCGAACAGATGATGACAGGCTGGTTAGAGGAATACGCCGCTGTCGAAAACTACGGTTTCGGCAAGGTGATTCCCTTGAGCGCCTCCCCCTACCTCCACCAAGGCAACATCCGCACCCAATTCGTCTACCGTCACTGCCGCGCCGACGGCTCCTACCCCGGCCACCAACTCGAAGCCACCAGACCCTCGACCACCAGCCTCAGTTTCCACGACCAGTCCTCCCCCCTCACTCCGCTCCTCCGCTCCGCCACCGGCCTCTCCGACCTCCTCACCACCCGCGTCTCCCACTGCCGCGGCGCCATGGCCGTATCCCTCGTCTTCCCCGACGGTTTCAAGATCTCCTTCTCCGGCGACTGCCGTCCCTCCGCCGGCTTCGCCACCATCGGCCGCAACTCCACCGTCCTAATCCACGAAGCCACCTTCCAAGACGACATGGCCGTATCCGCCATCGCCAAGAAACACTCCACCCTCTCCGAAGCCCTCGAAGTCGGCCGTCTCATGAACGCCCGCGCCATTCTCCTCACGCACTTCAGCCAACGCTACCAAAAGCTCGCCCGAGTCGAAGAAGCCCCTGCCTCCCGCACGGCCAACAACAAACCCGCCGCTGAACCCAGCAACCACGTTGGCCAAGTCGGCCTCGACGTCCCGGATGACGAGCCCCCACAAAACAACAACACCCGTAACCAAATGTTCGGCGACATCAAAGTCACCAGTCGTCCTAAGATCACCGTCCCGATCGTCGCGGCTTTCGATTACATGCGTATTCGCGTCCGCGATATGCCTATCGCTCAGGCATATGCGCCTGCCGTCGAGAAGTTGTTTGATCTCCAGGAACGAGCGGGCGAGGAGAAGGCCGAGCAGAGGAAGGAGGCTGCTAAGCAGATCGCACAGAATAGGCAGAAGGCAAAGAAGCAGAAGCAGGAGAAACATAAGCAGATTCCTGTTGCTGCTGAGGAGATGGAGATTGAGAAGCCGGAGGGGGCAGATGCTAAGTCGAAGTCGATTTGGAGTGCGAGTGAGAGTGAAAGTGGGTGGAGCACAAGCGGGAGTGATAGTGAGGGTGAGCGCATTAAGAAGGAGCATTATGCTAGGAAGCGGAAGGGTAGTGCTGCTGCTGCTGCTGGTAAAGATGGGCAGTAGGAGTAAGTAGAGTGTAGGAGATATAGGATAATATTATCATATTAGAGTATATAACTTTCGAACATATTATCGTGATGTATTATTACTTTTATTGGTATTTGACTACGGTCAAGCGTATTGGTTTTGAATAGATTACTACAGCTCAAAAAGCAAAGCAGCCAAATACTGCATATGTATTATGTCTTCCAATAGACCATAGTAGTAAAATATGTATATCTATTAGACCAGATCAACCAATTTCCCCATCTCAGAATGGTGGTCAAGAAAGAGCAAAAGAAAAGAAAAGAACTAGGTACAGAGTAAAGCAACCTCGCATACACACACGCAGATCAACCATCGTAGGCTCTAGAACCCAGCCACCGACTTCTCCGCATAATTCTTCCCATACAACCCCTCACCAAGGTTCTGCAGACACTCGGACCTCCAGTCCTTGGGGGTGAACTTGTCCACGATCTCCTTGAACGCTTCCAGCGTACAGAAGCTCTCGTCGCCGGGGAGATGGTTCTCGGCCTTAGCAGCGCAGCCGGGGATCCGGACAGGACGGTCGTTGTATCTAATGCGGACGTAGTGGGAGCGGAGGGATTCTTTAGATGATTCGGGGAGGGAGGACAGAGGGACACGGGCTGTTTCGGAGGGTTGGGGGGTATTAGGCGTGCTGGAGGAGGAAGAGCCAGTTAAAAAGGAGAAGAGACCCTTCTTTGGGGTTGCGTCGCCAGATGTGGATGCCGCGCGTGCGTGATCTTGTTCGGCTTTGGAGAAGAGCTCGATGGCTACGGAGGAGGTGAAGGGGGGCCATTTCCCGTCGAAGGCGCCCGTGCTGGTGAGGATAGCGGCGAGGGTGGTGTCGTGGCAGCCGCTCATGGCGAATTTGATGGCTTTGCCGTTGGTTGGGGAGGAGCCAGAGGCAGAGGACTCGCTGCGCCAGCCGCCGTCAACGGCGGTGCTGACCATGCGGTCGACGACATCGCCGAGGAGAGCGCCAATGCCGAGTTTGCGGTATTCGTTGCTCTCGGTGTAGCCGGTGAACCATTCGTCGACGGAGATCTGGTCGATGTAGTCTCTGAGTTTGCGGTCGTAGAATTCGGAGGGAAGCTTGGTTGCGGGGCCGTGGGCATCGGTAGCGTTGATGGTGTCGTTGATTCCGCACAGTTGAGGGTGGCCGTCCACTGCGACTCGAGGGGAGCTTTCCGGCATCCACTTGGAGATGCGCTTGTTGATGTAATCCATTTCATCGGAGGTGTTCCCTGTAGGGGGTCTGGGTTAGTCTTTGTTTCTATGCTATACGTCTGCTATTGCATGATGGGGGGTGCATTGGACTGGGGTATCTGGGGGTAGAGGACGTACATTTGAGTGCTGCTTTGTTTGCAAAGAGTCGAGCAAGTTGCCTGAAGCGGCGGCAGTTTCCTTCATTCGGGAAGAGGGTCTCCTCCGATACGGCGCGTGCAACGATCACCGGGGGTGGGAAGTCCTGGGTGCGGGCACTGGCGGGATACATGCCCCAGAAAGCTTGCTGGAGGGACTCGAGGGCACGGGGAATGGGAGTGGCACGAAGATACATATCCTCGGTATCGGACTTGATCTTGGGCATGAAACCCAGCTGGTCGACATACAAGTGTCGCAAACGCTGACCTAGGGCAAAGGTGGTCTCCCGTCCTTTGTCTGTCAGCTCACCGTGTTGGCTGGTACCCAGTCAGCAGGACCTCCTGAAAGTTTATCGCTGAAGTCCAACTTGCCAGATGCCTTCTATGTCACCAGTTGCTCCCACTGCAACCACAGACTGGTCTTTGTCGCCAAAAGCCTCCGTCTTCCTCCTCCATTCGAACCCGTTCCACGATGAGAGGTCTTTGTTGCTGGCGGCCATTTGAATCATTTGTCGGGCAACATTGCAGTACGGCCAGTCTTTGCAGAAGTAAAGAAGTCAGTGATGGGCCGGTCAAATGTATGCGTCAAGGTGGAAGGACGAATTACATGGAGCGAGTCCTGCCTAAACAATATTAGCCTGGAGGAGATAAGCTGGGGGGGAAGGGTTGGACCGCATACATTCTGGAAACGCGAAGAGACGGGCGTTCGTTCTCCTGAAGAGCAGAGGTTAGATCAGGAATATTGAAGCAAAATTGTAATATGTATATCCTCCTTACCATGACGGAGAAACTGAACCATGCATTAGCCAGCGTCTCGCATGGGCAATCGGGGGGGTTGATTTGCCGGCACTTACCACTTGCACCAATTGGAGTTTCAAGTCCCGAGGATAGAGCCGGTCCAGCTCCTCCTGGGAGTAAGGCTCACGGGGGACCAGAGTTGTCATTGGAAAGGCAGTCCGCAGTGAAGCACCTGGCAGGACTTGAGAGACGGCGTCAATGACAAGGGGGAAAAGGTAAAGAGCGAGCCTGGCAGACTAATAAATGGATGAAAGACAATGGAAGCAACGGCCGGACAGGCGGTGATGACGCCAGCAGGCGGTCTGGTTGAGGGGAGCCAATCAACAGGCGGCACTGAACCCCGAGGCCGTTTCGATGGGTTTTCGGCGGGGATTTTCTCCATTCATTCCATTTGCTGTGCCTGCTTTAATTTACGAGGAAGTAAGTTCCTCGGATGCACGCTTGTTGATCAGGGTCCTTTTGGCTGTTTCACTAAACATTGGAGTCCTAACTGGTTACTATCTTCATATCCTGAGTATATCAAAGGTACTATTGTAGACACGATTCCTGAACAAGTATTCCCAAACTTCTTCTCAACGAGATTGAATACAGTCAGTCTACTACTCCGTAGTAGTACTAATTGTGTCGATGTCCAGAGGTGGTCTTCTCCATCATCCTCGTAGTTGAGATAGGTGTGGTTGACAGGTTGTCATGCACGCCGACTGCATATATTCATCGCACTTATTTCCCGATCAAGTCTCCGTAACCATACACCTCTTGACTCTTCTTATGGGTCAAATAAATAATGGCCCTATCTCAATGCCGCCATTGAATTCTATTGTCAGATTCGTGGTTGCCCTCCAAATTGGCCGCCCAATATGTGCACCG
This sequence comes from Aspergillus piperis CBS 112811, assembly GCF_003184755.1. Taxonomy (NCBI): domain Eukaryota; kingdom Fungi; phylum Ascomycota; class Eurotiomycetes; order Eurotiales; family Aspergillaceae; genus Aspergillus; species Aspergillus piperis. Next base: position 583,162 of record NW_020291594.1, read on the forward strand.
CGCTGTCATGGTATCATTTCCAGTGCAAATTACCACACGTTGTAAGATTATACCTTGTATTATATCCCGACATGAAGCCATTTGTGTCGCTATCACAGCTGCAAACTTGACATCTTTCCATCTGGACTCTGTAGCATGAGATAGATAAGTGCCCCGGTAGTTGGTTGGGGGAAGTGCGGAAAGGATCACGCACCAAAGGCGGAGAGAAGCATCTCTCCGTGCCAAGCCGCACCTCCCGCGCTTATCGCATTGGACGCACCGCATCTCTTTCACTGTCCTCCACTTCCATCCACTGTGATTGGCAATCCAGGAACGCACTGTCAGGCATTGAGACTTCTGCTGAGTATAAGCCACTCCCATTGCACCATCTGTATGTGTTCTTAGCATCACATCTTCTCCAAGTTCCTGTGCAAGCCCTCCAATCCAGCCTGTTCTGCCCCGTGCCTACCCACCTATACATCCTCTTTGGTCTGATATTATTGTTATCGCGAGAGAGAACGTATTGAGCCTCTCATCCCGTGACTCCCTTCCTCTTTCGCTTGAGTAATTATTTGCCAGCCATGCACTTCACACACTGCTGAGCCTTCCTTATTCCCATCCGTTCCTGTGCAACAAGCCACCCTCCAGTCACTCGGCCCATATCCTGGTTGCTCCGTCGATCATCTTTCCAGGGTTCTGGTGCGGAGATTGCAAACACTGCGTTTCATACTTCACTGTCTCTCGTTTGGCTTCAATTTGCTTGAACTCAATCAGTTCAAACACGTCCCCCTCCTCATCTCATATCATCGTGTCGTGTGAGACATTGAACTTGTGGTAAGTCTCTGTCAAGTTCTTTGGATGTAGTTGTTTTTTGCACTCGCTGAGCTGATTACCTAGGTGGAAAGCATCGTTTCTGAAATAGCACACGGATTGAACCGAGTCTGAAGCCATGGATGTAAGGATTCTTCCAATGCCCCTCTCTCTTATCTGCAGAAGAGCCTGCACCGTCTGTCGAGCTGTGGGAATCAATGAGGTGTCTTTTTGAGTGCTGTGCTGGACTGCTTGGTCCAGATTGGCTCTGTTGTCTGTTGTTGCTGTTGCCTGCGTGTCAGAAGTACTCTGTGTTGTGTGAGCTATCTGCAGATGCCCTTCAACGTCCGACCGGCTCAACCAGAAATGAGTTGTTTTCTGTGCTCGGATACACCCAGAGCAATCGATTCTGTTTTGTACGAGTCTATGCACGTGTCAAACATGCCCGGCGAGTCCCAGGTGTTTTTTCACGTTCTCATCACATTCGAGCTCGGGGCACGTGACCTGTATTCACACTTTCACCTCATGTTGTTGGAGAGGACTAGATAGCTCATGGGCATTCATTTCTCTGCTGTCTTTGTTGTCTCTGCTGAAAGCTTCTCACGCGCTTGGTCATCATGGAGCTACCTCGTCGGATCGAACCTGGCTGGGGGAGCGCATCCAAACTGACCCCAAGCGAGAATACTACAGCCCCCAAGTCTGATGCACAGCTAATGCTTGAGAATATTCTACAGGGAACTACCCAATCTATGGAGCAGTCCGCTGAGTCGGCCAATAAACCCCAGGATGCTAAGCCTCGTCTGATGCTGATGGGCCTGCGTCGGTAAGCTGTCCCTACCGTAGCTGGTCCCGTACTGTATTCTAACATTACCTAGGAGCGGCAAGTCATCGATCGCTAGCGTGGTCTTCCACAAAATGCCACCCAACGAGACTCTTTTCCTGGAATCGACGACCCGGATCCAGAAGGATTCAATCCAGTGAGTACGCAGGTCCCCTACCAGCCATACTGCACTGACACAGGCAAACAGCTCGTTCATGGACTTTCAGGTCTGGGATTTCCCTGGTCAGTTGGAGTACCTGGAGCCGTCTTTCGATCTGGAAAGCATCTTCGGAAGTTTGGGCGCGCTGGTTTGGGTCATTGACGCTCAAGACGATTACATGGAATCGGTGGCGCGTCTCAATCGCACGATCTTGACCGTCCAGCAGTACTATCCGAACATCAACATCGAGGTCTTTATTCACAAGGTCGACGGTATCACCGATGAATACCGCACCGACACTTTCCAGGATATTGTCCAACTCATTTCGGACGAGCTCAGTGATGCGGGCTACGAAAATGCTCCGGTTCATTACTACCTGACCTCCATCTACGACTACTCCGTGTTTGAGGCCTTCAGTAAGGTCATTCAGAAACTCATTCCCAACCTGTCTACGTTGGAGAATCTGATCAATACCCTGTCCAACAATTGCGGATTTGAAAAGACCTATCTTTTCGACGTTCTCAGCAAGATCTACATTGCGTCCGACACCCGTCCGGTCGACATGTCCTGCTATGAGATGTGTTCCGACTATATTGACGTTATTGTGGACATTTCGGAGCTGTACTCCTGGGATCACCCCGACCGCAAGGCCAAGGGCGAGCAGAATCAGGAGGCAGAAAGCCACGCTGTTTTGCACGATGATACGATGATCCACCTCATGGAGATGAACAAGTATGTGACCGAGCTGCCCACTCTTTGACGATACTAACAGATAGCAGGTATCTTTGTCTTGTTTCCGTTATCCGAAACCCTGAGTCGAAGGATAAAAAGGGCCTTATCGATATGAATTGTCGTACCTTCCAGGAAGCTCTCAATGATGTCTTCTCCCGCAGCTGGGAGCAGGACCAGGAAGAGCCCGGAGTGGTGACCGAGGAGTAAAATACCGGATTTATTTGCATTGGCGAGGTTGTCTTGTTTTTGTTCTGTTTCGTCGTCCCTCTTTTGGGGCTTAGCAGGGAGTATTGAGGCACGGTTCGGGATGGCATGACACCTCGGATGAGCCCTCTATCTTGCGACGTCGAGAATATGTGAAGCTCTGGTAGCTTTCACGCTTTTTTGATAGGATCAAGACTGAGGCTGGTACTTTGATAGTATTATATCCGAGTTAGTAGTCAATACCATAATGTGATATCCTACCTAGTAAACATTCGACCCGCAGTAGCCCTGGTAGTAAGGCATCAAGGCAGAAAGCTGGACGTGAGACCCGCCCGGCGGAACTTTCTTCCTGCGCAACATAAATTCATGTGGAAATTCTTTTCTTCGCTTGTTTTCTGTCATCACCAGCTGTGGTTCTTGAACGCCCTTTGCGACTTCAAAAATGGATTGAAACTTCCGCGATTGGCTATGCCAGTACTAACTTCGAAGCATCAATACTACAGGTATATTTTCATCAGCAATCTTTATGGTAAGTTCGACAGAATTCATTGCACATGCTTCAATCAAACTTCGCTCCCCAATCTCGATGATGAAAACTTTTCCTACATTCGCAGTTTCCACGCTAGCCGTCGCGAGAACCCATTCTAGACGTGCTCTGTGCGCAATACTTCCTTGGATGTCTGACGAGATTGACTGCCTTTGCCTTTGCTTCTGCAGATTTTATGTAGTTGAACTTGGCTAACTGGATTAAACTTACAGGTTCACTTTAGATGCATATCTGCTTCGATATAGATATCAGGAGGAATACTAGACCAAGACATACTCGTCAGTCTGCAGGATAATGGACATGGCACAAAAGCAGCTAGCTACTGATCACCCAGTCGCTTTATGCTTTTCTCAGGATATCTGTCTAGATAATGCAAGAATTATGATCTGTACAAATACCTCTCCTCAAGTAAACCAAGACCGTAGCTGTACCTCTGGCCCTTAAATTTCAATAAAAGACACTATACCTGTCACACCATGCGACTCCCGAAACAAGTCAACGGAGAGCGCGGAAATACTAAGGGTACTTAGCCAAGTAGCAGCTACTAGTTACTTACCTTTCTTTTACTAACCATCCATCCATTCCACCTATCCCTCTTCTCCCATTACTATACCTACCTCTACTTGTCTCCCAATCCAATGGCCTACAAGTAATTTACAACCCAACCATCTCACCACCATCAATTACAACATAGTACAGCAACAACCATGTCCTCCGAACTCCGCCAACGCCAAAAACCAACTCCATCCAAACCCTCCAAAACCACCAAGTCATCATCATCCTCATCACCCAAAAATGGCATCTCCATCCTAGACATCATCCGTGTGCTGGCCACACTCATAATCGCCTCGTGCGGTCTCTCCTACTACATGACCTCATCCGAATCCATCCTCTGGAACTACCGACCCTGGTTCACCCGCTGGCCAGTCCTAGTCCGCTACATCGTATGCCTCATCCCCATAACCCCCTCACATCACACACACATCTACTAACAATCCCCAACAGCAAGGCCCCCTCCTCCTAACCCCCACCGAACTCTCCCTCTACAACGGCACAGACCCCACCCTGCCCATCTACCTCTCCATCAACGGCACCATCTACGACGTATCCGCGAACCCGCTCGTCTACGGCGCCGGCGGCCACTACAACTTCTTCACGGGGCGGGATGCGACGCGCGCCTTCGTGACGGGATGCTTCAAGGAAGATCTCACGCCTGATATGCGCGGCGTCGAGGAGATGTTCATCCCGATCGATGATCCCGAGGAGGAGAAGCGCTTGACTAATGGGCAGAGGAAGGTGCGGAGGGAGCAGGATTTGAGAATCGCTAAGCAGAGGATTCATAAGGCCGTGGCGCATTGGATGGGGTTCTTTGCGAATCATAAGAAGTATTATGAGGTGGGGAAGGTCGTGGGACTCGAGGAGGTGGTGAAGAGGGAGGAGGAGGAGGGCGTTAAGAGGGAGCTTTGTACGGCTGCGAGGCAGCAGAGGATGACGAGGGAGCAGGTTGAGAAGGCGAAGGGGGGGAAATAGTAGGTTGGATTATTTAAATAGCTTATATGTATGTATGGTGTATGATAGTGGTTTTGGTGTGGGAGAGGAGGAGGGGGGGTATTATCGTCGCTTGGGAATTTGTTATCTAGACGATAGATGCATAATCATGTGAAGATTGAAGATATCCATCCAGACATTTGGTATCGCTACAAGTGCATGTATCCAGTCTTCGACTGATTCGCTACGCAAATCTTAAAACCATGAACATGGCCTTCTACAAGGAATGTGTTTGGAACAGATTTTGGTTGAATTTCAGCCAGTCATATTTTAACTTGACATGTCCATCAAATCGCCCAGCCCGACTTTCCGAATTTTCATTCGAGTGATATCATATCGTTGCACAAAGAAAAATGCGACGCGCGAGGAAAAATATTCATAGCGTCATACGTTTACTCGGCGGTGACGGCGCGGGCTATTACCGATGTCAGTATTCCATCTCTCTCACACACACACATATACTGTAGGATTCCGTGAGGGGGGTGCGTACTGTAGATGTTCATCTTGGAGTGACCAACAACCTTCTTGATCTGTCCCTTCTCCTCAAGGTCAGCAAGGGCCTGGCGGGCCAAGCTGCCGTTGATCTTGAGACGGTCGACCAGAGTGGCGACAGTGATCAGACGGTAGGACTGGACATCCTTGTTGAGACGCTCAGCGGTCTGCTTCTCGAGGACGACGGCGTGCTGGGCCTTGTCCTTGACTATATTCGGAGAAAAAAATCGATGTCAGTAAATCATATTCCTCTTTTCATTTTGTTCTCGGTTTTTGTGTATCGGTTCGCGATCGATCGCATTCATGCATCATGTGCGTTGGTTGTGTGTGATATCCATCCATCCATCGCTATCGGGTAACATGTAGATGTGTGCTTCTTCTTTCTCTTCGTTCGATACAATAACAGGCGATTTTCGACTCTTGAACTCGATAGGGGGGGAATGATAATGATGGTGATAGTGATGGAAAACGGGGAGTTATAGCGTACCCTTGCCCTTGGACCACTTCTTTCTGGTAGGAGCCTGCGAAATAATATTAGTATTGATACATCTTTCCCCCTTTCTGCACTGCGAGTGCTACTCGGCGATGGTACTCACCATTTTGACTGTCTGATGTAGCTGTTCGACGGAGGAGAGCTGCACAACAGATCGAACGGTCTGAAGTTTGAGTGCCCAAGTGCGAAATTCGAGTGGGGGATGACTCAGCGTCACGTGCGGATGAACCCTAAGCCCTGGGCTGTCGGTGCCGCTCGGTTAGCATTGGCTGCTGCAATGCCGGATGTGATTGGCCGGTCGGGGTACACCTGTTTGTATGCTTGATGGTATAGTACGCAGTACTGGAGTATAAGGGTCTGCTATACATAGGTGGTACCCAAAGGTAGAATTAAGATTAAGTATAGTTTCCGCTATGTACACAGGTATTGTATCAGTTCGTTATAGGGTTTCCCTCATGAAATCTCCCTCGTAAAAGCATACCCGGCTTTGATGCCATTGGGTGTATAGTAGTATAGAGGACCAGCTGGCAATATGATCATTCAGCCGGATAAATGCGCTTTGTGGCACTCCTCGTCGGCGAACTCATCTGCTCGTACTAGGTCCGTAGCTACTTCCCTTGACTTTACCATTAATGGTAGTGGTAACCTTGAATTGTGGCGCATCTTCGACACTCTCAAGGTGACCAAGTACAAAGTCGTCCGGGGTTCCAAACCAGAACTTCGAATCATCATCCTCATCGAAAGACAGCCATCGCACCTCGTATCGTCCGGTTTCGCTTCGCGGGACGGGGATGCGCGTAACTAACGGCTGGCTATACGGCGACCAGTACCGAACAGCAGCGTAGGCGGTATTCGCTGTGGTTATAAGTAATTGCGTCTTGGAATGGTGCCACACGACCTGTCTAACAGTATGTTCGTGGACTAGCGCCGACAACAGGACTGGGGTGCTCTCCAAATCCCATATCCAGACAATGTTTGGTCGCGTCGGATCGACGGTGCCCAGAAGAGTCCCGCTGGCGCTAAAGGCCATGATCGACACTCCCCGGGGCGCCCCGGATGGCTCGACTGGCATACCGAACGCAGAGGAGCTCGATGCTTCAGCATATTCAAGGTCTCCGTCAGCTGCATAGCGTTCCCGCCAGACACTGGGGGAATTCTGCTCTATCTGAAAGACATGGGACAGTGTGATAGAACAGGAAAACTAGATTTATCAGCTTTGTCATGCATAGAGCAGCCATCCGGAGTCATCTTACTGTTCGTGTCTTGAGAATGTCAACAGTCCCATCGACCTTTCCAACAACCAGAAGCTCTGACACACCGCGTTGCCCTGTAACAGGGCTCCACTCTATCCCTCTAACGCCGAGGTCGAGCGAACTATCGATGCCCGAGGGGCCACTATACGTTCTGAAGAGCTGCCCATCAGCCGTGAAAATGAGGACTCTGGTGCCCGCACTCGCAGCATCCCACACGGCTATCCATCTCCCGTCCGGACTCCATTTGAGGCCCTGAGCGTCTATTGTAGGCAAGACTGCTCGGCCTATGAGCTCGTAAGATCGAAATTCGTGAATGGTCAATAGATCAACTGCATCCGGCTTCAGAAGAACAGCAAATTGCCTTGTTTTGGGCCGGTAACCGAAGCCATTGCTGTTCGAAAACTTGGGACTTTTGATGATTTGGCTTCGACCAGAGTCCAATCCGAAGACTGTTATTTTCGTGTTCCAGGCATGAAAGAACACGACCTCGTTCTCATCGCCTCCGAAGTCGACGTATGTAGCGCCAGGCTCAATGCTTTCGATTTCTGCGAGCAATTGCAACGGGTCCAATTGCCAGACCAGGATCCGTGAATCACTAGAACAAAGCACGCGTCTTCCTGGGGAACTCACTCCTGCGTAGGAGTGCGTGCTTGAAGGTAAAACAGGCTTGGATCTGGAGAACTTCAAGAACTTTGAAGCAATTTCCTTAAGCTTGACGATCTGTACCTCTTTGAAATCAGGCGATGCCGGGTCCAGATGGAGGACAAGATCTCTGCCATTCAATTGCGCGGCGTAGTCGCCATCCTCAGATAGAGAGATTGTGTTTGAGACTAAACTCATCATCAGTGATACAATTTGCTACCAAAACGGCTATAAACGCACCCCCTGCTCCGGTGGAGTCCATTGTTGATTTCAGCTGCAGCTAGGTTCAGTAACTGCCGTCGAGATGCAGTACAGAAATTATGACGCGTGCATGTACTCCTGGTATCATGCGCATCCTAGACACTGTTTCTCATCACGAGCTTCTAGGGATCGAAGTCCTGGGACTGTTTTGAAGGTTTCATTATTTATCTGAACCCACTTTATTGGAAGGCGCCAAGGCTTCACATAGATTAGGTAAGCAGTACTATGAAAACACAGATGTGACAGCTGCTAATGATAGCCATGCGCATCAACAAAGTCTGTAAAGGTTGAAAGAGAGAGGGCATCCATTCTCAATCTTAGATCATGCAATATATAAGCATCTGACACCTTGTACGACCAGAAACAGGCATATTGAAAAGACAGCTGAGTGGCGTGTGCATGTTCTTTCCCCGGATAAGATAAGAGGATCAACATTGATCCCCTCCGAAATAAATTAATTGTCGGCAAAAAAGCGCCCGCCATCCGCATCATTTGCGACTTACCAGACTCCAGATACCCTCCGCAAACCGCTACCTTGATTGCTCCTTTCGGGGACGAGAATCTCTTAGTTCGTAAAGATTCGTCTCCCTCGGTTCTCACCCCCCTGGCTGGGGCACTTCATCCCCAAGTTTCTACGCCCAAACGTGAAAATGGCGGTCCCGGAGACACAGCCCGCTCCGCAAGGAAGCGTCGCAGACCAGAATGCGCCTGTAGCTGCGGCTGCTGAACCGAGAAAGAAGCTCCTTGGAAGACAGTTCTACGAGAGTATTGGAAGCCCGAAGTACATCATTGCACCTATGGTGGACCGGTCTGAGTTTGTAGGTTCCTCTATGAACGTACTCTTCGATCACAACTAATCATCCCGGAGGCGTGGCGCATGCTCACTAGGTCGTTCATGACACCGGAAGACCAGAAGAAGGTTCTTGCATACTCCCCCATGTACCATGCGCGCTTGTTCCGTGAGCAAGCAAATGTCCGCGTACAGCACTTCCACCCTACTCGCGCTGCCGCCGGCAAAGGCGAGGATGAGTCGCCATATCTCGACGGAAACCCTTCGTTCGATCGGCCTCTGTTTGTACAATTCTGCGCCAATGATCCTGATGATTTCTTGGAGGCCGCGCGCCATGTGGCACCATACTGCGATGCGGTGGATCTCAATCTGGGATGTCCTCAAGGCATTGCGAAGAGGGGTCACTATGGTGCTTTCCTCCAGGAAGACTGGGATCTGATTTACAAGCTGATCAACCGACTTCACAACGAACTCTCGATCCCAGTCACTGCCAAATTCCGTATCCAGGAAACGAAAGAGAAGACGCTCGAATATGCGAAGATGATCTTGTCCGCTGGTGCGAACATAATCACGGTGCACGGACGGAGAAGAGAACAGAAAGGCCACAACACCGGACTGGCTGATTGGAGCTACATTCGCTATCTCCGCGATAACCTGCCCCCAGAGACGGTCATCTTCGCGAATGGCAACAACTTGAACTATGAAGATCTGGACCGTTGTCTGGAAGAGACAGGTGCTGATGGTGTCATGAGTGCGGAAGGCAACCTGTCCGATCCATCGATCTTCAGCAAGCCCCCTCCAGTTGGCAGTGAAGGGAGGGAATACTGGCGAGGCAGGGATGGAAAGGGTGGATATCGTATCGACGCCATGCTACGGCGGTACTTGGACATCATCTACAAGTACGTGCTTGAACAACCTGTTCCGGACAGGAAGCCGCTTTATCTTCCATCGGACGCAGTGGAAGAAGAACCTGAACAGACAACCGAAACAACCGAGGAAACCGAAGACGGCCCGCCCAAGAAGAAGCAGAAGCGCGAGAAGTCAAAGAGAGCGGCCTCTCCCAGTCTCGGTGTCATGCAGGGCCACCTCTTCCAGCTTCTCCGCCCTATGGTCTCTGTGCATACCAATGTCCGTGATGCGTTGGCAAGATCGAGACCTGGCGATATGCCAGCGTTTGAGAATGTCCTGGCTCTCGTCGAACAGGCAATCAAGAAGGGTCTCAAGGAATACGAGCAATTCCCGGAACGCTTTGAGAAAGACCCGAACCAAGAACTGACCGGATCCAAGGCGACCATTGCCGAGTATGGCAGGCCTTGGTGGATCTGCCAGCCACACATTCGACCACTTCCTGAGGAGGCTGTCGAACTGGGTGCGCTTACTGTGAAGAAGAAGAACGATGGCAACGAAAAGCCCAAGGCGGACGAGTCGTCTGAAAAGGCCACCCCTACTGCAGAGGGGTCTGCCACTCCTTCGAAGACGGACGGGGCAGTTAACACGCCTGCCACGGCGACTACTCCGGACAACCTGGTGAGCGGTTGATATCACGATTCAATATTTGGTGTTTTTGCGGAGTAATGGGACCAGCATCTTATACCCAAGTTGGGCATAGCTACTATTCATGTTAGATATAGACGCATACAGAGCACATAGTACATAGAGCTACGTTTATAAGCATAATTTTCAAAAAATACTCTCGAAAATCTCCAGGTTTAACATCACTTACAGTACAATCACTGGTATCATAATCCATGAAAAGCCCAACCCCATAAACTCCATCCCAACCCATATAGAACAGAAGAAAACCCCTCTAAAAATCCATAACAAGCTGCGGCGCCATCTTCTCCAAATCCTCAACCTAAACCCACACATAGTCAGCAAACACCCACATCACCCTCCAGCACATCAACTAAACACAAACACAAAGAGGGGAAAAGAAACAAACCTCCAAAAACCCATCCCCAATCGAAGCCCCCTTCCCAACAGCCTCAGTCCTCTCAAACGCCGCTCTCGCCAACGCCTCCCTCACAAAAACATCCACATACTTCGCGACAACCGTATTCGCATCCTTCGCGATCTTCGTCTTCTCATTCTGGAAATGATGATGCAGTAATCTTGTCAACAACTTCGGCGGAATAACAGGGTCGTTCGTGAGCACATCGTCAGATGGCTGATCCTTGTGAACGATCTCCGCGAGGATGTAGTCCGGTTCTGGTTCTGGCTCTGGGGATGATGCGTCTGAGTGGGCGGGGGACGAAGAAGAAGCGTTGTCGTTGTCGTTGTCGCTGTCTTCTTGGGAGTCGGCGGGGCTGGGTGATGATGGTCGGGGGCGTGCGGATTTGGATGACGAGGCTTTGGCTGGTGCTTCTTTTGGTTTGGGTCCTCGTTTGGTTGTTGTCGTTGATTTTGTTGTGGCTTTGGCTTTGGGTTTGCTGGTGGCTGCTGCGGCGGTTGATGATGATGATGCTGGGGCAGCGGCAGTGGAGGAGGTTCGGCTCGGTGGTTTGAAGGGGAGTTGTCTGCGCTTTTGCGCGGGTTTTCGTTCGGGAGGCATGGTGTGTTGGGTCTTTATTTTGAGGGTCCTTACTTTTGGTGGTTCAATTGACGATAAGGTGGTCTTCGTCGCGGGGATTCGATCTTCTTGCGCGGATGCGCGGGTCCGTGACGCGTGGTCAGGTGATTTGCTATCTATACAATCTATGTGAGTTTATCATCTTTGTTAGTTCTCAGTCTTTCATGGTGAGAGAGGTAGTTGATTGGTGACTGTACTATTCCCACTTGATATGGTCTGCATCATTTGCAGCATGAGGTTGGTTCTTTGTATCGAACTACACGATTACTTGGACATGATATATATGAGCGGTAGTAATCGATCTAGTTCATCTATTGAAGTGGGAAAGAATATCCTCACTATTCAATGGCAAGCAATATCCCCCCCAATCACTGTAAAACTAACCTTCAATCTCACCAAATAATATCAATCTATGCAACAGCAATCAATAAACCCGATACAGGCATTCAGTCGTCAGCCGGCGTCACCACTGTAACATCAAGTCCCGACTTCTCTAATATCTCCCTTGAGCGAGCCCACTCCACGCCAAACAACCCAGAGTTGAACCGACACGACCAGAGATCAAGAAGTCTTCCCTCTTGGTCTTCAATGTGATCAAGTTGTTTCTTCATATCTGCAATGGCAAGCTCGGTGTTCTCCAGCACTATATCTTCAGGACTGACCATCCTTCCGAGCCCTCTTGACGTGAAAAGGCAGATTATCCAATGGCGTTTCCTGCGGTCATTCTCATAGTCTCTCTTCTGTGGTGGAATAATGAGAGCAGTTCCCTCTGGCAGTCGAGCTTTTCGTGTGCCATCGCTTGTTGTGATAGTATTGTATCTGGGCTTGGAAGAGAATTGTCGGCAGTGGGATCGATAAACCTCATATGCAGCAGGGTACTGTCAAGCTTTAGTCAGATTTGCATAGCACCCTAGGTGAAGTACTACGAGAGACGTACATTGCTTCGGAAGACTCTTGCTATTCCCTTCCCCCAGGTGCCACGGCAGTTACATGCATCTGTTTCCATTATTTAGTTACATTCATATTCGTAGATAGAGAAACATACGGATCAGCGCTGCTCCCTCTGGAGCATCGAACAGGCTACCTTGGATCTCTAAGAGACCCCCTGTATTGCTTCTTGGCTCCATACGTACTGAGTGTGCTCTCTCTCTCTCTCTCTCTCTGTGTGTGTGTGCGTGTGTGATGATATGGTCCACCGTTCTTTCGAGAGCAACAGGACGACCAAGTACCAGACAAGGATTAAAAAAAAGGGTTTAATTCACGGGCGTTATTCGAATTATCAGCGGTAGTAAAGAGGCCAATAGACAAACCAAATTCGAATTCGAAGAAGGTAGCTACCGTGAATACAATCGATCACCGCTGAAACTTCCGCACAGTTTGTTCATGATGGCAATAAGTGACCTGTTAAGGAAATACAAAAGACTCGTTGGATGGCGAAAGTGAATGATAATGACAAAGAGTGTAAGTACAACATGAACAAGAGAATTGTTTTGGGGTAATGGTCACGTCAATGTAGGCTACTACCGCGTATCCCCGGACTTTCCATTCCGTTCTGAACCTTGACGGTTAAGAAAATGACGGAAGCCCCTGGATTTTGTACCTGACTTCGACTTGACATCGCTGTCCGTAGCATCACTTGCTAGTGACTCTTTGCCCTGCGATGGCGCCTGTGTGCCACCACAAGCCCAGGAAGATGTAGTTGCAACCGAAATAGGCGCGCTCTGCGAGCTGGTGGATTTCAGTCTTCGACTCATGGTTCGTGAGACGGTTTTGAATAGACCAGAGCCGTGATCTGGGGAAGAGCGCTCCAAACGGGCAATTTCACCCATCATTGTCACTCCGTTGGTCGCGAAGTTCTCTTCTGGAATTGGAATATATAAGATGACTCCTCGGTTTGGAGCCACATGGAGGATTTCTTGCAGTGCTGCCTGGATCAGAATGGTGCTACGAAGGTTGGTTATCGGTGCGATGAGGTATGGCAGCGCAAAAACTTTCATCAGGTAGGCTGGTAGATTTACTCTCCCGAATTGGATGCACGCGTCTTCTTGAATAGTGGTCATCATAAGTGTTTCGGATTTCTGGAAGATGCGTGCCATATGGGACGAAATGTTCGAGACAAGCGACTCCATTTCTTTAACCTGCACCTGGGGTCAGAACTATACAATGATCATACTCTCATTGCTGGGGATGATGAGCAGATATAGACCATCACGCACCTTGGTGTTAACCTTTATCTCTACTACCACGACCGAATCCTGGCTGATCTGGGTTCTGGGTGAGGTCAACGGACCCCTTGTGCTAAAGGCGTCTTCGAAGTACTGGCTTTTCGTTCGAGTCATCGGCCTCTCCTCAACACTCTTCCGCTCTACATGAGCTGGCTTGACATCCAGAGGTGCACCGCCAGTCAGAGCGGAAAGCGGGGCCTCATCATCATCCTTCTCTTCTAAGAACATGGATGGCCTCACAGGTGGCCTTTCTAGTTTATTCTTCTGCTTGAGTGTTGCCTCGGAGACATCAACTGATGCAAATGCTTGAAACGTGACAGGTGACTGGAGAACAGGTACTGGTGGTGATATACTGCCAGACGACGTGTTCGACAAATCGTTACGCCGTCTTCGCAGGGAAAAGTCAATCCTGTGGCGCCTTGCGGTCATTGCGGCGTAGATGTTTATGAAGTTCGTAAAGATTGCCCGCTAATTCTTTGCTGCAGTATAAGAAGATATGTAGGACTGACTTAGATTCCTTGCGATGGTTGTTGAGGCGCTGATTAGACGGGAGATACGATACTTCTAAGGGGTGGTACTTCCTGCCATTACTGGCTCCCACCGCGGTAAATTATATCTTTGTAGATAGGCAGGTACTAGCCATCACAACCACTAGGGCTGCCCGGTACACCCAGAAGGCAGCTACGGATCAGCCTTGCCATACACGAGTGTCCACCGACCAGTTGCACGAGGCTCACGATAGAATAATCACATCCCAGTCATAACCGCCAGTCCGCATCATGGAACCGACAAACACACTCAAGCCAAAAACCCAAGATAGTCAAAGGCAGAGTTGCCACTATAGAATATCTTGTCGATCCTCCGTCTCCTGTCCCACACGATCTCTCCATCCGACCGACGTTTGATATAGAGGATCCGGTGTTGAGGAATGAATTCCTCGTCGGTTGTCTCCTTCTTCCACGCATTGAAACCAGACTCCAAGCGTCCTTCGAATCGATCTTCATACCCAATAACGTAATTGGTACCATCGAAGGCAGGGTCCCAGATAATACGGTTGATTATGTCTGTGATTGAATTAGCGACCCTGCCAGGAAACCAGTCTTGAAATATACCTGCTGCAGGACGAAGTCTATTCTCCACAGGCTCCGGCTTCTGTGATCTTAACGTGACAGAGTTATACTCCGTCTCGAAGGAAGCAGGCGTTGGTGTTCTTGATTGAGCATTCGGCTGCGGTGTCGAGCTACGCTCGTAGTCCTGCTCCAGGGCATCCTGAACTTTCTGCTGCGTCTCGGTCGATGGTTCTGAAGCCATGATCTCAATAGCTATCACACTCTTCGGTTCTGGTACTGTCCTGGAAATGTTGATTATATGCTGAGATGATTGAAGACATGTTCACAGGTTATATATTCTTGCTAAAAAATAGTGCGACACAACCAAAGGCCATCAACTGGAAGTCTACTATGTTGCTCATATTGCCAATTCCAACAATCTGTGTAAGCATGATCAAAGTATGTTGCATGGGAGGCCTGATAGATCCACCGCATCGCATCAGATCACGTACTATACTGATGCCCTGGATGCTCGCCGTAGTCTGAAACGGGAAAGTGAGTCGAATGAACGTGGCTTAGCGCACTCCTGGGATGGAAATATGACTCATGATCGAGTGTATACATTATGAGTGATGTTGAGTCAGACTTGGCAATGAACTGTTTGACCATAGGAGGAGTTTCGAGGAGAAGCAACATCGAGTAGCATCAGGTGCAAAAAATGCAAGTGTTTCCGAAGAAAGGGAATGTAATAATAGTATAATGGAGTACTCGGTAATAAACAAAAAAGGAAATTTGAGCTCCGATAGGGGGAATCGAACCCCCGGCTGCCGTGTGAGAGACGGCGATGTTAGCCACTACACCATATCGGATCTTGTTGAAGGACGGAGCTAACTTTTGCAACATAAGCCATGGCCTAAAGTTTTGATCATTAAATCCATGCTAGTTGTTGGATTGACTATCATTGAATATGGAAGAACACCCAGGCTGTAAAACGGAATGGAAAGTAAGACTGAATTCTAAGAACAAACTCCAAATGTGCGGGCGGCAGAACCCCGCGTCCTCAAGGTACACAGTCTTGGCTCCAACGGAAGTCGGGTCTCCTCACGCGGCGGACCGAAACCAACTGTTTCAACCCGCATTCGCGCGCAAACGCGTCTACCTAAGAAGTCCGAAACCTCCTTCACCCCTCAATACGAAATCTAGATCATGAACCCTGACAGGAAGATATCAGGATGAGTGATGCGACAACTTCCCTGCTCACAGAGCATTTCAGCTATACGCCCCTAGTTCGTATGGCCCTTTGGCGACGCGCTGTTGAAAACAACCCAAGCTGACTCGGCGCAGTCTCTCATAGATGACATTATCAACTCGATCAACAACTTAATCTATCAAGCTATTTCAAGTCTTGAAACAGGACTACTGGGCACGCCTCCGGAGCGCCTGGGTTTCTCGCATGCGAACAATGGCTCGACTATACCTGACACCGACGAAGACGGGA
The DNA here is from genome assembly GCF_003184755.1 of Aspergillus piperis CBS 112811. Lineage (NCBI taxonomy): Eukaryota > Fungi > Ascomycota > Eurotiomycetes > Eurotiales > Aspergillaceae > Aspergillus > Aspergillus piperis. The sequence continues at coordinate 599,234 of NW_020291594.1, forward strand.
ATGTTATCTACCCAGAAGCACAGCTGGAAATCGAAAATGGACTACATCAGCTAGAAACACTGCTCGAGGCGACAGTCGACAAAACTTTCGATAAATTTGAGCTTTTCGTGCTGCGCAATACGTTCAAGGTACCCGATGATCTGATGGGATGGATTCGGCTGAAGCACTACGAGGTATGTTGACCTATCAAGCTTCTAGCTCCCCTTCTCTTCTAACCAGCCTGTCTCCTGATCAGAATCTGAACTTGGAGCCCCCCTCCGATGCCCCCACTCCAGAGACGATCTCCGCCCAGCGGAAGAAGTTACACGAAACCAAGAAGTTGAATCGGGTGCTGAAACAGGAAAGCGCACGTAATGAGGCCGTAATTGCTCAGTTACGCTCCATCCTGTCGAATGCGCAGACCGCAAAACAGGAGAATGGTGTCACGCCCAACGGTCAACCAAACCTGGACTTGTCTTTCTTGACTTCTAGCCCAGCTGCACAGCAGCTACGTGTCGGTGCCGCTACCGGATCAAACACCCAACATACGCCGATCACCACGAACGCTACGTTCATATTGTCTCAGCTCCCTGCTCTACAAGCGCTGCTTAAGGAACTCCGGCCGAAATTGGCGACTCTACCACAATCCGGAGATAAACTGGATACGGAACCCAAAGCCGATGCGAGACGCGAGTACATCGAGAGCAGAGTTAGGCTGCACCTCGAAAGGGCTGGTCAGTTGGCGGTCGGTAGTGATAATACCACCGTCGTTGCCGGCCGTAAGATTGATATTGCAGAGGCACAGGCTCTTGAGGCCGTTACGGGAATGCTTACGCAAGGAGACAAGAAATCAGCTTAAAGACTTGAACCGAGAAACACTGGGATGGTTATTTGTCCCAGTTCCATCAAGGAGATTTATTTTCACTCAGTCAACCGAATTCATGCCAACCACGACACGCTCCATGTCTGCTGGTCCCGTCTGAATGGAACAACATCCACCTTGTCCGACTTCAAGATGTTCGGGATCTTCTCATCCTTCTTGTCGATGACGATGAACTCCTTCTGCTCTTCGCCAATGCCATAGAAATTGCGACCAAACTTGCTCATGAAACCCTCAATAATCTCGGGGGTGATGTCTTCCTCCTTCAAGACGCCATTCTGGCAAGCTTGCTCGAACGCGTCGATGACAAGCTGGGTGGTGTGGGGCTGAGTGAACACACCGGCTGCGATCTTATCGCCTCCTCTCTTGGACACGGCCGGGTGAGGTGCGCTGTCGGATCCGAAGAAGAACTTGGGATTACCGGAGGCTGCTGCGCGCAGAAGGGCATCACGATCCGCGGGCGTCTTGGCGACCGGCTTGCAGAAGCAGAACGGATCTCCAGCCCAGGAGTCAATGATGATCGACAGGTGATGGGCCGTGACTAGAACAGCTGTTAGTGTACGATTATCCAGCTATGGAAAGAGTCCTCACTTGTTCCGGCAACAGTAGGGCCACACTTCTTGACAGCCTCAACCGCAGCGGCGGTGGTGCAGTGCTCGAGAATGATCCTCAGCTTGGGAAATTTCTCGTGCAGCTGGAGCAGGGTTGGCAGGAAGCGCTCCTCTGCTGTCAAAACGGTCACATCACCCTTGGATGGGACTTCACCGTGCAGGTTGAGGATCATATCCTGACGCTCCATCTCAGCGAAGACGGGGTAGAACTGAGTGTAGTCGATGACGCCCGAGGAGGAGTTAGTAGTGACACCGGCCGGGTAACTCTTGACGCCAGTGATGCCGCGCTTCTTGGCATCGATGATGGTCTCCGGGGTGATAGTCTCATGGAGATACAGAGACATGAGATAGTTCACATTGGGCTCAATGGCCTGCAGACGCTGCTTGTACTCAAGCGCGCGGTCAACGGTGGTCACGGGAGGGACCAAGTTCGGCTGGTGAAAGACATTCAAGTTACTATATTGTCCCAATTGCAATGCAGCAGCTCCACCAACCACATATAAATATGGTCAGAAGATCAAAGCGGTATAGAGTGTTGAATTTACCATAACAAAAACGGTGTTGACACCACCCTGTCTAATAGTAGGAGTAACAAGCTCCATCATATCACCATCGCGAAGATGCACTTAACTCCACCAATCCCAATTAGCCAAATCGAAATAATCCTAAGCGCAATCACCCCCCTCAACAACGGATACAATTGGCACAATTTTATCCAAACAAAAATTAGTACGCACCATGAAAGTCCGCGGAAGCGGGGAGCTTCACGCCCTGCAGCTTGGAGAGAGGCATTCTTTTTCCCGAACAATAGTAGAACTTTGAGTACCGAGGTATAACCAAATTAGGTCTGAAGATTCGAGGAAACAGCATGAACCAAATACTGAATCCAATCAATGATGTATAATAATAGTCAATATCTGGGGGAAATCAACTACGTACAAGAAATTCCCATGGACCGGTTTTTCCCCGCCAATTTTTTGTCGCGGGGGAATTTGGGATCCATGACCGCCTTGCTTGTGATTGGTTGGTGTGGGGTGTGGACATGTGATGTCACGGGGGTGTCCGCGGTGGTTGACATCCTGGCGCTTACTACTCCTGGGTAAATACTAGGGAGTCTTCTACATCGCGTCGCTCCGAAAGGCTCGGGATGTGGAGGGTATCTTACAATGATACAGGCGGTTTTCAAGTTTATTGTGTGCTATGGACTAACGAACAGCCGTTACACTCGTCGTAACTTAGTGTTCTGATGACTGAGAGCTAATACTCCCTCGCTTACCGTCAGATGATTACGGCCTAGATCACTCTGGAGAAACAGACTCTACATCTACTTACATTGAGTTATTTACTTACTCTCCAGAACTACAGTTCATCCGCCTACTTACAACCAATGGCAAAAGCTACGGTTTTGTGAAAATGACGCACAAGTCATATGCTATCATTCTTAACTTGGAAGCTTGATCACGAAACACACAGTGCCTTCAATCTCTCGAGACTCACCACATCATTCTGTCATCTCCTGTGGCATCTATACCAGAGCTCTCTTAGAATTGGCCTCCAGTAGGCTGGCTACCACTGGGCTGACCACCACTAGGCTGGCTGCCACCAGACTGACCACCACCGGGAGTGGAAGAGTCGTCATCAACAGCAACACCACCGCTGGAGGTGTAGACGAAGCTGTAGTTAGGGTCATAGGTGGCAGACACATTGACAGCGACAGTCACCCATCCGAAGAGACCATCGTCCAGGCTGTCTCCGAGGTAGACGTAGTTCAAGACAGGGTCAGAGTCGGAGTTTTCAGTCTCGTCGGAGAAGACGCGGTCCTCTGCGTTGGTGGTGAGCGTGACGGTGTTGGTGTTGTAAGGGTAAGTAGCCTCCACATCGTTGATGAGATCCTGATCCCAGAAAAGCTGACCAATATGCGCAACAGTGCCGCCAGTAATGGTGTTGTTGTCAAGCACAGTCACATCCAGGTGGGCAACCATGTGATGATGGGTGGTACGGCCGGAGTAGTGGCCCGGGAAGAGAGACTCGAAGGTGACAACACCGTCAGAGTCAGTCTTCTGGATACCACGGAGGAAGGTGGTGTTCAGGTTGGAAGTGTCATCGGTGTTTCCGTTGCCGTTGGCGACAAGGCCGGAGTAGACACCGGTGGCATTGCAGTTCCAGATATCCCAGTACAGGTCGGTGATTGGCTCGCAGGTCTCAACGTTGATGAACTGGCCTTCAATCACCACGGGGACACCTGATTGGTCTTCGCGGACGTCCGACCGAATGTACTCGCCAGGGACATAGTAGGGACCAGTCTCACCCTCTGGGTTCAGAATGCAGGTGCTGGTATTGGCAAAGACCTCGCTGGCGGAGGAGTCGGGTGTGATATCAGAACCGGTCACAAGATGGGACTTGTTGAGGACCGAGTCAGTATCTCGCCCAGCAAGGCGCCTCCGGTGGAGGTCCACCAAGGCCCTACGGCGAGCCTCGGCACGAGCATTAAGACCACTGCGCTCGAACTTGGAAGCACAATTCTCCAAGCCACGACGCATGTTGGCTTTGAAATCCAGGAGGTCAGAGTTGGCGCGCTTCTCTTGGTGGCCGGGATGGGCAGTGGCAAGAACTGCACATCCTACCGCGGCCAACTTGATAACGCTCTGGACATGCATTTTGAGGGGGCTTAAAAGATGATGTTCAAAAGGTCTGGACAAGGAACAGGCGATATTTGCAGGGGGTGGAAGCTAGAGAGGCCTTGAAGAGACTGCTTTCTGCTGGATGTCTCCCTCATATTCCTCCCGGATGAAGGGCCTTTATATGCTGCTCCCTCCATCATGGGCGTCGATATCAAAGTGCGCGTTGCCGATGTACTGTGCAGTCTATACCAATCTGGGCGCGGACGATTTTGCCCTTGCGCGGAGTCTGTTCCCTTGCCGAAGCGATACCAATCTCCAAAGACAAGTAACTGTCGTCAGCAGTGGGTATAATCAATGACGAGTGTGTACTAATCCCTGCTTGCTCTATCCAATGTTGCCGGCCAAAAATGAGCGAAAGCGTGCTCAAGTGATGAATCTACTTGCCAGGAAGGAAGATGACGAATCCCTCCCACCGGCCAAGACCATCGGCCGCGGGGACGCTGCGATGAAGCTCGCCCGCCAAGACCGCCTAATGATGTCCCTCAAGAGACCAACACCCCAGACGCCGCGTGTCATTACTATCCAGAAGCCACTGATTGGCTTGGCTTTGAGGAAAACTGCGATGATCTGCACATCAGGGCTTAATATTCATCCGGTATCAATCAGCACAAATGCGATTCGCGACAAATTGGTGGCTTTAGCTCGTGGTCCTGGCCCAGGCGTGCTGAGTACCTACGGAGCAATACCCGTAGGCTTGGCGAAGCCAAGGCCTGTTTACAGCCCTAGGTGCAGACTGGCTGTGAGTCGCGCTGTCTGGTAGGAATTTCGGGCCCCAAGGACCCCATGATCCCGCTGCAATTATCCCGCTGCCCACTCTCAGAGAAGTGTGCGTGTTTCAATTATATGGTGGCTTGTGGGGACCCCAGATGAGTTTTCCACAGAGACCGGAAGGATACTTGAAATCGCTTGTTCTCGGATGGTCGGCTTCACTTCGCCGTAGGCTGAAAGCTAAGACGAGACATGTGCTGGCTGATTATGCCGAAGGGAAGATTGCAGTGCTGATCGCTCGCCTAGTCAAGAGCTGTGCAATCAAGCTTCGCCTTGGAACAGTCGTAGGCGTTATTGTAGGGGGTGGGACATGAAGTCTATGACCCATTCATAGTCTGCATACAGGTCCCGTGCCACGGCTTCATCGCGCTTCTTTTGGGTGATGATCGACACCTATATAACAAATACACGTCTCTGAGGTGGATGGCATCTGCCTCATTTGATCCCGACCATTGTGGATGCTCTCTAGTGATGGGAAAATATACAAGCTGCATACCCAAGAAAGCTGGACAAACAGACGGTGCGGAGAATGTCCCATTAGGGCAATTCTCAGAGCGGAGTCTAGACCTCCAACAGACCAACAGGAACAACAGAATGTGGAGAACATGCAGAGAAATCTCCGCGCATGAGCAAATGATGTTATTGAGCCTGATGTGTAGTCGAGTCTGGGGATTGAGTTGCGTGCACTCTGAGAGATCGAGGCATAGCAATATCCCAGCAAGGCATGCGCTTCCAGAGAGAATACATTGCCCCAACGGGCCTCTCGCATTGGTGGAATCATCAAAGCCACAGGATGCAGTGACGGCAACCGATCCACGTGAAAGCTGCAGTCCTTTGACCTGGATTAATTTTATGTTCAACCCTCCCATACTAGAAGGGGCGCAGGCCCCAACTTTCAACTCATCCTCGAGGATAGAACGAGTGGTGCAGGAATGTACCATCGATAGGACTGGGAGCTATCATGCTCATCAGCAGATGTCTCCTTTTGATCCATGATGTTCGAAACAAATGAGTGGCGTTTCAAACCGGGCTTATTCACACCAATAGAACTGGAAGCGACGGACGTGTTACACAGAAGCCGAGTGCCTTTGTCCCAGTCCAGATCATCCATTCGCGCTGCTCGATGCACCGACCTCTTCTAAGCGCCGAAGGAGACAAGGCTGCATCAAGTCAGTCTGAAGGATTCCTGCGTCTTCGCGCTCATGCAGGAGACAGCAAATAGGCGCGGCGCATTTCCCGTGGGCGGCTATTAGGCTTTCATGGCTGAAGGGCTCTCGTGAAAATGTTTCACCTATTCGCGCTTTGTGTGAGACCATTCTTATTTTTGGCAGCTGAAGAATGCTGCAGAAGTTCAGATGGGCTATTCATTGCTTGCATAAGTAGTTGATATCTGCAGGTTTTCCTGTCAGGGTCTTTTCTATCTTGTCTGTACACTACCTTCCTTACCGTCTATAGCTTCGATTCGTTCCACTCCTTCTCCCATAGATACCCTTCTCTCTTTCAATTCAACCTCTTATTCAGCCTTCTGGCAAGGCTCTTTCTTCTCTACACTCCTCCACCTCTCACAACCCACCCCATAAAAAAACAAAAGAAAAAGATAAAAAAAAATATACACCATGGACCGCAGCCTCTCCACCGAATCCACCATAACCACCACCATAACCTCAACCGCCTCCATCGAAGAAGAATCCAAATTCCTCACCCGCACCCAACACCTCCGACACACGCGCCTAGCCCTCGCCATCCTGACCTTCCTAACCACCATCCCAACAATCGCCTGCGAAGCCATCGCCCTCCACCACTACCGCCAAACCTCCCCATACGCACGAGTCTGGCTCAATCTCTGGCCTTTGAACCTAGATCTCAGACCCACCCTTGCCCTACTCGCCTGCGGCTGCGTGATAGCATTCCAGAACTTGCTTTACATCGTTACTGCCGTTATTCCTTCCGTGAGTTCCTATACACCAACTTCCATTATCGAAAATGTGATACTGATAATGAACTATAGCCCCGCCCCCACATCCGCCTCCTCAACCTCCTCGCCGCAGTAACCGCCCTCTCGGGCTTCATCGCCGCGCTCGTGGGCCTCATATTCGTGATCTATCAGCCTGGAGCGAAGCACCCGAGCGGGTTTAGTGAGATGGAGACGCTGCATTCGTGGACGTGTAAGTGGGGGGTTGTGAGGAATGGATATGATTCTGTGAGTGGGAATAGCACTATTAGTGCTAGTACGAGCGGTAGTTATAATGCCACGGTTGGGGGTGATGTTACAGCTCCGGTGCATTTCAAGCGGGATTGTGATGTCACAAGCGCTGGGTTTGTATTGCTTTGTGTGTTGCTGGGGTTGGAGGTTGTTATGGGGGTCGTGGTTGGTGTAGGGGTTTGGGTTGAGAGGAAGGTTGGCGGGTTGAGGGGGAGGATTGGTGGGGGGCTGGAGGGTACGGGACGTGGAGTTGGGGGAGGGGGAGGGGTGAAGGGGGAGAGTAAGGTTTCTGTGGGGGGCGTGGAGAAGTATCCTGGGACTTGATTGAGGTGATGAGGTGGGCTGGGTTGGGATGGTTGAAGGGGGTTAGGATGTTGGTGTTGGTGGATGTGTTGTGGGAGTAATAGGTAAATTGATATAGTCATGATAGGGTATGCACTACATCCATGAATGTAATGTAAGGCTGGGGCGTTACAGCTTCGCTCCTCCCTTTCCTTTGCTACTGTCCATCCTCACTCCCTCGTCGTCCTGTTCTGCGACTTCTAGCACGGGCATCTCTTTCGGCATCATGCGTCTTGGATTGCTTCCGGAGATGACGGAGTACTTGGAGAAGTCGGTCACCCCGCAGTAATCACGCAGGAAGTCCTCATCGAGAGCTAGAAGTCCGTTCACGACGTGTGCTGGGGTGTTTAAGATCCCGAGAATTGCGTCAGAGAAGATTGTCTGCGTTTGTTAGTATCTATCACAAAGGAACGTATATGATAATAGGAACCTACCGGCTTTCTCAAATCAGCCTTTCGCGAATCGCCATCATTCGCAGGGTTCATCTCCGTTGCTGCGCTTTCAACAGCCTATTCATAGCACCGTTAGCCAGCCACAGCTCAAAGCAGGGTAGTCAACATACCGTAGCAGGCCAAATACTGGTAATAGCCATATCCGACTTGCCCTCTCTCACCCAATCCATAGCCAAGCCACGAGTAAGCACACTCATCCCGACCTTGCCTGTGTATTGTCAGCACTGCCCAGAACCTTATTTCCTAACTCAAAGACTCACCCATAGCATAAGCCGTCTTTCCCCTGAAAAACCTTGAATAAATCGGCGGCGAGACCACCACAATTCTCCCCTTCCACCCATTCTTCTCAAATACCGGCAACGCCGCCATGATTGTCGCATACAGCCCCTCCGGATTGACACGCTGCATCAGCTGGAACCTCTTGAGAGGCGTATTGGCAACAGACGACCACCATATCGCACCCGAGTTGTAGACCAGAACATCCAGCCGACCACCGCTAATCCGTACAGTCTCGTTCACCAGGTTATCGATTTGAGTGGGGTCGCGCACATCGACTTGGACGGGGTGGGCGGTGCCGCCGGCGAGGGTGATTTCGCGGGCGACGGTGTGGATGGTGGAGGCGGGGGAGTTAGGGTCTGGTGGGAAGGGTGCTGTGGGATCTGGCGAGGTGGCTGACTTGGCGGCTATTATTACTGTATGAAGTGTTCTTTGTTAGCGAAGATACTTGAGAAGAATGTGTCTGGCATACCGGTGTATCCGTTCTTCGCAAGGTCGATAGCAATCTGGCGGCCAATGCCTCGAGAGGCGCCCACGACTAGGGCGACGGGGTTGGGAGACTGAGTAGTCATGATGACAGTCAATTGAATAAACCACGCTTTGTGTATTATGAATAGCTAGATATTAATTACAGGCACATCGAGATGCCGTGGGTTGATATAGAGGTCCGGGTTCGGTCATCCTCGGTAGATGGAGTGATTAGTAGTCATTTGGCCGAGCGCGCGGCTCGGCCCGTTGACAGAGGGTTTAGTATGGAGATGAGGGGTTCATGGGACAGCTTTATGCCCTGTCGTTTATTGAAGGCATGAGTGACTCTGACACAATGTGTAAGTTAGTTTTGTTGTTGAATTGCTGGAAGGTGTTGTAGAAGGCCATCCATAGTTTCTCCTTATCGCAGCAACCTCGGCGTTATCACTGCATCTCCATCGCCGCATCTTGGCTCCGATTGGCTGTATTCATTACATAATCAACCATCGTATCCTCCACCGCCCTGGCAGAATCTCGCGTCTTTCGCAGCGTTTCACTTTTCCACTTCAGCAACAGACATATACATCACAGTTATCTATCAGAATGCCACCAGATATGGGTTCTCCCGCCGCAGAGCTTGACCTGGATGACGAGCAGTATGACTCCGCCGAAGACGAGGACTTTCAGCTCGACGCAGCCCAAGATGACGCCGACTCGGGCATGTCCGATTCCGACGAAGAGGAGGCTGTCGACGAGACAGCGCCCAAGCGACGAAAGAAGGATGCTAAGGATGCTCAAGCAGCTGGTGATGACGACGAACTGGCGTCTGGGGATGAGGCGATGATTCAGAAGGCAAAGAATAAGAAGAGGAAGAAGGGAGATGAGGACGTGGATGTGGATCTTGATGATGACGAGGAAGGGGGAACAGGAGGTTTCGTGCGGACGCGCGCGATGAAGATGCGAATGTACGTGGTTATCTATGTGTCTGACAGGCTATCAGATTTGTGATTATACTGACACGATACTGCTACAGTGGAGAAGAGCGCAAACCGCTCGCGAAGATCGACGGCGCTACGGTTGATGTGGATGCGTTATGGGCGAAGATGAACGCTCCAGACTCGGGAGTAGATGCTTCAGCACAGGATGAGAGCAAAGATGCTACGCCTGCGGCTGGACAGAACGACGGAGAAGCGGCAGGAGGTGACGATGCGACTCCTTCGGCACAGGAACCCCAGACGAACTATACTGAAGAAATGGTGAAGATCAAGCGCACATACAAGTTTGCCGGAGAGATGATTACGGAAGAGAAAATTGTGCCGAAGGATTCAGCGGAGGCTAAGCTATTCCTGGCGGGCGAGAAGGACGCGGAGACCGTGACTGCTGCAGATGTCGACCATGCCGCGAACGCCAAAGACGCCCTCAAACTGCGCAGACCCCTTCGACGACCCTCCCGCTTCGACCCGAATCCGACCGGCACGATCAAGAAGAGCTGGGAGAAACAGCCCGTTACGGAGGCGACGGCTGGGCAGGAAAACGCCCGGGGACCGAAGATCAACACGGTCGAGAAATCGCGTCTGGACTGGGCTGCGTACGTGGACCAGGCTGGAATCAAGGACGAGCTCAACGTGCACAGCAAAGCGAAGGAGGGATTCCTGGGTCGCATGGATTTCTTGGACCGTGTGGGGGCCAAGATAGACGAGGAGAGAAGAAATGCTCGTCTGAAGGGGCTTTGAACTGCTTCAGTTTCAACTTCCTCTTTTCCTTTGGCTTCCCGACTGCCTCTCGGCCCTGGCATATACCCTGTCCGAATCTCCTCCCATGCAGAGGCGGAGCAATGCTAGAATCTTCAGCATTGGACCCACTGTCCCAGGCCACGACTTCTTCAAAAGGGTACGTATCCCGGTCTGCAGGTCTGGCTGGCTACATGCCACAATCCGCACGGAAGACCGATGCGGTGTATATTAGCTATCATCCATAGCTGGAGGTAGTGCCAGACACGTGCCTCCGCCTCGATCCACCGGGCTCAGCTTATCTCCGCACCGGACGGTTCGCTTACGCGGATGGATGCTGCTGGTTGGATGGGCGTATATTGCCTATGCATCGCACTAGCATGACTGGCGTAAGTGCCAGCCAGGGCGATGTTACGACTTATGACATGTGAATTTGGAGATGTACGATATTGTTAGGATGGTAATCTTTCTTGATCCAATAGAATGATATTGGTTGCACACGCTGTATAGCTAGCTACATAGTACTTTAACTGATCCCTTCATCTAATAAAAGGAGTAAGGGAGAAAATGAAACATCTCATGAGATTGTCCTCCAGTGGAGCTTCGAATATACCATTTGAAGCTCTTCAAATCGATACTCTGCTAACATCCGTCGGAACTTGGTAGTTTCCTGCGTAGTCAGCTGTACTCGAGGAGAATGTGTGATCTTAATAATTCCCCATATTCCGAGTATCTACTTTATCAGTGAGTGTGATTTTATCAGCACCATGCAACCATTTGAAAATTCATCCCACTACGCAGGATTGCCTCCTTGTACCTTTACCAGCTCCGGTTAGTACGGCACTGATGTACACTTCTTCACCGCGGAAGTAAACCCACACTATACCCCTTCACCCCTAGAGTAAGACCTGGTCGCGCAGACATTTCAGCATAAGTTGCAACAATAGTGAGACTTTCACCTCGATCTGGTATGCCCAATGCTCATTTTCTTCTCATGGATGTGACTATGGCATCTCTAGCATGTTTTCACAACAGTCTAAAGCTCGATAGTCGTATCATCAGCACCGCTGATAACTACACCAGCATCCTTCTTGTCCATACAGTTTTCCGCATAGAACTTTTATAGTCACTTTGGCACATATCAGCACTAAAAATTCGCTCAATGCCCGGATAAATGCTGCAGTTAGCTGCAGATGTGAAATGTCTCAACGGCTCTGGGAACGTGTATAGCTGGTTGCAGTGGCAAGCCGAAGACAAGAGCAACCAGGAAGGCAGACAGACTTTCGCGTAGGAATTGTTGACAAACGCCGTGCCGAGGATCTTCTATCGCTGTTCTTGAATTTCTTTCTTTCTGATGTCCCTGGTATTTGTAAACTTGAATTTCGATCTTCTCAGCATAAGTGAAGATAGTTCTTCTTGATCTGTAGATATCTGATTATGCACCATAGACATATGAAGACTACATTGAGTCTGTCCAAGGCTAGATTAAAATGTGCAGATAACTGCCACATATCCATTTCTTTTCTAGAATCATCATCATTTTTGTAGCTTGTTTCTGCTTACCAACACCTTTCCCAGCTCGTCGCAGTCGACTTAAACTTTTGGGCATACTTGGACTTATACCAATCGGATACAGCGGATAGCCCGTGTCTTTTTTTCCAATGCGTTATAGGTTGTGAGAACCACGGAGTATCGACTGTCACTTTCCGGAGTAAACATTCGGTGGTCCTTTAGTTAGGCGATCATGGATATACAGGGAATTGCTTCTCTGGAGCCGATTATCGCCATATTAGATGCACATAAATCTGAGGGACTTCCTCATGTCGTCGCAGAGGTGGTCGATGACTTAATGATACCTTCGATCATCCTGCAATGGTCATGTAGTCCACGTAGGTTTAAGCCCATCACAGCATTTCCATGATATCTCAACAACAAGCATATTTGTAAGAGGAGTGATGGCTTATATCTTCCCACAATGTGATAGGAAAAAGAATGTCTGCTGTACGATCCAGGTTCCTTTATCAGTTGGTTTTGTCCATGTCTTTCATAAGCCTCTCCAGGCCAACCCCCAGAAACTGTGCATTGGCATTAGCTGCGAGAAAGAACACCTAGGCCAGATTATCTCTCTGTCATTCTCTTCAGTAACTATTACCAAGCTTGTCGCTGATAGGACTTGTTCCGTCAAACTTTCTCAAATCCATGGGGTGAAAGGAAAGAAGAGGATTTGATCTCGTGTTTGTACCTGCAGCGCTACTCTACTCATTATAGCGACGCTTGACCGTATGGAAGTCGCGTGGGTCTCTGTATGCGGACATAACGAGCAATGAACTTTCCCACCAGAGCATATTAAAATAATGCCTAGTTACCATATCGCGCTGATAATGACGAAGTTCCAAAAGCTGTCGGGAGGCGGCGGCAGCGCTTTGGTTCGGCAATGTTATCGCCAGCTCTCATTTGACAAGTACGGCCAGTCAGAACAAGCAAAGAAGAAGAGACGTACCAGATAGACAATCACAGCGACAACAGAAAACTGTGGAAGGATGACTAGCTTCTTCAGTGTTTCAGTATCTTTCTCAGTCCTGAAATTGCTAATAAGCATCCAAAGATATTATCAGCGTGTCGAACCTTCCAGCAACATATTAATATCATTAGCCCACTGGCTGTCTTCTGGAGGAGGAATAATCCCTATATCCCTTATAATTAGTGCAGTTGTGGTGATATTCTCAAAGGTGATATTATTCTGCTTTGTATATCAGATGAGACCAGGAAATGCAGCACAGACACGAACTGCACGAGTCATACTCGCGAGTTTGGCTTTTAATACTGCTTTATTTCTGACTTCTAAGGCATCCTTCTTGAACAGCTGCATGCGCTCCTTCCGGAGCTCTCCCAGTAACTGGTAATCTGGCTCTTCGAGCGGGCTGTCGACGTCCTTGATATGCTTCAATGGGAGTTTCAGGCATGGTTGCCCGAACCATATTCGCGGTGCATTTAATGAAGTTGGTTGCTTGGAAGAAGTCACAGAGCCTGTCCAAAGGCAAATAAAAAATATCTACCTAGATTTTATAGAAGCCGTCTTAGACTGCTTCCTGAGCTCTCCAAGGTACTCATGGTTTAGGTATACTGTGGCCGGGTAATAGTCCACTCCAGTATCTCTGTGAGCTCCAAAAATAATTAAATATTATAAGGAGAGAAGGGGCAGGGAATAGCAGATAAAAACCAATTTACGGGTTACAGCATGCCTTCAACTTGTCGAGAATACAGACAATGGGGCTGCTGTCACTAAAGGAAAGGTAGCACTCGTCGCAGAATGTCCGCGCGATGGGGATATTATGGATGGTGATTCTTTGTAGCTGACCTTTCAGCCTGGTCTTGGACAAACTATGCCGCAGATGGACCTCGCAATTTTCGAATATCAGTAAGCTGGCGAGTATGATCAGCAGCTCCAGCTGCAGGTCACGCGTATTTATCTCTCACTCCTTCTTGTCAGCTAGGGTGATCTTGCCAGACTGCCAGATAATACTTAGCTCAAGCCAGGTCTTTAGATGATGCTTAGGCAGGATAAAGGCTTCATGATGATTTCCATCCTTCCATTTGTCAAACTTCTTGTCAAACTTCTGAGTATCCATACTCTTGAAGATAGACCTGTGACACATGACAAATTCCATTTGTTTAATCAGAGCATAAGTGGGATCCACGAACTTTCCCCATTCGCTTACCCAATTACCAAGGAGTGCCTTATCAACAAAGATATAGATCACGCCTGGCTGGAGTTTTGCAAGCATGTGGTTGGGAGCAGTGGGGCGACAAAACGCCTCTTTGATGAGTGGTCGTCTCTTTATAGACTAACCAGGTGGCCCCATACAATTGGTACAGGTAGAGACTCAGTCTTTCTGGATTCCTGCAATGGGGATTTTGCACTGCGGGTTCAGAGTTATCGCATGAAAGGCCATCATTGAAGTAGTTTATGCTTTCTGATGATTAGCCAGGGGCATATAGATAAACCAGGTAGTTGACAGGTATACCTGCTCCGAGAGTTTGTTCCACCCCCATCATTCAGTGATACTTTCGTCTGGTGGTTCTCCCTGGTTCGGCTGTAAAAGGCTTTTACAGCTTTCTTGCCCTCCAGAGCCGGGCGAACGCAGGACAGACAGGCAGCCCTCCACGTTAATAAACCCCAGCCATGACGATCATAAGATTAGCTTTCTCAGCCGGTCCATGTGCCAATGGGCATGGTTGGGTTTCTCCTTGTCGATATACAGTAATGCTTGACTCAGCATTATGCAGCACGGAGCCTTAGACAATCTGTAACTGGTTCCATGACAGAACTAATAAGAGTGTCAGGAGTAAAATCTCTATGCTTTTTCTCGTGCCGGGGCAGGGGAGATTTTATCAAAAAGGACTCGATATCTTCATGGTATGTGAATCTGACGACCGTTCCCAGTCTCGAGCGTTTTTTCTTCTTCGAGGCGAAGCAACATATATGGCGAGACGTATTTGTATGTCATGCACTTGGTGGTACATGCTTGTTCAGAGATCCCAGAGGGCCATGACATCTGTTTTGCAATCGTCAAAGCCTCGATATGTTGGGGCAGTATAAGGTTGTCATAGCAAGTGTCGCTGAATCGGGCAGAGTGTACGTCAAGGACATGCCTAGGTAGTATTTCCCTTGTCTAGTGAATTAGTAACAAGAATATCATATCCAGCCGCGGATTCCTTTTTTTGTCCGCTGCGTATCCCGCCACGACCAGCATTCTTGTGAGCCGGACCCAATACTTCAACCCTAAAGAAAGCTGGTGAGGGTCTCGCGGCGAACCAGACCAAGGTCGTTCTATACACTTATAGTCAGCACGAGGTGATTTATTGGGAGAGAAAATACTTACGCAACGCTTTTGTCACCAATGTGTACTTTCCCACGAATTGGTCTGTATTGCTTTAACCAGCTATGCTTTTGTGACCGGTCATCTACCGCCTCAGCCATAAGAATTGAGTTTCCAGGTGGGTAGGCTGTTGATATTAAGGAACAGTGATGGCTTTTTGCCCTAAAAAAGGATATACATATCGATGTAATCAAGACGACGATAACATCAGCCTCCGACCCCTGGGACGCATCCACGGTTTGAATCCTAGGGCGGGGCCGAAGCTCAGAGAACCTCTGGTCCCAAAGCCGGTCCACCAGGGCGACTTGGGCTCTGTAGGGGGACATAATGAGAATGCTCCCGGTACGTCTGTTCAGAAGCTGTTGGGCCAGGCAGATCCAAAGCTCGGCTTCCTGCTCGTGGTACAGGAATCCCGAGGGATCCTTGCGCGTATCCCCTTCACTATGGGGGAGATGGAGGAAATGGGAGAGCCCGCGCAGAGTCCATGTCTTATTCCCCAGGCGGACTGTCAACGGATTCGCCGAGGTGATTTGCATGTCTCTACTCGGCTGACTCCGGAAGGTATCAACCTTGCCCTCGTAGTAGGCTACCGAGGTCGCAGATGTTCAAGGGCCTGCGGTTTCCTAGAGGTTAAGGACATTAATCCGATACCTCCCGCGAGCTAGGATTAACAAACGAGAAGTTTCTCCCTGGCAAAGAGAACTCATAGGCGTCACGTCATGGCATGTAAATTGTCGCAGAGGGCTACAGAATTGTATTGTCGAAAAAAAAAAAAAAAAAAAAAAAGGATTGATTCCATAATCCAGCGAAGTACCCAGTTGTCTGAACATCAGGATAGTAGATAATCCGACAACAACAGACAGCATTTATCGCAAAACACACCGTCTCTAGTAGAATCCCTAGTTTCTCATAATTCTGAACATCCGTTCCATATACACTGTGAGCCGGGGTCCCAATCACAAAGCTTTATGTGGCACTATTCGGCTGAGATTGGTGCTTTGTACGAAGTATATGAGCTGGTTCGTATTGCTCCAACCAATAACTCTTGATCTCTGAAACAGCTATCCCGCTTTCAAGCCAGTGTTGAGTTTTGCAGCTATTCGGAATGAAAATAATGCCAAACTGGGTCTTACGCAAGCCACCCCAACGGTCTTCAATGATGTTTTCCATCGCAAGCTGGACCATATCGCTCCGAACAACCCATCAGTCCTGTGTGTGACCGAGTGCGTAACGCAAGAGAAGCTGTTACGTATCTTGATATAGGGGAGATATGTTCTTGTAGCTTTGTGTCGTACATATAGTACCATTTCCGATATCTTTCCCATTGGAGCCACCTATTCCTTTGAGTTCGACGAGTGTATATTATTTGGTCAATGGCGGTAGAGCTCTCGGACCAAATCATCACATCCCGCTTGCTCTTGTCCGTTTCGTTACTCGGTGCCGTTAGTCTCTTTCGAGGAGTGAGTGGTAAAGGCAGGCTATGCGACCAGGATGATGGTGGCAGAAGACGTGGCACTGTCCGACTGCATCCAGTTTTCTGCGTAGGTAGATAGAGGACCTAGGTAGTAGTGGAAGGCGGCAGCAATCAGGAGACTTGACATTGGCCGGATATACCTCTGTGGAAGTAGTAGCTCCTCTCTTCATTGTCTGGAATCAGAGTTCGATTTCAATTTAGGGACGTGTTTACCGTATCGCGCAATCCATCGGTACATTGGTCTTAGCTAGTAGGAGCAAAGCTTGCTTTGAAGGATGAATAATCCAGCAGATCCTTGTTGATGATGCCTTGGACCGAGGATAGAATCTGAAGCTTGGGGACTGTTCGTATATGTCTGAAGTCAGTCTGTATGGATTAATTGCTCTTGTAGCCTCTTGGTGAAGACATTCCGGGTTGATTCGGTCTACTGTCGAGAGATGCTTCGGAGTGGCGAATTGATTAGGGATATTATGTGCCCTCGAGACGGAGAGCCACATTTTTGGGAATTGCTATGTTGTAGTTAGGGTATGTAGTTGTAGTAGTTGTAGGAGTAGCAGTAATAGTAGAATTCATAGACCCGATGTAGCTGGCCTTTACTATTTGGGGTATGTAGTATGCGAGTTGCTTCTTATTTCATTGCCCCTATCTGCTTGGAATGCGATATCCATGGGCAGTGATAATGGCTGTGCTGTATATTACAGAGATTGATCGAAGCATCTTGAGTGGTCTTCTATCATACATATTAAGATTTGAGAGTTGGGATTCATTAAAAATGTAAGTGTTTGCTCATGTTATGATGAGATAAACAAAACTAGATTGCTGGGTTGATCAAAGCAGATTTGGTCTGTTTTTTGTATTGTGGTAGGGAAGATGTAGGAAGATCAATAGGGGGACTGGAGAGGCTTTATATAGTTGAACCATACAGGGAATTTACTAGATGTACAGGGAATTGTGCAATTCCATTTGAAAACATTGAAGTTGATAACTTCAAGTATACATGCAATGAATGATTGCGGCGGATGTTCTGCTAAGAATCATTCCCTCGCGGGCTACCTACTATGTGCGATAATCTCACAATTCACAACTTTTTCATAATTCACACCTTACAGCATACTTCATTTGTTCCAAGTGAAGAAGCTAGATCGAGCGAGCAACTCAATCTAGATCTTCTTGCTGGAGCTGGACTTGGGCGGGTACTTGATGCCAGAGTCCCTGCAGTTGGAGTCCTCGACTGGTACAATAAATCAGTTTATGTCTGACATTCCAATTGTATATAACTTACGTCTCTCAGAAGCAACGTAGGTGCCGCCGATGGCGCTACCCTTGACGTTGAAGTAGTAGTAGAGCTGGGACAGAGCACCGTCCTCACACCCAACATACGGGGGGTAGCCATCGTGGATCGCGGCGAGAGCATCCTCAATGTCGCTCAGCTTGTAGGTGGCATCCTCAGAGGGAGTAATTCCGGCGTCGGAGAGAGCCTGCTGCTGTCAGTATCTATATAAAACACAGGAAGTTGTTTGCATACGGTGTAGGAATCCAAGGTCTTGAAGAGGTCAACGACCTGCTGGAAAAAGTCACCAACTTCCTCCTGAGCGTAGTAATCGGTGTAGCAGCTGGGATCGATGGTGTTGATGCAGGTTCCTAGAAAGTCAATATGCCAGTTCCGACAATCAAATTGATCAGACATACCGTGTTTGTTCCATTCGTGCTCCCAGAAACTCTCATCCTCATCAGCACCCTCGTAGTCGGGCCAGTATTCTTTCATGTAGGACAGGAGCTCGGTGCGATTTTGCGCTTCGAGGATGGAAGTGATGTTGCTGTACTCGCGAGAGTCATCGCAGTACTCCTGGTAGGTGCCATCGCAGTTATCAGGCCTAGCAAGTTCCTTAGCGATGATACAGGAATACGATGTGTCAGACCTACCAGAGTCCGTGGATGGTCCAAGAGTCGCTCGGGCCATCGGAAGGGTCGTAGTCCCAGAATTGAGTCTGGAGAAGGGAGCCTCCAGGAGAGTTGAAGCAGCAGGAAGCTTCGTTGTCGGTCTGGCAGCTCAGAGGGCTGTCAGAAGAGCAAGTGTCAATGGTAGCCAGCGCACCAGAGCTGAGCTGCATTGCGCCCAGGGCGAGCATGCCCACAGAAGGAAGGAAAGACATTATGCGTAATAACCGATCGTTAACTTCGTGAGGGAGAACTCAATGGCTGAATGACAATCGGGAAAGCCGGGTGCAATTGACCCAATTTATACCTTAGTAGCGTGTAACGCCAGTTACTTGCCCATACTCCGCGTCGGTTGTCCGACTAGCGACCAGGCCACCGCATGTGGGTAGCGGGGAAATCAGCCACCGAAAGTTGAAGATAGCACATGCCCGGATAAGGACGAGCTGATTTGCCGCAATCGATCAGAAAAGCAGCCTTAGGATAGCGGAGGACGCCGTGAAGACCCGCACCTCCGCTGACGATGAGCTGCCGAATTGGCCAATTGACCGGTGTAGCGGTGGTCTGCAGTCGGTCTGGAGGATGAGCCGTCGGGGCGCCATCGGAGGTTAGGCCGAAGAGTGGGTAGAGCGAGCAGACCAGCCAAATTAACCAAGAGCGAGGCAATCAGCTCTCAAGCTGCGTATCAGAAGTTGTTCTTGCTTTTGAGCTGAGAAGAAATTTGATTCGCTCTGGGCGGAGTGATCTGCAGGACCGGAAGATGGATTAATTTCAGGAACCGGGCAACCCCGTCAGCAACGGGCGAATGGCATCGCCAGAGCTGGTGTTGGCTGATGTTGACGACAAGGATTAGAGGCAAGCCAACTCATGAAGAAAAGGATGGATGAATGAGAAACAGGCAAGAATGTCCGACCTGTTCCTGCAGCAGCCTATTATCCGACACAAGCCGGGTGTAAAGGGAGAGGGATAGTATAGGCAGTGATGCTTGTGGCTCGAGGTTCGTGTCACCAGCAATTTCGCATTCTTTCAGCGACAAGTACTAAGCGATAGCATCCCAGTCGGTTATTTTAGCACTTGATTAAAGATATTATCGTTGAAGGCGAAGGATGTCTTAGCTCATGCTATCTACTCCGTAGTTAGTCTAACGAGCACTGATGACTTGACAGTGGACAAGATAACGCAAAGTGCGTATCTCTATCACGAATGCAATCTCGTACGACTGCCAGTGCATACCCTCAATCACTTCATAATAAGCAGTCCTCAATTCAAAAACTCAATGCTGAGGTCAAATAACAATGAAAGACAAACGAAGAGAGATAACCGCTCATACCGACAAGCAAAGACAAACTTGTAGCCTGAGGTATCAACACCATACCCGATTAGGTCAACATCGCGCCCTTTTCCCAATTGGGATTGACATCCAGGATATGACTGAGTCAAGAGACTGAGGCAACTATAGTTATCAGCGTTCTTTCTTATGGAAAATCAAATGTTCACTCAAACCTATAAACATACTACCTACTACGCACAACCCAAGCATCCACTCCAGCCAGCTCGCAGGGATAAGAACATCGTGAAAAAGAAGAACCACTAAACTCCATCCAACCCACCCCGCAAAATCCTTTCAACCAACCAACCAACCCCCAAAGAACCATCTCCAATTATCTACATCTACATCTATACTCAAGGAAAAAAAAAGGATCAAAATGCCCCCAACCTACCAAATAATCTCCGCCACAACCCCCCACCACCTCCTCGCCGCCCGCACCCTCTTCACAGCCTACGCCGCCTGGCTAAACATCGACCTAACATTCCAAAACTTCCAGGCGGAGCTATCCTCTCTCCCCGGGAAATACAGTCCCCAGGAAGGCGGTGACCTTCTCCTCGCATACAGCAGCAGCGCAGACACCTCTTCCTCTCCGCTGGGCTGCGTGGCTCTCCGTCCGCTCCCAGTTAAAGACGATGAGCGGCAGCAACTCTGCGAGGTCAAGCGGCTGTATGTTGCACCTGAAGCGCGGAAGATGGGACTGGGGCGGGCGTTAGTGAGTGCAATTGTGACGAGGGCGAGGGAATTAGGGTATCGGGGGATGAGACTCGATACGTTGCGGAGTATGGAAGGGCCGATTCGCCTGTATCGGAGTTTGGGGTTCGTGGAGGTTGGGCCGTATTATGAGACGCCTTTGGTGGAGGAGACGGTGTTTTTGGGGTTGGATTTTGCGGAGGTGTAGGTTTCTTCTACTTACTGTATAAGTTACTGGGTTCTGGTTTCTTTTGCATGTCTGGTTTGAGCAAGTGGGAAAAAGAAGGTTGGGGTATAGACTTGATTAAAGACAGAGATTATTCATGTATATGTATATTAAGTTCATTTTATTCAATACTAGACATAACTAAACAAACAATAGAAGCATGTCTCTAACTCAGACTGTTGAGCTTGATAATTTTTTGTTGCACTCAGCGCAGATCATCTGCATCATGCCAAAAAAGAAGGAAAGTCATCATAGTAGAAGAGACAATGCGAGTAAAATCAGAAAAAAGATAACCGGATAGATTTCCAAGTTTTGTCAGAAAGCTTGCCCATAACCAAGCTGTTAGCTATGCGCTTCCAAGAATACCTCCTCGCATATCAAGGTCGGCGTATATAATATCCGCAGATCATCAGGTCCCAAGCCTGTTCAAGAACATCATCTTCCAAGGCAATTTGGGTTGCCAGCCGCCTCGATTTGTTGAGGAACGGCATCTGCATGAGGAGGAAAGAGAAACGGTGAAGACTTTTTCGCTGGTGGGGGAGTATTTATGTGGTGATGTTATGTAAGCAGGAATAGATGGGTCGTGAATTGGTTAGTAAGGTTATTTGTGCAGTCATAGTTGTGCGCTGCCTGCCTCGCCGAGTAGTGTGTGCCAGGCCAAACCAGTGGATTGAAGGACCAGAGTCAAGCGATCGATCGAGTTACCTTTCTTAACAATGATGAATAATGGGGTTGTTTTGGATTTACAGTCCCCTCAGCTGAGAGAACGCCCCACGCAAGTTGAACTATTGTGGCGGAGTATACTGTGTGCTCCAGGCCAAAAGGTCTGTGCCCGGCGTGTGCAACCAGAACCCGGCCCATGAGGTTTCGAACACGGAAAATTTTCCGCGGAAACAATATCCTTATTGCCATGCTAAGAAGATAGATTCATGCAGGCACTGATCAATAGGAGCAATCCACATGTGATATCACATACAGACAATAGTGTAACCGTTTCAGTGGGTGTCAAAAGTTTATTTGGGTCATTCTGGAAGAAGTTAGGGAATGGGACGATCCCGGGATCCCAGCGATGTGTGGCTGCGTACCGGGGTCGCACATACTATGAATGCTATTGTGTAAATTTAGACGTGTTGTGCTGGGCTGCTAGAAAGACGGGCATGCAGGCTTGAGAGAATTAATTAACTATTCTTGATTCAGAAGCCGGTGAGAGACTCAGACGATCGGCCTGTAGGTGTTGTACTTGTAGCACCTATGGACCTGATCACACAATACGTGGTGAGTGTCGGAAGTATTATGCTTACCTGGGTTTACAGATTGAAAGCAAGATCTGTAGTTCGTAAGTGTCTGCCTGCATTGCATTAGTGGCATCGGAACTGCTGTCCGCTGTGCTGTTCCAACTCGTAATCTAAGGCTGGGTGGTCACTCGCGGCTCGAGTCCACTCTATTGAGTTGAGAGAGGTTAGGGTAGTATTTGACGGTAGTAGTTAGCATGCACTGCTACTTCGGATGGTCTTGCCGGTCGTATTGTTCTGCGGGTGCCTGGACTCAGCACGTTGGGTAGAAGACATGGCGTTTTGAGGCTGAAGTTTCTCGTGAAATGGCATTCGTGGGGGATGTTTGTTTGATCTGCGGATTTTCGAGAGAAAAATGAGGCGCACTGCAAGATAAATGCATGGAATGGAAAGGAGAAGGTACAAGGTAACGCTGCCGTAGAGCATTCATGCCGAGATAAGGCTATAGATGCGTGCCTTTCTTTGGTACTTCGGGACAGCGATCTAGACTGTGAAGTGGTATACCGCAGAGTCTCATTCTGCGGCGATTCTTCGAGGTCCACAGAGTCGAGAGACGTGTTCACATTCCAGATGTACTCTAGAAGGTCAGTGCGGAGGTAAAGCTTACCGCTGCTGGCGATCGTGCTCAACCAACGAGACAATCGGCAGTCGGGAAATGGAAGGCTGCAAAGACAAAACTCCTAGGCTTGGTCACCGTAGGGTTGGCCAACGACGCTACTTCTGTTGATTTGTTGGATCCTGTACCAGAATACATCGGCTAGCAGGAATGTAGTACAAGTGCTCAACTGGCCATGCCGGTAGTCCGAGAACGCGTGAGGCGGTCTACGTTCATGCTGCATATCACCACCAGTAAAACCTATTCCTCGTCCTACTCGCGCGTAGAAACGAAGCCGACAGCTTCTCATAGCAAATGGGTCGGCCAGACGTCCAGATGCACGCTTGTGGGAACCATACACGTAGTTTAGTGTGCGTGTGAAGTATGAGTAACGCAGAGAATAGCTGAGCAAGCCAACCTCGTCTCGCGTTCTGTGCTACAGGTTCCCGCCTTAGCTTGTACTACCTCGGAGTCAAAGACTGTGAGACCCAGTCTGTCCAGGCCGACTGAACACCAAATGTAAGATTAGTTGAGGTGGGGAAGCTGGAGCAGATCCACCAAGACAATGCAACCTACCTACCTTTGGAGACAGAAGTGTCCTGCATGAAAGGAAGATGATTTGATCGAATGCCACTGCAATGTTAATCTTCGCCAACAGCTGACACTGCGACGATGAGTGCTTGGAGGTCATCTAGCCTGATAAGACGGTGGCCTGATCTGGTCCTAGCTCTGGAAACAGCGAAACAGAATTTCCAATGTGGACATACCTGCAAGATCGGCAAAGTAATGATGCTATCGTGTGACGGGGAATGGGCACTCATTTCCTCTGCATGTAAGTCAGTAGGAGAAGGGGAGATCTCGAGACATAACGGGGAAAGCCGTCGATGAGCGGTGAGCCTCATTGAGTTATCCGAGAAGGCTTCAACATCCTGGTAACCAACGAAGTATCTACTCCATATCATAGTGGTGGACTAGTCAAGAATAGATGTTGATGATCGAGTCATTCCACGAGAAGGGAAGGGCGGAATGGCGAAGAGGCACAAGCCAAGCTAGAGTACTTCCAACAGACTCACGGGCTTCTTCCTCGTAACCATTCACGGGACCTGGCATGTGGGGAATTATTGTTCCTAAATCCTTAGGCTCAAGTGGCATCCCGGTTGCCGGAATTCCTAGTGGAGAGCAAGCCATCCCCAGTGATACTAGTACTATTTCCAGGACATGCGTACTAATGAGAAGTACGTGGTTAGTCGAAACTTAGTCGATGATTTACTTCATTGAGCAGCTGAGCAGCTGCTTCAGATTCATGTGGGCATGAGGGGGAAAGATCCATATAGGGTGTCAGTCGATGGATACTAGATCGATGGAGACCGCGAGGAAGCGTCAGCCGTGATCATCCATGGATAAGTTAGATACTACTTACTTACTACTAGTAGTAATTAACTTACTAGATACACACCATGGGGCCAGTTGACCGAGCGGTAGGATTGCCGCCAATAGGGATAATGCCAGACTCCTGGAATGTGGGACTGGGTGGGGGGGGAGAAGATCGACGGGGGAAAAGAAGAGACGAAAAGCTAATGCATGTATGTACCTACTTTAGTCCCTAACCACAGCCCGTCTGTCTGACTTGAGATACATCCATCCGCTTCGTCCCCTACTAACTACTACTACTACCAACCAGAAGCGCTCTCTAGAGTCTCTTCCCCCTCCCTCCCCCTCCTCTTTCCCGCTACTACTCGTCCTGTCAGTCCGTGCGAGGGAAACACTAACTTCTAAATACAGTAAAAGTAAAGTTGTTAACTGAATTAGTTCATTCGTAATGGTAGATGAGTAATCGTTTCCTTCCCTTTCCTTTGCCGCGGCCCCTCCAAACCCCATCCATGGGAGTGAGAGACGGCGCTCCCGGGAAGGAAGTGTGATACGTTCCAGCTCCATCGCACTGTTGGATCTCCAAAGCCACGCTAGGCCTCGTAGCACCATCTGTCTCCCCTCCCGTAAACCTGACCCATCAGATACCCGACAAAAATAGGTCGCTCTGGAAAAGACCAAACCCCCCAGAGAGCGGAACCCCATCAGACCCAACAGAAGACTAGTCTGCGGACTTCCTTGTTTCTTCTTTCCAGGCTTCCCAGTTTATTCCAGAATGGTTCAAGTCATGCAATTGTTTGGATTCATATTACTTGTTAGGTATCTCGTATAGTGTTCAGTAGTGGATGAGACCAATCAGATTGAAAAGAACGCAGTCAGGTCACTCCCATCGTGTACAACCCATTCCCTTCCATGCCGTTTTAGCCTATCCATCTCAACGCATTATTATCCAATGGTAGGTTTTGTTTTTAGAAGAAGAAAAAGAAAAGAAAAAAAAAAGAAAAGAGAAAGAGAAAGAGAAAGAAGCCAAATGGAAAGTGCCTCTCCAAAGCACAAGAGATTTTGGGGCCCAGATGGGTGGGGAAAAAAAATAGAAGATCGTCAAGGAAAACACAAAGGAAAGGTATGCAACATTCGAATTAACAAAGGAAATCGTCCGGTGTATATAGCCAGAAAATGTTTTACAAAGAACGCCGTGAAGCGCCGACCGGGGTCTGTCGGGCCCTGTGTCTGTGCCCATCTAATGACCCAAAAGGGAACGGGCAACTCAGGTGCCCAAGGGTATCATGTTTCGGTCCTTCCCGTATTAAACTCTATATCCGTTCACTCCAACCACGCCTCCTCGCTCGTTTCACGAGCATCGGCCATGAGATCTTGGGACTTGGAGTTGTAGACTGGTCGCCCGTCAGCGGTCAATTGGCCGCGATATTCAGGGTTGTAGTCTGGGCTGTTCTCGTCCAATGTCGCGACATAGCGATTGCGGCCGCCGCGCTTACTGTGGGTCTTCGTGTAATGCGCGTTCAGGTTGTCACTGCGCGAGAAAGCCCGTTCGCAGCCAGGAACCCAGCATACATGTGGCTTCTCCTTAGAGTGGCTCTTCATGTGTCGCTTCAGATGCTCTTGCCTCTTGAAGCGACCCTTGCAACCAGGCTCCTTGCACTTGAACTGGACTTGCTTGATAATAGACGGAAGGTTCTCCAGGCTCAGGCTCTGCTTAGACGACTGCTTCCGAGCAACTTTCCGGGAGGGCTGGCGCTGGACTCGAAGACCATCGCGATAAACTGGCGATTGGTTGAAGTCATCCAAGTAATCCATGCCACCCGAGAGGCGGCTCATGGGAGTATCCGTCCCAGAAGTAGTCCCCAAGGAACAAGAACGCACTGGAGTGGTCGGGCTGTGTGTCTTGAAGGTATTGATTGAGCCCGAAAATTCCGAGTATGACGGCGGGGGGGTGACTGGGGCGACCTGCGACGGGGCAATAGTTTGCGGGGCAATTGAGTCCGCCGGCGGGGCCATCCAAGGTATCACATTGCCCATGGACATTGAGTTGGGGACCCTTTCAGGCTGATGGAAGATCGACCGCGACAGACAGGGGTTTGTAGCGGATTCGGGCAGGTAGGGTGCCGCGTGCTGTCGGTAGCTGTTCCGGCCCATAGTGGGATACTGAGGCATTGCCTGAGGGTATGGGAGTCCAGGGACGCCATGCTCGTAGGCTTTCTGCGCCTCTTGGGGGATCCAGAAATGTTCAACGTTCTCATCATATCCTGAGAGAAAGTCGGTCATTGGCATCCGTTCTTGTGCCTCCATTTGTCCATAGGACATTCCCATACTATCATTTGACGTCATGCTGGCCAGTCGAAAGGCACTGCGCATGGGCGTGGTTCCGGTGTGCCTTTCATAGCCTTGTCCCGGGTACGAGGCCCCTTCGTGCCAGGTGGGTGAAGCCAGAGAGCCTTGGCTGTACACACTTGTTGGAGTGGGCGTAGGTGATTCCATGGGCGAGAAGCTGGAAGCCATGGATGGGCACTCGTTGGAACCCAGGGAGGTACAGTCGACTTCGATGGTCAGTCGGTCAGACATGTTACCCTGGGATCTCATATCTTCGGTGTCTTCAACGAGATGATCCTTTCGAGACGGTGCGGGAGGAACTTCGACTCTTCCACCTGTGCAGGGTATAGTTTAGTGTCTGTGGGTAGTATTGAATGTACTATGTAGGGGAGCTGTGCAGGTGCAACGACTTCGGTTCTTGTGAAGGGGGGATGAGATTAAAGAGAGTTTTGAAGGTGGTATGCGGGTGTACAAGATAATGTATGACACAAGGAGGGTGCAGTGTATTATTAGTATATGAGGGAATGTGGCAAGGCGCAACGGCGGCGATATACAAGTGAGAGACGGTGGAGCAATGCAGGTGCAGCGAGGGACCAGTGATGACAAGAGAGAGGCACTGAGGGACAGTGAAGGTAAGAATGCGAACGACAGACGGAGGATGTAGCAGACAAAGCAGGGAAAGAATGAAGGGAAAGTCGCCTCTGCAGAGGGGAAGCAAGCCAAAAAGAGAGAGAGGAAAGGATGGGGAGTGTGAAGTTGAAGTCGAGGTTGGGGAATGGAGGAGGGACGGACGAGGTGAAATAAACAAATCTCCCGGCCATATATCAGGGAAGGCAGGAAAGGGTCGATCGCACTTACAGCCAGAAGCCATTACCTAGTAGTTCCCCAAAGGAGAGGGCGAGCAAAGGACCGAGTCAAGCAAAAAAAGAGAGAGGCGCGTCGCGTTCCTATGGTGGTCTAGTACGCAAGGCCAGGAATGTAGACTATAGAGTTCCTGGAGTAACCGCGGCGAATCCCCGTTGGGCGAAGAAACGGAGAGGGGGGGCAATTGTCCAAGATGGAGAGTTCTGGTTGGACTGAAGCCTCGAGGAAAGCGTTTCCTAGGAGGCGCGACTGTCTCTGGGTTAAAAGACAAGACGCGGTTGCTTTGTGGTTCGTTGTAGGAATAGCTCGAGAAGGGGGGCGTGTGGAGGAGGAAGAAGAGGGCGTGTGCGGTTCGAGATCAAGGCGATGGCGATAAATGGAGAGGAGACAATCGATAAGCCGCCCTGCGACGCGGTTTGCTTGGTCTTCCCTGTCTTTCCCAAGGCGGAGGCAGTCTGAATCAATGAAAGAAAGAGAAAGGATGTCTCAGTTGCAGCGGAGGGATGTAGTTATAGGAAAGGCAGGCTGGTCCAGCAAGGGGATCTGGATACAATTGGGTGGAGGACGCAAGTAGGAAGGAAGGATGTCTTAGGATTATTAGATGGAAAGCGTAAATTTGTCTAATATTGCACTGGGGATGATAATGGGGATGATGATTTCCAAGGCTGAAGCTTTTCCTGGCGGGGTTGTTCACAGGGGAGATTCTGGGGAGTCCGTGGGAGGTTAAATGTTAAATCCCATTCTGGTGAGTCTATCGTCGATTTACTGTTTCGGGCGAAGAAGCAGGCTCGGAGGGTGTGTGAGGAACCTTTTCCCAGCTAAGTCTTCTTTTTTATTTTATTTTATTTCGTTTTGGATTTTTGATTTCCAGTTTTCATCCCTCACCTCCAGTCATTTTCTTTTCGTCGATTTTCTTTTTATTCATTTTTTCTTTTACCCTTCTTTCTTATTTTTATTTTCCTGGAATTTACGTGTTATTTTTATTTTTTGCCCTTTCCCTTTCTACTTCTAGGTCTATATTTAATTCATTTTCTCCTTTTTAATCCACTAACGTCGATCTACCTCGAAGGAAAATCCACCTTATTGATCGCCTCGGATTTTTTAATCAGATTCCCTGTTCAACCTTCTTATCAATTGAGGATTATTGCTTGGGAAAGCAAGTAAGCAAGTAAGAGGGTACCAGCTAAGTAGGTATCCCAAAGCTATCGCCAATACACCCAATATCGTTTCCTACTAGTTTCAAGCAAGTGGTTGTCAAGATTCCCCTCTCTACCTAGTAGTATTGAACAAATTGGAATTCATTGGCCCCTTCTTTCCAGATCAAGTGAGCGTATGGACGAATCTTCTTTCATTCTACGAGATCCCTTCCAACCCATCTAATTGAAATTAGTCTAAAGTCCAAAGGAGCCCTTTCATGATCTTCTTCCAGAAGTATTGGGAGACGAATTCAGAAGGGAAATAAGATAATGATACCATATGGATACATACAACCTGTCCTACCATGGTTCAGAAAGGGAAAGAGAAAGAAGAGGAGTAAGTAGTGAGTAGAACTTAGTCCCTACTACTATTCCTCCTGCTACTACTCCGGTCTACCTACCAACCAACCAACCTACTGTACGTGCGTTGAATACCACCAAATGCAACCCGCCAATCCGATCATAATTTCTTTTGAGTCCCGAAACTGTTCCTGGGAGGGAGAATATCCACAGCGTCACTTTTGTCTTTCCTCCCAAACCAGAAAAAGAAAAAGGAATGAATGCATGAGACGCAGATGGAGGAGAACCACCGATGGAATGTTCGAATGTCAGCGCACAGCGAAACGTCGCTGGGGCCAGGCGGGCCATGGGGGATTAACTAAACCTTAACGCGGATCATGGAATTGGATCAACATCATCATAGTAATCATCAGCTCGTCCAGAATCTCGGGATCTTCCCCGGGCAGAAGAACCCACCGCAAAGTTACTCTGGCCAGCTGCTGGCTCGGGATGGCTGCAAGTAGGCTATCGAAAGTAAAACACCGGCAGATACCAGGTCATTTCATCTTTTCCCCATTCCTCCTCCAGCAGCGTCGTCGTACGACCGATTCCTTCGGGGGGGTGGTCTGTCCCACGGTCATTGCACCGCAAAGACCCTGAATGATCGGCATCGCTGAACCTCCATGTGGAGCGACTGGAGGTTTCGCTTCGGCAATGAAACATGTACGCATACTAATTTCCAGACACAAGTATGCAACAAAAAGAAATGAAGCGGAACAGTCACCAACACAGCGATCTGGTAGGTCGGTAACGGGTAAAACAAACCCACCACCGCCGTCATTCACAACATCATCAACATCATCATCATCACCACCACCACTACCATCAACTACGAATACTGCACGAAACATTAACGATGCTACCTTCTTTCTATTGCTCAATTCTTCTTGGATCTACACCATGCCAGCCTTACTACCAATGGGCATGTATGGGGCACGGCTCAGGTGCATTTCTTACGCCACAAGTTCCATAACTATCACCGATCGCCTTTTGGTTTCAACGCCACCGTCTAGGCCAGCTTCGGCCAGTGCGTTCATTGTTGGAACCGGAGGCTGATAATCGCATATCTACACTAACTCAAAGGCCCTTTGGCCATCCATCAGGAACGTTCAGACCGTCGAAATTAATGGCTCCACCTCAACCGAGATCTGGTGAACTTTGCCCGAAAGGAGCAACACGCATGACAATAGTTGCCATCAATTTACGGACATTTCAGGGAATCAAAGGAAAGTAAATTGAAGAAGAGTTAAAAGTGGAAAAGAGGAAAAGAGGGCGAACAGAGCCAGCCACAGTCCCGAGAGGAGCCAACACCGCTACTATTCTTACGATGATCGTATGCAAACCCCAACGCAGAAGCAACGTAGTTTGGGACTTCCAGAGATAACTGTCCGTTGGGTCAGGTACTGCCCGCGCGGGAGTGCCCACCGTGGGGATTTTCTATGGTCCCATGGTCCGAGCCTACCGAGCCAGCATCCGCTCTTCTGAAGGGCTGTTTTATGCCCAGATCAACAATTCACTGGCATTCACCGTTTGCTAGATTCTGGTCTGTGCAAACCCGGGCTGGATTGCAGACGAGCCCTGATCTCCTATGGTTTCCGACTGCAGACTGCCAGACAGGCCGCATCTTGATTCCAAACCCGGCCAAACTCGAGCATGAAGTAAGAATGGCGATATACCAGTTGGCCACGCACTAGATAAGTGATTGCCACGGGAAAATAGCCGATCAAACATGGCCTCCATACCGCGGGGAAGTAGTTTGGGATCCGAAGTGACAGGACTAAGGATCCGAGCGAATTCATGAGAGGTAAGAGATTCCTTGTTCTTCCAAGATCACCACTTAGCTGGTTTGTGTAGGTACCACCAAGGGTCTATCATGTTGGCCCGTAGACTGCATCCATTCAAGTCCCGTGTCGACCGAGTGCTTTTGTACTACCTCAATGCGGGCTACCTACGTATGACCACTACACAGCTAGAGGAGCATAAGCCAGTCAAGAGGAGTATTTCTTGTATTTTTTTTTTTTTTTTGAGAGAAGCAGAAAATAATAATAATAATAGTAATAATAATATAAGGGGTGAGTGATTGTGCGATTACCACCACCGGAATGGTGCAGCAAAAAGACTGCATTGGGGACTGGCAGCTATGTTGATTAGCAGCAGGCAGGTACTGTTGAGGCCTAGAGAACTAATAACGAGGCAGAAGAGATGCTTACCTATCCACCTTTTGGGGGGAGGGGAGGTTACAACTGGAGCGGATCACGTACTCAACGCCCCGTCTGTACTTTTCACTTCCACCATTTCCCGTCCATTCTGGGATCGACTGGAAGAGGCATGAAGAGCAGCCGAAAGGCGCTTTGGCCGACGATCACTGATCGTACGCACATCATCCACCTGGACCAGTGGGCGGGCGGTCGACACTGGCTGGATCCTGCAGGTTTGAAATCCGGCCTCCAGCCCCCCGGGGTGGGCCAGCCGAACCTATCAGAAACCCGCCAGCCTTGCCAGATGCCAACAGCCACTCGGGCCCTTCGCCCAGGAACGCTCCGGCCTGGGTTGTGGCCTATAGTGGTCCGTCACTGGTACCTTCTGGTCCTCTGAGATGTACGTAGCACAGTAGTCTCCTGTACCAGTCACCGTGGAATGTGGGGGTTGGTGTAGTGAGTGCTTCTTCTATCCACCGATTGTACCCAGTACCTCCCAATCGCTGGCTTGGAAGGTACCGAGTATGTACCTCGTATAGTATGTTACCTTGCAACAACTCTTCTGAGTTAAGTACTATTTACCAGTTGATTAGGTACAACTATCTTGATGGTAACTAAACGTACTACGAGTAAGGTACCTGAATTTTACTGGTACCGACCGGTGGTTACTGGTAAGTAACCAAGTAGAAGGGGAAAAAAAAAGAAAATAAAAAAAGAAAATAAAAAAACACTCACTCTCTTATTCACTTACTTACTCACACAGTATGGTTCCTTTCTAGCCGGTTCCAGTAGTTGTGCCACTCACTCAACGCCTTCCTCACAGCGTCACCAGGTCCTTTCTTTCCCTCCCCACCCCCCACCGAGTCATACCTCGATCGTCCTTATCGCCGTCATCACCTCAAATCCCAGCATGACTGGTGGGTGGACTTTTCAGGTGTGTACCACGTCTTTCAGCGGATACGTATGGCACGGTCTACATACATACATACCTGCCTATCTGCTATTTACCTCCCCACCAGGTGCTTGTCTCTCGTCTCATGACTGGTCTGGTTCTTCTCGCTTTTGCCTCCCCCATTCCCAATGGTCATTGACTGACTCGGATGATGTTCCAGCAGGGAGAACTTCTGAGTATTGGTTACTATCGCTTAACTGCCATTTCATAATGAGATTTTTGGGGTTCCGTTGACTCTACCTCGTCATGGCTTTCTCCACCGGTGAGGCGGCGCAGTTTCTGACTCGTCACGCGTCAGCCAATGCTTCGATGCTCTGGGCATGAACCCCGTTGCTTCCATGCGAAAAAAGGAACCACCAGCTGGACAAGTCAATCGGTCGGACACGTTGTTTGCTCCCCCCTAGTACTTTTGGGCTGATAAGGTACTGTCCTGGGACCATTGGCCGTGAATACTTCATCCTAAAGATGGGCTGAGTGACGACCGTTACCATTGCTTGTAACTTCCGAGCCATCGTGGGCATTTCAAGAAGTCGCTGACAAGAGACGGCTTTTTTCTGAAAGGCTCGTCTGTAGCTTTTTTTTTTTTTTTTTTTTTTTTTTTTTTTTTTTTTTTTTTTTTTTTTTTCCAAATGGGGTACTAAGGCTCTTCACAATAACCGGCCTCCAGTGGTCTACAAGAAACCAATCGCCCATACATTGAATCAACCACCCCAAGAAATGTATGCTAGTACCTTCAGTCTGGAATTGCGGTCGGATGTTGTCGACAACGTAATCCGCCTGATCAACCACCGCAATGACACATTTCTGACTCGAGGCAAGCTAGGAAAATACCATGTCTTGGCCTATGCTGTGTGTTGGGACTTGCAACCAAATCTCATAACTACCTGCCGATATCGTACTTAGTCACTGGGTCCTAACTCCACTACTGAGCCCACTCCACTGTGTATGAGAGGTACACTCATGCGTGAAAGTATCTTTCGTGACACGGATAGTGATAACACATTGACCCCTCTCATTGTCGATATTTTACGGAGCCCCTCGCTAGGACCAGAAAGGAAGCTTGAATGACAAAGGGGATAGGTTCTCATCAAGCCACTAAGAAACAAAGTTTATACCCGGTGCGACGCTAATCAATGGTGTCTGTGGGTGGGTTTGACAGTTCCCCTGCTTGGCTGCTCATTGATAAACTAGCTCTTACTATACTGAGAGTTCGTATTTAGCTGAGGCTTACGGTCACCAGGGTTTGCCTATTGAATCAAGAGCTTAGTCCAAAAGCAACAGGGGTCCTTTTGGGACATATCGGGATTTGTGCAGTATCGCGGATCTAATGGGAGCGTGTACTCCGCATACACTCGCTGACCTGGCCGGATCGCTATTCTTGGTCTCACACTCCCTATTGCTGCTGAGCCACACTCCCAAAGCAAGAACTGAGCCACAGCCGCTATTGCCTAGCCACTTGTGACTTGTCATTTCCGCCGTCGTTCCAGGCTCGGCCGAAGGATATCACCGCTGGTTGAAGCCCTCCACTTTCCCAATCCACCAAGTCCATGGTGTTCTCGAAGGCTTCACTTACTTATCCAAGCACTCTGCACCGCTGATCTTGACGACTACCAAAAGACCGTGCGTCGCAGCCTATACTCAGCCGCACAAAGGCAATCTTGCAGGCTTGCCGGTCTTAAGCCCGTAGCAGCATCGTCCGGTGTCTGGGCGATTGGTTCTACATCCCGAGTGAGCAAAGTGGAACGGACAGACAATCTTCCGAAAATAATGGCCTCCCTTGACTGTTCTGGCCCGAGCTCAGCGAGCCACAATTCATCAGTCAACTAATCAGCCCAATTGAGTCATTGCTGAATTGTGTACCTTGGGCGACTATACTGCTTCCATCTCAAAGGAGCGGCTGACGTCAAGTGGCTGTCTTACCACCTAGATTATGTAGCTATGACCACCCGCTTTGATCAAACCCCGGATTTTCAATTGAACTTTGATCACCAGATCCCTTTAATCCCGCCCAATGGGAGTAGGCTTTCTGGATGAGAGAATTAGGCAATAGGTGAATTACGCTAAGATCATCAATCGGGCCCCGAGCGGGTATCTAGGAGCTAAGTAACTCTTGTTATCATGCACCCGCGGACAGGCACAACTGACCGCCGGGTTGAGTTAGACTACGGTTTATTCGACACGCGATTTTGGTGTGGTTGTTTTGGTCAAATTCCTCTACTCCTGTTGAAGAATCAATAATTATATGAGCCTTCTGGGGTATTTGTCAACCGTCCTTGTGCGATCACGGCGTTTCTTCATCGCAAATCTCACCAAATCCTGCTTTCCGTCGTCCCAAGGGCGAACCCCTGCAGCACGGGCCTGTATGTCGCAAGGAGTTAACCGGACAATTCAAGGGCGTTGAGATCTTCGAAAGGGTTCCTGCGGTGAGATTCGAACCCACTGCATTGACGATGCTGCCAAGACCACGATCAGCCGGTTCCTGGATATTCCCTCCCTTTATTATCTTTCTGCCCACCGATCAATATATTGGACCCAGATCCAGTCCGCTCCGATAAAGATGCGGAAAAAATGGCCGATTGTGGCTTCCTACCACCCAAAAAAAGCCTGTGAGAAACTCATTGCAAAGGAAACTTGATCAGATCTACTCCAGATGTCGACTAACTTAGATCTTGATTACAAACGTGTGAAAGCATCACTTCTGGCCACCGGCGCGACGAGGGCTAGACTTGGTGGTTATTTCAAATATGTGTTCTGCCTATCTGGCTACATCCCCTAGTTCCAGCCAAGGTTTGGCCATGAAGTTATTGAGATTGTCCAAGAATTGCAGCGCACGGGTACGATACTCGTCCGTGAGCCGGCTAGTGAAGACAAAGAGAGAAAGGGCCACATAACATGAAATCTGCATGACGACAATAATAGCGATCAGAGAAAGATTGGTAACGTCTTGCTTGTTCGGTTGCTTGGACCTGCAACAGCAAAGCCTATCATCCACTCGCACAGCCACAGGTCTCCGTGGCTGGTTTGAGGGCTGGCTAAAAATCTCACTCGACAAAGTAAAGGAGCCGTTTGGGTTCAGCAATCCTAAACCCTTTCTGCCCGATCGGTCATCGATGATCTTCGTCGCAGCATCCTGGGTATGGAGTACTCCGTTATCTATGATGACTTAGCCTAGAGGCTACATTCCCGTTTATCTGAAGCTCTGGCAAGCAGCGGCACTGCTTCCCATTCTCCATCTTCTTTCATGGCGCCTTCAACAGTCACAATGCGCCAGTATGTACAGGTCTGGATCAACTAAGCGAGGGCTTGAATAAGTGGTGGGTTGGGTCGGCGTAGATTGGTGTTTATTGGACTTTGTTCTACATGCCCTCCTGAAAGGTCGACGGAGCAGTCAACAACCTGCTGCAGGTACACCAGCCCAGTACAATGTCTTCTGTGCGACCGTTCGGGACGTGATTCTTCTTTCTTCCCTCTTTTCTCGACCTTTCTCGGGAAGCCACTGGAATAATTGGCCAGAACCTGATTAACCCCCAAGAAAAGTCCACGGAGCATTAAGAAGCAGGATCAACACTGAATGTCGCTGAACAAGGTCCATTCATGTCTCAGCTGCTGCGCAGCCCTCCCGTGCTTCGTTCTATTCCTGTTTCATCAGCATCCATGCAAGACACGGCCAACAGTTATCAGCTATGGTTTCTTTTCACTGGAGGGCGAGTGGAGAGAGTTCTGTAGGGGGCGGATCCCAATCGGGCAATCCCAGCTCTGCTAGTGCTGCATTGTCCGCCCCTTGCGTCCCGATTTTTTCCTTTTCTCTGCCAAATCACCCCCAATAAATGGAGAGACTCAGGGCTCGCAATTGGCTGAAGGTCCGCCAATTTCATCAATCTGCCCACCAATATCGCCATTTTGAGTTGCATTGCATTGCATTGCGTTGGCGTTGAAGGCCCATTCCTGGCCTTGGCCTATGGAGTCGTGCAGAAGTAGGCCTATCTGGGCAAGCGATTTTCAGCAGCGAACCAACCCCACAGAGACTCGTGCGCGCGACACGACCATCTTTCCGTTCTGGTCCAACGGCGGTGGCTGTCTGGGGAGCATGGCAGGAGGAAGGTGTGCGAGACGGTCCTCGCGCAGCTGCTTATCAAAGTGGTCCATTCTCATCGACGTCATTTTATTGATTTCCCTTGGGCACCAATCCACTATTGGTCGCACTCTCGGGCTCCTTGGGCTCTCGTTAATTATTAGCTAATATATTGTTCCAGGGGCTGTTCTCTTCCTCCCCACGTCCCCTCCGCACTGTACCACAGAAGTTCTCGCGAACCCTCCCGAATCTTTCGGCTGGTCTTCAACTATACATTCGCGAAACCCTAGATGTCCCCATAATCCGGAAATAGAGCATTCAACCCCAGAATGGGGATTGCTGGCTGAACCCTCACAATAAGCCACGTCCAAGCTTCTGCATCCCCAGCCTAACCCGCGATAGTAGGTAGTGTATCGCTCTGCAACGCTTCACTACGACGTGATGAGGTACTCTAATGTACTGTTTTGGTTGGAATGTGCAGGACAACCTGAAACCTAGCCATCCACCAGCCATTCTCTTCGGCCGGAGTGACTGGACTGGCTCGGATCCCCTCTTCATCCTACTCAGGACACCCACCTCTTCACCCAACCGGGTGGCCGGACCACGCGCACACACCCTCTCTCTCATGCAGACTAACCCATTTACATACATCCGTACATCATCCATGCAACTGTGACACAAACCAGAAACTCAATATCAGCCTTGACGCCGCGGAGACTCGTTCCTGACCCCTTCCTACTTGGGCAGTTCGACACTTTCCTCGTCCGTGGCTGGCTCGACCATGGCGCACGTACCGTATATCTGCAGCGGAGATCATTGTAGATCTGCAGATCATGTCCCAGTGGGCCGGTCTCTAATTTGTCCCAGCTACGGCTCTTTGCTACAATTGAAGTATTCAGCATGATTGTCCCAAACAGAATAATACTCTACGGCATTTGGTAGGTTTGGATTTGGTAGGGGGCGAAAAGAAGAAAACCACACAGGACTTGCTGTCGAATCATGTCCATGGATACTATTGTGCCACATATTGGTCTCAAAGTCAACTTCCTCTGGTGAACTTGTGGTCACGGGCCCCTTTTACTGGTTGCCATGTGACAGTTCCAGCTCAAGCAGTTGGCCGCACTGCAACTGACAGCCTCTACAGTACATTTCAGCTACACACAACACCACCACCACCACCACCACCACCACCACAACTATGAAGTGCATGCTACCGTGTCGAACTACACAATAAGGCAATATCTTATGATATGACAGAACTCTATGCTAGCTAGTGGTCGCCTTCTTTATTCTATAGAGTGTCTGTGGATGTCCATGACTCGAGAACCTTGAACATCCTCTGCCTGCAACTCTCGAATCCTACAATTAACACATTCACATCTTCGTTTCATACAGTTAGAAAATGAATAACTCGAGTAGGCAGATGATTCCACAACTCAGCCTTCGTCGATCATGGTTGGGGATAATACTACCTTCGCGCAACAGAGAACGAGCAGCTGAGCAGCTGAGCATGTAGTAGTAATAATAATTATAATAATATCGACACATATAGTTAAATGTTGCTCAGCTGAGCCCATTCCAACCCATTGCCACCTTGATGATAGTAACGTATTCGTAATAATGATAGCGGCACATATACTAATCAACTATCTATTCTAATTTAATTTGTTTTTCTTTCTGTCGGGATTTGTAGGAGTCGTTAACGTCTCAGCGATACTTGGTGGCTGAGGTATACTAACTATACGTTCAGGCGTGCATAGCAGGTCAGCAGCTTCGCCCACACAGAGAGGTATCGGGTTGCTTCAAGTGATCTACTCTTGTGACTCGAGGATCCGCTTTACCACTATGTTGTTTGTTTGGATATCAGGATCCTAGATAGATAACCTAATAAATATTGTAATACTTACTGCTAACAGTGTGATGAAGTGCGAGTATCTTACTAGTATATATATAAAGAGTACGGTGTTGTGTAGGGGATGCGGAACATTGTTCAGTTCAATTTCATTTCTCTTCAACAAAAATAACTAGTAGAGATTCTTATAGACAAGTGTTCCTGGGGAGAATAGAAGTACTCCAAGATGATTTTGCTGCAGATCAGACAAAACGATTGCTATATATATTCGGTCATGCTCAGAGTTCCAGACTCTCAGATCCATAGCCAAACTCGTTGTCAGCAGACTCTTCCGGCTCAGACGAGGCCTGGAACTGTTCGGCAGCCTTAGCTGCGGCCTTCCTCCAGTCCGCCAGCGTGCTGGTCGAGAATACGTGGTTCCCCTCGTCTAGATAGGCTAGACCATCCATCGCCCGGCCCCCACAGGCGCGCTGAAGGGCCAGGAACGCGAAGTGGCCGCCGATCACCGGCCGAGCGTAAAAGTTCGGCCCAGGGAATTCGCCCTTGCCTTCCGTGTTGTGGAGATCGGTGAACGGAAGGTCGGTGACCGTCTCATTGACCCATTTGGCGACGGATTCGAGAACCTCGCTGCGAACATTCTCGCTGGCAACAGCCATGGAGAAGAACTCCCAGTCGGTCTTGGTATACAAGTGCCGGCTGTCTAGAGGGAGGCCATACTTTTGACGCACATTGTGGTACCAAATCGACTGTCTCTGGTAGATGTGCCGGGGTACGAAGCCCGTCTTGTGCGGGTGAGGAGGGTGTGGATGAAGAGGTTTCTGTTTGGAGCCAGACGTGGCGTGTGGAGAGATATCGGTGCCCTCCAGATGGAAGCACAGCAGTGCATCGGCGTACAGATTGTAGATGGTGGTCCACGATCCGTACCAGTCGTAAGCGAGCTTCGCGTGTGTCTGGTCTCGAGACATGCCCAGCTCCTCCCACTTGGCAATGTACCTATCTGCGATATCCTGCGATGGATGGTGAGAGATGCGCTTTGCATAAGTGACCGTACAAACTTACCTTGTAGTAAGAGGCGTCTTCATCATTGCCAACCACCTCAGCTAGCTTGCTCATGGCATTGATGCCAACAATACCTTTGAGTGCCAAGTTCGTTTGAAGCGCAAGCCAGCCGGCGAAATCGTCCGTCGAAACTATCTGAGAGTCAGCTATGGCCATGAAGTCCTCTCAGGTGACACCTTACGCTGATTCTCGGGCTCCAGCGAGAACTCCACCAGGTAGCCTGTCCACTGTTTCCAGAGACGATAGCTGCGCTGGAGCCATCGCTCCGCCTCACGTTGGCCTTGTATACCACCACCCCAGCGTCCATCCTGCTTATCAATACCTCCATGTGCCTGGAGATTTGCAAGAGGAAAGTACCCAGGATGATCGTCCGAAAGTACAGGGCTCTCGCCTTGTGTTGACCAGATGGACGACGCAGCAGAATCTTCTGAATAACGCAGCGAGTTCACAATGGCCAAGCCCATGATGAGGATATTACCGCATTCCTCCACTGGCATGTACTCGTCGTTCCCATCGGGATGTCCAGTGGCATTCGGGAAGTGAGTTCCCAAGTCATGCATGGCGTACGTGTTTGGATATTGTCCACTCAACATGTGCTCGATCAATGGCTCCAGAAGGTAGGCCAACCACCGCGGGTTAGTGTACAGGAAGAACGGGAAGGCAGGGAAGATGACATCAATCGTCTGGAAGTTTCCGTTGGATGAGATCTCTTTCAGAAACAAGATCGGATCTTCAGGCGTCCCAGAGAAGGTAGTTGCCCCCATGACCTGTCGGGCAGAGAGTGCGACAATGTCAACATAGTCGTGTGCGCCCGACTGATAGGCATCCTTGGCTAACTGTTCCGAGTAGTTGGAGGCCAGCGCACTCGCCTGGGAGAAATCGTGGTAGTGGAAGTTCAGGAGCGCGTCGACGCTAGGAAACCATGACTCCCACAGAGGTCGCATTAAAGTCAAACCACGTGCAGAGGCATATTGGACAACAGGATCATGGATCAAGGCAATGCTAAATGTTACGCTGGCGCTGGTCGGCCCCGATTTCCGGTTGAGAACGAATGACTTGGAGAACGCAAAGACCGGCTCTCGGTCTCCAATGGCACGGAAGACTTCATCGTTGACGTTGTCCAGGACTCCTTGAGTCAAAAACGTTTTCCTTACGGCCGACGCCTCGCCAGACTGAAAGTGGACATCCTAGATGCTCGGGTCAGCAACAAGCAGAGTTGACACTACCGACAAGTTTACATACGGCGGGCGCGGTGAAGTGAAGAGTGCCCCATTCGGCGCGATCGCGGATTTCCGAAAACAGCAGCTCAGACTGTCTCTGGTATCGC
The DNA here is from genome assembly GCF_003184755.1 of Aspergillus piperis CBS 112811. Lineage (NCBI taxonomy): Eukaryota > Fungi > Ascomycota > Eurotiomycetes > Eurotiales > Aspergillaceae > Aspergillus > Aspergillus piperis. The sequence goes on from NW_020291594.1 coordinate 639,601, forward strand.
CATCTCCGCAAAGCCGGTTTATTGTCTTTCGCATCGAACGCGTCATACTGCCAAGAGATATGACTCCGGGTGTCACCGCTCACCCAGCCTCCATTGATGTCCATATAGACATTCACGCTTACTTCACCATGGACATGGACTGTGACATATGATGCGGGAATCGACTGCCGCAGAGTCGATGTAGGAGTGATGGGAGACAAGAAGGAGAGGGTGATCTCCAGGGGATGGGAAGCAGAGGTGGAGGGATCAATGCGGTAGGTCAGATTGGTGGTAGATGCGTCGTAATTGGCACCAAGGTATGTCGGAAAATCGATTTGTGACCTAGCAGCGTATATCAGTTGGAATGGTCGTGGATGGGGATGATGCTGTGCGAGTGTATATACCTGGGCAGGGATTCGTGAGGCTTGCCCAACAATGGATACACGGTGCCCGTGCTGGGGACATGAGCCATCAGAGAGAGGCCCACCTCCTCGCCAGTGTAGAACATGGGCCATTTAGTCCAGGGTTCATCTCTGGCATTTCCAAACCAGGTGCTCAGATAGGGATTCCGCACGATCAGAGGTAGAACGGGCGGCGTCAAGGTGGATGCAATGCCGACGGTCGCCTGAAGGGCGGCTGTCAGCACCGCAAGGGATGGGCGCATTGCGGTTGAGTCGGCGCAGTCAACCGACAGGTAATGAATAAGAATGTCAAACAAAGGATAGGTGTTGATGGATAGGATGGTAGAAGCTATCCATCAAGCAGCAGTGATGAATGGTGAGGTGGAAGAGGAGCAGAGGTTGGAGGTGCAGGTCGGGGGATCGTCAACAGCTGAACAGTAAGCACCTGATGATGCAATCACTCCATGACAGGGCAACGATCGACACGGTCGGAGCAGCGAACGAATTTGCACCGTCCAAGCCACTATCAGAACCCCGAAAGGATGACCCAAGAGGATATAAAAAGATTGGAGTAATTTGTACGACGCATGAGGACTCGATGGCAAAAGACCGAGTCTCCGAGAGCCAAAATGCGGGGAAAGCTGGGGATTCCCGCATCGGGACGATAAGCTAATCTGCCAGGCACCACATCTTTTGAAAAGGATAATACGCTGTTATTGTATTTTCAGTAGCCCAGCAGTTAGCTTAGGAAAGTTTCAAAATAATAGCTACGGCATCCTCTCCCTTGACAGCTCCATCCAGCAGACAGAGACCTTTAGCTCAACGCATAGTTAGATACAGTGATCCCTTCATATTGTTACACGATGTGTTCAATATTAGTACATATACAATTCATATAGAAAAACCCCTTGATTCAACTCATGATTTTTATGCTATAGGAATTCGGCAAGAACAAAAGGAAACCAGGCTTGTAATGAAGTCACGTCCGCTTGTATACCAGTTAGTTTTATTGAAAGCTTCAAGGATAGAAAACCATCGCATATCTTCCATACAACCACCATCTCTGAAAACTCACGGGCTCACGTCAGTATAAGTTTGATACCTCCACTGACCTTTATATGATGATGTACGGTAACTGTTTGATAATATGGTTAGAAGGGGAAAGTATCTTGACATCCTAAAACGTATAGCGTGTTGGGACGTCTTTTGTCTTAGAACAGCGCTAGAGGCGCTTCTTAGTAGCCATGCCAACTGTATCCATGAGCCGTTGCATGAAACAATGCCTAAATACACCTGCCACCAAAGAATGTCCTCCATGCTTCTTTGGACTCTCGAAACTCTTATGTACACCTGGGACTTCATGGATAGGAATATGAAAGCAGATGTTGAGAGGTGAGGGTCCACTCCTCTTATCTTAAGTTGATGATGATAAATGGACGACTTACGTCTGGCTACTTACTAAAATTCATCTGGAAGGAGATAGGATAAGGGAATACTACAGTTGCACCACCATCAGAATACTTTGTCACATGTGCTGAATCGAGGGTGCATATTACCGACCAATCAACGACTGTCGTTTACTGCATTTCTGTCCCACTTTGGTTATACCCGTCCCAGAATGGTAAAAGGCTAGCCTTATCTAGATCAACTACCCCGCAAATATATGCCACTAAATCAAACACAGTAATCAATACATTGGACATGCAAAAGTTCAATGTGCTCAAAGATGTCTACGCTGCTCTCAAGATCATACAAAGGTATGTGCAGAACAAGAGATCCCAGTCTAGCCTAAATCGAGTGCTGCTTACTGGTTCTGGGCCGAGTCCAATTGAGCTGCTGTCATACCTAGTTTCGATCGTGACGGTCGCTAAATATGTCTCCGACGGGGCATGGATGTATTCCTACCTTAACAATGCGTGACATCTTTTCGCAGTATTACTGATCATTTGACAACCAATTGGCTAATGCGCTTAAGATACAACTATTTTCGACTATATAAAAATATTTATTATCGGCAACACAAACATTTGCTTCCCTCGCGTGCGCGTCATAGCTTTGTTAGACCGACGCCAACATGGTCCCTGGCCACAAGGTGTACCGATATTCATGCCAAAGACTGGAGCTCTCTGACTCTAAAATATGGCTCCGCCAATTATCGCTTATAATTTATCTGTGGAACTTGATAAGTAGAAAAGAAGTAGACATGTCGTACAAGGCTAAAGCACCAATCATCCCTCAGCATGTCAGTGAAAGCTGAGGCAGACAACAAGCATTCTACCGATGGGTCATAATAAAGCCCGCTGCTATTGCTGGAGAGAGAGAGCCAAAGACGGAGTTCAGCGCAGTAGCCAGTCATTTGCACAGCTTCAGGAATGTGGATGCTGCTATCTGCTTGCATCTTCTTTAGATCGCGATGAAGTGGAACCCGAGAATGACAGAGACACCTGGATTGCACGTGTAGACAAATTAAACACCAATCTCCCAATTATGAAACGGCCAAACAGCAATCATTCAGTGTAGAGTGTTACTATTTCCTCTTCCACGGAGAAACCACAACGCCGTAAATAAAAGTGGATGTTGAAAAGCGGCCGACGCGTGGAAGGGAAGAAGAAAGACACGCTATGAGGCTGGACGTTGCTTAGTTTCACCGCAAAGGGGAACCACCGAACCCTCGACGCGGATGACCACGCGCCTCTGTCTTTCCCCCCCATCTTTCTCCCCAACTCGCTGCCATTGAGTCTTCTGACCCAGACCGTGACTTTGTCTTTCTCCCTTGCTTCCTCCCTTTTAACCTTTCGGACCCAATTGCACCAGCTCGTGATCCTCCACTCCGGAAGACGTGTGTGCGCGTGTGTGGGCATCGTGACTTGGTACTACTACTACTACTCACTAGTACTACTTTACTGCCATTTCTACTAGACCCTACTCACCCTAAACTTCCCCCCCCCAACACACTCTTTTACTTTACCTACACCACGACACCACCCTTCTTCTCTGAAGCTCCTTTTCTACGGAGCATATCACATCCTCCAATGCACTCTACCATGTCCGCATCACACCCCAGCCCCGTCAAAGACGGTAGGCGAGTGCTCGGGGAGAAGCACGCCAACGCGTGCCTGTCACCCGCCCACCATCGGCACGCTTCTGTCTCGCCCCTCAAACAACGACGCTCTCTCCTTGAGACCTCCTCCTCTCCTAAGAAGCTCCTTCCTTCGCCTCTCTTTGCGGGCCAGAAACGTTCTATCGACCAGGTGGACAGCACCAGCGAACCCCAGATCAGCCATGCCAGCGCGCAGCCCCAGTCGCGGCCAGAAGCATCTCCGAACGTGCAGCATGACGTTCAGCAGGTCCCTCAGGTATGTACCACCACAATTCCACACACCCAGCCAAAAATGCGTCAAATTGCCCATTGACTCTAACAAAAAGCCAATTCAGCCACACGCGACGCCAGAGACACCAACACAGCTTCTAGAATCACAACAACACCAGCCACAAGAAGATACCCACTCCGACCAAACAACAACACCGACAACAACAACAACACCCCTCATCCCCGAAGATCCAGCAACGCGCAAGCGCTTCATCCAAGAGGTACGTACCTCGTACCTCCATCCCCACTGACAGAGTGTACTAAATAATCCCCAGAAAGCAACCCTCCTCCGCACGCGCCTCCAAACTGCCATGCGTCACATCCAAGACCCCCAACTCGACCGCCGTCTCTCCGACCTTGAAGCTCACAGTCGCAAATACCCTCGTCTATCTCTTCCCCAAGAACAACGAATTAACATCACTACGCCGACTTCTTCTTCTTCCACATCCTCGTCCTCCCAAAACCAAAACCAGACCACCCCGCGCCCTTACCAACCTTCTACACACCTCCCGCTGCACGAACCCGAGACCCAGAACGCGTCCGGCCTCTCCTCCCCACCCCTATCCACCGGAACGATCGCAACACAGAAGGAACAAGAACAAGAAACACAAACACCCACCCAAAGAGCAGAAGATGACGATAATGACGACGATCCGATGAGAACACCCACCCAGAAATCAACAACCCACCACAATCATACCCACCGGAGAACAAACACCCTCGGCTCCCCAATGCAGCTGAGTAGTCCTCCGGCGACGGTGTCGAGGTGCAGAAGTACAGAAATTGGCAAGGATATGGACATGGGAGACGAAGAGGAGCCGCAAGAGAGACAGCGCCGGTTATCGCAAAAGGGAGATGCCGTGGACGGGTTGTTGAAGTTGATGGGGACGGGGGAGAGTGTTGCTAGTGGAACTGGAACTGGGATCGCGTGAGTGTTGGTGTTTTGAGATTTTGCATTGAAACTTTGGTTATAGATGGTATTGGAGTTGGAGTTGGGATTCGTTGGACAAAATTGGATTTGGAGTGGAGTTTTGTTTACTCATGTGTCACATTTGGTTTGGAGAAGCGTGTATTAGTATGGGGTGGTGCATGTATGCGCCGGTGAAAGACATAACACATAGATAGACAGAGAGACATTACATACGTGACTATACTCCGAACCTATCGCACCAGCAATGGTTTCTCGAGAAAAGTCAATGATATGATACCAACAATGAAATGCAAATCAAATCTACATGCCATTGCTAAATAAACCACATTATATACAAAGCACGGTAGTCAAATGCCAGAAAACAACTACCGCACCTTCTTCAACTTATTCCTCTTCCTCCCCAAAACATCTCTCCCCTCCTCAATCTCGCCATTCGCCTCTCTCTTGGCCTCCCCAACCTCCTTCAACACACCCGTCCTCACAACCCTACCCTCCACACTAACCCCTTCCTCACTCCACTCCTCCATCTGCCTCCCGACCCTCTCCTCAATCGCCAACACAAGACTCACATCCCTCTGCCCCACCAACGTCACCGACTCACCCTTCCTCCCCGCACGCGCCGTTCTACCCACCCGATGCACATAATCATCCGGATTCCTCGGCACATCGAAATTGACCACCAACTCCACCGACGGAATATCCAAACCACGAGACGCCACATCCGTCGCGACGAGCAATCTCGCCGCGGACGCTCGAAACCTCGCCAAGTTCGCATTTCGCTCCGACTGCGGCAGCAGACTATGCAGAGAAGTAACACGGTGAGACAGTCGGCGGAGCATACGCTCCAGCAAGTCCGCGGTCTTGGTGTGGTTGCAGAAAATGATGGCGGGTTTGGAGGCGTTGGCTTCCGTGGAGAGGAGGACGTGGAGGAAGGCTTCGCGGTGGGTCATGGGGACTTTGAGGTAGGTTTGTTTGAGGGTGGGGGGGATGGAGGCGTTGTTTTCGGTGGAGATTTCTGTCACGAAGATGGGCGGTTTGGAGGCCGGCCGGGGCATGGATTTCAGTGCGCGTACTTCCGGCGTTAGGGTTGCTGTGAAGAGGAGGGTTTGGCGCTCGCTGGAGGGTGGGAGGGCCGACAGGCAGGTTTCGACGTCGGGGAGCATGCTGCCGTGTCCCGGGGAGAGGAGTCGGTCGGCTTCGTCGAGAACGACCATGCGGACGCGCTTCAGGCCGCGGATGGTGTCGGTGCCCGAGGTGTTGATGTGGTCGGCTAGACGGCCGGGCGTGGCGATCACGACGTGTGGGCGTTGCGCGAGCGCGAGGGCTTGAGGGCGCATGTCGGTGCCGCCGGTGATGAGGAGGGGTTTCATGCTTTGGGGGGCGGAGATGGCTTTGATCTGTTCGTAGATTTGGAGGGCGAGTTCACTAGAGGTATATAGGGTTAGCAATGGTGATTGATGGGTAATTGGGGGGTGTGGGTGGAGGTTTGGCTTACCGAGTTGGAGTGAGGACCAGGCCGAAGATACCGAATGGATCCTCCGCCCATTTCTGCAGCATGGGGACTGAGAAGGCAATGGTCTTACCGGAACCAGTCCGGCTTCCACCAATGCAGTCCCGGCCGCTCAGGATCTCGGGGATACAAGCTTTCTGAATAGCGGTTGGTTTGCGCACGGCCATGGTGGTTAGGGAACCGATCAACCACGGCGCCACTTTGAGAGAGGCGAAGGAGTTCTGCGCTTCGTTGAGACCAATCTCCAGCGCATCTTTGATCAGGACGGGCTCGTCTTTATCCGATGTGGCGGGCTTCTTCTCTTCATCTGCGCCCTTCTTCTTGATACGGGAGAGAGTGGGGAGCGGCGCCGGGGCAACGTAAGAGTCGGTGGAAGACTCCGAAAGACGTCTTCTCTTGGGGGCGCGGGATTGCAGATCGGTCTGCTCGACTTCCGAGTCGGAGGATTCGTGGGAATCGTCCATAACTGGCTCTGGGGAGCTGGAGGGCGACATGATTTGAGGTGGAAATTGGATGAAGATCTGATTGCGCTTCGATTTTCTTCTAAATTTCGCGGCAGAAAAAGAAGTCCGCGCGGAGCGGTGAGGGACTTGCACTAACGGTATGGGGGATAGACTGCGTCGGAGATCGGGCCAATCAGGATGTCTGAACTACGTGAGTGAAATCTAGTCTTTTTCAAGATATAGGAACAGTTGAGATCCTATTTTAGATTATATATGAATAAATATCTTATACTGTAAAAACATAGAAGGAATTATATCAAAGTTAAATATAATATAAATAAATATCCTTTGGGATGCTGAGCTGGGTGGGCCCTTATCATTGACTTTTACTGGTCGGAACTCAAGCATCAATCAATCTATTGAGAAAGCGGGTGAATTCACTGGAGAAGTAAGTATCCATGTAGAGAACTGCCCAAGCGAAAACGACTTTGTATTGTCTAATAATGAAGGTGAGAGAAATTGCATGCTTGTGCATAAATGAGTAAAGTGGACTGGCAGTATGTTCATAACTGAAATATACTGAAGTAAAGGCAGGATCGTTGTTTATATCCGCAGAGCAGGTCCGGCATCCCGGCATATCTACTCCGAAATTAGAGAGATGAAGAATGACATGATGCGCGCTTTGTCTTCAGGAGTTCATCCACGTTGTAGGTCACCAACCAGTCGCCGGCTGGCTCATGCTCCGGTAGTTTAATGTCTGGATTGTGCCTGTTTATGCCGCTGGCGAACAGCACCCGAGCATAGGGAGGGTCAAACACGAACGTTGTTTCGCCGGTAACCCTGTTCTTCACTTGGGCTGTGGCTTCAATCTCGTCAATGGCGATGTACTCGTTTGGTTGCGGTATGGAGGCCCTCTCAATTTGTAGCTTGATATGCTGGGCTGTCTCGGGGTCAAACCGGGTATCGATGAAGTATAAGGAGTTGGGACCGGCTGCAGCCACGTAGGGAGTATCTGGTGCCACAACTTGGCCGCCCCACTCGGTGTCAATCACTACCGGGACGTAACTACTATTCCGGTATTCCTCTTGGAAGGTTGGAGAGCCCTCACATGGTCGGAATGGGTTTAGAAGCATGGTAATAAGTATAGCAGTGGGAAAGAGCATGATAAGGATCAGAGTAAAAAATAAGGAGAAGAGAAAGTAAGCTATATCTACTGCTAACCTCGTAGGTCTGTGTGCAGATTTTATATCATGCTTCTGTCAGTAGCGTGGGAGTTCTGGTTTATGGCATGGAGGATCATAAAATAAATCCCTGCGCATAAAATACTTGAATTATCAAGTTCGATAACCAAAGCTACATCCGAAACAATTGGTCACTGCATTATTATGACAATGCTACCGTTACAGCCTCGGTGATGCCGGTCTGAGGGGTGGGTTGTCAAATGTTACTGCCTATGTTGGGCTGTGCTTGTGATGCTGATTGCTCAAAGGGACTAGCAGTTCGGCCTATCCTATAGGGCGAAGAGATATAAACCTATCTATTTGTAATATAAAATAGCAGGGATTTGCTTCCATTTGGAAGCCCGGCGGGGTACAACCTGGGAATGTCTTGGATATTTTGTAGGTGAATGCTAAAGACAATACTTGATAAGGTAGTATGATAAATAAGGGCTGACTTGGTGATAGTAGTAATCGAGTATACTTATCTCCTACTCCCGCCGGAGCTCCGAAGAATTGACAAGGATTGTTGCTTATTTACTGTGTGGACTGAGACATCTTCTTCCCCTCCCCCTGCCCTGATACCCCCCTCCGTAACGTAGGAATACTGCTCGCGTAGGGACAGGGCCCACCTCTGGAAGGCAGCGTGTGCGTGGGCCCAGGGGAGGCGCTTCTTGCCCTTAGTCTTGTTGATCTTACGCTTTGACTCATCTACGAGGGTTTCTGAGTTCCGAGCTGTGAGATAAGGCGGGTGAACAGCTCTTATGACTGACCGACATGCCGCAAGAGATCACCTACCACTTTATCCGCGTAACCCCCTATTCTCTAGTTTTCCCCTACATACCGTCCAGCCTGCGACGCCTGCTGATTTATCCGAGCTTTGCCCCCTCAAATTGCCTACTTACAGTAATATGTGTCCATCCTGTGGCTTGCTTTCCATTCCCTCTCTCTCAAGCTTCATCGGAATCACCGATATGTCATGTGGACTACTAGCGGGTGATTTTTTGCCTGTCTCCCCTGTCATTTCACGCTGCTTTATGGGAGGTAATACATGTTTCCTTCATAAGTCTGCCGGTATCGTTTCGACGCATTTTCCCCTTTGGGAAGTTACGCAGCTGGTTCGCCAGATTATGTCTGTCTGTCTCTGGTCTCCCGCAGACCGGATGGTCGAAACCTCAACCCGCCAGGAGCGCTGATGAAATGCATATGGTAGGCCGGCGTGATCTAGACCTTCATGCTGCATTACGCTAAGGGAATGCCAGCCAGCAAAGCTCTTACCATCCAATGAAGTCCACCCTCCAAGTTTCCAAGCCTAGGTGATCTGACAGCGCTGTGGTAGTGGTGGAACGTGGTGAAGCCCCAAGTTGGCTTTGGTCAGTGGCCATGAGATTGGCCGGATCGATGGCTACTTGACTCTCCCAATGATGAAAGGGAGGGCTACTCATATCAAGGTAGATTGGGCCGTCTGGATCCCTGGGGCCGAAAATAATGTAACTATGGTAGTGCGGAAATCGCGCTCGACGTAGATGATCAGCATGCAAACAAAATCTTTAGAGGTCTCAAATCACCTCAGCTGGAGAGAAGAGGCGTTGGGGCACGTTTGAGGGCACACTGACACTTATATCGAGGCTACTGTAGCCAGAGTCAGTCACACTTGGTAGACCAACGAGGGAGAGGGAAGTCCTGTGCGGGCCACCCCCGCTAGCAAGTAAAGGCCGCGTCTCTGAGGGCTCGCACTATTTGCTTTAGACACATTATCGGGCAATCCTGGGACTCATATCATTTGATGACTCCGTGAGTCACCCTTCATTATGTTTATGACTGAAAGGCCTGAAGAAGCCGCGTCCAGCCTCAAATTGGTGGACGAGGAAGAGCTGCCAAATCTTGAGTAAGCCTTCCCTTCCTTGCCCTCACGTGGTTTGGTATCATATTGCTAAACCTCGCCAAACGCGGGTTTGGGGCGGGTTTCTGTATAGAGGAACCGCCCATGGGTTACCCGCAAAAGCAAAAGAGATCTTCATATAAGAAAGTCTTTTATATTATTCTATAATATATATAGATTATTATAGATAGTGATGATACTGTTAGGGTGATGTGGGAGATATAATAAGGTTAGTTATATATATGAAAACTACTAGCTATTGTTCTGCTTGAAACCGAGTACCAATCTTTTAGTATACTACTAAAAAGACAAGTAAGGTATAATATAAGATTAATCATATATCCTTAGTATCTAGTTTATATAATTTATAATCTTGTATCGATTATATAATCTAGGTGTTGATTACTTCGCACAGAGTGCTTCGGAGGAATTACTTGAAGAAGAGCAACGTTTGGTGGACAATATAATGCTGCATTCATCCTGATGGGATTATACGTCAAAGGAACTGTCGACTGCAACTCATGCCATGCTAGGACGGCACTAAACCTGTACAAATCCCTCCCAAACTCGAATAATGATGGTTCACTCAAGGCCCAGCTGCCCAAACTCATCCGTGGTTGTAACCCAAGGTAAAACGCCGGTTCATCACATGCAAAGCGACATCCAACAACTATACACTCCAGCACCACGCTGCAGTGGTACCGGCGGTCGAAACCGGCGGAGAAAAAAAAATAAAATAAAGAATAACAGATACAGCGCCAGGTTAACATGACTATTTGCGCTTAAAGAGCTGCATGACGGAGGGTCTATATCATTGACAGATCATGAACGGTAGATACCTGCTGTGAATCAGTCACCTGCCCAACTAATCATGTAGCTTAGGTGTACATACCTGGAAATGACTGTGGCGTCTGTCCCGCTCCCAGTCCCCGTGGAAGCGGGATCTGGGAGATCGAACTGGGCATATCGATCCTGCGAATCAGATCGACCATTCTTTCCGGAGAGAACTTCCCCGCGTTGTATGCTGAGGCAGAAGGTATAATGCTGAGAAGATAAACGATGTCGCGCGGCAGAGGTGCCGGTGATCCTTGTGACCGGAACTGGCCCCCGGATGGGACACCCATAGTCTGCTGCGTGCGCTTCTGGTCCAGCTGGCGTCTCTGCGTCGTCTTGAGGGGAGACTCGGCACGCACGAACTTGCGCGGCCGAGCCATGTCGTCATCGAAGTCATCCAGCTGGCGTTTAGGCGAGTCTGTCGCAGACGCGTCCTGGTACCGCGCTGTAGGCGTGGCATGACGGGAAATGGCTTGCTCGGCCGGGTATGCCATCTTGGGCCGTGTCTGAGAGGGAGAAATAATGGGTCGCACAGCAGTGGGATCGAAGCCAGGGGTCGCGTATCGGTGTGCGAATTGCTCCAGCGTGGGGTCCTCCGGGAACAGCTCGCGCATGCGGTTTTCGAGATTAATCACTTGCACAAGGTCACCGTACCGCGACTCATATTCGTGGAGGAAGGCAAAGATAGGCTTCGTCTTCTGGACGTTCTCGGGATTAGAAGCGAGTTTCCTGACCGTCATCTCGAAAACAGCCCGTGCATCTGGAGTCAATTAGTATCGTATTTATAGACTTATAGCCATGAGCGTAGACTTACTGATAACGTCGTTAATGTCAATGAGATGCTTCAAGTATTCCAGCGCAAAGTTTTCATCTTCAGGGAACAGCTTCGCACCACGCTCGAAGATCTTGGTTGCGGCGGGGTCCTTGTAACAATGATACTCAATAAGAGCACTGGCAATGTAGACATCACTGGTAATGCGACCCCGCTTGCGCGCATCTGCAAAGATCTGTCTCGAACCCGGCATCTCCCCAGGCTTGCCCTTACCCTGGATGCGGCGCATGGCGCGCATCAGAGCAATCCAGGCGAAGGATATGGTTTTGGAAAGAATACCAATCTGTATGGCATGTGCTTGGCGGACCGCGTCGATCTGTGCGTTCTTGACGGACTCCCTCGCCTTTGCCTCACTCTGATCGTCCTCATCGTCCTCATTCTTTGTCGGTTGCTTCTCGGGATTCATCTTTGCGAAGGTCTCTTCGAGATGAGCAACATCTTGCTGCTCGCGAGTCCGGGCTTTGGCGATCAGATCGTAAAGCGAATCGAGGAGTCGGTCGTAGGGTTCTCTGACTTTGGCGCCACGCTTGACGGGATCCTGCTCGGAATCAGAGTTGATTTCCAGCCAGTCCGCACGCTTGAATGCAAGCAAGCAGCTTTCTGGGTTGCCGTCGATGCCGTGCTTCAAGAACTCGTTCCCTTCGGTCTCCATGTCGTTGTGGAAGCAGAACTCAGCAGCTTCAAACCACAGCTCGGGAAGGAACCTAAGGGCCATAAGTGCTTGCTTATAGACATAAACCACACGCGTCCGGAAAACACTCATGTCCTCCTCCTTCAAGACAAGCGGGTCGCCCTTCTCCCAACTGATCCAGCGCTTCCAGATCTCGACCTGCTGCAGGAACTCGATATCACCGTCCGAGCCCGGAACTGGAGGTAACCTCGGCAGCGTTGTCCGGTTGAGGTCCCTGGTGATGTTCTGCAATTCAGTGAAGGAACTGCGGGCGGTCATGTATGCCGGAGACTGCTCCTGTAAGAACTTACGGCCCTGTACGAAGAAAAGATCATTGTTAGAGCGGATATTCCACAGGGCGCTTTGTTAGAATCTTACTGTCAGCTTGTTCAGGCCCATCTCGAACTGATCATACTCTTTCCAGAGAGTATTGACAGCCTGGGTGGGTACCCCAATGGCCCGTTGATAGGCTTTCCGGAGTAGGTCCATCTTCTGTTGGTCCTGCCATCCAGAACCCCCGACGTTTCCTGGGCCGGAGCGGATGAACTGGACGTAGTCGGACCAAATGGACCCCGAATCCTTGTCGATACCGATGTGCTGCAGAGCCAACTCATAGGCCGATGAAATGATTCGTCTCGCTTGTCCGTTTGTGTCTGTGGTGAGCGGATTCCGGCGACGAACGTAGTCAAGGTATACCGTCCAGAGTTGCACGTCCGCAATCGTCAGCAGAGTCCGGTTGAAAATTTGCTCCAGGCGGAAGAGTTCATTCAGCTCGGACTCCATTGTCGCGTAAGCCACCCATTGCTCAGCCTTAAACCGTTAGTCGATTTGGTCGTCTCCCAAGGTATACAAAAGAGATCACTTACAGAAAATGGAAAAACCTTTAGAAAGCGCTCATACACATCGCGTGCGTTATCAATTCTATTGCGACTCCTGTGTTCGTTAATCAGTTCCAGCCAAGCGGGAATGTCACCACGGGGGTCTTCTTGGATGCGATCTTCCAGGATGCCAACCCGGTCGTGAGGCAAACGGCCCCTGGCGGTCGAGGGCGATTCGGGAGTCACGGTGGTCCCATCCTGCGCCTGTTCCGACGGGGCAACACTTGCGCTGTACAATTCCTGGCCCGAAGCCACCGACACATCATTTTTAGAAGCAGCAGGGAAAGAACTATTAGGGGCAGTCTTCGTGCTGGCAGACACTTGCGCAGCTTCATCCAATGATACATCAGGGGTAGAAGTAGCTTCATTTGCATTTCCTGAAATGGGTTGCGAAGGTATAGTATTCATGTCTTCGACACCTAGTACAGCTGGTGGCTCATAATCTGCCTCACCCGCCTCATCCTCATCCTCATCCTCGACCACAAAGCCCCCAATTGTCCTGGTCTTGGGCGGAACCGAGGCCCCAGTGGCGAGGCCCGATGCTGGTGTCTGGGACTCAGCTCGTGAAGGTGTCTCAGAAGGGAAGGCATTGCCAGCTGGCTGACTAGGGTCTGATTCAGGGGGGGCAGGCAGGGAAGTAGAGGTGGTAGTGGTAGTGGTAGTAGTAGTTTGTTCGGGGGGATTGGAATTGGAAGGAGTAGCATCATGATCAGGAACATTGTCCGGTTGGTTGGAATCTGTCAAGGGAACAGAATACTGATCTGGCAGTGATTTGGAAGGATCATAGTCATCTGAATCTGAACTATCTGCATCCTGCTCTTCCACGGTCTTATAGTCTCCAGAGTCCGCATTCATAGCCTGAGCCTGGAAAAAGGCCTTTTCAGCATCATCTTCAGCCATGACCAAGGTGTGTGATTGAATGCGACAAGGGTATTATGAGATATATGTTAAGGAGGGAGGGGTGGTGGTAGTTGAGGGAGGGGGGAGCAACGGAGGAACCTGATTGAGTATGATTAGCTGATTGAGGTCTTGAATGGGGGGAGACAGCAGAATGAGCGATGATGAATCGGTCATTCACTCATGAGAGAGGGGAAGGACCCACGACAGGCGGTAAGGTGTTGGGGATGAACGAGGAGAGAGGGGAAGGTTCAGGGGAGAGACAGAATCTGCGTTTGGAGATAGGAGCGGGCGATAGACACGAGAGGCCGCTGGTGGATCAGCGACACTGACGACAAAGATGGAGTTCATCCGCTTCGAGAGCTTCTTTCTTTCTTTCTTTGCTTTGCCCGACCGGTGCTCGTCCACGTGACTTAGGCGGTGGGCGCGAACTTGGGCGCAGAAACACGCGGCGCGTCGTCGATCTTCCTGCCGCATGTTTAATTACTGCTGGCCGCTGCATCCCCATTCAGTTACCAAAAAGAGATCGTCTGCTCTTCTCTCTTCTCTTCTCTCTTCCCTCCTCCCTTTTCATACCTCTGATATACCTCCACAACCTCTCTGCCTCACTCCTCCGTTCATCATACTTCTCCACATCTAAAACCTCTGGCCTACCACACCATCCTTTACCTCCCCCTCTATCCCTCCATATTACTCCATCAAGCAGCTCGCTCCACTACCGCCCCTCCATCGCTATGTCGGTCGTTTCTCTTCTTGGCGTGAAAATCGTCAATAACCCTGCCTCTTTCCTCGACCCCTATCAATTCGAGATCACGTTTGAATGTCTTGAACAGCTGCAGAAAGGTACGCTGTGAACCCCGCTCCCGTGAATTGGCCGTCGCTAATGAGTTTCCAGATCTGGAGTGGAAACTCACCTATGTCGGTTCGGCGACATCGTAAGTTGGATCGGACCGAGATTTAATTCAATCCACCTGTTAACGACCTTCTTCTCTAGCTCCGAGTATGACCAGGAACTCGACTCTCTCCTGGTGGGACCGATCCCCGTCGGTGTCAACAAGTTCATCTTCGAGGCCGATCCCCCAGACCTCAAGCGCATCCCTACTTCCGAAATTCTGGGAGTTACCGTGATCCTTCTCACTTGCAGCTACGACGGCAGAGAATTCGTCCGTGTTGGTTACTATGTAAACAATGAATACGATTCCGAGGAGCTCATGGAGCAGCCGCCGGCTCGGCCAATCATCGAGCGCATTCGTCGGAATATCCTTGCTGAGAAGCCCAGAGTAACCCGCTTTGCCATCAAGTGGTGAGTGCCCTGTTTAGATTTTTGCCATACGATACTAACAGCTACCGCCTAGGGACTCGGAGGAATCTGCCCCCGCTGAATACCCGCCGGACCAGCCCGAAGCCGACCAGGAGGGCGATGACAGTGCTGCCTACGGTGCAGAGGAAGCAGAGCTGGAAGCAGCCCTCTTCAAGGAGCTCAACGATTTGGAGCCCAAGACTGAAGACCAAGAGATGGAGGGTACCGAGGGCCCTGCCGCCAAGGAGGAAGAGGAGGAAGACATCTCGGACGCCGAGTCCGAGGACATCGAAGATGAGAGCGACGAAGATGAGGAGGAGCTCGACGAGGAAGAGGGCGATGATGGCGATGAGGACGTTGAGATGGGCGATGACTCCGAGCAGAAGGATGAATCCGCCGGAGGCGCCAGCAACAACAATCCCGCGGCCCATCAACAACAGCCCGAGCTGATGGTGCACTAAAGCAACTGAAGAGCCTCGAAGTTATACTACGTTTCTTTATTCCTATCTGTCGAATGATTTTACGATTGGGTTGCAACGTGTTTCATGACAACATATCTTCTATCATATCCCTGCAAGTATTTAGCTTTATGACATAGACCCGACCAGCCAAACCAACATAATTCGAAAAAATGCACATACTTGATTTCACTTTTCCTTCTTCGCTACTATCTTACCCCTCCACATTCCTCACCGCATCATATGCAAGGGCAATCTGAAGAATCAAAACTACCATGGCAACTGCATGCATCCCTAACAGTGTACATTGGGGAAAACCAACGCAAGGCCAAAAGCAAAATTCCCAACAGGGTAAAACCCAAACAAGTAGCCTAGTACACAATGGCATTGATCTACAATGCATAAATACATCATACAAAACTTGTCCTATATCGAATAATATTAATTCCCGCTTTTCTGCTGTGTAACTTCACCAGTTAGCAACTCTTTATTGTTCCATTCTGGCCTAATTCACTCTCGCGACGACAATGCGGAACATGAAGTGTTAGTTATTGAGCTTTACAATAGTTAGTCAGTACGTACTTAGTACTAAATATAGCGATTAGCATGACGATCCTTGATATCATTCGTCTGAAAGGCAACACAATAATCTTTTGAATATATTCCACTTGAAAGATGTTAGGTCAAAAAGACTGCGGTGAAGACAGAGCCTGTATATCTAGTCGCCCTAAAAGTAAGGTGAGAAAGGATTGAAGCAAGGAAAGTGAAGGACTATCCTTCCTACATAGTAGTTAGTACCTATGGGTAGTTTTGCTTTCTTTTACTTGCTATGGTAAGTAGGGAGGGAGAGGGGGTCCTTGCGCTTGCGTAAGGTTTCTTTCTTTCTTTCTTTCTTTCTTTCTTTCTTTTCTTCATTTGGTGGAGGGCCATTGTATGTTGTGGGGAGTGTTACTATGACTGGCTGTCTATGGGAATAGAGAGTTGGTGATGAGTGTGGATGTATTCTTGATTAGATTATTGGTGCTTGTGGTAAAAAGATAGGAATTAGTCTAATATTTACTGATTCATGATGATTGCTGAGTAGGTTCATCCCAGTGGTGTTTAGTTGCGGTGTATTGGATTCCAAGTACTATGTTTCTACCGTGCGGATAGATAACTATCTGCACGAGCTCATTGGGTTTATGGTTTGAAGATCTGGAGAAGCTCGATTGAGTCCGAAAATTAGGGAATCACATTATTTCGCATAGAAATAGCACTCAAAAACGCCAACAGAAGCATGGGTATGGTATGGTAGGAATAATGGGTCTAATGTACTCAGCCGTTACTGCTGAACGCTTCTTTTTCTTCTTTATGTCACCGTAGTATGCATCTAGAAGCCGAACTTTGAGCCGAGTGCTATGATTTCGTTAGCTTAGTCTGTGAGACAGAAAAGGGGTACTTACCGCCAAGGACTGCCTTCTTCTTCTGGTTACTGACAAACTTGTTCACGTCGCGAGCCCAGTTGCTGCTGCTCTCTTCCAGCCGATCCATGCTATCGCCGGCAAAGTTGAGTCGTTCGGTGCGTTCCTGCACTTGGCGCGACATGTAGGACAAGTATCCTTCCTGGCTGCTCGACGATTTGTTTGTCGGGGTTCTGCCTTCCCGGAATGCTTTGCGGCGCTCCTCTTCGTCTAGGCGCATCTGCTCCTGCATGCGCTTGGATGGTGGCCGGTCGGGACCGCCGACTGTTATGGGTCAGTCGCTAATTGTAGGCTAGTTAGGGGAGTATACGTACTGAGAATGTCCATATCGGCTGGGGAAACGTATTGAGTTCCTGAGATCCACTGGATGTTGGTGATCGTGGGTCGTGGGGGCATGACGGCTTGCGGGTTGTAGAGCTGGTCTTCGGACTGGCGTCTAGATAGTCTGTTAGTATCCACAGCCCTGAAATCAGATGATAGGTGTTGCCTACAGTGCGTGTCCTCCTCCCCAAACACTGAATAAGCCCACTTCAGAAGGACTGGTCCAGACCATGACGGTGCCGTTGGAGGAGATCGTGGCATCCGAAAGGCGCCTCATGTCAGCGATCTGATTGATTGGGCTGGCGCCAATCTCCTTCAGACCAGGGATCGAGAAAGCTCGCGTGTATCCGTCTCCGAAAAGCCCAACCAGACTGTATCCACGAGCCTCAGTCTTGACAACCGCAGCGGAATCGCAAAGGTAGTCATCCCAGGACCTATGGGCACCCTTGGAAGTTGCTGGCTTGAAGATTCTGCACCCGGAAACAGTCACCGCGACGACGACACCATGAACGCGGACACCGTTTCTCAAACCTCCGACAGAATTGGGGGTGGCCAATGCAAGTCCGCCGTCGTCTGCGTTGACGGGAATGATGTTGATAACCTTGTCATCCAGCAAGCTTGTGCCGACAAATTGAGCACAGTAGCGCCCACCCTCCCCTGGCAGAATCTTGAATGTGGCCAGGTTGCCTCTGTTAGTACCCACGAAGCAGCAAATACTGGAATAATCTGCGAGACGTCAGCACTATCCACATCACATAAACTAGTATTCTCACCTTCGCCCTCAAGAGTCAGCACACCAAACTCAATGCTGGTGGGCCATTCAGGAGCCGGGCTCTCAGAGCTGCGCTTATTGAAGATACTGCCTCGCTTGTTCACCTTGAACAGCTCAGAAAAGTGAGCTGTGTGGATGATTGCGGGCCCGCGCAAATCCAGGATTGCTAGACTACCTCCTTCGAATCCAACAGCGACAAAGCCCACTTGACTATGCTTCAAGGCAGTCACTGGGCCTTGCTGCATGTTCAGGAGTGTCAGTGGAAGGATACCCGTCTTCAGTCCAGGGTCGACTCTGTGAGTGATCTTGGTCAATTTTCCAGGCCCTTCATTGGCACCTGGAGCCTCTTCACGACCAAAGCTCTGGTTGTTTCCCCATCGGAAGACGACAAGCTCGCCGGTGCGCAAGCCGACTGAGAGCTCACCCGTTGAGCCTCCAAAAGACATCTCGGTCACCTCTACGTTTCCGACACGGCCAACAGCTCGGGCCAGGTCCACTTGAACGACGTCCCCGTTTTCGATCTCGTCATCAACACCAGCATCCCAGATGCGAATAGTGCCATCGGCATGAGCCGTCGTAAGAACATTACGGTCTTCGAAGCGCTTTAACGGCTTCCTTACCTCCGCCCCTCCGAGCAAAAACTTAGGTCCCTGTGATCTTTTCTCCTTCAAACCCAGCCAAGCAGAACGATCGACTGACGTCAGGGTGACCTTGTTCACGAAGGGGTGCACGAAACTAAGGTAAGGATGGAGCATGTTTGTCGGAGTGATGGGATGACCACTAGGGAAGCTCATCGTGATGACTTCTCCTGAGGACAAGAGGGCGAGCAATGCGATGGGGTCATGGGCGCCGCCATAGTAAGGAGTACTACGAGGGATGGGGCAGAAGTCGACCACTTCCGCACCGGGGGGAGTAGGTAGGATTGCGGTGCGTTTCGGGGTCTCAAAGTACTTTGCGATCATTGCCCACGAGGAAGTCTGGTAATTAGGGGTCGGTCCCAGGTCAATGAAAGTCAGCCCTTTGTTGGCTTCAGCTTTCGGTCGACCGCCAGCGATCAATAGTCCACTGTCATCTCCGTTGTCTTTCACACACCATGCGATGTTGGTGATTGGGTCTTTGAGCCCGGTAGCCGACTGGGGTCGTTCGGGGCTTACGCCCGGCTGGTCAACGTTGGGGGTATTGATGGATCTGGCCATAATTTTGCGGCCGTCCTTCGAGTCCCAGAAAACCAAGCTATTATCGTCATGCACCGTCAACACGAAAATACCGTTCGGGTGCCAGAGGGCCCTAGTCAGTCGAGGCCGGCGCATTTCCGACGCCGGAACATCACCATTTCCTCCCAGAGCACCGGGTGGGACCTCATATTCAAAATACTTTTGAGCAACATTCTGCTTGAAGGAAAACGTCACAGCACCTTCCGGGTATCCCACCAAGATCTTCCCAATATCCCGAGGCGAAAAGGAAAGACTGAGAACAGGACAAAGGCGAACACGGGCATTGCGCTGAGCCCACAAGTTGGGCACCCGGAACGGCGTCAAAGTTTCACGATCCAGATCGTAGGCAATGATATCACCTAATCAATGATACCTCGTCAGCACGAGAAACATCACAATCCAATTCAATATACCCCATACCGTTTTGTAATCCAATAAAAGCATAATCGAGACTCGGGTCGGTCAGTAAAGCGCTCGCATGACTCGGCGGAGCGTACGAGACAAGCGTCTGTCTAGTTTCCAAGGAGAAGATGCTGATTTCACTTTTCGAGTCGACACTGACGAGCTTATCGGCGCAGAACTGAATGAACTTGGCAGAGGCCTTCCGCGGTAGCGAGAACACCACCGCTACTCGTCGTTGACCGAAGACGTAGATCTGACCATGGCCGAATTGTGTGTCGCTTGTTCCGACGGCGAGGAGCGACTGGACGGGATCGTACGCGATCGCACTGATCTGGGAGTTTATACCGCACCGTGCGAACTATGAGCAGCAACAGCAGGAGATTAGTATGCAATGCACGAGACAGGATCGAGTAAGGTAAATATTCGGGGCGTTGCTTAGTGATATACATCATCGAGGGCGAACAAGTCCGGCGACAAGTTCTCGGAGAAGTCCTGTTGAATGCCGGCCTGCTTTCCCCGCAGAAAATGCGCCATTCTGGCGGATACGGAACTCAAGGGATGGGGTTGGGGAGGAGGAGAAAGAGGGAAAAGGAAGATGAGAAGTCGCTTGAGAGGTAGTATATAAGAGCTACTTAAATCATAAAATGACAATAAAAATAAAGCTGCGACGACACCCCGCGGCAGAGGAGCAAGAGGAGGAAGAAGAAGAAGAAGAAGTGGTTGTTTCAATGACAACCGCGGAAATCCACCCAAACGGTTGACGCCATTAAGGCTGACTGACCTTTGAAGGTGATTGACTAGTCCAGCTTAGTGCGTTGTGCCCCGCCCGCCGCGGGATTCAAATGGGGATCCCTTGCTGGCTCGCGCTTGTTGAAGATTACAATGATGATCCGTCCTTCTCTACTACTGCTCAATTGTGTGTAGGGTTCTACATTGCCATGTTCTCCAACAGGGCTCTCCGTATTGGTTCCAGCACAGAATGAGTTCGTATTTCCTCAGGTACCAAATCTCTCATCTGGGTGGGAATCAAGGAGGACTTCGCCAAACTTCGTAGGCAGCAACAAATCATCGCCAAGACAGCTTCCATGCCGATATGACCGAATCTTGCATTGGACTATTGGCTTTGATTTTCATATGATTTCTCCGCAAGCGATCAAAGTCGTAATCATCATGTAGGCCTATGATCGAACACTGCTATGTAGCACTAGGGACCTTTCCCATTCTTGAGACCCCCAAAGTCTGGCTGCAGATCGGCCCGGCCGATCGAGCCAACTAATTTGTGTCTCAGATCCATCTATATAATCTTCCAGGGTACATCAATGTCCCTGGATATCGCAAGTTAACATAACGTGCAAATCCCGTCTACCGAGGCCATTTCAGCTAATATCGACGTTAGTCGTCTCCTAGCATCAATCTCGGCGGCCATTCCCTGATCGCGGTAGTAGTGTATCGTAACCTGGTGCACAGCACGATAGCAGGCATACCTAAGAGGTCGACAGTCAGCACACAGACTATATGCCACCTTCTGCAGTCTCATCTAGAGATCACATACAGTAATTGACGGGCCACCTGGGCCTTATTTGCCTTCAGTCGAGTACCAAAGCCTTCCAACACAGCGGGAGACGGCGCCTCAAAGATCTCCGCCATATGCACATCGCCCCAGAGAGTATTCTCGAGCCCTAGAAGTCCTGCGAGCTTCTTCGACCCCGGATTCAGCACCACCTGCGACGGTCGGCCTAGTCCAACAATCACTAGTTGCGGTGACGTGATTTCCTCGAGTGCAGGGGACAGCCGACGAACTTGGTTTCGAATCTCCGCATATGGAAGATGAACAAAGGCATCTTCAGAGTCCCGAAGAATGCCTTCTAGAAGTGTCACGAACGCTTCTCGCCAGGACTGCTTCCCTGATCCACAGGCTACCTGATCTAGTGACCCAAAGGAGCTGGAGAAATTCTGTCCGATCTCACGAGCTAATGACCCCAAGGCCCGGTTGAGATCATCCCGCTCTTGCATGGTAAGCGCGGCTTCCAGCTCCTGCAGTGTCGCCCCGTTGACATAGTGTCTTACTAAGAAGGCAGAGCCCAACGGTCCTCCATGGAGACCATAATGCAGGAAAGATGGGATATATGGAGTGTCTTGTTGAACCAGGATGGAGTGAGCACGGGCTTCAGTCTCAAGTAGAAGCTGTTCTCGTCGTAAGAGAGGTGTTGTCGACCCTGGAGAACACTTCAGAAGCAGTTGGACCCCATTCGACAGTACGAGACGACTGATTGAATGTAGGTGGCCCTTGAGCGGATAGACTCCTTTGACTTGCACCGAAGAAGAAAAGTGGCGTTGAAGGATGGAGCCGAGAGTATAAGAAGGTTCAAGGTCAGGAACTAAGATAGTAGATAAAGAAGGCGACATTTCGCGCAACACTTTAGCTCTTCTGCTTTAGCGCTCGCATGCTCGCTACTAGTACAAGATATAATTATGATGATCCATATTGTTGGGGGAAGGTAAGCAAATATAACCTGAGCGAGCAAATCTTTACTGCAGTCATCGGGGAGAAAGACCAGGGCGGCCGCAACCCGGGGATACACTGGGGCCCGGACATGGAACAGAGGTAAGACGCAGGTTACTGCAGTCGAACAAGGAAGGTAATAGATTATCTAACCCACAAAGCAGCAACAGCTAAGTATTACTAGGAACAGGGAAACCAGTCGATCGATCTCGTTTCTGAGCGTCAGATGATGGAGGGACCCCGTACCGAGGACAAGGAGCATATCCCTTATTTGAAAACATTAAGCGAAGCGGAAGATCCATATCCGAAGCCCCTTACTGAAGGGGACATCCGTCCGGGATCCCCACTGTTTAAACTGGAGCAAGAAGACCCCAAGAAGCATCATTGGAGTATTGGTCAGGAAGTGAAGGAAAGAGTTGTGATCCATGGAGACGCAGCTCGCCTAAGGCTCCCGCTCTGAGAAAGGCGCCATGCAGGGTGCATCCACACCGGGCCAATCACAGGCGGGCCTTGCCGAATGCGCATCTCCCCGGTTGTATCGGCCGGTTCGAATGCCGATGTTGCAGCGGACTCAATCTATTTAGTTTCCATAGTCTATGCATAGAACAAAGTAGTACTGCTCCTACGATGATATATCTTCCTGCTATTTGGTTACCATTCGCACAATGTTCGCAGAAGGTAGGCGGCTTGTGCCGCCTTATGTATCTTGTGCTTCTTGGGTAACTTTGGGCACAACCCTGTTCTGTTCGGCCTCCGATCAGGCTATTGGCAGCCGGACCGTCCCTCGAGCGGGGATTAGATGAACTATGCTTCCCCTTGCCATAGCCTCTTATCTCTTAATTACACCATTTCGAACTGAAATGCCGGTTTCTACGCATCATGTGTCGGCTCTAAAGTTCATGTGGCTCATAGAGGGGAAACCCGGAAGAGAGGGCAATTCAGTTGTTAGGATATCGCGAACTTTGTATATACACATTTCTAGCTTTTGTCTTCGTGGAGCTGATGAGGCGACCACACTTCGCCACTTAATCAAGATTTGCCCGACGCCAATTGTTCGCCCAAATTTACTCGGGGAGAATGTAGGGTTAGTCCTTCGTAGATTCAGCGGCCTCTGCCTCTGACGTAGCCGCTGGACTGTATAACTCGGCCAGGTTATACTTCTTTAACCGATCGTAGTCGCTTCCGGCAACACTCATGCCAATGACATTCTGATAGTTTATTGTCAGTAATGGGTTCTGAATGAGTGGCATAGAAGCCGCGGCCGTCGAGAACTGACCTGGATAACGGTGACGAGGATGATCAAGTCATAGTTCTTGAGATCAACAGGATGCTCGGGCCCCACGACATCTGCAACAGTCTTGATGACTATGTCGCGATTGAACTTCTTGTTGCTTCGCACAACAGGTCGAATTGCGTACTGAAATTCACTGGTCAATGAGATTTCATGACCCTCTAGGCCTTAGCGAGACTCACCTTCTTGGGAGGCCCCCCGGAATGGAAATGCGGTTTGAGGACTTCCCGTGCAAAAGACTCCAGGTCGACACTGAGAGTTTTGCGAACGGAAATTGCAGGTGTCATGCGTTGGATGTATCGAGATCGCTTCTTTTCAGGGTTGGCAGCTGCGTCTAAGCAAAGTTTATGTACCATTTCCTCTGGATTGATGGATTTGTCAAATCGCACAAACAACACTGAAACATATTAGTGTCTCTCAAACTTAGATCACTTTCAAGGAGGATAATGAGGGTAACGCACGACACGGCAAATCCATTCTGATGGCATGAAACGGGCGCGACTTGCTCGCGCTGGGCTTCAGTCCTTCGACCTCTTTTCTGATTAGGGCCTCGATGTCATCATCGTCATCCTCCTCATCCGAGTCGGGCTTGTCTCCATGACTGTCACTGCTGGATGACTCCACACTCTGGACATAAAACCAAAATAAGTCAGATGGAGGAGCATATTATCAATCTGCCAGATACCGTGGGTTTCTCTCTATGCGCAAAGCCTGCACTTCATGCTACTAACCTGCGAGAAAACATCCACTACCTCTGCCATACACTTTCCTTCCTTTCCCAAGTCGCACGACACGAAAACTCCCCAGTCGCCTCCCTCAATGCCCGACTTATTGCCTTGTTGGTGTTTCTGCCATTGGCCACCTCCCTGTGCCGCCACACATTAGATATCAATTACTAGATGGGGAAAAGCCAATGGGGAGATGTTTGTGGTCAACATGCCACGGACATCAGATGGGGCAGACCTTTCTCTTCTTAGCAGGCTGAACGGATTTCCTATCAGGCATGGCTCTCTTCCCTGATCCAGCCATCGACAGATGTTAATGCGCGGGTGAATGAGACGGGATGCCGGTACGGGATTTGTGCGTGGGCAAGTGGGGAGGAGAATTGACCGCAGGGAGTGCACGCACGTTGCCCGGTTGTCCGAGTTGACAGGGAAGATTCGAGCTTAGTGGTGATATTAAGCTGGTCCTAGAAGTTCTAGATGCACTACTGGTGACACGAGGGTTCCCAACAGATAAGGGTAGGCATGGCGCGGGGGGGTTTAAAATTCCACAAAAGGAATAGCGGCAAAGCGGGCGATCATCATCCCACTTGGTGGAGTGACGGCCGGTTACTTGCTGCGTTCTTACTGCAAAGTGGTTTCGGCCGGATTGAACTTGCTTGCTTTTTGAAACTAGTGCATCTGCTGTTATCAGTTTATCGCTGCTTCCGCAGCATCTCTTACTTCCAGGGTTCCGCCATAGCTTATTTGACAGGAATATACGATCAAACCACCCCATCCACGCCATCATGGTCGGAGATCTCCTGGAATTCACGCAAAGCATGAAATAC
This sequence comes from Aspergillus piperis CBS 112811, assembly GCF_003184755.1. Classification (NCBI taxonomy): domain Eukaryota; kingdom Fungi; phylum Ascomycota; class Eurotiomycetes; order Eurotiales; family Aspergillaceae; genus Aspergillus; species Aspergillus piperis. Next base: position 664,718 of record NW_020291594.1, read on the forward strand.
CTATCCAGTAGGAATGATCCCGGAGATCCCGCTGCCATTCACCGTCGCATGGTGTGGCTGTTTGCGTGAGTATTGTAGTTCGGTGACACTATTTTTGTCTCGAGTTCCACCTCTACAGCATGACATCACGCGTGCCCTTTCATTCATGACGTACGGCCACACTAGGTTCCAGACTCCCTGGTTGCGACAGTCAGAGGCACCTATTAATACTCTTTCACTCCTCAACACCTAGTAAATATCATCTTCTCAGACACATCCAATACTTCTCGCGCTTCTTTCCATACTAGCTATATCAATCCCCATCTTCTCGCACTGCTCAATTTATCGTGATGGCGACCGATATCGCTACCCGGGATCTTCGGAAGCCCATCACGGTTGCCGAATACCTCTTCCGTCGTTTGCATGAGGTTGGCGTTCGCTCTGTGCATGGCGTTCCAGGTGCGACTTACCTTCGGGGATTTGGGGAGTGTTTGATCCCGCTAACCATCATGGATTATTCCAGGTGACTACAACCTCGCAGCCTTGGACTATCTGCCAAAGTGTGGCCTCCATTGGGTGGGCAATTGCAATGAACTCAACGCCGGTATGCTTGAACCCATCCTTTTGTTGTGATTGTACTACCTTGTGATGGTGACAAGTATTGACTTGAACAACCTACAGGATATGCCGCCGACGGCTATGCTCGGGTCAACGGAATCGGTGCCCTGATTACCACCTTCGGCGTGGGTGAGCTTTCAGCGCTCAATGCCATCGCTGGTTCGTACTCCGAGTTTGTGCCAATTGTTCATATCGTGGGTCAGCCCAACACCAAGTCTCAGAAAGATGGCATGTTGCTGCACCACACCTTGGGAAATGGCGACTTCAATGTGTTTGCGAAGATGAGTGCAGGCATCTCCTGTACCCTCGGTCGCTTGAACGAGACACTGGAGGCTGCAACACTAATCGACAATGCCATCCGTGAATGCTGGATCCGCAGTCGACCTGTCTACATCAGTCTCCCCACCGACATGATTACCAAGCAGATCGAAGGTGACCGCCTCGACAAACCGCTGGATCTTTCTCTACCAACAAATGACCCTGAGAAGGAAGATTATGTGGTGGACGTTGTCCTGAAGTACTTGCACGCTGCGAAGAAACCCGTTATTTTGGTGGATGCTTGTGCCATCCGTCATCGGGTCCTTGATGAAGTTCATGACTTGATGGAGGCTTCCGGCCTGCCTACTTTCGTGGCTCCGATGGGCAAGGGAGCAGTGGATGAGACTCGTCCGAACTACGGCGGTGTGTATGCTGGCACTGGATCGAATGCGGGTGTTCGTGAGCAGGTCGAGTCTTCCGATCTTATTCTGAGCATCGGTGCTATCAAGTCAGACTTCAACACCAGCGGATTTTCGTACCACATCGGACAGCTCAACACCATTGATTTCCACAGTACTTATGTGCGCGTGCGATACTCTGAATACCCAGAGATCAACATGAAGGGAGTTTTGCGCAAAGTCATCCAGAGGATGGGTGCTGTCAACGCCGCGCCAGTCCCGCATCTCTCCAACACGCTTCCTGAGAGCGAGAAATCTTCGAGCAACCAGGAGATCACGCACGACTGGCTTTGGCCCAATGTTGGTCAGTGGCTGAAGGAGAATGACATTGTCATTACCGAGACGGGTACTGCCAACTTTGGCATTTGGGAAACCCGATTCCCGGCAAATGTCACGGCCATTAGCCAGGTTCTGTGGGGTAGCATTGGCTACTCGGTTGGGGCATGTCAGGGTGCTGCGCTGGCGGCGAAGGAATTGGGCAATCGTCGGACTGTTCTGTTCGTTGGTGACGGAAGTCTTCAGCTCACCGTGCAGGAACTGAGCACCATGATCCGAAACAATCTCAACCCCATTATGTGAGTGTTCCCTACGGTGATAAGATCCAGGTTGTAACGATACTGACCGCATCAAGCTTCGTCATTTGCAATAACGGATACACCATTGAGCGGTACATCCACGGATGGGACGAAAGCTACAATGACATCCAGCCGTGGGATATTGAGGGTCTGCCCCGGGCCTTTGGAGCCAAGGACAAGTACACGGGCTACAAAGTAAAGACGCGGGATGAGCTGAGGCAGCTATTTGCAAACCAGGAGTTTGCTTCTGCGCCACACTTGCAAGTAAGTAATACATTGCCCTAGCATTTCAATCCTGTCCAGGAGAGTGCTAACCAAGACGGCACAGTTGGTGGAGCTTCACATGCCTCGTGATGATGCTCCCGCCGCGTTGAAAATCACGGCTGAGGCGGCGGCCACCAGAAACAAGTAACGGAGGATCTCCAGGGCCTTGAGGCAATCTCGCTTCTTCCTGTTAACGCTTTTCTCCCCTTTCTTTTAGCTTGACCTGTCACTCCTGGAGAGGAACAGACATGACTCTGAAGCGGTAGTGTAATTGCAGAATACGAAATCTAATGAATTCCAGTCAAGTTGTATGCGCACGTGCCCTTTCCGTATTGATGATTTGGGGTCTTGGGTGGTGCGTTTAGGGAGTCTAGTGCTTATCATACATTCCCAATGCCAAGGGAAAACATAGTGGAACTAGCTTGATAGTCAGCCAGCCAGCCCAACGTGCCGTCTGAGACAGTCCAAAGTTGGGGAGGAATGGCAAGCAGATAGATAAACACATCGGCAACGGACAGTAGTACAAATGTAGTTAGTGAGGTCTGAGTACGAACCAGCCCAATTGAGGAGGAATCAAGTAGGAAAAGGGGTGAGAGATGAGTAGTTCCCTAGGGCTGAACAACTACGTACAGGGGGCAACAACTGTCAGTGACTCAGTGGAATGGAAGGGTTGGCCCACCTTTCACTTGATGGGTCTAAGAAGCCCATGGAAAGGTGACGGAAAAGGGGAGAGACAGCGAGAAAAAGGGACTGACTTTGTTTGGGGCAGCTTATCGGGGGGAGGCCACCACGTGATCGACGGGAAGGACAGACAAGTCGGCAGGCGCTAAGGCGGCCAGCGCATCAAAGCTCCTCAGGATTTCCCTGGGCGGGCCGCGACACACGGCGACAGGTTAGATTACTTACTCGTTCCAAAGTATCTACCCCATATGAATCTGGCGAGCAGGCCTCTGTCCCTTTCCTTGACGAAACACCTAATTAATCTATACGGTGGACTGCTAATTTGCCGCCACCTGCCACTAATCCACCGTGCGGTCGAATCCCCAGCGGTTTTGCTAATGGTATGTCTTAGCTTCCCCGTTGAGCCTTCCGCCGCATCATCTCCCCCCCCCTCTCTCTCCCCTCTCCCCTTCGACTAGTATTAAGCTAGAGGGGACTGGACTTGTCCCGATTATTAGGGGTTGATTGCCGCAATCTTACCATTTGACTTACTTTAGGAGATCCAGCTATCTTTAAGGATTTGACACACCCCTCTGAAGAACGCCCAACTTGTTCCTTTCGCTACGGTTTGCGTCTGCAGCTCGACTTGCGTGTGACCTCTCCAGTTTCCAGCCTCCTCTTTCCTCCCCCCCGTCCATTCCCCGATCAGGTGAAAAAAGCTGATGCCGTCCCTCTGCTCCCTCCGTTCCTGCTTACGTACTGTCGTTCGCTCCGATCTGGACGCTATCTGCGCTTGATTGACGTGCTTCGAGAAGAGGCGATTGCCTGCTCTTCCATCTTGGTCGCTGAAATTACCGCTCCAAGTGCTGCTCGGACTGAGGGGCATCATCGATTGCGTCGTGTCGGCTTGTTCTAGCTCTGAACAATGTGGGATTGCCTTGGGTTCTAAGCTTTCATGATCTATCAGTCCCCACTTCAGGGACAAGTTTGATTGCGCAGCCCCGTGAGGTATATGAGAGCAGAACCTTATTGGATTTCCAGGACAACTTGTCTGCTCGTTAGACTCCGACATCCGCCTCCTTGCATCAATCCATTGGAGACGTCGCAGACATCGCCAATATGGACGGTCAACGGCCGCAGCAGTACATCCCCGTACCCCCGCCTTCGTCGGCGACACAACCCTCCCAATCGCACATAATACCTTTACCACCGCCACCGCCTCGTTATCCTCCTACTCAGTCGCAGGGCGTTATGCTTCCGCCGCCCCCGGGACCACCGCCCGGGACAGCATATGGCACCTCCAAGCTTACCAATTCCCAACTGCAACATCAGAATACACTTGGGTGGCAGCAGCAGAGCTGGGCACGGCAGGCACTCTCACAAGGGTATCTTCCACCTCCTCCGCCTCCCCCTATGGTCCCTGCGAATCAATCTCCATACGGGCGTCCTGCAGCTCTGTCGATTCCCTCCGCTGAAACTCGGACGTCTGCGACTTACGTTCCTCAAGCTGGTACATTTGGTCCGGGGGTCGGGATTCCGCCCTTCGACGTACACTCGAACCCCACGTACGACGGTGCGGGGACAATGCAGCCCAGCGACAGACAGCGGAACCCATCCACCCAAGCCTACGAATATCCGGCCACCGACTCTTCTCCGTATAAACGGGATGCCAATGTCCCTGCCACTCCTTCTACGACTCGCAATCTACCTTCCTCTCTAGCTGTCAATGATGGTGCTCATGATATGGCTTCAGTCAACTACTCTGCCACGAACATGCAAAACTCGCTACAACAGGCGTCTGCGCCATCTTCGGAACTGACCACATCGGGCAGTCATCGCCATAACCACAATACATTGCTTGGTGGCATGTCGCCAAATGAGGCCTCAGTCCAGTGGCCTCTCGATCGTGTCCTCCAATGGCTTGCGAATAACGGATTCTCCACGGACTGGCAGGAAACATTCAGGTCTTTGGAAATTCAGGGGGCCGACTTCCTCGAGCTAGGACATGGGTCAAATGGCCGGCCCAACCTGGGCAAGATGCACCAGGTGGTCTATCCTCATCTTGCAAAAGTGTGCGAAGCAAGCGGCACTCCCTGGGATCAGATCCGTGAACGGGAAGAGGGCAAACGCATGCGCCGCTTGATCAAGAAGATCCATGACGACGGCAGTTATGATACCGAAATTTCTATTCAGAAGCGGCGCGATTCTCACCCGATAAGCGCCCACGATGGCGCGCCTGACGCTTCGCCGAAATTGACTTACGAGCCCAGGTCCGCGGGCCCAACAGGGAATCTCACAAACAGCCCTAATCTCAAGGCCCCACAGCCCGCATATGGACAAAGACAGAGCGTTCAGATGCGTTCTTTTACAACACCCATACCCACCACCCATGATCATGCGTCTTCCGAGCTTGCTCCGAGCGAAGCTAATACAATGTGGTCCCGATCGGACTATTCGCGAGCTGTTTTGTCTAGCATTGGCGGCGAGCATCACAGGCAGAGCCCTTCGATGTCCAGCGATGGCGGAACATTTCAGATACCTATTAGATCTTATGAGGACAGTCCCAAGAGCGGCAGTCCAGCAGCGCAGCATGCTACTCTTGCACACACAGGCCCCTCGTCATCCACGGGAGATCTAGGCGTCAAGTTCGAGCACTCACGCGGCAACAGTTCGGATTCGACGACTGGTCGCCGGTATTATGAATCCATCAGGCAAGACGGCGGGATCCGTCCTTCGCCCCAGGAGTCAAGCAACCGTCATTCTGGTGGAGAAACCCCGTCTTCATACCCCAAAGACCACCGTAATGGGCTGCTGGGCTTCTTCAAGAAACGTTCCAAGGCAGGCGATTCCAACCACCCGTCTCCAGAGGAGCCTTTTTTGGAGTCTCCCACCAGTCCAGTGAACATGCGCCAGAACAGCTCGCAGCTGCCTTATAATAGGCCAAATTTCAGCACCAGTGAGTTGTCGCTGGGCGGCGAGCGGCCGTCGTCTTCATCCATGTCGGACCATGAACGATTGGCGTTGCGAGGTAACAAGCCAATGCAAAAGAGCAAAAAGTGGACTTTTGTGACTCTGGACGGATGGAACTATCGCTTGGTCGACATAACCGAGATGGACTCTGTGGAGACACTGCGTTCTGCCATTTGTCAAAGCCTTGGAATCGCTGATTGGACTGGGGCGCAGATCTTCATGACAGAGCCCGGGCAGACTGAACACGATGAGCCGTTGAATGACACTAGCCTGGCTTTGTGTCGACGGACCAAGTCAGACACGGTTGGCTCATTGAAGCTGTTTGTACGAGGGCCCCATATGCAACTGGGTGTGAATAGCTCCACTCACTACGGCTTGGGGCTTTCGATCCCAGAGAAGGGCACAGCCTCACCCACGTCTGCTCACCATTTGCATAGAAAGCCGCTTGATGATGAAGCTCTCAGCAGGATATCTCCTCATAACCCAGCCAAGCCTACGTCTCCTCAAGTGTCTTCACGGCAGCAGCTCAAAGCTCCCAGTTCCAAGCTACCGCCAGCCTCGCAACCATCAATCACAACGTCTCCAGTCGATGGTGGCGCCGAAGCAGGACTGCCGACTGATGCCGAGAAGGCAGACTTGTTAGCTCGTCACGAAGAACATATGCGTGAGGTTGAGCGGAAACAGAGGGCCTATCGCATCTCAAAGGTCCCCCCGATGCCACAGCCGAGAAAAGATGTCTATGGCGAAACTGGTTACAGGCGTGAAGGTGTCATTGATTTTGATCAACCTCGGACGTCTCCTTACGAAGACAAGAAGTCTGAGCCGCTCGTGCCCCTTCGCAAGCCTCCCACTGCGCCTCACGAGTCAAGTACACTGACTAAAGTCAACTCACTAAGGAAGAAGGATGTTGAGCGGCCCCGCATACAGACTACCGCACAACCACATGGTACTCATGGTCTCGGTGCGGTATTGGCTAGTGTTGGTAGGATGACCAGCGCCATTGGAACCCCGTCTCCATCAGTTCCCACGCCACCTGCTGCCAGTCAGGAGTTCAAAGGACCGCAATCATCGGAGCAAGATAACCAAACAACGCCGACAGTGCATTCGAGCCAGTCTCCGGCACAACCTGGTTCTGCGACTCCTCAGGAACCAAAACCGACTCTGCAGTCTCGCAAGTCATTTGGACCCGAATTTGACTTTGAGGAGACCAAGGTCTCATTCCAAGGGTCACCGGTGCCACAGCAGCCCCAGGAAGACTCCGACGAGGACTCCGATGATGGTCTTTTTGCCATTCCCATCGCGAGTACCAAGACCCCGGTTAAAGAGAACCCGCCTGTGTCCGTCTCGCCCGAGTCGCAAAGGCGAGCCGGGAAACCGTCTCTCACACTGAACACTGAAAACAGGCTACGGAAAGGATTATCCGTTAGCTTCAGGTCCCCAAGTGCTACCCGCGAAACGTTCGCCAGTTCAAGCGGGGAATCGGGCAACAGGAACCCGTCCTTCCTTGACATGAGTGCTTCGCCGGAGGAAGAGAAGCCACCCCGCAGGGATTCCTTTGCCCAAGGAGACCTGTGGGCAAGCAGACCTCCAGTCGAGGGCGTTATTGATCACCTCGATGACTTCTTCCCGGACATTGACCTCGATACCCCTTACCTTGACGGGCAGGGCATGTCACCCCCTTCATCCCCGGCATCTAAGGTTGCAACCGACAACGACATAATTCCCAAGGATAAACCAGAAGCTGTATCACACCCCACACCACATACACCTGCGCCGCCAAGCGAAAATACCCTTGGCTCCAGCGAGCCAACCATCAAGCCTCAGGATCCAGGAGTCGTTGCTCGGCGGAACGTCAGTCGCTCTGGCGGTGGACTCACACGCATGAAATCGATTCGAGAAGTAGCAAAAGGTGCCAATCAAGCTAGTAGGAATCGGAGTGTGACGGCCAATACCGGCAACCAAAGATCCGGTGATATTTTGCGTCGCAAGAGCACGAAGATGTTCGGCGCCAAGATTATGCAAATCAGTCCGAAGCGTGGAAGCCGACTTAGCCAGCTGGACCCTATTCCCCAGAACCAGGCGCCTGCGGGCAATATCCCTCAAAGACAGCCCACTTTCCGCATCATCCGTGGTCAGCTCATCGGCAAGGGAACTTATGGCCGCGTATACCTTGGCATGAACGCTGACAATGGTGAGGTCTTGGCTGTGAAGCAAGTGGAGGTCAATCCTCGGATTGCCGGAACAGACAAGGACCGCATCAAGGAGATGGTCGCAGCGATGGACCAGGAAATTGATACCATGCAACATCTCGAGCATCCTAACATTGTGCAGTACCTCGGTTGCGAGCGAGGCGAGTTCTCCATCTCAATCTATCTCGAATATATTTCTGGTGGCTCTATCGGCAGTTGTCTTCGCAAGCATGGCAAGTTTGAGGAGAGCGTGGTCAAGTCTCTGACGCATCAGACCCTGAGCGGGCTGGCCTATCTTCACAACCAGGGAATTCTCCATCGCGACCTGAAAGCCGACAATATTCTCCTGGATCTGGACGGAACATGCAAGATCTCCGACTTCGGAATTTCCAAGAAGACAGACAACATCTACGGAAACGATTCGACCAACTCCATGCAGGGCTCGGTCTTTTGGATGGCGCCCGAGGTCATCCAGTCCCAAGGACAAGGGTACAGCGCCAAGGTAGACATTTGGTCTCTCGGATGTGTGGTGTTGGAGATGTTTGCTGGACGCCGGCCGTGGAGCAAGGAAGAAGCTATCGGCGCAATCTTCAAGCTGGGTAGTTTGAGTCAAGCCCCTCCGATCCCTGAAGATGTTTCCATGAACATCACACCAGCAGCGCTCGCCTTTATGTACGACTGCTTCACAGTGTAAGTGACATTGCCTTCTAGAGCCCTTTCCCGCCAGACTGACATGTTATAGGGACTCGCGTGATCGGCCAACTGCTGAGACTCTCCTAACCCATCCCTTCTGCGAACCCGACCCGAAGTACAATTTCTTGGATACCGAGCTCTACGCCAAAATCCGCCACGTCCTGTAAAGCCCCACCCACCTAGCACGATGTTCAGTATTATCATATTTCCAAGCATCTCTCTCTTCCAGCGTTTCGACTATGCATTTTGTTTTCCTCTCCCCTGCATCATACCCAAATCTGCAGCATTTCGCATTCGGTGTGGCATAGTTTGTTTGACGGAATCCGGCTGGGTGAGCTTAATTGTTTTGAATAAGATTCTGGATATGCCTGGTCTCTTCTTGGTTGAGACATAATCACAGAAAAAAGTGTCTTGTCCCGTTTCGTCTTCAATACACTGTATATACATTCGAATTCAAGAAAATAAGAATACTAATATCTACTAGTACTACCACTGTACAAGAATAAAAGTCCATACTATCAAGACCTTACACTCCCACCCCCACTCAAACTCCCCTCCTCATCATCCTCATCCCTCCCCAACCCAACAAAACCCACCCTAAACACCCCCTCACACCACTCCGCAAAAGTATCCACATCCCAAACCTCATCCTCCCTCCCCTTCCCCTTCTTACTCACAAAATTCCCCCTCCTCCTCTCCGCATCAACATACATCTCCCAAAACTCCTCATAAATCTGAATGACCCGATCCTGCACCGCCCCCACCAGCGTCTCCCTCATCCGTCCATCATCCAAATACTCCCCCAACACCTTCCTCAAACTCGCCACCTCCCTCTCCACATTCCCGCACAATGTATCCATCAAGCCCCCAGCAGAGGGAAGATTTCCAGAGGATGTCCTAGCCGGCAACGACGCCGTCATCTTTCCCGCCGCAATCTCATTAATGAATTCGTTGATCACGGTACGGAGCCGTCCATCCAGTTCGACCTTCGCGTCGAGCATGTTCTCCACGACACGGGGGAGGAGGCCATGCCCCACTAATTTGAAGAGATTGCGCGGGTTGAAGAGACCTCCGCGTGAGCGCAGCTCGTAGAAGGTGGATGTCATGGCGGAGAAGTCGAGGGTGGTTTCGGGCGTGGTGTATTCGATGTCGAAGGCGACGATTTGTTGTTTGAGGATTAGGAGGTGGCTGAGGAGGAAGAGGTGCGCGTCTGTTGGGGTGGTTTTTGTGCGTAGGAGGGTGCTGGCGCTGTGTAGGGAGGTCGTGGTTTGGTGCACGATTTGGTGGGCGAGGTCGTCGAAGACGGTGGACTGGTTTGTTTGTATGTTAGTTTGTATGTTGGTTGGTTGTGAGGGGGGGAGGGGAGGATAGGGGTGGGATGTACGTTGACGAGACGGTAGATTCGGCTTAGGAGCCAAATGGCTTTGCGGAGGGTTGGGTACCAGCCGCTTTGGTCTTGGGTTGTTGGGGACTCGAGGTCCCATTTTGTCGCGGCGGTGGTAGTGGTGTCTTCGGGGTTCGTTGATGATGGGTCGCTGTCGTTGCTGGGTTTGGTTGTTGATTTGGGTCGGGTTGGGAGTGTCGTTGTGGTGGGAGTGTCTGTGGAGGTGATCTTGCGGCCGCTGATTTGGCCTTCGGTGACGGAGATGGAGAATTGTTTGTTGCGAGCTGGGTAGTCGAGGTCTTCGGGGCGAGGTTTGTAGCGCTCGATCTCGTCGCGGAGGAAGGCTTGCGCGCGGAAGACGAGGCGGGTTTGGACGTCTTCGAGGGCGGGTTGGATCAGCGCTGGGAAGTCGAGCTGGTTGGAGTCGACTTGTTGCTCGATATCCTCGTCCTGGTCGAGCAGGTATCGGGTTTGCAGGAGGGTACAGAGCTGGCAGAGCTTGACGATCTTGTCTTCGTGGATGATGCGCGGTCTAAGGTGGTCGTAGAGCGGTTCGCAGATTGTTTCTAGGAAGTCGTAGAGTCCGCCGTGGCCGTGGAACCATTCGCCCCATAGTTCGAACTCGTCGAGGCATACGCCGCGGATGTAGCTGATGCTGGCGCGGGCGAAGGAGACGAGGTCCTGGGAAGACGTTGGAGACTGCGCGAGGTCGTTGAGGTTCTTGTAGACGAGGGGGATGATCAATTTCCCGCGCGTGGCTGCGTAGTTCGCATGAAGCTCGTTCAGCAAGCTCTGGTATTCGGCTTCGGTGCCCTGGTCGGGGTCTAGAGGCGGGACGGCTCGCTTCTGGATCTCGAGTCCGATCTGTTTCAGTTCCGGCGCGCCGACTCTGAATTTGGCGTAGAGCAGCGTGGACATGGTTGTGTCGTTGAGCTGCTTATCTGCGATCTTCTTCGACGCATCGGCGTATACATCGCGGAGGGAGGACACAAAGTGGGTTCTGGTCAAGGTGAGGGCACGGGTCATGAGTAAACGGTACCGGGAGCGGTATACGCCAGCTTCCTTTTGATCGGGCTGCGAAGTAGGACCCATTAGCTAGAAAGCGATAGACATTGTGATGTATACTGACATGTGTCTCCATGTAATCCAGGCATTCGTCGAGACGCCGTAGCATATCCGAGAATTCCTTCCCACGAACTGTATTACCAGCCCCAGGAGCATTCAGTCTCCTCGACGCAGGATCCAGAAAGTCATAATACTGGAGGTTCTCTTGAATATCCTCCGCCAAATCCGAGTCATGCTTCTGCGCAGAGAGCAGCCCCTCACATTGTTTCCGGAATTGGGAGGTCTGCGATTCCACGGCTCTGAAGTCGTTCGAAAGGCTAGTCAAAAGATCGAGGGTCGACGACGTATCGGTCAATAAGGAATCGAGATGGGACTTGGACATTTGAAGCTCCTGGAGGCAAGCTCTAAGGACAATTGATGTCAGCATAGACCAGGGGCTCTGTGGGGGGTGGGCCGCGGATGGGCGTACTGGTACTCATCGTAGCTAGCTTCCAGCAGGCTCTCCTCTACCTCATTGTACCATTGTGCAAACTCCAGCTCATTGCGAATATCGGTAACCGAGTCCACATCATCCGGAATTGTCTCGAGTTGGGTGGCCTCTTTGACCTTCTGTTCCAGAGCCCGGCCCGACGGGGCAGTTTGGCGTCGACTTCGCTGTCCTGCAGCTTGTTGGCGCATTGTGGGGTAATTCTTCAGTGTTCAAAAGATGTTCCTTATAGCCTCTGCATCAAAGCCCCCATAAAAACAAGGTAAACAATCCCTATCAAACCCAGAGCCCAGGCGCAGGGAAAGACAGAGGAGCAATGAATCCGGCGTGGCTTCAATGCGCTATTCTGCCGGGGTCTTCCGCCTACGCGACTTGAACATCCAGCTGATGTTTTGCCTCTTTCTCATTGATCGATCAAGATCCGCTCAGGAATAAGCAAGAATATTGGAATTTAACTTCAGTCTCGGCGTGCGAAACCATTAAGCACTGCCAAACATCATGTGGACTCATCGGGGGCGGCAATCGGTGACCACCGTCGTCACCAACTCTTCACGTCGCCTTGTGAGAAACAACCGATCTATCGCCACGCCCTGGCGCAGATCTTATGCCAGCAGTAACAAGGGACCGGAGCCTTCGGTTAACTCGAACTGGCTTCGGAACTCTTTGGGCGTGGCGGGAGCAGGCACTGCTGCCGTTTTCATTTACGAATATGCTACATCCAACCCGAGTCAGATTGAGAAGCCAGTGGAGAAGGTGAAAGACCTCGCTAAATCCGCTGAGGAATTGAGCTCGCAGTACGTACAGCACAAGCGGAGTGTTAAGAGTCCCGGTGTCTACGTCTGGGGCAATAACGCCTATCGCGTGGTTGATCCGGAATCCAAGGAGTCCGTGGTGAAGACTCCCCGGAAATTTGCCTACTTTGAAGGTCAAGTGCTCAGAGACCTCAAGCTCGGAGAGAGGTCCGGCGCAGCCATTACGGAGAATGGCGACCTGGTCCAATGGGGCAAGGGCTATTCAGAGACTGAATTCAAGCCCACAAAGACTCTTACCGGCAAGAATCTGGCTTCGTTGTGCATGTCCAACGATCGAATCCTTGCGTTGTCCTCGGACGGCAATGTCTACTCACTACCCATTGCCAAGGAGGACCAACTGGGTGGCCGCAAGACCAAGGAAGGGTCATGGGTGCCTTTCCGGTCGGGAACATCCAGTATTAGCTACCGCTTGCTGCAGCCGACATTGAAGCTGGGCGAGCGTGTAACCGCTCTCGCCAGCGGACTCGACCATGCTCTACTCTTGACCAGCTCCGGCCGGGTGTTCTCCGTTGCTGCTTCTACTGAGAATTACCCTTCGTTTGGACAGCTCGGTATCCCCGGCTTGACCTGGGCTACTCGCCCCAAGGGGCCGGTGGATGCCCTTCACGAGATTACTGCGCTCAAGGGCTCCAAGATCGTCCAGATTGCTGCGGGCGATTACCACTCGCTCGCTCTTGACAAGGACGGTAATGTGTTCGCGTTTGGCGACAACTCTTTCGGACAGTTGGCGATGGAGTTCAACCCGTCCTCACCTTTCTGCGACACCCCGACTCTGGTGCCCATCAGGAACCTCTACCGCGGTCCCTGGTTGCCCAAGGCCACTCGGGTCGCGGCCGGAGGTGCCAACAGCTTCTTCACGGTGGATGCGCAGCGCATACTCAGCTCCAAGGAGGACCCTGCCACCCTCCGTGACTTGGGGCGCATCACTGCCGATACCTGGGCTTGCGGACGGGGCATCTGGGGAGCTCTGGGTACCGGTAAATGGACCCACGTACAGGATTCACTCGCCAAGGTGAAGGCACTGAGTGGTCTTTCCGAATTCGATGAGAAGACCAACCGCCTGACGCCCATCCGCATCCATGATCTCTCAGTCGGCACGACACATGTTTCCGCGGTCATGAACAACAGTACCCATGTGGATTCAGCTCCCTCCAGCACCTTGAACGATACTCGTGACTGGGGATACGATGCGCTCTGGTGGGGAGGCAACGAGCACTTCCAGCTGGGCACGGGCAAGCGCAGTAACCTGTCCAAGCCGAACTACATCCACGCCCCGCCGGAGGAGGCAGACGAGCAGCAGGAAGCACGCCTCCAGATCATGCCTCGTCATAAGGGCAAGGTTGACCGTCGCACGGTGAGCATGGAGCAACGCGTGGTATGTGGACGACACGTCTCTGCCATCTATTCTTCCGTATAATTTGACCCCCTTCTTTTTCCATGTATAATGAACCATAATTGGTGCTATGACCATGTATATTAGCTATATCTTCTGGGCGCGTTATGAGGTGATTGGGGTCGAAAAAGTCGTGATCAGGGCATGTAATACCAACCTATCAGCACACAGCTGGAATTCAATGCAAATCCCATACGCTACATAGTACTAGGGTCTTTTGTCTGGAAGCGTGAATGGTTCCTCAACGGCCATCAGTGCCGGATCTCCACCAAAGACTGGGTCATGATGGCGAATACCCGGAAAATGTCATCACTTCAGTGGATCCTCTCGTTTTCCGCCTGCCCTTCCGATTGACTTTTGACAGCCACAATGGCTGCTCCATGAGCTGCTTTTTCTTTGCAATTCCTTGAGGTTTTCCCTTCAATATCGTTGTCGCATCGCCGTGTACAGTCTCTCTCCTTTGTCCACTCCTCAATATTCTCTTGTATATCCACCGATTCCTCCTCATCTCCTCCAATCTCTCACCCCGCATCCATGGCTTCTGCCCCGCCGGCCAGTCGCGCCGATGAAGTACAAAATGTGAGTCACACTCTTTTACCACTCCTGACGAGCTGGCGCATATTCCTCAACCCTAGCTCCTGTCTCTATGAGCCACTAGCATCATCCTATCCTCCAATTCGCACCATACTGACCGCATTGACTGCTCTACAGCTTCTGAAAGCCGTCGAGGATCTGCTGATTCCGTTCATCCGAAGCGCCGATGAGGACCCTTTAGCCCAGCAATCGCTGCACAACGGCACCAATGGCGACTCCAAGCCTCGAGACACGGCCCTCGTCGAACACAAGAAGCCCGAAGAGCTGCAGAAGCTCCTCCAATTAGACTTGCCCGACCAAGGAACCGGACAAGACGGACTCATCGAAGTCCTGCGCAAGGTTCTGCGCTACTCGGTCAACACATGGCACCAGGGATTCCTCGACAAGCTTTATGCATCAACCAACGCCCCCGGCGTAGCGTCGGAGCTTATCCTGGCGGCGCTCAACACCAACGTCCACGTCTACCAGGTCTCCCCAGCCCTGACCGTCATTGAGAAACACACCGGCAAGCAACTCGCCTCTCTCTTCGGCCTCAATGGCCCCCGCGCCGGAGGCATCTCCGTCCAGGGAGGCTCTGCTTCCAACACCACCTCGATCGTGATCGCGCGCAACAACCTCTACCCCAGCACCAAGAAAGACGGCAATGGCAACTACCGCTTCGTGCTCTTCACCAGCGCCCACGGCCACTACAGCATCGAAAAGGCCGCCCAAATGCTCGGCCTCGGCAGCTCCTCCGTCTGGGCCGTCCCCATCGACAAACAAGGCCGCATGATCCCCTCGGAGCTCGAAGCCCTCGTCCAAAAGGCCCTCGCCGAGAACCGCACCCCCTTCTACGTCAACGCCACCGCCGGCACCACCGTCCTGGGC
Organism: Aspergillus piperis CBS 112811; assembly: GCF_003184755.1. Classification (NCBI taxonomy): domain Eukaryota; kingdom Fungi; phylum Ascomycota; class Eurotiomycetes; order Eurotiales; family Aspergillaceae; genus Aspergillus; species Aspergillus piperis. Next base: position 679,984 of record NW_020291594.1, read on the forward strand.
TCCTTCGACCCCTTCCACGAAATCGCCGCCATCTGCAAGAAATACAACCTGTGGTTCCACGTCGACGGCTCCTGGGGCGGTTCCTTCATCTTCTCCTCCTCCCAACGCGCCAAACTCTCCGGTGCCGAAAAAGCAGACAGCATCGCCATCAACCCCCACAAAATGCTCGGCGTCCCCGTCACCTGCTCCTTCCTCCTCGCCGCCGACATCCGTCGCTTCCATCTCGCCAACACCCTCCCCGCCGGCTACCTCTTCCACAACGACGACACCGCCGCTGCCGCACCAGACTCCCTCAACGGCGAGACCGAACTCGTCGTCGACTCCCCCGAGGTCTGGGACCTCGCAGACCTCACCCTCCAATGCGGCCGTCGCGCAGACTCCCTCAAGCTCTTCCTCAGCTGGACCTACTACGGCACGGCCGGGTACGAGCAGCAAATCGACTCCGCCTGCGCCGTGGCAGCGCACCTCGCTACGCTGGTCGAACAGAACCCCAACTTCGTCCTCGTCAGCGAGAACCCGCCGCCGTGTCTGCAGGTGTGCTTCCATTATGCGCCGAACCGTGCATACGTGCATCCCCGCGGACTGGTCTCGAATGAGACGGAGCGCGGGAAGGCGAACAGTAAGGTCACGGAGCAGATCACGCATGCGATTGTGGGCAAGGGGTTCATGGTGGATTTTGCTCCGCCGAGTGGGGATGAGGATGCTGTTGGGAATGGGAAGTTCTTCCGGTGTGTGGTGAATGTTCAGACGACGAGGGAGACGGTGGAGGGGCTGATTCGGGCGATTGAGGAGGTTGGGCCGGCGATTGTGGAGAGGTTGAAGAGGGAGAGTGCGGGGGAAGTGTCGACGAGGAGGTTGGGGGAGAGGGGTCATGGTCCTGTTGTGCATCATTGAGGGGTGGGTTTGGTTAGTATGTGTCTAATATTTGGATATATTTTTGGGGTGTTTTTGTAGAAACAAAAGTCTGGGCTAGTATAGATGGGATGGTATAAATATAGAGGGTACATACACATACATATAGGGTGGGTATATAACGAGGAATACAGTGAATGAGATGATGAGCTTATATTCGAATGCACAGTGGATTGTAACAATGGATATCTCATGCAACTGATAATTACTACCAACTTCATCTATATATACACCCCCGGTGTACTCCCTCAACTAATTACCAATCTCCGCCCGTCTCTCAAGCACGCTTCTCGCCTCCGCCTCAGTCAAACTCTCGATCCCCAGTTCTGCAAGCACAACCCGCGCGCTCTCATTATCCTTGAAGAGTCGCTTCTCAACCTCCCATAGCCCGGGGCGTGTATCTCCCTCGACTTCTGAGTCCTCCGTGGTAGTGGTAGTCTTCGCATCAGCCGAATTCTCCAGTCCTAACAAAACAAGACCCTCCGCTAGTTTCTTCATGTTCTTGATAGAACTGCCAGCTGTTGGCTGCCCTGCTCCGCTTCCTAGGGCGGTGTCAACGACACTGCAGAGATGTTCAACGTCGCTGATGAATTGGGCGGCGCCGGCTGCGGAGAAAGTGTTTCTTGTGAGTACACTGCTCCAGAAGTAGGTTTGGATGGCGAGGAGGACCTGGCGGGTGATGCGGCGGAGCGGGGCGACGCCCAGTGCGCGGGAGAGGAAGGTAATTTCGGTGGAGAGGGTGCGCATTGCTGGTGCGAGGTCGGAAGTGGGAGGGAGAGGAGTGGTGGTGTTACTCGTGGAAATGGAAGCCCAGGTGGAGACGCGGGAATAGGGTTTCAAAGCAGAGCGCACGTTTGAAGTGAGTGTGGAGGTGATGATGGATTCTGAACGGAGGCGGAGACGGCGGTAGGCGGAGGCGGTCTCGTCGAAGAGAGCGCCATCTGTTGAGGATGCACCGGTGCTTTGGCCGTGGTTGTTGTTCACGGCTTGGGAGGTGCGGGATGCGACGTCTGCGATGGACATGGTGCCCGCTACATTCTTGCCGCCATCTTTGTTTTGTCGAACGCGGTCTTGGAGCTCCGTCCAGAGTTCGACGAAGAAGACTTCGTTGCTCCAGTCTTCCATCTTCTTCTCGAGGTATTCCGCGCTGCCGAAGACTCGGCAGAGTCGTTCGAGCCCGGCCACGCCTTCGATGCTGGCGGCATCAGCGCCTTGGACGGTGCGGCCAATGGCGGAGGTCATGGCGAGGTAGGCTTCGAGTGCAGAGTGCAGGCGTTCGTGGAATTGGTCGAAGATGGTGATTTGGATGTCGATGAGGAAGCGCAGCTTCTGGCTGAACGAAGACAAGGGCTGGTAGCGCTCCGTTATTGTCTCGAGAAGATCGTTCACCCGGATTGCAGCCTTGGTAGGCTTGGTTGAAGTGAGGTCGACGCCTTCATAGTCGATGTGGCCGCTATCCGGGGTGTCGACGATCTCCTTGTAGCGGGCCAATGCGAATTCCTTTTCGACCTGAAGCCAGCGGCCAAACCAGCCTTGCTTGGTCAGGACTTCCCAAGTCATTCCCCGCCAGTCGTCGGTGGAGTAAGGATCCGGTAGGTAGTTCCACGACTCGCGAACTTCGTTGTCAAAGTTCATCAATTCATGCATGAAGTGGCTCAGCAGCTGCGGGTGATTCGAGATCTGAGGTAGAAACGTAATTATCTTATGATTCAGCACTGGCAGAAGCGCTGTGATATAAGCGTGGGATGCATTGTAGAAGTTCCACGCTATATCAGTGCCGACATTCTGTGCCTCTTGGTCGAAGATGGGTTGGAGGAACGAGGCGAAGAATCCTCCAAAGTTGTTGATCAGGTCCATAACATGAGCCAGGAAATACTCGGGCTGCCCTGAGTTAGAGACTAGTCTTCGTTGCTGCAAACAATGTACGTACCTTGTCAAGCCTATTTGTCGGCTTGTCTCCGCTGAAATGGTACTTGAAGCGCAGTTCGAGCGGATGCACCATGACTTCCAATGGTAGTAGAACTGGCGGCTCGGCGCCATGGCGTTTCGACACAGAGGTATGAGACTCGAGCTCCCTATAGCTGACTGGTTACACCCAAGCATTGAAGTTGACCTTGATGCCACGTACGGTTTCTGCAGGCCCAGAAGCAGTTCCACATTCTCCCTCCACTGTGCCTGTATATCCTCCGGGAAGTGTAGTTCCTTCGAGGGCCATTTCATCTGCTCCATCGTTCCCTGTAGTCGTTGGGCGAAGTCTGATTTCATATGCTCCCTGAGGGCGGACGATAGCTTCCCCACGTAGTCGACCAGGTGAGGGGCAGCCCCTTCTGCAGCTGGCTGAGCATCTTTGAGTGACTGGGCAACGTTGCGTAGTCGGGTATATGACTGGATCGCGATCTGCGGTTGATCTTTGATGTTGTTCAAGGCCTCCTTGCTGTTTTCAAGATCAGCGACCGTTGTCTTGCTTAACATGTTACTATTCCATACCTCAGCTCTTCCGCCTCCTTGAGCAAAGTCATATAGCCCCTCGCGATCTCAAGCCTCCGCAGCTTCTCTATACTCGCTTCAAAGCGCTTCGCTGCCTCATCGCTAGAATCCGACCCCGTGAGTTCTTTCAAACGCCGATCGATATCGGCCTGTTGCTCGTTGAATGCTTCGGCTTGCTTTCGAGTGGCTTCGGCATGGTCTTCGGAGGCTTTCGTGGCATTCGATAGCGCTTCGTGAGCTTCTGCTAGCTTCACATTCAGCTGTCAGCAAGTGTTTTCGAATGTCTGCTATTGATCTGGGGATGGGAGTACGCTCTACCTGCTTGCGTTGGAGCTCATGTTGGGCTCGGAGACTCGACAGCAACGAGTCGAGACTTTCCAAGTCGGCAGTTACCTGCAGCTTGTCATTTAGATAATCCTCAACCCGTGTCCTCTCATGCGATGACAGAACAGAAGCTGGAGTCGCCATTGTTGATAAGCTGGCGGGGGAGAAACACGGGGAGAAGGACGAGGTGTCGCTAACTCCGCCTTGGGCATTTCCGCCCTTTGCTCCAGCTCATCTTCCGCCTCCACCGCAAGTAACGTCACTCCCGCCCGCATCGCAGCCACTATGGAGCGCGCGGGATGGGCAGTGTCGCACGCCATTGTCCTACATCGTACTCCTAGATGAATGGTTGAATGAATGAATGAATTCTACATACCTTCAACATGTCCAGTCCAGCTAAGAAGCGCAAGAGGGATGATCCCGCATCTGCCTCGCAGCGCACCCGGAGCATAGCGTCATTCTTTCAGGGCCAGGCTGCTAAGCAAGCCGAGAGGACGCAGCAGGAATCTGAAGCTGTGCCCGAAGCCCCCACGGAACAAACTCTTTCGGACGAAGCGCTTGCACGTAAGCTGCAGGCTGAATGGGACCAGGAGCATGCGCTTTCAAACCCGCAGGCCGACACGCCTAGCGATGAGCTTATTTCGGCGCACTCAAACACCGGCGATAACGATCGGGAACCGACCAAACTGCAGAAGAAGGGCGTCCTCTCATTGCAGTCATCCACAGGTACGGAAGACACTGTGTCTCTTGCGGTTCCTTTCGATCAGAGTCCTATCGCGTTCGATGCCTCCAAATATGCGCGCGAGCTGCAAGGTCACTGGGCTTCGGAAGGTGGCGACGCTTCGTACGCCCTCTTGACCAGAGCTTTTGTGCTCGCAAACGCCACAACTAGTCGCATCAAGATCGTCGATACATTGGTCAATTTCCTCCGCGTGTTGATCGAAGCCGACCCGTCCAGTGTGCTTCCCGCTGTATGGCTGGCGACTAATTCGATATCCCCTCCATACGACGAATTGGAGTTGGGACTTGGCGGGTCTTCAATATCAAAAGCACTTAAAAAGGTGTATGGATTGAACAGTCAAGGCCTTAAAACTCTTTATGACAAACACGGCGATGCTGGTGATGTGGCATTCGAGGCCAAAAAAAGACAGTCTTTTACATTGATGAAGCCCAAACCGCTGCGCATAAAAGGCGTCTACCAGTCGCTTAAGAAGATAGCTATGAGCAAAGGGAGTGGCAGTCAGGAAACGAAGCAAAGGATTGTGGAGAAACTTCTGCAAGATGCCCGTGGTGCGGAGGAGAGTCGATACATTGTTAGAACTCTGGTGCAGAATCTCCGCATCGGCGCTGTCAAAACTACCATGCTCATTGCACTTGCTAGGGCATTCCTGTACTCCAAACCAGAGGGGGCGGAATTTTCAATTTACTCTCAAAAGGAAATGGCGCAGATGAAGAAAGAGGAATTAGCTGAAATCTACGGCAACGCAGAAGAGGTCGTTAAGGCGTCGTATGCGAGACACCCGGACTACGATGACCTCGTTCCCTGCTTGCTTGAAGTCGGGGCTACCGATGAACTTCTCGTTCGCTGCGGTCTTCAACTGCACGTTCCGTTGAGACCCATGCTAGGCAGCATCACAAGAGATCTGTCAGACATGCTGACGAAGCTACAAGGCCGCGACTTTAGCTGTGAATACAAATATGATGGCCAGCGTGCGCAAGTGCATTGCGACGTACAGGGCAAAGTATCAATATTCTCCCGCCACTTGGAGAACATGACAGAGAAATACCCAGACCTGGTGTCTCTTGTCCCAGAAATCAGAGGAGAAGGCGTATCGAGCTTCATCCTCGAAGGGGAGGTTGTCGCCGTTGACCAAGAAACAGGCGAACTACAGGCATTCCAGATCCTAACCAACCGTGCGAAAAAGAACGTCGATATCGGAGCAATCAAGGTCAACGTGTGTCTGTTTGCTTTCGATCTAATGTACCTAAATGGCCAGCCACTGCTCGACCGATCACTCCGCGAGCGAAGGGAGCTGCTACGGAGCTTATTCGTGGAGATCCCCAAACGGTTCACATGGGTGAAGAGTCTAGACGCCACCTCAGCCGACTCCGAAGCAGTACTAGAGTTTTTCAAGAGCGCCACAGACACCAAATGCGAAGGCATCATGGTGAAGGTGCTCGACAACATGCCGAAACCTGATCTCGAAAGAGTAGAAACCCCAGCTGTCGATACTACTACCAACGGAACACCCACCACACCGGGCCAATCAACCACCAACATGACAGACAACAAACCCTCCAAAAACACCCGTCGAAAAGCCCTCCTGTCCACCTACGAGCCCGACAAGCGCCTCGAATCCTGGCTCAAGGTGAAAAAAGACTACAGCACCTCATCCGAAACCCTGGACCTGATCCCCGTAGCGGGCTGGCACGGCCAAGGCCGAAAGGCGAAATGGTGGTCCCCGATCCTCCTTGCGGTTCGGAATCCAGAAACTGGAAGTCTCGAAGCAGTAACAAAGTGTATGTCAGGCTTCACGGACAAATTCTACCAAGCCAACAAGGACAAGTACGCGGAGGGCACCCCCAATGTCATATCCCGTCCCAGCTACGTCGAATATTACGGCGAGCCAGACGTATGGTTCGAACCACAGGAAGTGTGGGAGATGGCGTTCGCGGATATCACGCTTAGTCCTACATACACGGCCGCTCTGGGGTTGGTCAGCGATGAACGGGGTCTGAGCCTGCGGTTTCCTCGATTCCTCAAAGTCAGAGAGGATAAATCGATCGATGAGGCTACCACGTCTGATTACTTGGCTTATTTATGGAGGAAACAATCAGAACGGACGAAGCTGGAGGGTGGTGGTGGTGAGGAGGGACCGACTGAAGAGCAGGAAGAGTAATGAGATACCGTGAACGTTGGATGTAAACCACATATATACAATACGCTTAATACATAAACCACCCCCTCTTTACAAAGTTTAAAAAAGCCCTCCATAGACTACCTAAATACCCTATGAAAACCATCACGTGCCCCTCTTCCCTCACCACGAAGTCATACATACCTACACCCGCACACTCTCACAGACTCACAGTACTGGATAGTAATCCCGGGATCGGGATCTCGATCCCCCGATCTCACCCTAACCCCAAACAAGCAAATTCCCCGATCCAACCGAATCCCGCACTAAACCCAAAACGACCTAACCCAAACGCGAAATCAACACGATTTAAATTAAACTTTCATACGCGTCGCGTAAACACAAATTTTCCTTTTTTTTTCTCTGCAGACTTCATTCAATTCAGCTAAGTGGCTGGCCGCACACGGGTCAGTTTGGGTCTTAAGACCTCAGCTAGTATTTCCTCGTGATTCTGGTTATTTTGTTTATTCTTATTGTTTTACTTACTTTCCGTGTTGTATGTTATAGTGTAGGGGACTTTTTTGTGATGTTTTTTTACGGATTTACAGAGGATGTGGGTTTAATGGGTGGAAGTGTTGTTTGTGTTAGTACTGTGCTGGGATTAGTATTATTGGTGTGTAGACATATATGTTAATTACTACATGTTTTTTTGCGATTAGAGGATATGGTTGTGGATATTAGAATGTATGATTGCGTGACGTCAATGTCATCGACGGTTTACTTTTCGGTTTCAGATACCGTTCCTGATGATAATTTACAGGGTCGACGCGGTCTGCCAAGTGTAGACGTCATGAGGTGGACTTCGGTTAACCGGATTCTATAATAGCGTACTGATTAATTACTGGTTGTATTTGATGCATAATCGTATCTGTATGTGTACTATTGTACTCTGCTTGATCAAAGCAATATCATGAATATCTGTGGTTGATGGTAAGGGCAACGAACGTCAAGATTAACCGAACAGTGGGTCACACGATATGGCTTGCACACAAAGGAAATCAGTTTCCAATAGTCCTCTGGAAAACATGGCATAAAGAACAAGGGGTATGTAATATGGACAGATGGCGTGTACATTATTTCGATAATACCGGTCCATGACAGGGCGTGGCCGGATAACACAAGGAAATTTGACTAGACATTGGATACAGTGGCGGGGTATGTAGGGGGTAAAACATAACAGTCATTAGGAGTCATAAGCAATGGGGTTAGGGGAAAATGCATAGACAAGAAGGGTAAAATCTGTACATCCAGATTTATTTGGCTTTTTCCGGTCGCAGCTCTTCACCGAGTTGGAGGACCATGGCAGGCCCCTTTCCACGGTTCCTCGGGCTGTCCGTACTCGGCGGCAGCAGGCCGTCGAGATTAGACCTCTTTCGCTCCTTGTTGGCAAGGGGTGTTTTCGAGGGCCCTCCAGGCGTGCGACCGCCCCAGGGAGGTTGTGCCGGACTGGGTGTCACATTCACAAAGTCGGCAAAGTTGAACTGTTGGTTCGGGGTACCGAAGTTGGGGAAGACGCCGCCGCCGCCAGGAGTCGGGGTCAACGAGGGCAGAGCGGCGTGCTGGCTCGGAGGAGTCGACGGTGGGAAATCCCGCACCTGCTGAGACTTGGCTGGTGTTGGGGAATTGGCCAGGTACAGAAGCAAATCTGCTCCGTCTGCATGCCGCAATTGTCGGTCGTTCCGGGATAGACGGGCGTGCTTCGGAGGAGGCGTGCGGGGAGGTGAAGAGCCTGCCATAGAGCTGACATGCTGAAAACTGTGGACAGGGAGGTCGGGGTCATTGTCGTCTTCTGAGTGATGGGGATACGCCGGTGAAGAATACTCGGGTATATCTGACATGAAGGGAAGGGGAAGGTGTCGGTTCAGGTGCTGTCGGTTGAAGCCTGGAGACGATTCGGGCAGGTGGTGTGAACTCTTCCAAGACACCCGGGGGGCTTTGACCGTACGATCTGTAATCGAGTCGGATCGCAGACGCTTCCGGCTGGCAGACAGCATAGGCTGCATGGCCTTTGAGTCGAAAGTTGCTGCATGTCTATTCCGAGACGATCGAGGGAGCTCCTTGGAATATGACGAGTTTGGCAAGGGAGGCGGAGTCAATGGGGTTTCACTCCGGCTGTGCGAGACCTCCGACGAAGAATCCGACGGCCTGTCACTTCCCAAGCACACCTGTATTCCGCCATTATGGTTTGGTCCGAGTGCCTGTAGACGTCCATTCTGATACTTGACTTTGGCGAGGCCTAACCGATCCTGGAGGCTAAGGGACACCTAGTGGTAAAGAAACGCATTCAATTAGACTTGGCTTGGACGGACAAGGGAGAGAGGGTAAAAGTAAAATTTCAGGCCACATCATACAGAGCAAGAAAAGTGCACATACCTGGGCAATGTCAATTTTGCGGATCGTCCTCTCCGAAGTTGACGGTTGAGTAAGAGCCATTGCTCGGGAATATCGAGGACAGGGAGCGCTATTCAGCCGATAGAAGAGCTCTGGTAGTGGGCATCGACCGACGACGGCAGATGAAGTGCGGGCCCTGGGAGAGTCAAGGGCTTGAAACCACGTCCAAGTTCGAAGTGGAGGAGTCAAGTCGGTGGTGCACTAGGGGAGGGGGAGGAAAGGCTGAGGAGAGGAGGAGTCTGCAATGGGATCCAATTGGTGATTGGTGAACGGAGTGATGAGCCAGCCAGCCAGTGAGTAAGAGGAAGCAGTAGTTAGCTCACCAGAGCAAGTTTAGTCGGTGGTTTTAGTCGAGGTTAGTTTGGGTTCGGGTCAGCGAAAGGAAGGGAGGCTATGGGCCTAAAGCAGCCACGAACTCTGGGGAAATCCCTTCTTCGTTTAGCGCCCACGGGCACGGAAGCGGCGAGAATAGCTGGTATGTATGGAAAGTCGTCCGGGCCTGCCTGGGTAACCTGCAACATCAAAGGAAAACGGTCTTTGTGTTGGGAATGCGGAAAGGGCCCTAAAGTTTCTTCAATTTGAGGGCGGGTGGTGGATAAAGAGGGTGCCATCGTCGCCAGTTGAGCCAAGGGATGTTTTTTTCTTTGCCCTCTCTGACGGATGGATTCCCCGGTCGCCGTCAATAGCAGCTGTATTCCTTACAGGTGACAGACTTGATAATTGATGCATCTCATTCTCCTAATTGACACGATTCTGCTTTTTTCTTTTTTCTTTTCTTCTTCATTTTGCATCCCCTATACTCCATGACTCGTGAAGGCTTTCAAGTTATACTACACAAAAAAAGATACACAAGGAGACGCTGCGACTCGCTTCTAAAGCAGCCGGCAGATAACTCTCGTCCACTCTGAACCAATGAATCCTGCGATCATCTCGGAATGCACCAGCGCACCACTGGTCAGACACATGCCACAGAATTCTCCGATCCATTCATTCCTGCCCCTCTCTTTGTCTCGCCCGCAGCATTTCTTCAGCCGTGCGATTGTGGAGAGAGGAATTCCTCCCTCACTTGCCTCAGCAATCAATTGATCGAACACAAAAACAAACCTTCCATTGATCGGTGTCTGCCGACCGTGGGTATACTCGGTATACCCTGTACTGGCTCCGTCTTCTTCTTCTTCTTCCCTTTTGGCATGTCTGCTGCAGAACAGGTGGAGTAACCAGAGTTTGTCCAACGCATCTCTACACATAGGCTGCTTTTACTTTCCAGATGGGGAGGTCATGCAGATAGATAATCAGTGTCAACAGCATCTGGGTGTGATGAACACGGCAGTCAATGACTGAGTATCGGCCATATGGCTCACGATATCACTCGACTGGAACAGAGAGCAAGTCATGAAGTAGGTGTCAGAGCAAGCTCTTCTGGGGCATGCGGATCATTGTAGAAACGCCTTTACGGCGGCTATGGACCGACAGTGCGACGCTTCGGGTTTGGCTGGACGGGCGTTCAGTACTACTATGTAAGACCCCGAGCAGTGATACCCGACGTTTTAAACTCATCTTCCCGTTGCTTCTGTTGCCGCAGTTGTCTCCGGGTTTGCCTTGTGCTCTTGAGCGTTGATACATACCCGCTAGTGGAGATCACTGTTTTAAGGGAAGTGATCATCTGTTGTTTGCTCGTTACTAGCTACTTTTGTAGCTCAGGAGCTCATTAGCAGATTCGAATGCCCATGATTATTCAGCGGAATACGAGAAACAGAGAATTGCAAGCCAGCCCTACGATAGTGGAGACTAGAGGTTCTCGTGCAATGGAAAACCAGAGAGAGCGAGACTTACTAGAGACGACCCAAAACTTGCGAAAGCACTGATAATTAGAGATAATGCGACACGGGACGAGGTTATGGGACCCCAGTAGCAAAGAAACAGGGAACGCAAAAAGCATGACGTGTACGAAGAGCGGCTAGCATGCACTTAGCAGAGAAGTAGTATCCTCAAAGCCTCTCAGAGTAAGCACTTAAGTAAGTGCTACTACGTACTACAGCTAAGAGAAGAAAGGTCCGCGGGCGGTTCTGATTGGGACTAAACCCCACAGGAACCAAAACAGCAATGCCGAAGTCATGAGATATGCAGAAGATTCGCGAGGATTTGGACGGATGATGACATTGCGTTGGAGCGAATCAGTCCGAGCAACTTGGGAGCGTGTGATAAGGGACAGAAGAGGTGGCAGGCTCTGGCGCCGACTTACAGCCCCCAAGGAAGCCAACGAGATACTAACGGGGAGAAATATTAGCAGGATCCATCCAGGTTTGGGGATGGATGGATCTGGATTTCTGCTTCATGCGGACTGGCCCCGTCTCTCGCTGCAGGGTCTAAACCCTTCCGGGTAATCTCAGACCTTCCAGGCAAACTGGCAGCTGTGGCTGATAAGGAAAGGGGAGAGGGGATGACGACCCCCGAAGGCACACAACTACACTAATTAGATACTAACTTACACTACTACTAATCTTTTAGTCTTTTAGTCCTTTAGTCCTTTAGTCCTTTAGGTAGTTGGGTGGTTGGGGCTCTGGCGTCCTTTTATTTTCCTTTCTGCTAGTCTAGTACTCTACTCAGTGCCGGAGATACTCCGTGTTGCAGAAAACCATCGAAGCAATCATGGAAGCCATCATCATGGAAACGGGAAGTCTGATTGCTGTAACACGGTTCACGCCGAGAGAAAAGGAAAGAGAAATAGATAGGGAGGGGCAAAAGAGGACGAAACATAATTAGAACAATGTCAACCACACTCCGATGCCAACTTCTAATTAGTTACTTGTTTGTGCTTGGGACGAAGTTCCTGGTACCGTCCTCGCAGTCCCATGCTCTTTTCCACTGGACGTGCTGGAGACATAAGACTCTTGGTTTTACTACTTTAGTGTTGGTGAGACTTAAGGGGTCCCAAGTTCTTCTCCCTACAAAAGCATTGACTTTTGCGCGGTCCCTATCTTTTGGCTAGTTATCATCCTCGCCAATTTTGACTAGAAATCTTTTTTTCCTTATCTATCCCCCCCCTTTTTTTTTTTTGCCATCCTGCAGAGGGCCCGGTCTACCATGAAATTTGAGACTCCAAGTTACTCCGGGAGCAGATAACCCTCCAGGGTCATTAAGGGTCAGATACAAGCCCCATTTGGGGGGGGGAGGGGAGGAGGGGGCAAATTTGACTTGCTGGAGACAACGACTGGACATTTCTAGTCAGCACGCAGGAGCAAGTGTGATGCAGAGGCTAACAAAGTAGCTAGCAAGCACCGCCAACGGAGACAAATATAGCCGGCGATCGTCTTGGCTCCACCGTCTCGGGTGGTGAGACGGTGAATCCAAGAAGGCTATCTCTTCCCGCCCGTTGGCCAGTGGCCGCCAGCCTACGTAACACATCCTTGTCTATTCGCAACGGACAAGAAGCTGCAGCTGGATGCGCCCCACTGCAAGAGTGGCAGTTGCGATTTTTTAGTGCCTGGACCAATTTTTCTTTTTTTTTCTTCTTTTCTTTTTTCTCTTTTATACATTGGTGTTAATTATTACCATCGTCATTATTATATTAGTATATTTAGAACGATAATTTGATTATCATTATTATTATTATCATCATCGTGGGCAAGCGAGAGAGAGAGAGGTACTATACTAATCACTCTCTCCATTGCATACCTCTCATACTGTTGCCTTGAAACGGGACGGGAATGGCTTTTGTGTGTTGCTTTTTTGGAAACAATCTTGCCTCCCCGAAGACCGATGATCGGGTTCGAATTGATTTTCTCTACGTAGGTGGAAAAGATGGAGGCTGGAAGGGAAGATGAGCCGATAATCAATGTCGTTCAGCCGAGTTTAGTTCATCATATTAGTGGTCAGATCTTGATTCAACTGAAGACAGTAACCACCAACCCAAGCGGATAGTCGTAGTAGTATGTAACTAACTGGCTCACTAAATTCAAGCCACGCAATGAGACAAGAAAAGAACAGAACAAGCTTTGGGTTCGAAAGGAGTAACTGGATCTAGGTCCTTCGCCTACGCCGATTAGAGACAGGTGAGATTGCATTAGTATTATTTGCTGTCTCACATACCAATGACATTATTGTTCGCGATTAGCTCTTAGTCCAGGCACTAATCGACTCCATCCTGATTTCTCTCGCTCTCACTCTCACTCTCTGTCTCCATGCTTGCTTGCCTGCTTGCTTGCTTGCTGGCTGTTCTTTGCCAATTAATTATTCTCGTTTGTTCCTTTTCCCTATTTTCCCTTTTTCATTTTTTTACCTTTTCCCTTCTCCTCTTTCCCTTCTCCCCCCTTCTGCCTGTCCTGCCCCCCCATCTCTCTCCCTCCCCTCTTTTCTCCCTCTTCCCCTCGGAAAGTCCCTCGTTCCTTGTTTCTAGGATCATTCCTGTTTTTTAATTTTTTATTCCTTAATTCTTTTCTATCCCCAATCATTCCACTTCATCCTTCCTGCCAACTCGCTAGATGGACTCCCGCTAAGTCAATTGTCACTTGACGTTCCATTCCATTCCAGCCTTTCCTCTCGTTTATACTTTCACCCTCGCCCGGTTCCTGGATGCCACTCTGGTTGATGCGGGGTGCCTCTGCCATTCGTTCGTCACTCGCTGCCGCAAACGGTCGCTCTCCTCTTTCTCCGATCTTCTCGTTGTCGTCAACGCTGAGCTGTCCACGAATCTCTCGTTAAAGATAACAAAAGAAAAGAAGATTTAAAAAAAAAAAAAAAAAAAAAAAAAAAAAAAAAAAAAAAAGGAAAGGAAAGGAAAAACCGTTAACAACGGAAGAAAAGAAATAAGCGT